>NW_003852435.1:839721-848162 GCF_000181295.1 Otolemur garnettii
AAACGTCATTCTAACTCAATTTCCAAGTACATTATTCCCTATACCAGACCTTAGAAAGGAGAGGTGTGTATTAAAGAGTTTTAACTGCCCATATTTGAAGGCTATCATAATAAACATTCATTCTTAGCTGAGGTTATTCAGGCCTTGAGAGGCTGCAGCATGTTATAATGGGTAGGCCTAGGCTTTTTAGTCAGCTGGCATCTTTTCTTACCTAACTTTTCATCTTATGCAAGCTGTTCAATTTCTTCATGCATCTATTTGTTTTTCATAGGTATAAAATGGAGATAATATTTATACAGTGGCAAGGTTATATATATTTATATATACAAGTTGAGTGCCAACTATATGCCACATACTGTTTTATCTGTAAATATGTACATGTATATAAACAGGAGCGGGAGGTACAATGTATTTTGGAAAAATCTCCTGGCTCCCAATGTGATTCTGTTTCATCCCAGCTCATCCCTGCCTGCCCAGTAATTTTAGCACATCTGGTCTTTATTCCTAGCCATGTGCTGCCTACCTATTAAATCTTCACTACCATCTTCAACAACTCTAGATGTTCTCTTCTAGCCCTGTCCTTCAAGAGAACCATTAATATACTGCTGTAGACTGATGATACCCACAGTGGTGACTTGGATAGCAATATAAACTTGAGAATCAGTCCTACATGAATGGGTTGGGCTCTGGTCCTGTGTCTCCCAACTTTGTACTTATCCTGGGTTGCACTGGGTCTTCATTTCATCTTTCCAGTTAGCCAGTTGGTATTTTCCTCCAGAATTTCATATGTGACAAACAGGCCACCTAACTATAACTTACTAAAATTTTGCTTTAATGATCTATTTGTAATATTTAACATTTGGTTTACGGGACTAATCTAGATATTAGCCATCTGTAGTAGCAGATGGCTAACTTTAAAAAAAAAAAAAAAAGGTGGTGCCCATAACTCAAGTGGTTAGGGCATTGGCCACATACACTAAGGCTGGTGGGTTCAAACCTGGCTCAGACTAGCTAAACAATGATAACTGCAACAACAAAAATAGCAGGGTGTTGTGGGGAGTGCCTGTATTCCCAGGTACTTGGGAGGCTGAGGCAAGAGAATCACTTAAACAACAAAAAACCCCCAGAATTCAGAGGAAACAGTTGAGATCCAGATGCTGAGGTTCTTCAACTGCATTTGTTTCATGCTACATTAACAATGGCCACAACTGGCTTGGTGCCTGTGGCTCAAGTGGCTAAGGTGCCAGCCACATACACCTAAGGTGGCGGATTCGAATCCAGCCCGGGGCCCGCCAAACAACGATGGCTGCAACCAAAAAAATAGCCGGGCGTTGTGGCGGCTGCCTGTGGTCCCAGCTACTTGGGAGGCTAAGGCAGGAAACTCACTGGAGCCTAGGAGTTGGAGGTTGCTGTGAGCTGTGATGCCATGGCACTCTACCCAGGGAGATAGCTTGAGGCTCTGTCTCAAAAAAAAAAAAATTTTTTTTTTAATAAAATTAAAAAAAAAAACAATGGCCATAACTATAAATTTCATGACTGTGAACTTTTAAAATTAGATTCACTCATTATGTCATTTATGTAATTTTTTCTTCAACAGTGTTATTAATCTTATATAAACTGGATTTTGTGTTAAAGGACTTTAAAAGTTAAATTGTAGCTTTATCACTAAAATTTGTAAAATTTGCTTGAGCCTAGGAAACTGTTAAAACATGCTTCTCTTCATTTTGGTCAGAGTTTGGCCTTATTTTCTCCATTAGCCTAAGACTTCACAAGTTAATTATCCTCATAATTATATAAACTGAGAGCTACTAAAATCTTTCTAGCCAGGTGCAGTGGCTCATACCTGTAATCCTAGCATTTTGGGAGGCTGAGGCGGGTGGATTGCTGGAGCTCAGGAGTTCAAGACCAGCCTAAGCAAGAGCAAGACCCTGTCTCTACTATTAAAAAAAGAAAGAGGGTGGCACCTGTGGCTCAAAGGAGTAGGGCGCCGGCCCCATATGCTGGAGGTGGTGGGTTCAAACCCAGCCCTGGCAAAAAACTGCAAAAAAAGGAAGAAGAAAGAAAGAAAAGAAAAACAAGCTGGCCATGGTGGCAGGTACCTGTAGTCCCACCTACTTTGGAGGCTGAGGCAAGAGGATCACTTAAGCTCTGGAATTTGAAGTTGCTGTGAGTTGTGACACCATAGCACTCTACCGTCTCAAAAAATAAAACAAAGTGTTTTTTTCCTAAGAATTCTTTCACACATACATGTAAGACTGAAAAGTTTTTTTTTTTTAATTGAACATTTTTCCTCTTTATATGTAAAAAACCAGGTTGAAAACAATTATGTGAAGTTTGGTGATTCTTGTGGAGGAGCACGTTGAGGACAGTATCCTTCAAATATTAAAGTAGCAAGAATGAATCAAACAGACTTACTTCTAAATTCCTGATTTTCTTTCCAGCAGCTCATATGTGACCTCCTTGCCATGCATTTTGACACCCTTCTTCTTCCCCAACATTAGTTCCCTATGTGTATTTACATGGCACTAGGTACAGACCTTTTCCATAGCACCACCAGATAATATCATAGCTCATATGTCCACAGTGTTTTGTGTTAGGAGTCTCTGTAAAATAAGGTCTGGCATGATTTTGGTTGTGTTATGTTGAAAATACAGGTAGTAGTATAACTTCCTATATTTATGATGTATTAACTCGTGTTTTGTCAGAATGACATGTCAAGTGTTAAAGTTTTAAATGATGTATAATATACTAATTTTCTCATTTTAATTTCATAACCTCAATAGGACTATACAGGCATCAACCCAAGTTCCAGTGGTTGTGTCTCCTGGGAATCAGCAGTTGCATACGGTAACACTCCAGACAGTGCCACTCACAACAGTTATAGCCAGCACAGATCCATCAGCAGGTGCTAGGTCTCAGAAATTTATTTTGCAAGCCATTCCATCATCACAGCCCATGACAGTACTGAAAGAAAACGTCATGCTACCTTCACAGAAGCCAGGTTCTCCTCCTTCAATTGTCTTTAGCCCTACCCATGTACAGCAGGTTCTTACCAGCAATGTTCAGTCCATCTGCAATGGAACCGTCAGTATGGCTTCATCTCCCTCCTTCAGTGCTACCACACCTGTGGTGACCTTTTCTCCTCGCAGTTCACAACTGGTTGCTCACCCACCTGGCACCGTAATCACGTCAGTTATCAAAGCTCAAGAAACAAAAACTCTTATACAAGAAATAGAGAAAAAGGAGGTTGAAGATCATTCGAAAGAAGACATTGAGAAAACTGAGCAACAACCACAGCCTTATGTGATGGTGGTGTCCAGTCCCAATGGATTTCCTTCTCAGGTAGCTGTGAAACAAAATGAACAGCTGGAACCCAACTCTTTTCAGTAAATATACCAAAGGTTATGAATGATAGTTTGCATAACTATCAAGAAGATAGAATTCTGTAGAGGTTCTATCTACTGTAGAAGATAAATTCTACAGAGATTCCTAATTTTTGTAATTGTCAAAAACAATTTAGAGTTAATTCTGACTTTGTTAGGTGATGGAGGAAAACTCAAGTGTTTCTCTTTGTTCTCTAAATGTTTCAGAATTCAATTGTGAAGGAACAGGCATTTTATACTATGAAGATATTCTTTTGAGATTATTTTTCAGTTGTTATATCATAAGCATTTTTAAAAGTTTCTTTCCTAATTTTACATTGTATTAGCTTTTCTGATTCCTTTGTAAATACAATCCTTAAAGATAAGACAACAGGAACTATTTTCATTCCACTCGTATAAGTCTTGACTCTTTCAAATGTAAGAAACCTATTTTATACATAATTAAAATTATGGTGTCACTTAGGTTGACTGTAGTTGGCTACACTGTATAATGAACTTGATTATGTAAAGTAACATTAAAAATTGAAATATGCCCATGATACGGCTGAACCTGTTTCAGAAGCAGGATAGTATAAAAGAATCAGCCTAAGAGCAGCACTCCCACTAACTAACCAATAGTAACCTTGAACAAAACACTTCATTTTCTTTTGGACTTAGTTCTTATAAAAGGAAAGGATGCATTGGACTACACTAGATGATCACCAATTTCCCTTCTAGTTCTAAATTTTTATCCTAACACCTATATTTTAAAGTGATGTCAATTAAATCATCAGGTTATTTCTTAACGTAAGAATAGCTAAACTATTGCAGAAAAAATGTGTCTCCCACAAAATTAATTTTCCTCTTATCAGTAAGATATACCATAAATTCTTCCTAGTTTGTTCATTAACTCTTTAGACCACCTCACACTGTGGCCCATTAGTCAACTTATGTTGCTGAGTGCTAAAAATTATACTCCTATTCCAAGAGAGTCAAGGTTCTTTCTTAAGGGCCAAGAAAGCAACTTGAGGCTTGGGCTAATCTGGCTGAGTATTCAGTTGTTATAAAAGCATAACTGCTTTATATTTTGGATAATTTCTTATTGGGGGTGGAGGTGGGGAATTGCATACAAAGATAACATATATATCCAATTTTCTGAAATGAAATAGTTTTTAAGATTACTTTTTCAATTGTAAATAATGTACATTTAATGTCACAAGAAAAATTGTTTTCTGCAAATTTTCTAGTACAGCAAAAAGAAATTTTTGTAGATGAAAAAAATCATTATGTTTAGGAGTCTAATGTTATGTTTTCATATTTCAGAGTGAATTTGTATTTAAACAAAAATTTAAATTTTGGAATCCTCTAAACATTTTTGTATCTTTAATTGGTTTATTATTAAATAAATCATGTAAAAATTCTGAATGTTTCTGTTTTCAGGTAAATGTTTTTTAAAGAACAAATATACAAGGCCAGGCTTATGCCTAGAATCACACTCTGGGAGGCTGAGAAGGAAGGATTGCTTGAACTTAAGAGTTTAAAACCAGTCTGAGCAAAAGCAAGACCCCGTCTCTAGTAAAAATAGAAAAATTAGCCAGGCATTGTGGTGGGCACCTGTAGTCCTAGCTACTTGGGAGGCTGTGGCAAGAGGATTGCTTGAGCCCAAGAGTTTGAGGTTGCTGTGAGCTATGAGGCCATGGCAGTCTACCAAGGGTGACAAAGTAAGATTCTGTCTCAAAAAGAAAGAGACTGCCTTTACAGCCACTTCAGATGCCAGTTCCAAGTCCTAGGTTTCTACCTGTACTGGCTATAAACCAGGGGTTCCCATGATCACCCTCCCCAGGTTTAATACTTTGTTAGAATGGCTCAGAAAACTTGGGAAGTCACTTTACTGGTTTACATTTTTACCTGGTTTATTATAAAGAATACAACTCAAGGACAGCCAAATGAAAGCAATGCATGGGGTGGTGAATGGTGGAGGGGGACACATAGCTCCTATACCCTCTCTGGGTGTGCCACTCTCTGGTACCTCAAAGCATTCCCCAACCTGGAAACTCCCCAAACTCTGTCATTTAAGGGTTTTTATTGTATAGGCCTGACTGATTAAATCAGCAGTTCTCAAGCTGTGGGTCACGCCCCTTTGTAACAATGAAAATACATCTCGGCATTAGGAAGGTTGAGAACCACTGGATTAAAACATTCAGCATTAATGACTGAGTTAAATCTCTAGACCTCCTCCCCTTTCTGGAGGTGGGGCTTAAAGTTCCAATTCTAATAACCTGGTTGATTCCTTTGGGAACCTTCTCTATCCTGAAACTATCTAGGGATCCACCAAGAGTAACCATGTTAGCATAAACTATGGTATGGCTGAAAGGGGCTTGTTATGAATAGCAAAAATGCTCATCATCCCAATCAGGAAATTTCCAAGGATTTTAAAAGCTGTGTCAGGAACTAGGGGCAACACCAAATACGTTTTTCTTACTATATCGTATTACGCACCTGACTACACAATAGTCTTTCTAAAACAACCCTTGGAACATGTAATGTTCACGTTTAGGAACCTTCCATGCCTTTCTGCTACCTAAAGGATAAGTCCCAAATCTGTAAATGTCCAAATTCCTCCACCAAACTGGGCTCCTAGGCCATCTACTTCAGAGTTAATGTTAACCTTACAATGCAAATACCTTGGCTCCACCCCCTACCTACTGAATTAGTATTTCATGGGAAAGCTCTGCAATTTGTATTTCTAACCAGTATGTTTCTTGCTGCTTGAGTACTCTCAGATCAGTAGCATATCAGCATCATCTGAAAGCATTTGAGAAATACAAAACTCCAGGCCCCACCCCAGACATACTGAATCAGAAATACACATTCAAGCTTCAGAACCACTAAAGTAATCTTTTTGTTTCCTCCTCCTCCTCCTTTTTTTTTTTTTTTTTTGAGACACAGTCTCACTCCATTGCCCAGGCTAGAGTGCCATGGCGTCAGTTTACTTCACAGCAGCCTCAAACTTCTGGGGCTGCCTCTAGCTGGGACAACGGATGCCTAACACTAAGGCCCAGCTAATTTTTCTATTTTTAGTAGAGACAAAGTCTTGCCCTGAATCAGACTGGTCCTGAACTCCTGAGCTTAAGTCAGCCTCCTATTACAGCCTGACTATAGGTGTGAGCCACTGTCCCTGGCCTTGAGTAATATGTACACTTGGAAGTTTAAGAATTGCTTGTCTAGTGCGGCACGTGCACCTCAGTGGGTAGGGTGCCGGCCACATATACCAAAGGTGGAGGGTTCGAATCCAGCCCTGGCCACTTGAAACAACAATGTCAACTGCAACAACAAAAATAGCCGGGTCTTGTGGTGGGCACCTGTATATAGTCCCAGCTACTTAGGAGGCTGAGGCAAGAGAATCGCTTAAGCCCAAGAATTTGAGGTTGTTGTAAGCTGTGATGCCACAGCACTTTACCCAGAACAACAGCTTGAGACTCTGTCTCCAAAAAAAAAAAAAAATTGCTTGTCTAGCCCCAGCCTATCCTATTAACCCACTTTACTTGTTCAACCAACATTTATTGGGCAGGGTATCAAGTATGACTTCACATACTCATTGAACTTGGCATACACATAAAAGGCTGAAAGAATATAATCTTTACCCTCAAAAGATACATTAGAGTTAACCAATGAGGCTGCTCACTACTGTGGGTGACCATCCGATGGTTCTCACTATCCATGCAGACCAAAGGGCTCAAGATTTTGGGCATAGCTATGACCCATTCATGATACATTAGTTGGGAGCTTTGCTTTATATGCCAGTATTAAGATTCCATCCTAGACTGGCTTCCCACTGCACAGATGCTCCTTTGATAATCTCATCCACTTCTATGGCTCAGTCACATCTGACATCTACATCCAATCAATCACACAGTCCAGATAATTTTTCTCCTAAAATGCTTTTAATTTGTCATTTTCCATGTTTCTTTTCTAGTATAAGCTATCACCATTTTTTTAAGGAAAATGCAAACTTCTAAACAGCGTTTATAAGGACCAACATGGATCAAGCCATGATCTGTCTTGGCTCTCTACTCATGCCTCCCCTAATGTAATCAAGTCACGCTGAACTGAACAGAACATGGCTCTTAGTATGTGGCCTCTGCACATCAAATCATTGACTGTTTATTAAGAAAGGATCTGTGATGTTACCATCCTTGGTTTTTTTTTTTGAGTGAGTGTCAGTTTGGTCACAGCTCATAGCAACCTCAAACTCTTGTGCTCAAGCAATTCTCTTGCCTCAGTCTCCTGAGTAGCTGAGGCTGCAAGAACCTGCTACAACGCCCAGCTATTTTTAGAGATGAAGTGTCCCTCTGGCTCAGACTGGTCTTGAACTGGTCAGCTCAGTGATCCGCCTACCTCAGCCTCTCAGAGTGCTAGGATTACAGGTTGAGCCACTGCATCCAGCCTCCATTCTTTAATCCTCTGTAGTACTGCATCTGTCCTAATACTCTAAAATTATTGTTGTGAAGGTCACTAATAGTAACCAATTTTCATATTCCCACATTTCCATCTTTTCTCCTCCTGAAACTCTCTGACAATTGGTAACTTTTCATAACTAATTTTTCCTTTAAATTTTGTATTGCTTTCACTTTTCCCTAACCCAAAGTGCCTATAGCATACACTTTGAAAAATGCTCATGCCTACATGAAAAACATTGTTTCTTCCCCAAAAGAATCAGCCAAGGTCTCATCCAGTTACTCTATCCAACTTTACATCCAGGATCTCTGGGGTGATATACTGTCTTCTTTTTCAGTTCAGCTGTGGGTCCCTAGACTCATGTCTTCAACAGATACGTCTGATGAGCACTGGGAAGAATACTCTTTCCAAGCCTGCTCACCTTTAGAACACATTTCTTCATGGTGTGCGTTTGATGCCCTATCTCAGGGTCAACATTTTCCCAGCCTGGGTAACAGTTTAGTTGCTCTATATCCTTGCCAATGCTTGGTATTGGAAGTCCTTTTAATTTAAGCCACTCTGGTGGGAGTTTTACTACTTCATTAGGATTTTAAGGTCCCTGATGTAAAACTTGCTCTGATA
>NW_003852435.1:848249-858066 GCF_000181295.1 Otolemur garnettii
GGGTGTCAAGCAGTCTTCCTGCCTCAGCCTCGGAATAGCTGAGACTATAGGTTGGCACCATCACAGCCCCCATTTTAGTAGAGACAGAGTTTGACCAGGCTCTAGTCAATTCCCTGGCTGTAATCTTGGCCTCCCAAAGTTGCTGGATTACAGATTAAAGCTACCATTCCCAGCCTTAGATAACATATGAAAATTAATTAATGTAATTCACAGTAACATATCAAAACTACACTTGTACATCTCATAAAAGCAGAAAAAACACTTGATACTGATGCTTTCCCCCTTGTGATACAACCAAGACAAAGTCCATGATCACTATTTCTACTCAACTCTAGCAAATACACTAGCCAGTGACAAAAAGCAAAAATAAATAAATAAAAAGTACAAAGATCACACAGGAAGATATCAAACCATCTTTACTCAGAAAAGACAAGACTGTGGTCACCGAAATTCTAAAAGAATCTACGAAGTAGTAGGAAATAAGGAAACATAGCAAGATGGCTGATTATAAGGTCAGTATGTAAAAATCAACAGCGTCAATATACTTGCAACAAACGAAAATACGAAAAATTTTAAGTGCCATTCGTCATCACTGAAAAACACCAAATGCCCAATAATAAATCTAACAAAAGATGTGTGTGACCTCTGCAATGTAATCTACAAAATACTGCCAGGAGAAATTAAAGACCACTTAAATGGCAGGTGGAAATGATACTCGTGGATTGAAAGACTCAATATGTATCAATAGATACAACACAAGCCTTATAAAAATCCCAGTACATTTTTTTTTGAAACTGACAAGCTAATTCTAAAATCCACCTGGAAATAAAAAAGGACTTAGAACAGCCAAGGCAATCTTAAATAACAAAACTACAGGACTACACTAATCGAGGCAGAGTGGTATTGCTATAAGGTTAGACAAACCACTCCCTCCCACTCCCCCCACCTCCACTCCCATTCCTGGAATTTGCTGGAAGCTTCCCTTATCTGATCTGTATATGTCAGAAGGCGCTGGTGGAGAATCTGACCAAATTAGTTGGGAAACAAAACAACACTGAAACATTAAGCCGTCTTCCTCCCCTCAGTGCCTTCGATTGGAAACAGCTTTTCTTGTCGGGCTGTGAAAGTGAATAGGAAGAAAACCTGGGACGCGTCCTTCTGCAGAATGCAACAGTCCACCAGCAGCGGGCGCCTCCACCCGGAACCGGAACGTTTCTTCCTCTCTGTCCTCTGTGAAGGCAGAACGACTTCCGGTGACTCCGGGAAACCATCGCGGGAATCCGTGAGCCATTCGGGACTCTGCGCCTGAAAAAGAGCGCGCAGCCGCGAGTCACATCACGAATTACGAAAGGCTTGGCTGCTTACTCAGCCATGATGGAAACTGATGAAAATGGAGCACTGCGTAGCTTGTGTTCCTAACAGATGTGCATGCGCCGCTAGTCGCTATACGTTCCTGAGGGATAACAGCATGTTACAAAAGTGCTTTTGAGGTACCACTCCTCAAGGCTCTGTCCGGGCGCCAGCAGGCGGTGCGCGCTAGCGGAGGGGAGCGCGCATCCCCGAGCCTTCGTAACCATGGCTGCGAGGGGCGGAGACTGGGGGGGGTCACCGGACAGAGGGCTTTCCGGGAAAATCGGTCCTCCACTATCCCAGCCAGCCCTGCGCCTGCTTGTTGCCTCCCCTCCCCCAGTCGCACGCTGCGTGGCTGCTCGTTGGCTATTTAGGACGGAAGCTCGGTTGGTGTTTCTCCAGAAGTTTCCCCCTTGGGCGGTGGCAGAGCTGCTAACCGTGGTAGTAGCAGCTCCAGCGGCAGCAATTGTGACTATTAGGGATGGCGGCGGCTGCAGCTGGCCCTGCAAAAGCCCAGAGGTGCGTGGTTTTTCCCCTATGTTATTTTATGCCCGTTTTCTTGGTTAGTGAGCCCTGCTGAAGTCCTTGTTTTCCTGGCAGGTTTTTCCAGAGCTTCTCAGATGCTCTGATCGACGAGGACCCCCAGGCGGCGTTGGAGGTGAGAGAGCCCATTTTCTGCCTTCTTCACTCTTCTTAGGGGTACAGGGCTGCGTCGGGTTCTTGTTGACCCCGCCTCTTCCCAGCACTGGCTTTCTGGAACCTAGGCTGCTGTTTTTACTGTGTCCTGTTTCCAACGCTGAGCTCCTCGGCCTCTTTTCTGTGTTCTACAGTGGCCCGTTTACACCTTAGACACCTGTTTTTGCCCTTTCCTTTCCACTCCTGACTCCTGCATCCCTGCAGGTCCCGAGGAAAACCACCGCCGTTTTATTTCTTTGGGGATCCATATAAGTCCCGAAAGGACTTCTGTTAATGACACTTAGGATTAGAAGATGAAGGTGAATTTCGGGCTTGATGAAATTGAGCTTTTCATTTGACAATCATTATCGCCTTTTGTAACATTCTTATGCTTAATGTGGTGTCTGTATGAACTCAGATTAGTGGAACAAAAACCTCTTCCCGTATTTCCCAGAAAATTAAGATATCCTGTCGTTGTTCATCATTCATTCATGTGTGTTCCATCAATTTTTTTTTTCTTTTGGAATTGCTGTGTGTAAACGCGCTGATTGCTGTGGGTTAAAATTCTTACATACTTAGCTGACTTAGAAAGCACTTTTTGTACTTGTGCAGTGGAAGACAGGCTGTAAAGCTGTCTATAAAAGAGCAAGAATTCAATAATAAGAAAGACCAAGCTAAAGATTCACGATTCTGTGGGTCACGAAGTTTAGCCAGAAGTTTCTTGCTTTCAAGCACAGAAAATAGGAGACCCATATTATGCCGTCGTGGTCTAACATAAGTACGGTTAGCAACTTGAGACAAGACATTCTTTTTTCTTAGCTATGATTTCTAAAAGAAATCTGCCACAGAGTACTAGAGCCTCTCTCAGAAGGTGATAATTTGAACGGAGACCTGGAGGGACAAGGGTGTGAGCTTGGAAGCTGTCGGGAAAGAGCATTCCAGGTAGAGTGAAAAGCCAGTGCAGAGATCCTGCGTTAGGAATGAGGTTGGCTTGTACAAAAGCAGCAAAAAGGCCCGTTTGATTAGAGGGGAGTGGAAAAAGAGTGGGATGTAAGATTGGACTGAAAACCAGGGGCTGGGTCACACACAGCCTTTTAAGTTTTGGATGTGTTTTTGGATTCAAATAAGGTGATTAATAAGATTTCTGGGATCAGTATTTAATGTTACAGGAAACACTGATAATTTTTCACCATAATTGTTTATGTCACACAGTTTTTTTCTGAATCTGTATTTGTTGTGATCCTATTAGGTTCAGCAGTAGTTTTTGCAAATCCATTTTACATGAAAGTTGCTTTTATTCTGAATGGTATTTTTGTCAGATAAGAAAAGATATTAATGAATTTTATTGTTGCTTTCCATCCTGCTTTTTTTCCTTAAATTTTTTGTTGAGGTATGATATATGATGTGACTAACAAATTTTAAGCCTACAAATTGATGCATTTTACATATGTATACACTACCCAAATCAAGGTAAAGAACATTTCTGTCCTCAGAATTCCTTCATGCTCCTTCCCAGCCAATAATTCCCCTTACCTTCCAACTGATTCCTGTTCTGACCTGCATCTGCATTAGGTGGGGGATTTTTTTTTTTTTTTGTAGTTTTTGGCCCAGGCTGGGTTTGAACCCGCTACCTCTGGCATATGGGGCGGCACCCTAGTCCTTTGAGCCACAGGTGCTGCCCAGGTGTTTTTCGAGAGTTTTTTTGTTTTTGCTTTTTTTTTGAGACTGAGTCTTACTCGGTAACCATGGGTAGAGTGCTTTAGCCTTGAAGAGTTCCTTGGCATCATAGCTCATAGCAACCTCAGACTCTTAGGCTTAAGGGGTAACTCTTGCCTCTGCCTCCCAAGGAGTTGGGACTATAGGAGTCTGGCTAATGTTTTTTCTATTTTTAGTAGAGATAGGATAGCAAACTCCTGAGCTCAGGTGATCCACCGGCCTCGGCCTCCCAGAATGCTAGGATTATAGGTGTGAGCCACCTCTTCTTGCAGTCATAAACAGAATTATGCAGTAGGTACTTTGTTGAGTGTAGCTACTCTTGTTTTTGTTTTAATCATGGTGGGCGTGTACATGCATATTGTGTGAAGTGGTATTTCTTTTTTCATTGCTGTATAGTATTTTGTTGTATAAATGTAGCACACTTAATTCTATTGTTGAACATTTGGATTATTTCTGGTTATTAGCTAGTATGAATAAAGCTACTGTGAATACTCTTATACATGTATATTAGCGCATACATGCATTCTTTTTTTTTTTTTTTAGTTGTGTATGCATATGCCTAAGTAGGCGTGTGGTCAGTTTTCGTACCTTGGTTGTTAAGTTGTGGCTTTTGGACCAGAAGTATCAGCATCACTTGGCAGTTCATCAGAAATGCAAATTCTTACTGAAAGTCCTTACAGCTCCTGTGTTCAGTACTTCTTAACCTGATTGCAGTGTATAATGTACAGGTGAAAACTGAACCCAGAAAAATCAAAATGTTCTGTCATGGAGAGTTATGTAATTATAGGCAGAATGGGGGCTATGGGACACAGGTTTCCTGACTTGTAGTCTACTGCTGTAGAATATTGGTACTCAAAGTGTGATCCTCAGACCAGTTACCGTATCAACTTGGTGGAAATGCAAATTATCAGGACCCATCACAAACGTTGGATGTGGGGAGGATGATCAAAATAAGAACCACCTCTCTTAAGAGAAAGTGTTCTGAGCATGGTGGCTCACAACTATAATCTTAGCACTTAGGGAAACTGAGGCAGGAGGATTACTTAAGCCCAGGAGTTTGAGGTTGCTAGGAGTAGGCTAAATACCACAACAGTCTACCCTTGATAACATAGTGAGACTCCCTCTAAAATAGAAAAGTATTCTCTTTAAACCTTGGGATAACTTTCTCATAAAGACAAACAGGTAAATGTAAATAATTAAATAATTGCCAATGATAAGTAGGGCTGAAATCTTGATTATGAATAGGTATCTTACATGGCTCTGTATTTCCCAAGGGCTTCTTTAACAGTAGCCATTTTGGAATTCAGGGCACTTGACACCATGTTAATTATTATAATTATGTGTGTGTGTGTGTGTGTGTTTTTTGCGGCTCACTTTGTCATGGTTTGTAGAGTGCCATGGCATCATAGCTCATACAACCTCAAACTCTCAGGCTCAGGTCATTCTCTTGCCTCAGCTTCCCAACTACCTGGGACTACAGGTGCCTCCCAGAACGCCCGGCTATTTTTAGAGATGAGGTCTCACTCTGGCTCAGCTCTCACTCTGGTCTCAAACTCGTGAGCTCAAGCAGTCCACCTGCCTTAGCCTCCCCGAGTACTAGAGTTACAGGTGTGAGCCACTGCGCCCGGCCTAATTAATGTGTATATTTTTGTTAAGAGCTGCCAGTTAGGAGTAAGGGGGGAAACTGGAAACAGTTGGCAGCATTTAAGCTCTTTTATATTTTTCAACAATGTATAGTAGTGGCAAATGCTGTGCTGAGAACCAAGAATCTAAAGATACAAATACTGTAGCATAGGAGTTTGTAGTGTAGTAGAAAGAGGGACAAGTCAACAGATAATTTAAAATAGGAGGTAACTAATAGGGTTGTATATTGCATAGCAGAATAGAGGCTGACTGGGGGAATGAAAAAAACCACAAGACTTTACAAAGGAGGTTGCAATTCAGTGCAGAAAGAAAATAATGTAAATTTTCAGACACTTTTGCCTCCCAGTATTCGTGGTGCTTAATGGCCCTGGCTTTGAAGTCTGAGACTCTTGGGTTTCCTGGTTTCATAGCTGTATAATCTCTGTACAGTTCCTGTCACCAATGTAGAACAGATTTCCTATCTATAAAATGGGCCC
The DNA here is from genome assembly GCF_000181295.1 of Otolemur garnettii. NCBI lineage: Eukaryota > Metazoa > Chordata > Mammalia > Primates > Galagidae > Otolemur > Otolemur garnettii. The sequence goes on from NW_003852435.1 coordinate 854,111, forward strand.
TACCTGCAAGGATTATTACGAAGGTAAGTGCATTGCTCTGTATTGTGTGCTTAGTACAGTACCTGGAACATGGTAAGGATGCTATTCTGTTTGGAGGACAGTACAAATTGATGAGTAGCATTAGAACATAAAATGTGAGGAGGGACATGCTGGGAGATAAAGGCTAAACAAGTAGAGAAAGACCAATTCTAAGAAGACATTGAATCCCAAGAGATGGTTTTTAGTTTATCACGATTTTGGAGATCTTTGAAGAATTTGAAGGAAGGAAGTAAAATTTTCTGAATTGCAGAATGAATTGGAGGAGACACAGGGGATAGTGAATCGCAGAAGGGTAGTGACTGAAACCAGGTAAAAGAGGAATGTCTGAATCTAGGGCAGTGATTGAGGGCATGGAAGGGAATATTTGGTGTAAAGTGCACTGGCCTTGGTGACAATTGGAATATAAGGGATGATTCCTATGTTTCTGGCTCCGGAATGTCATAAAAGTTGGTACTGAAAACTTTCACTAAGCTAACACTTAGGGTGATAGCACTTAGAAGATTATATTTGGGATAAGGGAGGTTTGAGGAGAGGAGATTTAAATATTTAATATTGTGTGTGAGTTGCCTCTCTGACTTTAAGTGCAGTGTAGAGAAAACTAGCAATATGCTGCTGTTGCTCCGGAGCACTGTCTAGACTCAGGATCTACTTGAGTGAAAAGCATACATCAACATTTCCATGAAACTCTTGACACTAGAGGGATCAAAGATGATGCTAGAAGAGCAGTTGTCTTAAGTGCTGAGCCCAAAAGAAACAGTAGGTTTAAAGAGGCTAGCAGAGAAGTAGACTGAAAGGCCTGATCGGTATCTTCAGAGCTACAGGGAGACCAAATCAGACAAGGATCAGTTGGATCTGATATCAGAGGGTTACTACTGACTTTGAGAATATTAAAACAAATGTTTCAAAAAAAATAAAATAAAACAAATGTTTCTATGTGCTAGGGCAGAGGAGATGAGGGTAAAGGCGAGAATATGGAAAAGGTTGAGGAAAGTGTGCAAGGAGAGAGATCAGTTCCCTTTATTGAGGGCTTATTTGGTACTTAGTATAGATCTATGACCACAAAACCTTGGGGTCATCTTTTTGTTTTATGCCTCATTTACAACACGTTGACAGATCTTGCTGGTTTTTAATATGTGTATTGCAACTGATTGTGCTTTTTCTTTTTCACCTCTGGGACTACCACCCACTCTTAGCCTGCATTTCCTGTGTCAGTTTCTTAAGAAGTCTGTTTCCAGTCCTGGTTTCTTATAATGTATTCATGCGTTAGACAGGATAACATGTAAAAAATGTAAATTGGAACATGTCTGTCTCCTACTAAAGATGAACTTTCCATGGCTTTCTTTCATCACACGTAAGGTCCAAACTCTGAATCTCCTGCTAGATACAAAATTGAGATGGGCATCTTGTAGATTCTTTGCTTTCTAAGCTCCAGCCACATTGGCTTGTTTTCTGTAGATTGATGGATGTAACTCTATCCTTAAAGTTGAAGAGCATCTGAGTACACTGGTTTGTGAGAATTATACAGCTAGGTAAAAACAAGACTGTGTGTCTTGTTCCAGTGAGTGGCATTTCAGTGATGTGTGGCTACTGAAATAATTTTACCTTTTAATGCAACTACGCATGTGGCTTTTGAAATAATTTTACCTTTTAATAAAACTACCAAATCTCTGTAGAGTATGAGCAGTGGGCACAGAATCAAAGTGTTCTTATTTGCCTGTACTTGTCCTTGGTCTCACTAATTATGTAGTCTATATAATATAATGTAACTGTCCAGGATGGAAAAGTTTTAATCTCCGTGATGTTAATTCTTGATCAACTGATAAGAGTGTGTTTTAATCTCCCTGTGTTAATTCTTGATCAACTGTCTGTGAGATTGTTTCTGGGCATGTTTGTTTGGTTTTGGGGTGGGGTTGTTTTTTTTCTGAGATAGAGGTCTGACTCTGTTGCTCCAGGCTGGGGTGCCATGACAGCCTAGCTCATAGCAGCCTGAAACCCCTGAGTTAAGTAGGCCTCCTGCCTGCTTCAGTCTCCCACATAGCTGGAACTAATTATAGGAACACAACACAACACCTGGCTGATTTTTCTATTTTTATTAGATATGATGGTCTTGTGCTCCTGAGTTGTACTCAAACTCCTGAGCTCAACTGATCCTACTCGGCTCAGCCTCCTAGAGTGCTAGTGTTACAGGTGTGACCCACTGCACCCAGCCAGTATCTGGGCTTTGAACAGAATGTTTTAATATATTAGAGTTCTCTGCAGTTGACAGAGGATAGGAGTGGGCCAGATACCTTGGTTGTATATTTATTGATTCTATAAACTGCCTGAGCTCTAGGTTAAACTTCCAGGGTTTGGGGGGGGGAGTGGTGGAGTGGGCGTTAATTGGATAACTTCACATCATCTAGGCATCTGATTCTACACGGTCTTTTTATTCTTTATTCTTTTTTTTTTTTTTTTGAAACAGAGTTCTCTGTTACCCTGGGGTTGATTGTCAGCTCACAGCAACCTCTAACTTTATTTATGTATTTATTTTTTTGGAGGCAGAGTCTCACTATGTCACCCTTGGTGGAGTGCTGTGGCATCACAGCAACCTCAAACTCTTGGGCTTAAGCAATTCTCCTGCCTTAGCCTATCAGGTAGCTTGGACTATAGGCATCCGCCACAGCCCCCTGGCTATTTCTTGGTTGCAGTTGTCATTGTTATTCAGCAGGCCCAGGCTGGGCTCGAACCCACCAATCTTGGTGTATGTGGCCAGTGCCCTAGTCATTGAGCTACAGGTGCCTCCAGTAACCTCTAACTCATGGGCTCAAGCCATTCTCTTGCCTCAGCCTCCAGAGTAGCTGGGATTACAGGCACCTGTCACAACGCCTAGCTATTTTTTTAGAGATGGGGATCTGGCTCTTGCTCAGGCTGGTCTCGAAACTCCCAAGTTCAGGCAGTCCACCTGCCTCTGCCTCCCAGGGTACTAGGATGATAGGCATGAGCCACCACACCTAGGTCTACATGGTCTTTTGAGTCTTCTCCAATAAGAAGGAGAATATCCCTTGTGGTTAGTGTTTATCCACTAAACTCTTCAGCATAAATGAAGTGATAAGAATTTCTATTTATTGAATTCCCACTTTAGGCCAGGAACTGCTAAGTGTGCTTTACAGGAGGTAGATACTGTTAATAGATTAGATTGTATGCCTTTGGGGGAGTAGGGAAGCAAAATGGGTGATATTCTCTTTCAAGGAAAAGTTCTAAGATTGTTTCTTTGTTATCTTTCTTCCACATAGCTTATGATCATAGGTTATTTGATTAAAGATTGTTTTAATTAGAAATCGATGGCTTTTTTAAAACTTCTACTGACATTCAACATGTTTATATTTGTAGGAGCTGACTAAGGCTTTGGAACAGAAACCAGATGATGCACAATATTATTGTCAAAGAGCTTATTGTCACATTCTTCTTGGGAATTACTGTGGTAACTTTTCTCACATAGTATATTGTCTCTTTATAAGTTACTTATAAACTTTACTCAAGTCAAAATTAAGCAAACGAAAATAGAGGTTATCTTTGAGGATGTTTGATTTGTTCATACAAAGCAAAGTAACTGAAGTGTGACATTGTTGAGCGGTACCCATTTAAATTTTATGGATGTCTCTGCAGGGGGTGAAGAAATGGATATGCTAATGAAGAATAGCATTATATGTATTGTTTCATAGAATATTTAAATGAAAAGCTTTTGTTTGCATTTTTTTAAGCAAATTGAAAAAATTATTCTGATCAAGAATCTGGGTAGGGAACAACTCAATACCTTTAGTCAGATTACATAATGAGAAAATGATGTTAATGAGAAAAAAACTTTGTGACACAGAGTTCTTTTTTTTTTGAGACAGAGTCTCATTGTGTCACCCTCGGTAGAGTGCTATAGTATCACA
>NW_003852435.1:858483-864020 GCF_000181295.1 Otolemur garnettii
AGTTGGCCCAGCCCGGGTTTGAACCTCCCATGTATGTGGCTGGCACCCTAGCCGCTGAGCTACATGTGCAGAGCCGACACAGAGTTTTATTTACTGACTTGAAGAGCTTTAAGAAAGAAGATAAATATATGTCTTAGGTTTTGAGGAAGATAAAAGGATATTTATTTGGATTATATCTTGGGTCAGCTTTTCCTAATTTAAAAGCATTTGGCCTGTCCATCAACTTGAACACTTACAAATCTGAAACAGATTCAAACTTTGTGTGTAGTATTTGCCAGGATCTGTAAATACATAGTAACGGCCTACAAAAATCCATCTTTTTCTATGCAGATGCTGTTGCTGATGCAAAGAAGTCTCTAGAACTCAATCCAAATAATTCTTCTGCTATGCTGAGAAAAGGGTACGCAATAAGTATTCTTGTTGAGCTTGGATTATAGATAGTGGGTGTTTAAATTGTTAAATGAGTCCATTGTAAGCTTTTTATAAGTAGTAAAATTCTGTATTTATACATTTTATGGCTGACATAGGATTCCATTTTAAATATAACTTAGTTCTATTATTGTGTTAACCACAGTATGTGGTAGGAGATTTGTAGTTAGTGTGTTTTAAAATAGTGATGATTGAAGAAACCGCAATAGATTCCATATCCCTTTTTTGTTCATCATTTGGAATTTAACTGACTAAAGAACATTCTGTTTCTCAGTCAGCCTGCATAGGAGGCTACATTTAATGCTATGAAAGCTCTATATCTCTTTACTTTTTTTTTTTTTGAGATGAAGTCTCGCTCTTTTGGCTCAGTTTAGAGTGCTATGACATGACAGCTGACAATAACCTCAGACTCCTAGGCTCAAGCAGTCCTCTTGCCTCTGCCTCCCAAGTAGCTGGGACTACAGGTGCTCACCAATTAGCCAGGCTAGTTTTTCTGTTTTTAGTAGAGGTGGGGTCTCACTTTTGCTCAGGGTGGTCCCAAACTCCTGAGCTCAAGCAGTCTGCTCGCCTTGGCATCCCAGAATGCTAGGATTATAGGCATGAGCCACTGTTCCCAACCTATATTGTCTGTTTACTTTGTGTCCCAGCTTGTTTCTGTTACATGTGACTTTATTCTTTAAGGAAAAAAAAAAATTTTTTTTTCTTTTTTTTTGAGACAGTTTCACTATGTCGCCCTTGGTAGAGTGCTGTGGCGTCACAGCAATCTCATACTCTTGTGCTTAAGCGATTCTCTTGCCTCAGTCTCCCAAGTAGCTAGGACTACAGGAACCCGACACAACACCTGACTGTTTTTTTGTTGTACTTGTCATTGGTGTTTAGCTGGCGTGGGCCTGGTTTGAACCTGCCAGCCTCAGTGTATGTGGCTGTACTCTATCCACTGAGCCTATGGGCACTGTCTGTAAGAACTTTTTTTAGGCCAGCTGTTACGGTGCATGCCTGTAATCCTTGCAATCTGGGAAGCTGAGGTAGGAGAATGGCTTGAGGCCAGAAGTTTGGGACCAGACTGAGCAAGAACATGACTTTGTTTTCACAAAAAATAGAAAAGTTAGCTGGGCATGATGGCTCAAGGCTGTGGTCCCAGCTTCTTGGGAGGCTGAGGCAGAAGGATTGAATGAACACAGGACTTTGAGGTTGCGTGAGCTGTGATGAGGCCACTGTGCTCCAGCCTGGGTGACAGAGGGAGGCAGACCCTCTCTCAAAAAACAAACAAAACCCCCCTAATCTTCTATAATTCTTTTATATAATTATATTTTAGAAAAAGCAAAGATGTATAATTAAAGTCAGATTCCTTCTGAAGTGAACCCCCAAAATGAATTTTAATGGAAATTATACTAGATGTTACGCTATTTTAGAAAATCTCTTGGCTTATTAACATGTACACATACATAAAATAATTTTTTTCTGGCTGGGTACCTATAGCTCAAGCGGCCAAGGCACCAGCCACATACATTAGAGCTGGTGGGTTCAAATCCAGCCCAGGCCTGCCAAACAGCAGTGACACTACAACTGAAAAATAACTGGGCATTGTGGCGGGTGCCTGTAGTCCCAGCTACTTGGGAGGCTGAGACAAGAGAATCACTTAAGCCCAGGAGTTGGAGGTTGCTATGAACTTTGATGCCATGGCACTCTACCCAGGGTGACAAGCTTGAGGCTCTGTCTCAAAAAAATAATAATAATAATTTTTTTCTTTTAACAATAGAAAATACTAAGTTTTATTTTTATTTTGAAGGCTACTTTTCATGATCACATATGTGTTAATTTGTTTTTAATATGCTCACATAGGATTTCTGAATACCATGAAAAAAACTATGCTGCTGCTCTAGAAACTTTTACAGAAGGACAAAAATTAGACAGTAAGTATTAGTATTATACTTTAATAATCTACTGTTTCTGTCTTAAATACCATGGCTTAATTCTGTTAATCTCAAGATAATTGTAGGAACCAACCTTTTTCTCATTGGAATGACACATTGCAGAATTTGAGATCACTTAAATTTGATTAAATTAGCATTTGATGGGGGGGCATTTGAATCATAGCTTTACTATTAGAAGCTAAAAACTATGTTTGAACACTTAATGTGTAGTCTGACTTTGTTTTTTTCCTAATAGAGAAGTGAAAATTTAATATGCTTTCTTGTTGTCTGTTTGTTTAAGTTATTTAGATTGCTGAGATGGGAAGTCTTATAACATAGTGCTTTCTGGAGAAGTGAAGTATAAGTTAGGGTGAAAATTGTGAGTGGGTACAGAAGAAACATGGAGTTCTAAGACTATTGTGAGTTGTTAATGTCATTTTGAGAAGAATATGTGAAAATTATAGTAATATGGATATCAAGACATATGTATAAAAACTGAGATTTAAATATTTAAAAATCTGCAAAAGCTGGGTACAATGGCTGCCACCTGTAATCCCAGTACTTTGGGAGGCCTAGGTGGGAAGATTGCTCAAGGCCAGGTGTTTGAGACCAGCTTGGGCAACATAGAAGATTTCCTGTCTTTATAAAAATAAAAAATTTCCTGGGCATGGTGGTGTGCACCTGTACTCCTAGCTGCTTGGGAAGCTGAGATGGGTGAACAGCTTGGTCCCAGGAATTGGAGGTTGCAGTGTGTTGTGATAACACCACTCTGATCTGGGCAATAGAGCAAGACCTGTCTCTAAATGAAATAAAATAAAAAGTTTATGAGTAACCTCATAGAAAAATGCAGACTGGGCATGATGGTTCATGTTTATAATCCCAGCACTTTAGGAGGCCAAGACAGGAAGATTACTTGAGACCCCCCCAAAAAAAACCCCAAAACCCAAAGAAACAAACTCCAACTTTCTGTAATTCTTTTATATAATTATATTTTGGAAAAAGCAAGGATGAGCAACATAGCAAGACCTTGTCTCTACAAAAATACTTAAAAATTATCTGGGCATGGTGGCACAGTAACTCAGAATGCTGGAGGTGATTCTAGGAGTTGGCATTTGCAGTGAATTTTGATCAGAGCCTTATAAGAGCAGGACCTTGTCTCTGATTAAAAAATAAAAAGGTAAAAGGTGGCACCTGTGGGTCAAAGGAGAAGGGCACCGGCTCCATATGCTGGAGGTGGCAGGTTCAAACCCAGCCCTGGCCAAAAACTGCAAAAAAAAAATAAAAAGGATATAAACTACATAATTTTGATGTATTCTCATTTTATCTTTATATTATGACAAAATGTTATTGGTATTCTCTAAAGCAGTGGTTCTTAACGGGGAACTATTTTGCTTCCCTGGAGACTCTGGCAAAGCCTGAAGAGATATTTAATTACCATTACTGGTGGATAGGAGATGTGCTACTGACATCAAGTGAGTAGAGGTCAGGGATACTAGTAAAGATCCTATAATGCACAGAACAGTCCCCCACGGCAAAAATGTATCTGGTTCAAGCCCCTGCTTCCCAGTATTTATCCTAAAACTTTTTAAAAATTTGCAAAAAAAAAAAATAATTTCTACATATTGCTCTGTTCTGCTGTATATATAACCTGTTCAAAAGAAAGGATTTTAGGTCCATATGTGCATATGGAAGCCTTGAATTAGGAAGGAAAAGATCTGGGCAATAGGAGTTGTTCTCAAACTTGGCTTATCCCAAGTTTACTACATGAATAACATGACTGTTCAGTTAGCAACACAGCATATCTGCAGTCTTAGTAAATTCTAAAGAGTCTCATAGTGCCATGATCCTTATTTGAAAACCTTGTAGAGACACAAGTCATTTCATCCTCTACAAAACCTATTGCTTAGCTTTTAAGAGCAACAGAAAATTCCTGGCAAAATTTCTTCTTTGAGTACTATCTTCATAACCATGCCATTGACATTTATTTTAGAATTATTTCAGAAATGTCCTTGTAACGACATTTGGTAAAATTGCTTTTGAGGATATATTTAATATAAAAACAAATTTATCTTTATTTATTTATTTATTTATTTTTTGAGACAGAGTCTCACTGTGTTGCCCTGGGTAGAGGGCTGTGGAGTCTCCTCCAACTCTTAGGATTAAGCAATTCTCTTGCCTCAGCCTCCCAAGTAGCTGGGACTACAGGTGCTCGCCACAATGCCTGGCATTTTTGTTGCATTTGTTATTGTTTAGAAGGCCCAGCCAGGTTCAAACCCACCAGCCCCTGGTGTATGTGGCTGGCGCCCAAACCACTGAGCTATGGGTGCCATGCCTATCTTTAAATTTAATTCCAGGAAAAATTTAGGTTAAACTGTTAGGCTTCCATTTTTACCAGAGTGAAACATTAACTCAAAATTAACTTTCCTTCCCTTTGTATGATAGGAAACTTGGTTTTATTTACTAATTATTTGAATAATAAGTTATTCAAGTCTAGGATTTTGATTTAGTACCAGAGTGTCCCCAAAGTCACCATACATAGGGGAAGATGGAAAATTGTAGCTACATGTACCATTATTTACAAAATATTTTCTGCATCTTGGCTGTCTCTTTCTACACACCAAGTCTTCTTTCCCACTCATAGTGAATACGTTCCAAGATACCTGTTTTCCCATGTTTGGTGACTTTTGGAACACCCCATAGTTTACCACTAGAATATATAGTGTATGAAAGTATATTTCAATTTAATTATGGCCTGTATAGTTGAATTTTTATAAATTAGAAAAGTTTAATTGCTCTTTTCACATTAATCTTGCCTGTAGTTAGCTTGAATTAGGCAACTTTTTAATTTAGAGTACTTTTATTTATTTACTTTTAAAAGAGACAGTGGTGTGCTATTTGCTTAGACTGAAGTGCATTGCATAGCTACCGTTCACTGTAACTTGAAACTCCTGGGCTCAAGCGGTTCTCCTGCCTTAGCTTCCTGACTACAGGTATGCACCACCACACCTAGCTAATCTTTGTAGAGACAGGGTCTCATCTGTGTTTTGCTCAGGCAGGTTTCAGATTCCTAGTGATCTTCCTGCCTGAGCCTCCCAAAGTGCTAGAATTATAGGCTTCAGTCACCACACCTGGCTCTATTCTTTTTTTTTTTTTTTTTTTTTTGAGGCAGGGTCTCACTCTTTTGCTTAGGCTAGA
>NW_003852435.1:864088-871300 GCF_000181295.1 Otolemur garnettii
CCCGCCTTGGCCTCCCAAGTATATTTTTCTTTACTTACTATGCACTGTGATTGTTTAGATATAATCATTGTTCTGGGTGTTCAGAAGTTTCTGTACATATTTATACTGCTATCACTAAATGTACAGTTCTGTAGTCCCTTGACTTTCATGTGACTTGGAAATATAGCAGAACTCTACAGAATACAGAGATGCTTCTTGGTCTTGGTAGGAAAGGCCTGGCACCGGTAACAGTAAAGCCACTGAGAAAACTTTAGAAAACATTGTTGCATTGAAGGGTGAGCCCAGCTGCCAGTTCTCACTCCTCCCTACACTGATGGTGTATTGGGAATCTGAATCAGATCTGATTTGATTAAATGAAAGGAAGTTCCTTTAAGAGCAGAAGGTCTAATCCTAGCACTTTGGGAAGCTGAGATGGAAGTATTGCTTGAGGTCAGGAGTTTGAAATTGGCCTAATCAAGAGTGAGTTCTGTCTTTACAAAAAAACAGAAAAATTAGCTAGGCGTGTGGTGGTTAGTGCCTGTAATTCCAGGTACTTGGAAGGCTGAGGCAGGCAGGAGGCCTACTTGAACCCAGGAGTTTGAGGTTGCAGTGAGCTTTGATGATACCAATATACTCTCGTCAGGGTACTAAAGCAAGAAAAAACAACAGGGAGGTAGGAGGAAATGAAATTTATCTGTGTCTAGGAAACTAGTAAAGTTGAAGCTGTAGTTATAACTAAATTAAAGAAATTTTTTTCTCAGAAAGGAGAAATAAAGCTTGAACCTATTGGAATATTTGTAGCTGCGATAGAGATGCTGTAAGCTCTAGTAGGATAGGTGTTTTTGTCTTGTTTAATTCACTGCTGACTCCCCAGTGCCTAGGACAGTGCCTGGAACATCCTTGACATTGACTAAGTATTTGTGGAAGGAATGTGTTGGGTTGTGCAGATGAGTGATGTTACAGTCAGTTTTTTCTTTCTAGGTACAGATGCTGATTTCACTGTTTGGATTAAAAGGTGTCAAGAAGCTCAGAATGGTATGTAGATTCCAATGTTTCTTTAAAAAGAAGTGAACATTTGAAATATTTTGGTTTAAATAAATTTGTTTTAAATTTTATAATTTAGGATTTAGGTAATACGTTTTCCCGTAGATGTGGATTTACAAAGATTGTCTGATTTTTTGCCTAGTTTCTTATGTCAAAAGGAAGATTTGGATGGATTTGCTTACATATTACCCATTAGAAATCACTAAGGAGCCTAAAATTACTACAGGATGCAAAATAAAGCACTTCCTTTTGTTAAAAGATATGGAGAATTGGTATTTAATCAATATGTTTGAGCCATAGAAGCCATGTATGTAATTTAGTCTTTAAAGGTACTGTTATCTGAAAATGCTTCCTTTTTGTTTCAGTAGGATCAGAATCTGGGGTGGTAAGTCAAAAGTTTTCATCCTTCATCTTTTTACTTATACCAATATATTTGAGAGGGGACTTGGAGCCAGTTATCTCTCAGTTAAATATTAAGCAATTCCATTTAAATACTAGTTCCCTTAGTAACTGAAGTAAAAGACTTTTTTTTTGTAAAATAAATCTAGATGTTCATAGTCATAAAAATTACTAAGTTATTTTAATGGATTTAGAGTGTGATTATGTTGATTTGGTATGTTGTAGTATAGTGAGGATGATTATATCTTTTTCTTACTAAAAAGTCGTCACATTTATTTAAACAGTTGGAATGAATCACCTGTATAGGGCTTTTTCTGGTAGGTTAAGACAATGGTTAAGTGAAATTGCAAATATTTATCTCTAATTCAGTCTTACATTTATTGTTTTGGACATGAAGATCTTCAAGTCTTTTTAGTTACTAAAAATGATGATGGAGTTGTAAAAGTGGTTTTTACTATTTAATCAACTTAGGGTTATAACACCATTAAAATATGGCTAATGCTTTTTTAGCCATATTTGTTTTTATAGACTAAACAGATATAAAAATTGCTTTTTTCAGAAATTATTATGGGTACATAATAGAAGCAGGTCCATACTTTTGAGACAGAGTCTCACTCTGTTGCCTAGGCTAGAGTGCCTAGCTCACAGCAAATTCAAACTCCTGGGTTAAAGCAATTCTCCCGCCTCAGCCTCCTGCGAAGCAAAGGCTACTGACGCCCACCACAACTCCCAGCTCATTTTTCTATTTTTAGTAGAGTCAGGGTCTCACTCTTGCTCAGACTGGTCTCGAACTCCTAAGCTCAAGCAATCTTCTCATCTTGACCTCCCAGAGTACTAGGATTATAAGCATGAGCCACTGTGCCAGCCCAGTTGTATATTTTTATAGGGTATGTGTGATGTTTTAATATAATGGTATGATGTGAATTGGTCAAATCAAGGTAACTGAGATATCCATCACCTCAGGCATTTATCATTTATTTTTGTTAGAAACATTCCAGTTCCACTCTTAGCTATTTTGAATTATATTCTAATTTGTTAATTATAATTGTCACTATACAGTGGCCATAAAGTTTGTGTGTGGTTTAAATTATACACTATTTTAAATTACACACAGACTTTATGACCACCATGTATTGTGTCATCAAATATTGTTCATTCTGTGTAACTAGCTATATTTTTGTACCCATCTCCACTTTTATCCCCCTCTCCCTGCTACACTTGTCAACCTCTGCTGATCATTCTGCTCTTTGTCAACATAAGATCAGTTGTTTTTTGGTATTTAGCTCCCACATATGAATCAGAACGTGCAAGATTTGTCTTTCTGTGATTGGCTTATCTTACTTAACATAATGTCCTCTAGCACTTAGTCAAGCATAGTGTCCTCTGTTTATGTAGTCAAGAAATAAAATAACAGGAAGTTGGGAGATATGTGTATAGTCCTAACTCTTTTTATGGGCAATTAACCTTTTTGAGTTCCTCTAATTTCCAAAGGAAGATTTATATCTCTGTCTTCCAAAATTCCCATTGTGATACTAAGAGAAAGACACTTAAAACCTGAGATTTCTTCATGTGTAAACTGGAACTAATAAAGCTGATCTTCTTTAAGCAGGTTACTGTGAACTTCAGGCAACATACATGTATATGTAGTAAGTGGGATTTTGAACATCTCCAGTAATAAGCCCCATCCAGTTGTGTTTATACCTCCATGATTGCCAATATTGCTAGAGGTGGTAAGTGAGAAATGGATTGAAGGGGAGTTTGAAAGGTAACTACTTCTTCACCTTAGTAGAAGGTTTAGTAGTAGGTTTGTTCAGATCTTATATTATTTGAAATTGAGATTAGGCCTGAAGGCAATAGAATAGCATTGGACAACAAAGAAAAGACTTTGTATAGTAACACAAACAAGTTGTGTAGACTTTGTTCCTTTTGTTACTGTTATGGATTAGTCTGGTTTTATCTCAATATGAGGATGGACTAGAGTAATCTGTTCTAGTTAGTGTTTCTGCTTAATTAGAGTTAGGTGTTTCTTAGTCCTTAACACTGGAGGATAAATCTGAGTTTAACTCAGATCTCTAGTGTGGTTTTACTTATTTCCTACCTCCAAACGCCATTTCTTTACTTCCTTTTCTTTCTTGGGTCTCACTATTGCCCAGGCTGCTCTTGAACTCCTAAGTTCAAGAGATCTTCCCATCTCGGTCCCTGGAGTAGTTGGGACTTCAGACACAAGCTACTGTGTTTGGCTCTGAACCCCATTTCTTCCTTTTCATTAGGGACAGTTTAGAGGCCACCTATGACCCAGGACAAGTTCTTTACATTTACAGTCTTTAACAGGTGCATATGTAGTTTAGGAAAGCATAAGTTGATTAGGAGTCATTTTTTTTTCTTGATAGACAATGAATTATGTTGTAGAGAGGCTGGAAACAAAGTAAGACATTATTAGGAAGCCACAATGGGAATGTTCTCTGTAGGTTTCCAGAGCAGTGTCTGACTTCATTGTTAAGGCTGTGGTTCTACTCTTTCTAAAAGTGGTTTTTAAAATATTAATGCTGCTAGGTGCCGGTAATCCCAGCTACTCTGAAGGCTGGCTCTGCTACAAATGATAGAAAAATTAGCTGGCATGATGGCACATTCCTTAGTCCCAACTACTCGAGAGGCTGAGGCAGGAGGAACACTTTGGCCCTGGAGTTTGGTGTAGCTGTGAACTATGATGATGCCACTGCTTTTTAGTCTGGGCACAAGAACAAGACCATGTCTCAAAAAAGCAACAATAAAAAACAAAACAAAAAAGGGTTTATGTTGTAAAATGTTAATGTTTTCAGTTTTAGGGAGTTTGTGAATCTTAGAACTGTCCATTTTATATAAGTAAACTTTTCCAGCCAGACTTTTGAGAGTTTTCTGTTATTTAAATTTTTATATTAGAAAAAAAAATTTTTTTTTTTTTTTTTTTTTTTTTTTTTGCAGTTTTTGGCCAGGGCCGGGTTTGAACCTGCCACGTCTGGCATATGGGGCCGGCGCCCTACTCCTTTGAGCCACAGGCATCGCCTGAAAAAAATCTTTTTTGAAGTTGAAACTAATAAAATTATTAGAATATTCTGAATTTTTGGTGAAGACTAGTATTATTTTACAGTTATAATTACTGTATTTTGTCTTTGAAGAAAGCTTTCATATAATTAATTCCATATCAAAATGACTGTACTGCTCGGTAAATTAATAATACATGCATTTTAATATACCATTTGCTGAACTAATTTGTAAAAATCTCTGTCTTTCAACTTGCCAAAATAGTCCACATCCCAGCGGACTCATCAATCAAAAATCAAGTAAGTGATTCTTTTTATAAAACAGTGCATAATAAATAATCCTAAAGGGGGGGAGGAAACTTTGCAGTTTACTGGTAAGCAGGTCCATACTATGTGATTTCAAGTGTTTCTTTCGTTTTCAAAAATTATAATACCCTATGTAAAACTAATTTCAATACTGTTAAAGTATCAGTATTAGTGTTTATACTTACCTTAAATTCACATCATTTTCATCTTTAAAGTTACTTACTTGGTTTCATATGGTCACTTTTCCATGTATTGAGAATCTCTTCCAGTTAAACTGATGTTTTTACACAGGTAATTAGGTTAGTAGAAAGCTTAATGGAATTGTAACTTGCCCTGACTTTTATATTTGGAGTAAATTTTTTTTATAGGAACAGTCTATGTGAGTTGAAAGTTAATATTGCTAAAGGCAACAGTTGCAATAATGAATAAGCAATTAGGAAGTCTTTGACTTTATTTTTAATTATTTATTAGCCCTGTATACAACTTGTCTTCTTAGAACTGTAACAGAAAAAAAAAGCCGTTGATGTGGAGTTTTGCATCCTCACTGATTTTTAGAGGAAAACCAAGACTCTTGAGTTTTATTTTCTTTAATTGAGATTGTTTTTGATATACTTTATTTCTTTAATTGAGATTGTTTTTGATATACTTTATTTCTTTAATTGAGATTGTTTTTGATATACTTCATTTCTTTAATTGAGATTGTTTTTGATATACTTACTAAAATGGCTTGGAAACATTAAAACAGTTTATTCATATTGCCGGATATATGATATAGGATGAAACTCCAACTATCTACTAGACAGTGAACTTCAACTTGCTCTAATGGCAGTAGCAACAGGGGTAGAACACATAACCATTAAGTAATAATTAAGGTGTTTGGAGCATAAAGTAATCCAACACTTAATAAGTATACTGTATAGGAAGCACTGGTGCTTGATCCTGAAGTGTAATAGTGGCAGGATAGGTAAATGGTTCTGTTCTCAAAGAGCTCCTTTTACAGTGAGGATTCCTACATTTTTAGAGTTTTCCATTCAAAACATACACATACTAGAATCTCTAGACCACACTGGTCTTCCCATGTACCTTGAAATTGAAGGAGGGTATTGTATATAATGTTGTGCCTGACATAATGAGTTAAACTTACGTTTTTCTTAATTTTGGCTAATTTTCTTCTCTTCCCTCTTGTCAAGTCTCCTCCCAGCTTTAGTTAAGGAATCCTGGAGTGTTGACTCAGGCTGTTCTCATCCCAGTGCATCACTGCCTTTGACTGGCTGATTGCTTCACCTTTCTGAGCTTAAGTTTTCTCATCCATAAAATAGGGATAGAAGTGTTTGGTTCATCCTTTTTTTTTTTTTTTTTTTTTTTTAATGAGGCAGAGTCTTTCTGTCAGTCCCCCCAGGTAGGGTACAGTGGTGTTGTCCATCCTCACTGCAACCTTAACTACATTCACAGGCTCAAGCAATCCTCTTGCCTCAGCCTCCTACATAGCTGGGTCCACAGGCACCTACCACTGTGCCGGCTCATTTTTCCCATTTTTGGTAGAGACACGGTCTGGCTCTTGCACAGGCTGGTCTCAAACTCCTGAGCTGAAGCAGTGTTCCCTCTTCAGACTCACAGAGTGCTAGAATTACAGGTGTGAGCCACCATGCTGGTCTTGCTTCATCTTTAGTATTTGTTTGAATAGCTCTGTTGATAGTGTGTAACTATTAGCAGTTTAGACTAAATTTCATCTTTTAACATTAGCTCAAGCACAGCAGTATTAGAGATATAAATCAGAACCCAAGAAATTAGGTAAATATTTGTTAGGTCAACTAAGAAAAGTTGTACATCATCTACCTGATTGGTTTTTTTTCCATTAGTACAGATAAAAGTTATAGAAAATTGTTTCAGTGAATCAACAGCTACTTTGCTATTTTGTTCCTCAAGGTGGAACTCTTGTTTATCAGACTAGTTTTTATTTTGACAGCTTTTAGAAAATTAGAAGTGTTATTTTAAGTTTTTCTTTTTTTTTTATGTAGGTATGACTGGTATCAAACAGAATCTCAAGTAATCATTACACTTATGATCAAGAATGTTCAGAAGAACAATGTAAATGTGGAATTTTCGGAAAAAGAGGTCTCTGAACCATTTTTATATTGATATTCAATTACCTTTGTAAAGTTATCATATTGAAGAATAAAGCAGTTTATGTCATTTCCTGAGATAATAGAAAATGAATAAAATTTGAAGCATTGCTTTCAAGTTTTAGTCATTTTAAGTTGTGAGATATGAAAAAGTCTAGTTATTTGAGTGACTTATGCATGTCTTAGAATTTATTAACCATGTTAAATAAGTATGACTTTTTGTAATTTACTAATCATTGAGTAGAGAAATCTTATGATAGATAATTTGAGTGGTAGAACTGTTTTGTACATGAATAGTTTCTTTCAGTTATATACTGGTTTTATTGTGTATTTTGATTTTC
>NW_003852435.1:871698-874269 GCF_000181295.1 Otolemur garnettii
GTGAAGGATACCAGATAGGGAAAAGATTATTTTGAGGTTCTTAAATCTTATATTTTGTATAAAGTATTTAAGATAATTTGCAATGTTATCAAAGTTCTATATTACTTTAAATATTTTGCCCTTCATCATATAAATTTATAAAATGTGATGATTGTTTTGTGTTTATTAGTTGTCTGCTTTGGTGAAACTCCCATCTGGAGAGGACTACAATCTGAAACTGAGACTACTTTATCCTATTATACCAGAACAGAGCACATTTAAAGTACTTTCAACAAAGGTAAGACAATTGAAAAGGGTTGTCACAAGTAATAATTTCCAGAACGTAGAAATACTGGTGAACTAATCACCTGTGTGATAATAAACTTGTACATCCTTTTAGCCATGTACCTTTAAATTAAAAAGGACAGGTAAATAAAAATGGTAATTTTTGAATATCAGGATTCTTTCACCCCCAGAATTTTAGTACAGTGCAGTGTAAATAATCTTCTTAGCTTGTGTGGTGTTTGTGCACTTCAGTAAGATAAGTAATACTTATCAATAAAGAGGGCTTCTAAAAAAAATAGGTAAAAATCAGTCTCTAAAATCTGATAATTGACAGTGTCTTTTCTCTTGAGTTTGTCTGTTTGGCTGTGCAAATACCCTATCTCATGCATTTAAAAATACAAACTACTATTGAGATGAATCTTATTTTTGTTTTGTTTTTTAATTAAGCTGAATTTTAGATTACTTTACTCTGAGGGAATAATGAATAATTTAAACTATAGTTTAAGAAGTTTTAGATTTCTTTATATATTCAAAAAGAAGTGAAAATGTACAATAGAATTAATATTGACAGAAAGAATACTTAACTATTGCTCAAAAGATTTAGGTGGAAGTACAGTTTAGAAGGAAAAATATTGAACTGAAAATCATTATACCTTTTTTATACCCAGATTCTGCCACATATTCTGCTAGTCAAGTTATTAAGTTCTAAGAACATGTGAAGTGTCCTGTCATAACTAACACAGATCAGAGTCAGCCTATAGAATGGTGACTAGGCTTGTAGAAGGGAGAGAACAGCTGCACAGGGTTGGAGCAGGAAGTGCAAAGTAAAGAAGTATTTTTCTGCATTGAATTAGAAAAGACCTGCCTATTTATTTAATTGAAGATTGCCAAGAACAAAGCTGGTAATTATGAGGCAGACATGTGAAACAGAGCTGCTTGGGACAATACAGAGTGAGAAAAGGGATGAATCTGACCAGGATTTTAGTCTGTCACTGGCCCTATCCACACAGTGTGCAATATGTTTAGTAGAATTTAAAGTAATAAAGCACAAAACTCTAGGTAGATTTGAGGAGATAGGTCAGAAAATTATGAGTTTCATTTTTTTTTTTTTGGTATATTTCTATCCAGAGATTGTTGATCCTTGTCCATTAAAAGTAATTTAAATGCAAATTGACTTGTGTGAATAAGTGATAAATAACTTAAGAACTTGTATTACTGAACCACCCTGTATACTTAAGAGAAACAATAGTACGTGTGGTAAATATACAAGTCTGTATGACTAAAGTTGAGGATGTAATTAAGCACCCTCATCCTTGTTCTTTATTCTCCTTTTAGTGTTTGTTGTTTTTAACCATTCCTCAACCCACCTTACTGTGTTCTCAGTTTGCTTTTTTCGACCCTTTTCTTTAAAAGCTGTATAACCACTTTTCCTTGTATAGTGCCTTGCTTAGTACTGTACTCATTTTATTTTCCTTATACCTATGTTAAATTAAAGTCTTTGGGGGATACTTTTGGAGATAAGCATGCTATCTTATATCTGTGTGTGCTAGGTTAGGGTTGGCAAAAAACTATAGGATGCCCAGTTGAGTTTGTATTTCAGAAAAACAATGCATAATTTTTTAACATAAATATTTTCTTTGCTCTTTTTCTCTTTGCTAAATTTGGCAGCTCTCTCCCTGTGCATTGCAGATAATAGGTGCTCAGTTTATTCAGTGAGGCTGAATAGGACTCCAATAGGGAGTCTCTATTGGATTCTAATGTTAGCCCTGTAAAGTTAATAGAGTTAAGTATTTTTATTCTTTATTTTACAGGTAGGGGGAAAATCTGAGGTTCATGTACTTCAAATGCTTTCCCCAAGTACTGAATTGTTGAGCCTGGCAGAGGAGATATATAGGGTGTCCAGCGTGTCTTAAAGGTCACCATACATACATGCATGGGGAAAATGGGCTGTTATAGCTAAATGTGCCTTTACCTATAAAATACTACATTTTATAAAATACTTCTCTACATGTTGATATATAAATAGGAAAATGTTAAAAGTATACAATATAATATGAGTTAATTTTTTTCTGTTTATGGAGATCTTTGGGACACCCTGTGCTTTTACTTCTGACTGCCAACCAAAGCTGGTGCTTCTTTTTTTTTTACTGTTGGGGAGTCATTGAGGATACAAAGAAACAGTTTATGTTGATTGCACTTGTTACATAAAGACCCTCTTAAAATTGTGTCCGACCCCTAAAGGTGTACCACAGGATGACCCCCTTCCACCCCCTCCCTTCTTCCTTCCCTCTGCTCTTCCCTTCCCCC
>NW_003852435.1:877402-887539 GCF_000181295.1 Otolemur garnettii
AAAAAAAAAAAAAAAAAAATTCATAATTCACTTTTTTAAAAAGACTTGGAATTGTCGGTCTTTTAGGGTAAATTTGTCCTTGCAGAAATGTTCATATATTTATTTATTTATTTAATCAAAGTAATTTTTCTGTATTATACATTATAAAATATGAAGGGCTGGAATTATGTAAAGTAAAAATAGATAACTAGAGACAAAAATCCTTTTTCTCTTCACCAAAATTTGAGATGTTTTAGAGTGAATTCCTTAGTGTTCATAGAAGAATAAGTAATACATGGAAGAATCCTAGTGATAATAGAATAGGGTGTACGGGCATGATGCTATTGCATGTCTGAATACATACATCTAGGTTTGTTTTTATCTTTTTGCTTTTTGGTTACAGTAGTGGTGATAATGGTGAGATTTGCTTGTTTGTTTTTATTTTTGGAGACAGTCTCATTCTGTTGCCCAGGCTTGGGTGCTGTGGCATCAGCAACTCAAACTTCTGAACTCTGGCCTCAGCCTCCTGAGTAGCTAGGACTATAGGCTTTCATCACCATGCCTGGTTAATTTTTTTTTTTTTAAAGACTCTCACTCTGGCTCAGGTTGGTCTTGAACTCCTGAGCTCAAGCAGTCCTATGCCTCAGCCTCCCATAGCCGAGGGAGGCTAGCATTTCAGCCATGACCCACCACACCTGACCTGTTTGATTTCTTTTTAACTGAATTGGGTTGCTGATAATCAACAAATTGTAGATCTTAGAATGTATTCTTGCTATCTCTATAAATGTGTATTCATATATTTTTTAAAAAAGGATTTTGCAGTATATACTATCTCTTTTTTGTTTGTTTCTATTTTGAGATGGAGTCTCACTGTGTTGCCTAGGCTGGTTTCTAAGTCATAGGATCAAGCAATTTTCTCACCGTAGATTACAACTTGCACCACTGTGCCCAACTCATAATATTTGTTTTTTTAAACTTAACTATGCATTGTGGATATTTTACCATGTCCTTAAAGTATCCTACAGCAACATAGAATATTTTATTATATGCATCTACTGTAGCTTATTTAGCTAGTCCTATACTGTTTGACCTGTGGAGAATCATAATTGCTAACTGTTCTGACTGTTTCATCACACACCAGATGCTGTACTTTGCATTCTCATGTAATTCTCAAAATTACTACATGGTGTAGGTGTTTTTATCCCTAGTTTAGAGGGAGAGAAACAACCCAGAGATGAAAAGCCTAGGTTTTTCAGCTGATGATAATCCTGATGAAGATACCCATAACAGCATTCATTTGTTGGTTACTTACTAGACACAGTGCGGTATTCCTTTCATACATAGTCTCATTTACTCCTTATAGGGGATTCCCCCCCTTGTAGGGGGATCTGAGGCTCACTGAGATTGTTAACTTGCTCATGCACATACAGCCAGCCAACAAATGGCACCTGTTTGCAACTCTTCTGTAATTACACAACTGATTTTATTTTTGTTTTTTTCAATCCCTGCTTATTTTAAGGAAATAAGTAAAAATTCTAGCTGGAAAAAACATTTCTAACAAGTTCTTCCATCTCTTAGCTCCCTCATCTCTAAAATACAGGTAATAATCTCCTTCTATAGGAGGGTTCTATTAAGTGAGACTGATGTAGGTTCAGCACTTAGCACGTAAAATATGTAGTGAGTGCTCAGTTAGTGCTACTCCTGCTGTCCTTACTGTTTGATTCTGATTAGAATTCTATTCAGGTTATAGAGGCTTTAAGTGTGTATCATAGCATGTCATCAGAAATTTGGAAACTTACAGGATACTCAGACTCACCACTGATGACATTTCAGCATACTTCCTTTTGTATAACATGATATCTCCCAATATGTAACCTGTCACCATACATAAGACATACTAAACTGTTTTATTTATGGGAAGGTCTCTTCAGATTAATTCATGAAGAACAGAGGCTGTGTCCTTATACCAGCATGGTGTCTGGCTCAGAGCAGGCACTCAATAATATTTGAAATGAGATGGTTTGTTACTATCTTTTGCATTTTGAAAAATGATTATAAAATTATAAAAGAAGGTAGATGTATCAGTCTGGCCTCAGGAAGACTGAGCTATTCTATTACCAGACATTTGATACAGCACTTACATGTGCAGAGACACCGAAGGCTCTGACTTAACTATATTGCACTAGATCAGTATAGCAAAATTGTACTTGTACTCCACAAATATGTACAGATAAAAAATAAATGGAAAAAATGCAAAAAGCTGAGTAAGAATGTTGGGAAGGCTATGTTTTGAAGATCAGGGTAACAATGACTATTTTTAGTTATTTTTAATAACTAAAAATCAGTTATGTAATTACAGAAGAGTTGCAAACAGATGCCATGATTAATCAAAATATGTGAGTCTCAAAAACTTGCCAATAAATTGCCACAGCTCTTTAGTCTCTTCTTGTTAGTGTGTAGTGGTAAGTTGGATCTTACTTGATTGCTTAGGAATAATGACTTCTCTTTAAATCTGAAGTTCCTTCGTTGGATAAAATTAATAACTCTGCTATGCAGAGAAGACTAACAGTGGATGATAATCCATATAATGTTAAGAACTAACAATCTAGCACAGTAGGGATTCTTACTAATAATCCACAGATACTGCTTTGGGATATTATGTCACCTTGAAAGTCTTTCCCATGCATATGAGAGCAAGATTCAATAGCAAACTATCAATTTTAAGTTAACATTTAAGATACTTCTGACTTACATGAACATAGGAATTACTTATTAATGATTATAATAAAAATCTCTGAAATTGGGCTGGTGCCAATTCTAGAATTATCTGCCACAATCATCAAGACTTAGAACTTCATTTTTAAAAACCATGTTCAAGCATCAAGCATGAAGTAGGTATAAAAAGAAATTCGTAGAAAATTGGTCTCCCCAGTTCCTTTCTTTTAAAATGATCCATTATGTGCAGCTATTTTAATGAACAGGTTAAGTATAATTTTAAGTTTGGGTCATTTCGTCTCACTGAAATAGGTTGTTGCTAACAGCTTTGATTTTTAACTCAATAAAGGTCTTTTGTTCATACTACACAATTACTTAGTAGCTTTCAGTAGGTATGCGTGCTAATCCCTGCTCCTGTACAAAACAAGCTTTTTATAGATGGCATATACATAGTACAGGAACATGAAGTATGAATATTGGGTGCCCTGTGGCCAACATTAGTGTGGTGATGTATACACGGCTTTCTAGGCCCTCATTTCCAGAAAAGTTGAAAATTAAAAGATCAAGATGCAGTTTTAACTCAGGAACATATTAATAGCCCTTTTTAGCAACTGTTGCTGTGTCATTGCCAACTATTGGATTTCTGTCCCCTTTTGATAAATATCCTAGAAGTGTTAAAGTAATCAGAGTACTGTCACTTAATACTGTGTGTGAGAAAATTTTGGTAGTATTTTACTTATAAAAATTAAGTCTAGTTCACTTTAAGGAATTACAGTGATTTTTAAGTTTTTTATATATACACACATATATAAAATTTAAACATATAAATTACGTTAAAGTTCCTATCTATAGTCTTTGCCGTTGCCCTAGGGCTATTTTTTTTATGGTTTCATTACATTTCTTGCTCTTACAGGAAATAAAAATAGACATTTAGAGACCACATATTCCGCATACTATCACTTCATATCTGATTAAAAATATTGGCAGGTTTCTCTGTTAGTGCCTTATTAAGGTATTTTGAAGTGCAAATTTTGAGGGTTCTTTTTCATTTTTTTTTTTTTGAGACAGTCTCACTTTGTTGCCCACTGTAGAGTGCTGTGATGTCACAGCTCACAGCAACCTCAAACTCTTGGGCTTAAGCGATTCTCTTGCCTCGGCTTCCCAAGTAGCTGGGACTACAGGCACCCACCACAAGGCCCGGCTATTTTTTGTTCCTCAGCTCAGTTGTCATTGTTGTTTAGCTGGCCTGGGCCGGATTTGAACCCACCAGCCTCAGTGCATATGGCCAGCGCTGTAACCACTGGTACTATGGGCGCTGAGCTGAGGGTTCTCTTTCTAAATGAGAGTGGTAGAAAGAGTACAAGGAATTGCTTATTTAAATGAATTATCTGCTATAAAGAACTCAAAAGAACCAATAGAGTAAATGAGCTTTTGGAGGGGAGGTTGCCAGATCTGTCTTTTGATTTACTTTTTCCCTCTAATGATCCTTTTCATAGATAAAACATTCAAATATAAAATTCTAATTTGGCTCTTATGTTTATTACTGTGTTTACTATTTGCACTAAAAAATGCTGATTTCTGCCAAGCTAAAAATGGAAAGTGAGGGCATTATTTGAATAAGAAAAATAAAAGGTTAGATGTAAATGCTATATAAGTGTATGTTAGGGGTAGGCTCTAGGGGACCAGCCTTGATTTAGATGATACTAGGATATCATTAATTTTTTGTTTTAATAAGTGAACTTAGTTTGACATTCAGAAGTTCTTCATCATCAACCTTCTACCTCTTTTTTCCATATGTATTTTTCACTGCTCTGGAATAAATTCTGGCCTTGATATAAATTGGTCTTCTCTATACTCCGTGATGCACTGTGTCCTCTCATACCCCAGAATTCCAAGTTCAGGCCATATTCTTTGCCTCTGGAGATCTAGCTCTTCCACTCTTGTGAATGCTTCTATCCTTATAGCCTTTCAAGATGCCTATGAAACCTTTCTTCTTCACAACTAGGTTTTACATGTCTTTTGCGCTTTTTTATTTTTTATTTTATTTTACTTATTTGTTTATTTATTTATTTTGCAGTTTTGGCCAGGGCCAGACCTAAACCCGCCTCTCGCGGTGTATGGGGCTGATGCTCTACTTTTCAACCACAGGCGCCACCCTCTCTTGAGCTTTTAAAATACTTGCCTCTTCATTAACTCTCTTCAAGTATCTCAATACTTTCAAATGATAAAGGATGTGTCTTTAATATTTTTAAAATCTCCCCATGTCTTTTGAATGAATGAATGTAAAAATGTTGGCATTGGTTATATTTATACAATGAAATACTTTCTCCACTCTAAAATGGTTAATACATATGTAAATACAGTAACTGTTTCAGAATAGAGTTTTTCAATGGTGACATTATTGACATTTTGGGTTGGATAATTATTTGTTGTGAGGGGTTGCCCTCTATGTTATAGGATATTTAGTAGCATCCTTCGTCTCTCTTCACTAGATGTCACTACCACCCCTGCTGTCACCTCAGTTGTGACAGCCAACAGTATCTTCAGACAGAATGTCCTCTGGGTGGCAGAATCTGTCTGATTGAGAGCACTGCTTTAGAAGGAAAAAAAAAACAAACAGATCTCAAGGCTCTTCTTAACTGTAACGTACGTAGTCTGTATGTTGTTTTTGAAGGGTGAATTTTAAGTATAGAAACAAAATAAATGTTTCATAGTTCTTTGGATTTTACCTTGTATAATTTAAGAAAACTGTCAAAGATCTATTAATTCTTATAAAATTTTGATGATTTAAGACAATCACATTTTTTACTGTTTTGCATATTTTACATTGAATAATGGATTTTATTTGGTGTTTCCTCCAGATTGAAATTAAAATGAAAAAGCCAGAGGCTGTGAGATGGGAAACCCTAGAGGGGCAAGGAGATGTGTCTAAGCCAAAACAATTCATAGCAGGTTTGTTTTCTGGTCTTGATGATCTTTAAATTTGTATTGTGTTGAAATTAAATAGTAGTGAACATTGTTTCTACTTCATTGTTTATGTTCCCAAGATAAGATACATTGAGTATAATAAAGTTGTTCTGTAATAAATACAAAGTAGTTTTTCTCAGAAGGGTCAAACTTTAAGAATACAAACAAATGGCAGCAAAATCCCAACGGTGTTGGAATTTATTGTTTACCATGTCAAGTTTATGATATCAGTTGGAGATTGTTTATTTTTGTATGTTGGCCTTTACTGTTGCTTCTTTTGGATTACAAGTTAATTTAGTTTATCCTGCTTATATGTTTTTCTTTCCTCCCTTTCTCAATTTACTCCTTTCTGTTCTTTTTGATAGTGTCAACTTTAGTTTCCTGGAATTTCAGGGCTTCAGAGAGCAGAGTATCTATCCTATTTCACTATATTACTAAGTTAGAGATGGATACAAACAGATAATAATTCCTTAGGAAAGCCTAGGAAAAAGAGTAGAAAACTAAGGTTAAGACAGACAACTTTGAGGTCAATTTTAAGCATATGCAGTAAAACAAAATAAGCATTTTTCTAATGGACATATTTGTAGGTCACTCTTAGAACTACAACCTAAGTTTGTAGTTTACTACAATTACCTCATTGATGGAGAGAATTTTTTTTTTTAATTAGAGGTAATGGTTGATTTGATAACTGAAATAAGCTAGAATTTTGTTTTAGTTTCTTTTGGATTTTGACTTTGTTTTATAACAGAAAATATATTTCTTGTGGCACCTTTAGGAAACAAGTTATGGCTTGGCGCCTATAGCACAATGGTTACGGCGCCAGCCACGTACCAAGGGTAGTGGGTTCAAACCCGGCCCAGGCCAGCTAAACAACTGCAACAACAAACAAAATAGCTGGGCATTGTGGCAGGTAGGCCCAGCTACTTGGGAGTCTGAGGCAGGAGAATCACCTAAGTCCAAGACTTTGAGGTTGCTGTGAGCTATGATGCCACATCACTCTACTGAGGGCAACATAGTGAGACTTTGTCAAAAGAAAAGAAAAAGAAAAGTTATTCAACAGATCGTTGGTGTGTATGGGCCTATCTAGTTAGAAATATTTTAAATTCATACAGAAGTTGCAACTGAGTTCTGATGTACCCTTCACCCAGCTTCCCTCAATAATAATAGCTTAAGTTGTCTATTAGCAAAATTGGGAAATTGACACCAACAGATATTTTTTAAAGAGTAAAATGTTACATGTGTTAGAGTTACCAGTGTTTTCTAAATTTAACACCTTAGATATTCAAGGTGCTATTCTTCCTGTCCTGTTATGTTTTTGTAAGGAATTAATATGCTTGTCAGATTCCTGTGTACTGCAAGCTGGAGACAGCAGATAAAGGCAAGTCACTTAACCTATTTAGGCCAGCTTTCTTATCTGTAAAATGGAGATTAAAACCTCTGTTTCCTTCCTTCTTGGGAGTCAGCATTAGGATTAATTAAATACATGTTTCCTAGGCTCTTAACTTACCATGGCATGCATTTTTTCTTTGCTAGTAAAAATGTATAAATACAGAGGGATTTCTAATAGATGGTGGGTGGATAGAATTTTCAATCGATATACTTGCCCTGAACAAAACTCTGTAGGTGGTGTTGGGTTGTTTTTTGTTTGGGGAAGTTTTTTTGTTTTGTTTTGTTTTTGAGACAGAGCCTCAAGCTGTCGCCCTGGATAGAGTGCCAGTGGCTTCACAGCTCACAGCAATCTTCATCTCCTGGGCTTAAGCTATTCTCTTGCCTCAGCCTCCCAAGTAGCTGGGACTACAGGTGCACCCCTCAAAACACACCCATATTTTGGTTGTAGTTGTAGTTGTTGTTTGGCAGGCCTGGGCTTGATTTGAACCCGCTAACTCTGGTGTATGTGGCTGATGCCATAGCTACTTGAGCTACAGGCAGTGAGCCTTTGGGGAAGTTTTTTGAAACAGTCTCACTTTGTCACTCTCCATACCTGGCATCACAGCTTCACAGCAATTTCAAACTCCAGGGCTCAAGCCATCCTCTTGCCTCAGCCTCCCAAGTATCTGAGACTACAGATGCCTGCCACAACACCCAGCTAGTTTTTCTATTTTTGTAGAGACAGGGTTTCACTCTTGCTCAGGCTGGTCTCAAGCAGTCCACTCACCTCAGCTTCCCAGAGTGCTAGGATTACAGGCATGATCCATTGCACCCAGCTAGTGTTTGGGGTTTTACTTTTGTTTTGAGGAGGAATAGGTAGGGGAAAAGTTGGTTTAATGCATTAAAAGGCATTTCACCTGAGATAGATAGATAGACAAAAATTTTTTTTTGGTAACAATGGCTAGGCTCGGTGCCTGTGGCTCAAGCAGCTAAGGCGCCAGCCATATACACCTAAGGTGGGGGGTTCGAATCTAGCCCAAGCCCACCAAACAACAATGATGGCTGCAACCAAAAAAAGCCAGGCATTGTGGCGGGCTCCTGTGGTCCCAGCTACTTGGGAGGCGGAGGCAGGAGACTCGCTTGAGCCCAGGAGTTGGAGGTTGCTGTGAGCTATGATGCCACGGCACTCTACCCAGGGGGACAGCTTGAGGCTCTGTCTCAAAAAAAAAAAAAAAAATGGCTAAAAGAAATTTAAAACTATATATGTGGCTCACATTTGTGTTCATTATTATATTTCTCATTGGACCATGAACAGACCTGCTCTTAGAACAGTAGCTTAGTTATTTTTAAATTATTTCTGTTCCAAGATCTTGATGCCTTTGGTCTTTGGAGCAGTCATGACAGTGTCATGAGCCTCTGGACCATTAGCCTCTGTGGCTGCAAGCAGCCTGTGTTTACCCCCGGTGGGCCCTACAAACAGTGTCATTTTCTGTGTGCATGATGTGGTCATCGACCCAGTCAGTCATCAAATGTAGTAGTAGTTTTCAGCCTTCAGGAATTTCTTACTGCTATTGCCTATTGAAATAATTTTAATGTTTTTAATATGGGGAGAGGATGGAGTCTTACTGTTGAATGACATGAATGATTATATTTTCACTTTATTTCTACACTGACAGATGCCTTTAAAAAACCACATTGTTAACATTCATTAAATCTTATTTAAAAGTCTCAAGCATCTTTTTTAAAAAAGAACTTTTATTTTTAGACTTGTTTGCATTATTTTTGCAACTTTTCTATACATGTAAAAGTTTCCACGTACTTCTTACCTGATTTCCCATTATTAACATGAAGAATCTATTTTTAATCTTATTTTGTGTGGTGTGCGAAAGTTTGTGCTTTGTTGAGTTATTTTGCTTAAAAGATGTTACATTATGCCGGCTCAGTTCCTGTACCTCAGTGGCTAGGGCTCCAGCCACATGTACTGGAGCTGGCAGGTGCCTATAGTCCCAGCTACCTTGGAGGCTGAGGCAAAAGAATTGCTTAAGCCCAAGAGTTTGAGGTTGCTGTGAGCTGTGCTGTCACAGCACTCTAACCAGGTCAACAGCTTGAGACTCTGTCTCAAAAAAAAAAAAGTAGAATTTACATTGTGCCAACTGATTTCAGTTTTTAAAAAATGTAAATCTAGGTGGCATCTGTGGCTCAGTTGATAGGGCGCCGACCACATACTTTGAGGCTGGTAGTCAAACCCAGCCCAGACCAGCTAAAACAACAGTGAGATCTCTAACAACAATGGAAAAATAGCCGGGCATTATGGTGGGTGCCTCTGGTCCCAGCTGTTTGGGCCCAAGAGTTTGAGGTTGCTGTGAGCTGTGGCGCAATGGCACTCTGCCCAGGATGACAGCTTGATAGTCTATCTCAAAAAAAAAAAAAAAAAAGTAAATCTAGTTATTGATATATATTAGAAAGGTACTTACTGAAAACATAAAATGTGATCTTCACTAAAATGTTCTATACACCCTAATCACAGAGTTTATATAAGAATATATATTCTTGACATAATCAAACATGTTGGTTAATCACTTTTGCCTTTTTTAATTTCATAGATGTAAAGAATCTATATCCATCATCATCTCATTATACAAGAAATTGGGATAAATTGGTTGGCGAGATCAAAGAAGAAGAAAAGAATGAGAAGTTGGAGGGAGATGCAGCTTTAAACAAATTATTTCAGCAGATCTATTCAGATGGTTCTGATGAAGTTAAACGTGCCATGAACAAATCATTCGTAAGAATATAAACTTTTTTCTTCAAATATTATGAGCACAAATTAGGTATTTTAAAAGAAAAAATAATGTGAAACCAAATTGTAAATAACTGTAACTGAGAGATTGTTAAGGAAGTTGAAAACTTGTGGAAGAGATGAGTAACAGGTGATTTATTCCAAATTTTTTTTATATACCATGGTTATGGTGATAGATTGTTTACCTTCTAGAATCATATATACTCACAATGTCAGAGACAAAGAATATGGAAGAGAAACTTCCAGAACAGTGTTTGGCAAGTAGAAGGTGCATATTATTCATTGGCTTAATAATTCCCATTTAATTA
>NW_003852435.1:888291-890685 GCF_000181295.1 Otolemur garnettii
CTGCCCTGATTTAAAACTTCTTTTTAAATAAAAAGTCTAGAGTGAACTGGCATTGTCATACCTCATTGTAACCTTCAACTCTTGGGCTCAAGCAGTTCTACTGCCCCAGCCTCCTGAATAGCTGGGAATATAGGCACATGCCACCATGCTTAGCTAATTTTTATAGAGACAGGTCTTTTTTTAGAGACAGCTAATTTTTTTGTAGAGACAGGTCTCACTCTTAAGGTGGTCTTGAACTCCTGAGCTCAAGCTGTCCTCTTGCCTTGGCTTCCCAGACTGCTAGAATTACATGTGGGAATCACTACAACCCAACTGCCATTCATTCTCTTAACTGGGTCTTTCATGGAGCCAAAATATGCATTTATTTATTTATTTATTAGGCAGAGTCTCACTCAGTCACCCTGGGTAGATTGCTGTGGTGTCATAGCTCACAACAATCTCAAACTTCTGGGCTTGAGCAAACCTCTTGCCTCAGCCTCCCAAGTAGCTGGGACTGTAGGCCTTTGCCAATGCTATTTTTAGTAAAGCTATTTTATTTGCTCAGTCTGATCTTGAACTCCAGAGCTCAAGCAATTTGCCCACCTTGGCCTCCCAGGGTGCTAGGATTATAGGAACAAGTCACCACACCTGACCCAAAGTATTTAATTTTGATGAAAGTTCATTTTATCAATTTTTCCTTTGATGGATCATGTTTTGGTGTCAAGTTAAAGAACTCTTTGTCCTAGATTGCAAAGGTTTTCTCCTATTTTTTCTAAAAATAAAAGTAGTATTGGGCAGCGCGTATGGCTCAAAGAAATAGGGCACTGGCACCATATGCCGGAGGTGGTGGGTTCAAACCCAGCCCTGGCCAAAAACTGCAAAATAAATAAATAAAAGTAGTATTGTTTCACATACTGCATTTTTTTTTGGAGTTTATTTTTATGTAAAGTGTGATACTTCAGTCAAGATTCCTTTTTGGGAGGTGGGCTATTATGTTCAATTGCTTCAGCACTATTTGTTGAAAGTCTGTCTTTTCTCCCATTAAATTAATTGCTTTTGCACCCTTTTCAAAAATTGGTTGAGCTTATTTGTATGAGTCTATTCTTGGGTTGCCCATTGTTTTCTATTTATGTGTGTTCCTCTGTCCATTCCAGTCTTGGATTATAGCTGTGTAAGTCTGAGATTTGGCAGATTCATTTCTTCAACTTTATCCTTCAGAAGTTCTAGGTATTCTGATTCCTTTTCCCATATAAATTTTAGAACAATTTTGTATGTACAGAAAAATCCTAATAGGAATTGCATTTGTGTATCAATTTGAAGAAATTAACATTTTTACTGTATTGTATTTTCCAGTCGATTTATTTAAATCATCTTTTGGGTTTTTTTAATCACCACTGTGAAGTTTTAAAGCATTTTAGTTCTGCACATGTTTTGTTAGTTTTTACTTTCAACCTGACTATATCATTCTATTTATGATACGTTGCTTATGGACAAGATATAATTGGTTCATATTTTTTAATGTACCCTGCCAGTCTCTTTTTCAGTTTTTGCTTTTAGACCATTTACATTTAATGTACTTACTGACTGTCGATACTTAAGTTTACCATTTTGTTTTTGTTTCTGGCTTTGTTTTTCCTGCTTTCTTAGGGGTTCCTTAAATGATTTTTAAAATTTCATTTTGATTTATTGGTATTTTTAGTGTATCTTGTTTGGATAGCTTTTTAAGTGATTATTCTAGATATTATACTGGATATGCATAGCTTATCAGTTGTCATTTTATCACTCAAAGTATAAAAACTTTACCTCTCTTTGTGATTCTTTACCATCCTCCGTTTATAGTATAATAGTCTTAAATATTTCCTCTACTTAACATTTAGAACCACATCAATATTAGAATTTTTACTAAACTGTCAATTTGAAAAACTCAAAAGGAAACCTTCTGCATTTACCCATATTTTTTGTTATCTTCCTTCCTTCCCGATATTCCAAGGTTCTTGTTGTTTAGAGAACTTCCTTTAGGTATTCTTTTAGGATGGGTATGCTGGTGACAGATTTTCTATATTGGCAAGGATTTCTTCGCATTTACTCTGGTTTGGATATACTCAGCTTTTTGAACCTATAGGTTTATGTCTCTTGCCAAATTTGGGAAATTAGCTATTATTTCGTTGAGTAGTTTTTCAGACTTGCCTTCTTTGTCTTTTCCTTCCTGGACTTGATGACAACAAATGTTAGATATTTGTCTCTCACATCCCTTGAATCCTACTTATTTTATTTCAGTCTTGTTTTTTCTGTCACTTATATAATTTCTAATGCTTCAATTAAAACCTGAAAATTTGGCTCGGCGTCTGTGGCTCAAGTGGCTAAGGCGCCAGCCAAAAACACGTCAGGCAGCAGGTTCGAATCCAGCCCAGGCCC
>NW_003852435.1:891601-893258 GCF_000181295.1 Otolemur garnettii
GTGCTGTGGCGTCACAGCAGCTTCCAATTCTTAGGCTCAAGAGATCTTCTTGTCTTAAGTTTTTCTATTTTCGTAGAGAAGGGGTCTCACTTTTGCTCAGGCTGGTCTCAAACTCATGAGCTCAAGGACTCCACCTGCCTTGGCCTCCCAGAGTGCTTTGATTACAGGCAGGAGTCACTGCGCCCAGCCCAGTCTTCTTACTCTTAACTTTTGTTTTATATGTAATGTCCAGGGTGTTTAGTTTTATATAGTGGGAAGAATAGTCTAATACTTGATCTTCTTGGATGGGAAGTCAGTCTCACTTATAATTTATAAATGTGTTGGACTAAAGAACAGCATGTTAAATCAAAGATGTGTTGTAGAATCTATACTTATTTTCATATAGAAACTTCAATAATAATAAGCAGACCCTTTATACCCATAAAATAAGCTGTCTGTGTGGTAGCATTGACCCAGAACATATCAAGCTCATTTTTACCCTTGTGGGAATAAAAAAGAAACTAGACATTGTCCTCTGATTTCCCTAATTGAGACAAAAGACCAGTATGTTCAAAACATTCAGAGGGAAATGCTAAATTACTCTGTAGTCCATAAGGAGAAAAGGAGAAAATAAGTGCCATCAGTGAATATGATCAGATTATAAACTAAATCTACTTCTTTCAGTTTTATTACTGATGGTTCTTTTAGGGGTAGTTTATTATGGAGACTTGTTACATTTAATTCAATCAATTTATTTGAACCCACCATGTGCCAGGTCAATATGCTTAGAAGAAGGATGTAAATATTAGGAAAATACACACCTTGACTTTGAGGAGCTCTCAGCTTTAGTTGAAGGCAAGAGTGGAAAGCAGATAAAAGAAGGCAAATCTTTAAATTGCAGTAGTACAGTGTGATATATGATATGTGTACGTTAATGGTTAGACTTATACAGAGGACAGATTTTCTTAGAGTTCTGAACAGAAGTCAGAGAAGGCTGTAAAGACATGGTTGACATTTCATGTTTGGAGGATAACTAAAGATACAAAAGGAACTGGAATAGCAAAGGGCATCCTATGCAAAGAAGTCCATGTAAGGGAGTTTGGCAGTGTTTGGGACATGGGGGTTACATTAAGATTCTGATGTAATAGTAGGGTATGTAACTTCATACGTTTGCCAGTAACAAAACTGATTATTTGGATTTTTATAATTCACACTGTTGTTTGCCGTGATCCAAGTCAACGAATATTTATTGCATTACAACAACAAATGCACAGCAGTTTTTTATAAATATAAGAGGGTGCTAAAAAAAAAAAGTATACATATTTTAAGAAAGGAAAAAACTATTAAAAGTGTAATACACAATATATACTAATAACATTTGTCATCCTGTATCTTGGATCTCTTGTAATTGCAGAAGTCAAACATGACTTGAGGGGTGGCACCTGTGGCTCAAGGAGTAGGGCACCGGCCCCATGTAACCGGGGTGGTGGGTTTGAATCTGGCCCTGGCCAAAACTGGAAGGAAAAAAAAAACATGACTTGAGTGCAGTTTTAGTGCAGTTTTTTTCCTTAAAATATGTATACATTTTTTTGGCACTCTATATTTATGTATATGCTAGGGTTATTGGTAAGTGGTATAAAAGTAGATAGTAAATAGGTAGTTTTTCACTGAGACACTG
>NW_003852435.1:893292-896569 GCF_000181295.1 Otolemur garnettii
CTTTGTGGTACTCATATGTATGTACTTTTTTAATTTCAAAGGGAGCTTGCATGTGTTTAGCACAGAGGGAACATAAAGTAGAGGCCTTGAACATTCTATTCAGCTGGTATAGAAAGTTTATTTTATCTTTACTGTCTTCAGCAAAAGAGATTATAACAATCATTTTTGAGGGGAGCTAATTTTCACTTGAAGCTAGTTTTCCACATGTATCTTTATGTTGATTATTAGAGATTATTAGAGAAGTATGCTTTATATGGCAGTATATGTGAACAGTGTTTTGTTGTTTTTTTTAAAAAAAATTCTTATTGAACACCATGTTCTTAACTAGAGTTTCCTTTCCAGATTTTATGGAACTTTGGAAAGCCTAAGATTAAATAAAAATACTGTTTTTAGTTTTATATTGAGCTATATATTTTTTGTGTGTGTAGTCTCTTGTACTACGAATATAATATACGTAATACACGCATTACATAGAGTTTACATTGAGCTACATGTAATGGTCTATTTGAGACTATGCTTATGCATTTTAGGAAAATATTCTGTAGTCCAGAAATTAATCTGTTTTTATTTTTTATTGCAGATGGAGTCTGGTGGTACAGTTTTGAGTACCAACTGGTCTGATGTAGGTAAAAGAAAAGTTGAAATCAACCCTCCTGATGATATGGAATGGAAAAAATACTAAATAAATTAATTTGCTTTCACTGTATTACGTAAATTCACCTAATGCCCATTTGTGTATTGACATTTTCATTCTTGAATTTTGAACACTCTTTTTGAAAGATTATACCTCTTTACCTCTTTGTGCTTTAGAAATGATTCTCCTTCAAGTGTTCTGAGTCTCATGAAGAACGAAGATCACATTTTATCACTTCTGTCCTTAAGGATTTCAAACATGCTGAAACTGAATGAAATATCATTTGCTGCTAGATAGATTCGTTCTGTCTAGTTGTGGGAGTAGAAATCTTTAATGGTATTTTTCAGGTTGTTGCCTTATTTTTGATGCAGTATTCTGTTAATAATTTATTAGACCTGGCAGCTTTGGATGAGCATAGATTTTTCAACTTCAGTATTATATTGTGTTTGCTTTTAAAAACTGCTTTTGAGTGGAGTTGTAAATACAACTTTTCTATAAAGATGTTTGGTTTATTTACCTTTTTCTTAAGTTTTTTAATGAGAATTTTGAAAAATTATTTATTGTAAAGAATTCCCATTTAGTTCTTTTTATGGGAAGTATTTATAACTTGTAATTGCACTGAGATATTTTGGTCCTTACTTTGCAAATAGATAACCTGAGTTTGACACACTGCAACTAAGGATACTCTGTAAAGCTGGGGCAAAGAAGGGTCAGGAAGCCCAACTTAACTTTCTGCTGCTTTTGCCACAGTAAGATTCTTGAAAGTACAGCACCGGGGTGGGGGATTTTTATATTTTTTCCTTATTAGAAAATCTCACATCCCTGTAATTGCTTGGATTTCAGTGGTTTGTGGTAGGTGCTATAGGAGTGAACTAATATGTATATATTTAGTATTTACCCTGTGACTAGAATGTATAGAGACCATGGGAATACAGAAGGTAGAAGACATGATTATTAACTTCAAAGAGTTTGTAAAGTAGCAGGGAGAAAATTAACATTCATGAAGGGATTATGAAATGGTTCAATGTTAAACCCATTATATAGTTTTGAGACTGAAAAAAGTGTTCTGTGATTAAAATCCTCTACATTCTAAGCTGTTATAAAGTGCAGGCCTTGATGACCGGTGGGTCTGACTTTCTGACCATAATTTTCTCGTCCATAATGCCCCACAGGTGGTTCTCTGCTTTGTTAGGTGCCACTACAGTTTTTGTGGTGAGGCCCTACTCTGTATCCTCAGCTGAGGGTGGAGTTAATGGAGGCAAATCGGCCATCATTTCAGCTTTTGAAAGAGTGGGAATCCAGGTCTTCCTTTGTAGTCCTTTGATATAAGTTGTAGGGGAGTTTCAAGTGGCAGTGAGGATTACCTGTTGTTATAGCTTGTTTAAGCATGCCGAAGTTTTCATTTGTCTTTCTGCCCATTTAGAACTGCAAGATACTTTCTTTGTTCCAAAGAGAAAGGCAAAATCAAGTTCTTGCTTGGAAGGATTTCTAAAATTTTCTCCTTAGGGAAGTACGATGGTGACTTGTATTCCGTATGTTGGGGGGGTTGTAGGTGTTTGGGAAGACTTGCTACAGAAGCAAAGTTGAGGGATGCAGCATTACACCAGGGACAAGAATCCTTAGCTCTAGCACATCTCTGTCACTAGCCTTATAATCCTCAACAAGTGTTGACCTTTATGTCTTAGTTCCTCTGTCTATAATCTATAGTCTTAAAAGTCCATTATATTCTAAATAAGCCACTTTTCCTTTTTAAAAATGGTACTATTATAATAGTTTTTTTGAATCTATTATTATTTTTGCTTACATTTTAAGGGATCCATTATCTAGAATAATATGTTTACTGTTTTGGGTTTTTTTTTTTTGGTAGAGACAGAGTCTCACTTTGTTGCCCTTGGTAGAGTGCCGTAGCATCACACAGCTCATAGCAACTTCCAACTCTTGAGCTTAGGCAATTCTCTTGCCTCAGCCTCCCGAGTAGCTGGGACTACGGGGGCCACCACAACACCCAACTATTTTTTTGTTGCAGTTTGGCCGGGGCCGGGTTTGAACCTATGTGGGTATATGGGGCCCTACCCACTGAGCCACAGGCACCGCCCAAATAATATGCTTACTTTTATTGGCTAGATTTGCTTAGTGTTGTAGAATTTAGGATTTTGCTGGTCTAAGTTGAGTTCATGATATACATAACAGAAAGCATTTAAAAATGTACATAATCTACATACATTGGATTTATAGATCAAGGGAATTTTGAAAAGTAGGGTAGATTGCTTCCCCAACATACTGAAGTACTGCTTCTATTTCACCATTTTAGATAATGGAAACTTGTAAGCCTCCAGAAAGTTAAATAACTTCATTTGAGACAGTCTCACTTTGTTGCCCTTCGTAGAGTGCTGTGGTATCACAGCTCACAGCAACCTCAAACTTGGGCATAAGTGATTCTCTTGCCTCAGCCTCCCCAAAGTAGCTGGAACTACAGGCACCTGCCACAATGCCTGGCTATTTTTTTTTTAGCAGGCCAGGGCTGGGTTCGAACCTACCAGCCCTGGTGCGTGTGTGGCCAGTGCCCTACCAGCTGAGCTACAGGAGCCGCCTTATTAAGAGCCTCTTGGCTCGGCGCCTCTGGCTCAAGTGGCTAAGGCACCA
>NW_003852435.1:896935-901686 GCF_000181295.1 Otolemur garnettii
TTTTTTTTTTTTTTTCTCAGAATGTGCATTGTTTCTTTTTAGCCTTTCTTTTTGAGATTTAGTCCTGGAATACATTTTATTACTAACCTTAGAGATTTCATCTGTTCTGCTTTCTATAATAATTTGCAACTTGATAACTTCCCAGAATCTTGAATGGGATAATTTGCTACTTTGAACTGTTACCTAGTAATCACTGTGGATAGCTTACCACAAATTTGAAACATCACAGTTTTGATAATTTCCTAAGTCTTAATATACATTCACAGGTAGTTGCTAACCAGCATTGGCACCTGCCACTTTTTCAAGATACAGTCTGTTTTCTCTATCTTTATATGGAGAGAGGATGGCCTAAATTAACTACATTTTTTTTTAACATCTTCCTTCTTTAGATCTGTGATAGTTATTAATTGCAGAAGATTGAAGCATTGTCTCCCCAAGTCTAGAAGAACTTCCTATTTTCTTGGCAGAACAAGGGAAAATAATTGGACTATCCTATGTAAATTTTCTAGGTATATTTCAAATAAACATTTAAAATGGAGATATGCTGTTATGAATAGTTTGGATAGAAATGTAATGCAGTACTTAAATATTTTTGGCTATCCTTTCCCATTTTACTTTCATGGTTTTCATCCCCAGTTATGCATGTATTATGTTAGGTAGTAGATCTCTAAGATAAGTCTCTGACATATTAATTTCCTGTCTGGTCAGCCTAATGCACTTGAATTCCTTTGGGATCTTCTCTGTTCAGATTAGTGTGCATCTTTCTGGCTGGTGGCTATTACAGACACTACCAAGAATAGGTAGAAAAATTCTGGGTTGTATGTTTGTTTTTTTGGTTAGTTACTGGAACTACTTGTCCTTTGTAGCTCTAAAGAAATGTACTTTCATGCTCATACCTGGTACTATAGCCATATAAGAATAATGTATTCCAGTCCCTGTGTGGTGGCTCATGCCTATAATGCTAGCACTTTGGGAGGCCAAGGCAGGTTGCTTGAGTCCAGGCTTACTAGCCAGAGCAAGAGCAAGCACACACACACACACAAATCAGAAAAATTTAGCTGGATGTGGTGGCATATGCCTTATAGTTTCAGCTATGTGGGAGGCTGAGGCAGGAGAACCACTTGAGCCCAGGACTTTGAGGTTGCAGTTAGCAGTGATGGTGCTACTACCTCTGGACAGGACAACAGAGTAAAGTATTGTCTCAAAAAAAAAAAAAAGGAGAAGAGATTTTAGTTATTTCTGCTTAGTGGAACCAGAGAAGAAAGATGATATAAGTCAAAAGTACAAAATACCAGTTTCTGTGCAAGGGTTATAATGTAGTTTTAAGTAAGAGGAATCATATATTTTGGTCTGATTTCCTTGGTCTCCAACTATGCTTTTTTATGTAAGATCATTTTACACCAAGATGTTTTATTTCAGTACTTTGTGGGCAAATTGGAGATACTGATTTACCCACACATGTTACTGTTTGGGGCCATCCCTATGATTTGCTTCTGAAAGTAACTCTGAACTTCTTTTCCTCCCTTTTTGAAGTGGTACCCCACATCAGCTAAAATCATACACATTGCTAAACCCTTAAGGTAAAAAGTGGTAGCTACTGTGTACTAGCATTTTTATGGGCTGGGTGGCATTACATCATTTATAATAGCCCTTTGAAGTAATGACAGCGTCCCATTACTGCAGATCAGAAAGGTAAGGCCAAAATTAAGTTCTTTGCCCTAATTCATTCTATTGGTAAATGATGAAACTGATTCTCTCTTCAGGTGAGTGAATTGGTGTGCAGTGAATGATTTTATCACTAAATCAGTTATCTGAAATGAAGTAAAGAATATGCAAGATGGAAGAATTACTAAATTCTTCTTGTACATGAGCTGGGAAGGTGTATTCCTAAAGATTAAAATATTATCTTCACTTTCTTAAGTAGGAAAGCTTATTAGGGATTCAAACGGCTTGCCTGTTACAGGTAATGCAAATGAGCAGTCTGATTTGTATTGAAGGTGCTGTTTTTCTCAAATTCACATCATTACAGAGAAACAGGACACCCTTAACAGCTGTTGGCAGTGGAAGACTGGCACAATAACTTGCTTGGAAACACTTATACCCGTTTTCGTTGTGCAAATGCTGAGATTGTTTCAAGGTTTTACTCTTGGAGACATTATGTTAGGATTTGTAGATCATTGATCTTTTTAATAAAATTCTGAATGATTTAGGTTAGTTTTGCCTACTCATGTTATATTTTATATATATTCTGAATTTTGGCTTGTCTAGAGTCTTCTAAATATTACCTTTGCTGTGCCTTCAGATTTGGATTCTTAATTCTCAACTTACTTTTGCATTGCTATGTATTTCATTTTTCTTTTTTATTATGATTGCAGGATTTGGCGTTATCACAAATTCTAATTGCAATTATACAAAAAAGATGTTTTGAAAATACTGCTATTTGCCTTAAGGCAATTTCTAGTTTATCAGAAAGTAGTTAGGAAAATGATCCTTAATGTCTATACATGGGTTTTGAAAGATCATACTCTACAGTGCAGCCACAGAAGCGCTAAAAATGTAGCAAAACTTGCACATGCTATCGATATGTTTACTGCTTTAGTAAAGTACATTAAAATGCAGTATTGCATTGTGGTTAAATGCAAGGATTCTGACTCCATCCTACTTGAGATCAAATCCTGGCTACACTGTTTATGAGCAGTGTGATAATGGGCAGGTACTCAGTGTCTTTGTGCCTCGGTTTTTCCATCTGTAAAGTGGAGATGATAATAGGGCCCACATAATGCAGTGATTTTCAGCTGGTATGCAGTGAGAGGATCTTAGGTGTGCCACAAAAACTTTTAAAGATCATTAACTAAATTATTACTGAAAGAAGTACAAAGCACAGTAAGTATAATCTTGTCTATTCTTTTTTGATCAACGTAATTTAATTGTGCTGTGGAAGTTTAACTATAGGTTCAAGTGTGCCGTAAGATAAAAAAGGTTGAAAAACTTATGAGTTGAACGAGTTCATATAATTCCATAATATGTATCTTAATCCAAAAGGCTCATAGTACTAAGTTTTTTTGTGAATGTATGTAAGTGGTACAAAACCTGATCTGAACTTAACAATATGAATAGTAATAACTAATAGTAAGTTTGTTTTGCTGTGGAGACATATTTAATTGCAGAATACTAGCACAGATTCTGCTAAAATTGTGAGAAAATACAGTAGTTCCCTCCTTATCTGTGGAGGATACCTTCCAAGACCCTCAGTGGATGCCTGAAACATGGACAATATCAAACCCTATATGCAGGAGGGCCATAAAGAATTGCACACTATGTTAAATTGCACACTAACTTTATCACCACCCTGCATGATAGTGTTTTTTCCTATACGTGATCTCTGTGATATAGACTGGTAAAATTAAGTTTATAAGTTAGGCACAGTTAGAGATTATAAAATAGAATTCTAATAAAACATACTGTTATGTTCATGCTTTCCCAAAATATCTTACTGTACTGTACTTTCCAAATATGGTTGACCATTGGTAACTGAAACTACAGAATTTGAAGCCATGGATTGGGGGGAGGGACTGCTGTAAATGGTATATCTATATTGTGTTATCTTCTAGACTCCAAAATTCTGAATTCACAAACAAATCTAGCCCCACAAGTTTTGAGTAAAGAATTAATGTACATGTCTATGTGAATTGCAAAGAGCAGTACTTAATGTTACAATTAACATCACATGACCTTACCTTTTTTTTTTTTTTTTGAGACAAAGATTAACTCTCACCTTCGGTAGAGTGCTGTGGTATCACAGCTCACAGCAACCTCAAACTCTTGTGCTTAAGTGATTTCTTGCCTCAGCCTGCCAAGTAGCTGGGACTTGTGGCTATTACAGATACTACAGGTGCCTGCCACAACACCCAGCTATTTTTTCATTGAAGTTGTCATTGTTGTTCAGCAGGCTCAGGCCGGGCTTGAACCCCACCAGCTTCAGTGTACGTGGCTGGCACCCTACTCACCGAGCTAAGAAAGTTTTTTTAAATTATGAGTTCAGTCTTTCAAGATTAGGGATTTTCAAAAAAAAGATAGGGATTCTCTCTAAGGAAAGTATAACAGCTGATTAAAAATTATTAGTACAGTTTATAAAATTTCTGCTTTTGAGAGCATAAGAAACTGTAGAATGTTACAGGACTTCTTTATGAGTTCTCTGACTTTGATACCATTTTAACTTAAAAAACAGAAACTAAAAAGTTAGAATTTGTAAAAATAAGGTACAAAATCACCACTTGTAAACCACAAATTCTGTCTTGTTATCCCCATCAGTGAAGAGAGTTCATCAATCCTGTTCTCCTCTCCCCCAAAAGAATCAGTGTGGAGTAAAGATAAATATATAGACACTACTATGACAGACTCATTGTCAGTTGAGGCCTTCCCCCCCAGGCACTGCGTTTTGCTGATCATCTGTATTCCAGCGTTGACCTTTTCTGTGGCTTTAATTGACTAAAAGTAAACACATTCCCAAGTTAACTAGCTTAGGCTAGGA
The DNA here is from genome assembly GCF_000181295.1 of Otolemur garnettii. Lineage (NCBI taxonomy): Eukaryota > Metazoa > Chordata > Mammalia > Primates > Galagidae > Otolemur > Otolemur garnettii. The sequence continues at coordinate 901,467 of NW_003852435.1, forward strand.
ATATGTACCTAGTGGGTATGAAATGCGGTAAGAACCTGGATCTGTATTTTCAATGCATTGTTTCCTTGACTATTATTTTGCTATTAGTTGCAAAGTGATTGATTATTTCTTTAATTTCTACTCTACCACAGAAGCAGCTGTTGTTTTGTAGTGGAAAGGGCACTAGGCTCGGCGCCTATAGCTCAACCGGCTAAGGCGCCAGCCACGTACACCTAAGGTG
>NW_003852435.1:902389-904059 GCF_000181295.1 Otolemur garnettii
CTGGGTATGGTGCTGTGGTATCATCCATAGCTCACACCAGTGTCAAACTCAGGCTCAAGTAGCTGGGACTATAGGGGCTCACCTGGCTAGTTTTTTGTTTTGTTTTTAATTTTCCTAATTTTTTAGTAGAGAGAGGGTCTGGCTCTTGCTCAGGCTGGTCTCCAACTCTGGAGCTCAAGCAGTCCACCCTCCTCAGCCTCTTAAGAGTGCTAGGATTAAAGGGGTGAGCCTCCTTACCTGGCCCATTCTTTGTTTTTAGATTGCAGACCCACTGTGTCTGAATATGCCATGTATTTTTATTCCTTTTTCCACTCCACCTGGAAATCTTTAATTTCCTACTTATGTGTCAAAACTTGACTTCATATGCCACCTCCTGGAAAGCTCTTCAAACTCGTGCTTCTCTGTCACTGATTTTTGTGGCAGTTGGATTGGGTTAGTTGCTTTTGATTGAGGTGTCATTGGTTTCTTTGAGGTCATTCCAGAACCGTAGCATCTCAGGAGCACCATTCTGAGTACTGATCTGTCTGTTGTTTATCAAGTCACTGCATTACTCATTTCTTCCTCCATGTAACTGAGGACAGGAGAATGGCATCTGTCTTTGTACGTGCAGCACCTACTGGCACATACAGCATAGACCTTCAGAATTGGAAGCACCCATGCATACGTGCATGCTTTTATTTGTGGTCTTACCACTGCATAGAATACCCTTAGTTTCTTGTCTGTTTTGTAAACTTTCAGTTATAGGTTGTCAGTACTCTTAAAACTCCCCACTCCATGCCCTCTACGGGAATGTTTTGCTGCTCTGTGATGTGGAGACGCCTTATTTACACCTCTATGATGGCACCTCCCACGTTATCAGGTTTTAGGATTGCAACCATGTCTGTTTAATGTTTGGCCAATGACAGTGTTCTTTACTTAAGCTTTGGATCTTTGATACAGAGCTCTGTTCCTTTCACATAGTAGGTACTCAAGTATTGGAACTGTTCATTCAATCTATAGTTTCTTAATGTATTTTTAATATCATGCTCTTAAAATTGATCATTTTCATCAATATGAATAGAAAAGTAGTTTTTTATAAGAGATGAGGTCTTGCTATGCTGCCCAGGCTGGAGTGCAGTGGCCATTCACAGTCCCTGCACACTACAGCCTGGCACTCTTGGGATCAAGTGATCCTCCCTTCTTGGACTCTCGAGTAGCTGAGACTACAAATGTACCATTACACCTGGCAGGATAGTAATTAAGTTTTTAACTCATGACCATGAGAGCTAAGTTTATATTAGTAGGAGGAAGAACACTTATATAACTGATCAAAACCAGTATGATATCCAGGTTTTGTTTGTTATACTATTTAGAGATTCTTTTTTGGGAGAGTAAGGGCCTGATTGAGTTTTTTCTTAATTTTCCTGATTATTTTTAAACAAAAATGTGTGTCTTTAAAGGAATGGACTGAAGTTTACTTTCTGATTAATTAATGACTACCCGATGAGTTCACATGTGCACAAAAGGGAAGTAAAAGTAATTGGAAATCGGGAGGAGGGGGAGGGGGAGGGACAAAAACCTACCTAATGGGTACATTGTTGGGTGATGAGCACCCTTATAGCCATGACTCAGGCGGTACAAAAGTGTTTCATGTACCAAAAAGGTTTGTATGTCCTTAGTACAGAGGGTGC
>NW_003852435.1:904911-906726 GCF_000181295.1 Otolemur garnettii
GCTGTCAGAAGCCATCTACTTTTTTCCTTTGAGTGGGCTTTCACTTTAATGTAGGTAATAGAATACTATAGGTAAGTGAAAAACAACTTGATCCACCCATTTATTCATTCCTTTGGCAAATGTTCATTGAGTTTCCAGTGGTGTGTCATATACTGTTCTAGGTATTGGGTGGTATACACAAGTAAGCAGAATTCTTGACCTTCATGAAGCTTAGCTTGTGATGGAGGGAATAAGCAAAATGGGTGTTAAATGGTGTTAAGTGCTAAGAGAAAAAAAATGAGAAGACAGCAGTAGGTAGATGGTTGAAATTTGAGATAGGAGGCCAAGGAAGAATTCACTGAGGAAGTGACATTTGAATACAGACTTGAAGGAAGTGAGGGAGGAAGCAATGCACATACTAGAGAAAGCTCTGCAAGCAGCAGGAACAGCACGGGTGATGCAGGAGTGTGCCTGATGTGTTGTGGCAAGCTGTGGAGCTGTGGAGCTGGTGCCCAGTGAGCACAGAGTTGTGTGATCCCTGAGGAAGGCAGGAGGAAAAGTGGGGGTTATAGATCACGTAGGGCCTTGCAGGCGATGCAGGTAGGATGGCAGTGTCTTAGGCCAGGGCTTCTCCCATAATTTTATCAGTTGTCATGCTTTTTAAAATTTCTCAATTTTTTATCTGATGTACATGTACTCAGATAATACTAAAAGACTGACACTGAAAAGCATCGGTCTCTTGCTGTGCCCTCCATCTAGTACTTCTCAGAGCCAACTATGGCTCCCTTGCTCCTCTGCCCCAAATTTTAATCTCTGTAACCATCTTGTGTGGCCACTTCGCAGGCTTTCCCTCTCCATTTTGTTTCTGCTTTTGTTTTGCTGAGGCTTGTCCTCTGGGAGTGGGAGCAGGGGAGTGGTGGTAGTGCAGGTATGTGTACTTGAGTCTTATGTGAGAAAAATTGTCTTTGTCTTAACTTTCTATGTAAGCATGCATTGAATGATGGTTTGATTGGCTGTGGAATTTTAGGTTAAATAATGTTCCCTCAGCATTTTGGAAGCATTGCTCCATTGTCTATAAAACCCATTGTTGTTCTTAGGAAGTCCAGTACTAACCTTTTGCATACTTTCTGTCTTTGAGGGATAATACTTGTTTTATTCTTTTACTATCGTTTTATTGGCGGTGCGAAGTGGGCAAAAATGTATGAGATAAATTTGCTGCTTTAAATTGGAAGTTCTTTTTTTTGGAGAGACAGAATTTCACTTTATCACCCTTGGTAGAGTGCCGTGGCATTACACTGCTCATAGCAACCTCCAGCTCCTGAACTCCTGGGCTTAGGCAGTTCTCTTGCCTCAGCCTCCCGAGTAGCTGGGACCACAGGCACCGCTACACCACCCGGCTATATTTTTGTTGCAGTTTGGCCGAGCGGGGTTTGAACCCGCCACCCTTGGTATTTGGGGCCCACACCCTACCCACTGAGCCACAGGCACTAGCCAGTTACTTCGTTTTTTAAAAGTGTGGCTATATCAATGCAAAAAAACCCTTTCTTTCAGTCAGAGTAGTTATCATGAATGTTAGCACTTGACAGTGTTAGAATGGAAGTTGAAATGTATGTGTCTAACAGGAACTATAATGCAGTTTTACTCTAAATACCCTGATGATAGTGATAGGAATTTGAACTATGGTGTATAGGAAGCCATCAGTCTCAATACTTACCTTATTTTGGTCCTTCCTTACATAGTAAGTTACAAGTAACATCATATGTTAAGAGTAATCTTTGTTTAGTAAAGTTATTTCTTGTTTTGGAATATAAGTACAGTTATAGCAGAACAAATACT
>NW_003852435.1:907196-908499 GCF_000181295.1 Otolemur garnettii
TTACTGACCTGACTGTTACCCAGAGTATTAGGCAACTAAAATTATAATATTGAACAGATACTTTGTGCAATATAGGAGGGAATTTATTATATATAACAATATAGTTATAACTATTTGTTACATAGAATGTAACAATTCTATAGGGTAGTAGTTCTGAAACTTAATGGTGAATAGTCCTCACCTGGGAAATTTGTTTTTGATAACGTAGGCCTTCTTGGCTTCTTTCCTGAGATTTTTAAGTCAGTAGGTTTAGGTAGGGTCTAGTGAATCTATGTTTTAATGAACTGATGATTTTGAAGCAGGTGACTAGGGAATTACTCTTAGAACACAGTGATTTCAAGCAGTAAAGAATAAAAAAGGTTAGTACTAATTGCAGTTAGTACTCTAATACCTTCTTTGCAATAAATTATAGGAAAGGATATTAAAGCTTCTTGGGGGCTTGCTCCTCTGAAGGATTTATTTCACCCTTAACAAAGAAATTTACATGTGGCTGGCACGTATAGTGTTTCAATTTTCATATTTTATCCCTTTGGTTAAATATATGTCTCATTTATGTAAGTGACAGGTGCCTTGGCACTTGAACTTTCAGCAAGTTCATAAAGAGAAAATGTCAACACGTATGTTCTAGAGGAGAAATCTTAAAATAAAGTTTTAGCTCCTTAGGAGAGGAGCTATACGCTGTTGAACAGAAACTTCTCTAGGCGCACACACAAATACTGTCACATGGATGATTCTTATCTTGACATTGTTTAAAAGTCACATTTGCTACATCTGTGGAAAATGAGATCCTAAGGCCATGCCAGTATAGTAATAGCTAATTCACAGGCAGAGTACAAGTATAATAATTGGAAAGAATTTTAAGATGCCTTTTGCCTACATTAAGGATATGTATCTCTTTATTTGTCATTCTTTGTGAAATATTAAAAGTTGAATTGCTTTAAAAAGAAAAAGGCTGAGGAGAGATGCTCAGTGATTATGTGCTCAGTATTAGAACCTTGGGAGTCGTCATGAGGAAGTCTTTTGAGTCCATGTAACCATGTGGCACTGCACACGATAAAAGAAAATCTGTTTCAATCAAAGCGAAACAAATTGAAAATAACTATTTGAGCAAGTCACTAATTTATCGCTGCTAAGATATTAGTAGAATTGAGCAGAGGATACTAGATAGAATACCAAATATTCCTAGAGAGCCCTGGCATAATACTGATTCATAATGAGGCACTGTTTAATTACACATAGGTACTAAGTGAATATTAAAAATTACAGTCCTGGTTGAGGAGGCAGAGTAGATGTGTTTAGGTCC
>NW_003852435.1:908746-910024 GCF_000181295.1 Otolemur garnettii
CCTGTGGTCCCAGCTACTTGGGAGGCGGAGGCAGGAGACTCACTTGAGCCCAGGAGTTGGAGGTTGCTATGAGCTGTAATGCCACAGCCCTCTACCCAGGGGGACAGCTTGAGGCTCTGTCTCAAAAAAAAAAAGTAATGGCAAGTAAATTTGCAAATACAATGCCATTAAAAAGGTACATAGAAGTATTTTGAGCGGTGCCTGTGGCTCAAAAGGGTGGGGTGCTGGTCCCATAGGCTGGAGGTGGCAGCCCTGGCCAAAAAAAAAAAAAAATATATATATATATAGAAGTATTTCTTCCAAACTATCTTGTTGCTATTAGAATTTCTGTAGCCAGGTACAGAGGAGAGAAAAGGGATTGCATTTTCTGCAGTTCTGATTCAGTTACAGGAATTTAGTGTGAAGAGAATTTTTGCCAAGGAGCAAGCACAAAGACAGGAATATGACATACAACATCTGTAAATTACTAAACTCGTAGAGGGAATTTAGTGGGGTATGCCTCTTAAATAGTTTTTAACTACCAACTGACTTTAGTGGGTGTGCTGTTTCTAGTCCCATTACTGATTTTTATCACTGGTGGCAGCATATCCCCTAGTAAAGACTGACTCCTGTATATTTGATTTAAAAATTATTAAGATGTGAAAAAGGTTTACTAAGCCAAACACCTTAGAAAATAGCCTCAGCTATTTGCTGCATTTAGATTATACATGCATAAATGTATTTCTATATAGATTACTTACCTACACAGTAAGTACCTTTGTATGTAAATTGAGTAGTTTTCAATGTAAGCAATTTAAATAAAACCTATGGTGAGTCCTTTAGTCAGTCAACACTAACTTAACCTGTTTTGTAAATTTGATTTGTATTGGACTTTTAAAAAATGAAGCACACCTATATATATGCATATAGAGTATAAGCATGCATATATGTATAAAAAGCCTTTTAAGAGGAGTTCAGCTTTCTTTGATAACACCAAAACTCTGCCTGTAAAATGTTTTTGCTAAAGTTTGTATTATCGACTCTCAAATTTCCGTCTTCATGTTTGAGATTTGCTGTTAGGACTACCTACCTATGCATGTAGATCTGTCAGTTCTCTCCTACCCCCTCAATAAATCAGTTAACTTAAAAATTGTGACCATTTCTATAAAATACATGTTCATAAAACAAGTCAACATACTTAGCTTATACAGATACTAAGTCAATCTACTCCCACAAGGAATTTCTATTTTGCAAAAATGTAGCTTATATTTCAGAATCTAATAAAATCTGATCTAAGAA
>NW_003852435.1:910093-912060 GCF_000181295.1 Otolemur garnettii
CTTAGTGTTATTGATTTGGTGGTGGAAGGAGGATGTATAAGGCTGAGGTTAATAGGTTTTTAAAATTGCAGTGGAAGGTTGTTGGCATATTTCAGTGAGATATACGACAGAAAAACACACATAACTGAAACCCAGCAATATCTTGTCCTCATTTTCTGTGTTTACTGACTGGAACCTATCACATCCAGGGCTACAGTAGCCCTTCATTCCAATCTGAGTCAAACTAGGACCTCAGAATCTATCCTGAGATGTTCCATGAAGATGGAACCACCACTGAGAATGAGTTAGCTATAAAATAATAAACTATCAATAATACATGTGACTATACGCACATACTGGCTTATTTCAGTCAATTCAGCATAACACTGTGCTTGAGTCAGTCAACCCTAACTTAACCTGTTTTGTAAATTTGATTTATAACTTTGAGACTGGCCTGGTTAAAGATAATTTGGATGTCCAGTACCAACTTGTGAAGAAGATTGTCATATTCCATGGTGTCTTCTTTTGACTAAATGCTTCCTCTGTCCCCTTGATGTCTTCTCTTTGAAATTACACTCTTCTGTGATTCCCACCCTTACTCCAACTTTGAGTTCCCCCCTCTGTCCTTAAAACATTCAGATTTTTCTTTTTTTTTGCTTAAGTTGACATCTTTAAGTAGTGACTTTTTATTTTTCCTTGAGACAGAGTCTCTGTCACCCTGGGTAAAGTGCTATGGCATAACCGCAACCTTAACTCCTGGGCTCAAGTGATCCTTCTTGCTCCAGCTTCCCAAGGAGCTGGGACTATAGGCACCTATCTCAACACCCAACTAATTTTTTTTTTTTTTTTGAGACAGACCCTCACTATGTCGCCCTCAATAGAGTGCTATGGCGTCACAGCTCACAGCAACCTCCAACTCCTGGGCCCAAGTGATTCTCTTACCTCAGCCTCCCAGATAGCTAGAAGTACAGGCCCTCACCACAATGCCTGGCTATTTTTTATTACAGTTGTCATTGTCGTTTAGCTGGCCCAGGCCGGGTTCAAGCCCACCAGTCTCGAGTGTATATGGCTGGTGCCATAACCACTGTACTACGGGCGCCAAGCCTAATTTTCTATTTTCAATAGAGACAGGGTCTCACTCTTGCTAAGGCTGCTCTAGAACTCCTCAGCTCAAGCAATCCACTCACCTCAGCCTCTCAAGAATGCTAGGATTACAGGCATGAGCCACCATGCCCAGCCAAGTCTTTTTCTTATTTTGAGAACCCAGTACAAGTTGCTGAGCCATATGCATAGATGATGTGCAAAACTATTGGCATATATTTGCTTAGTTAATAAGCGTAACAACCATTTTAAAAACATGGAATTTGTAACTGCAGGAATTATCTGCTGCCTGAGAACAATGTGACCATTACATCTCATTACCCTATATTTCCTCCATCCCTTTTTTCTCCAGACACCTAGTTTGATAGCATATTCCATGTAATGGGGATATCTTGAGTGTTCATCTGATCAACAGGTTTGCAAAGTTCTGTATCATTTTACAGACATCAGTTGGCAAACACCAGACACAGAATAATAAGATGTATTCAGAATAATGGGAGTATAGTGAGATCAAGACCTTTCTATCATCTCAGAATCCCATGTTTTGAACAACTTACCTTTATTTTCCTAGGAAAATTGTCTCTCAAACTGGGATTCAAGCCTAAGATGTCAAAAATATGAAATACCTGCTCATCTCCCTGATGTAATATTTCAATTTCTAAAGACAGTCCTTGTTCCCGAGAGACTGTCTTTATATCATTATAAATAAATAAGCTATTTCTCCTCAGCTGTATCTGCCAAGCAACACTGTCATCCCTATAAATAGATGAGTAACTTATTGGTAATTGGACTACATCAGCAGCTTGATTTGTACTACAAAGGGAAAAATGATTATGCTGCTTCAAACCCAGTGACCACTTACTGAAAACAGATTGAAAGGGATGTGA
>NW_003852435.1:913266-916213 GCF_000181295.1 Otolemur garnettii
CATTCTATACAGCAGATTCCTTCATGGTCCAGTCTAGGGTCGAATGTCATGCTTTCTCCTTCCTGCTGCTGTGAAATAAAAGGAGTATTTGTATTTTCTTTATACTGAGAGCATAGCATGCATGTTATTTTTAAATAAGACCTTGAATTTTTCCCTGCTATAGGAAATCAGCATAATCTGCTGTAAGAAGTTTTCAGTCTTGTTAATCTGTCATTCAGAATTCCTCCTGACATCAAGGAATCTTCACCTGACTAATCTGTCACTGGCAGAAAGTTGATATGTGCTTTGAACAATATCCTGAAGTTTCTCCATGCCCCTTTTTGTAAGAGGGTCTCTTGTCACCCAGGCTGGAGTGGAGAAGCTCACTGTAACCTCAGAAAAACGGCTCAAGCAGTGCTCCCACCTCAGCCTTTCAAGTATCTGGGAACATGAGTGCATGCCACCATTCTGGGTCTCTCGATGCTGAATAAACCATGACTGCCGGTCAGTAATGACTCAACTTGTTCTGAATAAGAATACAAAACAGAAGCATTATGGTCAAAAGTAGCACTTCTGCCAGCACTAATTTTTAGTGGAACACTGGTGGCTTCTTGTAGTAATAACTTCCAGGCTCTTGGGAGAGCACATTTGGAAGCTCATCCATTTGTACTGAAGACAGATTCCATTGCAGTTGCAACGGACTCTGTCAAGGCATTTAATTTCTCCGGGCTTCCTTTCAGCATCAGAATGGGGATGTTATTTCCATGAGGAAATAGGGGCCTCAGGAAAAAGCTCTAAGAATATATAAAAACTCCAGACCTTAAACTTTACCTTCTAGCTTCTACGTGCCATAATCTTGATTACACAGACATAAGGTTGTTGGAGTAAAAGTTTCCACACTGCTGGAGATTACAGAACGAGAAGGAATTTGCCCCCGATCTCATTTACATACAGTTTTCCTTTCCAAGGAGTTCTACAGGCAGAAATTCTGTGTCCTCTTTAATATGGCCTTGAATTATATTGCCAGGAGACCCTTAGTTTTAATGTAAATTCTTTGATTCAATGTAAGCCTTTTTCCTGGAGTTAGCTGATTCTGGTATTTTTGTTTAAGTCTTAATTGGGGGAGGAATAGTACTAAGAATTTCAAATATTGAATGTGGAGAAAATTGTATGTTGAACATCTAGATACAACAATGTCTAATGTCAAATTTGCTTTTTTCTTGAAGTATTTTGAAGTAAATTCTAAAGTTTAAATTCTGAAGTTTTTTTTTTCTTTGTTTTGTTTTTTGTTGGAGTCACACTTTGCTGCTCTAGGTAGAGTGCCATGGCATCATTATAGCTTGCAGCAACCTCAGACTCTTGAGCTCAAGTGATCCTCTTGCCTTGGCTTCCTGAGTAGCTGGGACTGCAGGTGTCCGTCCTACCACCCAGCTGTTTTTAGAGACAGGGTCTCACTCTTGCTCAGGCTGGTCTGGAAATCCTGAACTCAAGCAATCTACCTGGGCCCCCTAGAGTGCTAGGAGTAAGGTGTGAACCACTTCACCTGGCCCCTGCAGTGAGTTTAAAGGGAATTGAAGACATTGTGACATTTCACCCATAAATACATTAGAATGTACCTCCAAAATAAGATGTTTTCCTACATAACCACACTGCCATTATCACACCTAACAAAATTAATTTCCTTAATACTATTTCATATAGTTTTATGTTCAAATTATGTCACCAAAATATCATTCTCTTACACCATTTCTTCTTTCATTCTTCAGACTCTATTTTTTTTTATCTTTTGAAATACCATGTTTCCCCCAAAATAAGACACCGCCTTATATTTTTTCTCAAGAAGACACACTAGGGCTTATTTTCAGGGGATGTCTTATTTTTATTAAGTATAATACAACAATCTACATTTATTCAAATACAGTTAAGTCATCTTCTGGAACTTGACGGGGAGCCGGCCTTGTTGGGAGGGACTGGCGCTAGTAATGCGTGATCTCCTTTCCCCTAGCCATTCGTACATGCGCAATAGGAAGCCTGCGACTGCGGTTACCACACATGCACCTGCACAAGTGCAAATGGCTGGGAGAAAAGAGCTGTGGCAGGTAAAAGGTATTCCAGTCTTTCTTACTGCTCCGCGCCAAAATGCATGGCATGGCTATGCAGATACCCTGCATAGCCATGCTCATCACTAGGTCTTATTATCGGGGTAGGGCTTATATTTAACAAATGCATAAAGATCCTGCTAGGGCTTATTTTTTGGTAGGTCTTATTTTTGGGGAAACATGGTAGGTTCCTCTGGGACAGCAAAAAGACAACTATTTCATTAATTGTAGCTGACTTCTCTTGGGAGGGGTAGGAGGAGTCAAAAGGTCTGTAGGTGAGGCATTTCCTTATCTGGGAGTTTAACAGAGGATTGTTAAGATCAGGTTGTTGTTCAAAGATACTTCCTTAAAGGAATATGTGAAGGACTGACATAATTTCTGCTTAAAGCTCAACATATAATAAATAAAAAGATTGATATAATTGGAATTTTTAAAGGAATATGGATTAAATCTGGAACTAAAGCAAAGTTATATCCTGCCCTTTCCTCATCCTTTGAACTAGATTCAACCAGCCCAGCTACCTGACAATATACTATATTAAATTTTATTTGTCTATTCAAATTTTATTTCTTTTTTATTCTTTGAACTCAGGAAGTGAATTATTGTAGTGTCCTGAGTTTTTTGATAAGCCTGGGTTATTTAGAAAATACTTTTTGCTGTATACTTTTCTAAAATATATTGGTCTAAAAAGATAAACTAGAAAATATATTTGCAACACATCAAACAGTGTTAGACTGAATAGGATACATAGGGAAAAAACGCACAAATGCATTTTTTATGCACACATGACTTAGTGTGTGAAATGATTTTCAACCTTACACATAATTAAAGACAATCAAGATAAAACAATCAACAGATACAATTTGCAA
>NW_003852435.1:917138-918294 GCF_000181295.1 Otolemur garnettii
CTGAGCTACAGGCACCGAGCCATTCACTTCTTTCTATAAGCCTGTATTAGTCATGTACAAAATTGTATATTGTAACAGTATATAAAACAGCAAAAGACAGGGAAATAATTTACATTTCCACCAAAGCAGAACTAGTTAAATTTATGAACATCCATGCAGTGGGAGACTATGGACTGAACAATACTCACTAAATGAGTGAAGTGTAGGAAACAGAGAAAAACCTGCAAAAATAAGACATTAAATGAAGTAGATCTATGTAGGGGAGACAGAACAATCTCCAAAATGTACTGGAACTGGAAAGTAAGCAAGATATAGAAGTTTTGTTTTTAAAATCATGGCTGTTTCTGCAGGACTTTGCAAGGGATATAAACTAAATAAGTAAACAAAATTGTGTGTGTTTGTGTGTGTGTACTTACGCAAAGAAACTGGGTGAATAGTCATTGTGAATAGATGACTCTGGTGAGGGTTTCTGGGGTGCCAGGGAAACTCACTTTTCATCATATACCATTTTGTACTGTTTTTACAAAAATACATGCATGTATTTTCTCAGTTTAAAAACTAGTCACAAATAAATACTCAACCTTCACTCTCTGCAAACTGCAGTAGTAGCACCTCAGAGTTACCCTTACACATCAGTTCTCGAGGTTTCAATGTAAAGGGCTTTATGTCTGCGTGGTCTATCCCCTCACTGGACTGACAACCCCTACAGCCGCAGTTACTTCTGCATGTGGGCACTGGGCCTGGGGAGGAGTAGGGACTCAACAAGTATGTGTGGGATAGATGAATACCCGTTGTATAAAGGGGGAGAGGATAGGCGCATTCTGTGTGTTGTTGCCTCCAGGGAATATTCTTGGAAACATTTTTAAACAATCAAATTCTTGATATAAATGTGTTTTCTGTTTTTTATGGATTTGTCTATGACTCAAAAAAAAAGCTACTTGGGAGGCTGAGGCAAGAGAATTGCCTAAGCCCAAGAGTGAAGGTTGCTGCTGTGATGCCATGGCACTCTACCGAGGGTGATAAAGTGAGACTCTGTCTCAGAAAGAAAAAAGAGAGAGAGCGGTGGCCCCATATATTTGGGGTGGTGGGTTCAGGCCCAGCCCCGGTCAACACTGCCAAAAAAAAAGAGCATAGAAAGCAACTTTGAATAAGGGTA
>NW_003852435.1:918949-921600 GCF_000181295.1 Otolemur garnettii
TGACTCATGTCCTCAGCCTCCTCTGCAATAGGAGTGGCCAAGTAAGCCATCTGACCAGTGAGACAAGCACAATACACTGGTGCAGTTTCAGGGAAAGCTTATGCTTTCTTGGTAAAAAGGGACAGACAGCCTTCCTCTGTCTTATTTTCATTTTTTGAATGTAAATGTGATATCTGGAGTTAGGAGAGCCAACGTGTGACCACAAAGTTATAGGCACAGGGGCCATCAGCCAGCATGCTATGGACAGCAAAACACTAAGTTAGACAGAGACTTGAGGGTATACTGAGTAGCTGATAATGCCAGAAACCTCCCATCTCAGACTTCTGGCTATATGGGGTCATAAAAGAATGCCTGTATTTGTAGAAAGCACTGTGGGTCAGGCATTCTGTTACTTGCAGCCTACAGCATTCCTACGGGATCCACCAGGTGGCTATAAAGCTTTACAGTGTGCAAGGGACAGAATATCTTGGTTGAGTCTTTAAAAAAAAATCCTGTGGGATAGAAAAAGCAGATGCTTTTATGTAAGAGGGCACCAAGGTTCAGAAAGACCAAGTGGCTTGGCCAAGATCACAGAATGGGGGGCAGAGGTGGGAGCCCAACATGAACTCTGACTTCCAACCCACTGCTCTAGTTTACCACACAGCCTCCTGGGGCTTGCAGCAGGGCCCATGGCTGCTGAGAAACAGAGGTGGAAAGTATCACATGGCTTGGACTTTGATGTCTCTCTGAACCTCAGTTTCTTCATCCCTAAAATGAGGATATAATAATATCTAATTCACAGGGTACTGATAGAGTTAATGAGTATCTCCATGTCTAAAGATTTTAGTACACATTGCACTGCAACCTGGGCAACAGAGACCTTTCTCTAAAGGTCTCTCTAAAGGTTTTAGCATGGTGTCGGGCATATAATAAGCACACAAATGCTTATTAGATGATGATGATTATATCATGCTTTGTTATTTATAGAACTTTGACATGCTCTAAAGCTATAGCTAGCTTATATAGATGGTGTGGTTGAAGAGGCATTAGGGAGACCTAGATTCAATCATGGCTCTATTTTTTTTATTTTTTTTTGAGATAGGATCCTACTCTTTCTCTCAGGCTAGAGTAGAGTGGTGTCACCCATAGCTTGCTGCAACCTCAAACCTCAAAGTCCTGTCAAGTAATCCTCCTCCGTCAGCCTCCAAAGTAACCAGGACTACAGACCCACACCAACACACTGCATTAACTTTTCAATTTTTTTGTAAAGGTGGGGTCTCTCTCATGCTCAGACTGGTCTTGTCTGGAACTCCTGGCCTCAAGCAATCTTTGTGCCTCAGCCTCCCATTGCTGGGATTATAGGCATGAGCCACTGCCTCTGGCCACACCTATACTTCTTTTAACTAGCTTAATTTCTTAATCTCTGTGAACTTTAGTTTCTTCATCTATAAATGGAAATATGAGTAGTTACCTCAACAGTTGTTCATAAGATTAAATGAGGATTGTGTGTGTATATATATATATATATATATTTTTTTTTTTTTTTTTTTTTTTTTTTTTTTTTTTTTGAGACAGAGTCTCATTCTCTCACCCTGGGCATCATAGCTCACAGCAACCTCAAACTCTTGGGCTCAAGCAATTCTCTTGCTTCAGTCTCCCAGTAGCTGGGACTATAGGCACCCACAACAAAGCCCAGTTAGTTTTTCTATTTTTAGTAGACATGGAGTCTCGCTCTTGCTTAGGCTGGTCTCGAACTCCTGAGCTCAGGCAATCTAACATCCTCCACCTCCCAGAGTGCTAAGATTACAGGTGTGAGCTATTGTGCCCAGCCTAAGGACAAAGTATAATGCTTTAGTGCTGTGCCTAGTACACAGTCACAGCTTGGCAGACATCAGCTCTCCCTCTTCTCTGCTGACCTCTACCCAGCAGCCATGCACAGTGTCTCTGAAAATACAGCTATGTGGCACTGCCACCTTGAAGATCCAAGGGCAGGGGCTACTAGACCCTGAAGTGTGTGTGTGTGTGTGTGTGTGTAGGTTGTTAGAATTAGGTGATGGGGAGCCAGGCCTCATCACAGAGGATTTATTTTCTTGATTTTATTGTAAAATATAACTACACTTATGAGAGATGGGGGAATCCTTCATTCTTAATGTCTATGTTATTCCATCCTATGGCTATACCACCATTTATTTAATCTTTTTCTAATCTAGAAGTATTCAGGTGTTTTCCATTTTCCAGTGAATATAATATGTGTAAATCTTGTATGGGTCCTGTGATGATTGAATACTTAAAATGTGAACATGCTCTTGGGCTGTGAGGGACCAAGCCACATCTGGGATGTAGGGAATAAGCTCAAGGGTGAGTTACTCAATGTATCAGTCATCTTAGCCTTACCAATAAATCTGTCTTCTGTTCCTGCTCCCTCCCCCCTCGCCATGCATTGTTACTTCTCCATAGCACCTTGTATTGCACGATATGATTTTCTCAATTTAACGTAGTGTTTATTTACTGTCTCTCCTTATTACGATGTGAAATTCCGTGAAGGCATGGATCCTTCTGTTCTGTTCACTGATTCATCTCATATGCCTAGAATAAGTATGGAGCACACAGCAGGCCGTCCTAAGTGTTTGTCGAGTGAGTGTGCTCTCTGGATGAGAGGCTATCCTCAGGAA
>NW_003852435.1:922349-926316 GCF_000181295.1 Otolemur garnettii
TTCTAGTTTTTGTAGAGACAGTGTCTCACTCTTGTTCGGGCCGGCCTAAAACTCTGGGCCTCAAGCAATCTTCCCTCCTTGGCCTCCCAAAGTACTAGGATTACAGGCGTGGGCCATCATGCCTAGCCTAGAACTTTTCTCATTTTGCACAAAACTAAAACTCTATACTTACTGCACACTCGTACCATCCCACCATGCCTAGTGGTTTGAATACCTACATTTTATTTATTTCCAAGCTACTTTCTCCTGGTGTTCAGTAAAATCTTTTAGAAAACATAGCTTCTCAGCTGTGCTAAGAGAAAAGACTTTTTCTCCATGCTTGAACCTGAGCTATAAAACAGGCCTGCAGGAGGCCGGCTTGGTGATAGCCAAGCTTGGCAGTAGAAGTGAAGAGGGAGAGAGACTCTGGGGACAGGAGACACTCAGGGGGCAGAGCAAGGCCTACTGGGCTCACCTGCCCTCTGTCACCTGGAAACAGATCACACCCATGCTCCAAACTAGCTCTGAACCCCAGAGACCCTGCACTTATTCTCACTACACTTGGAAGGTGATGCTCAGGCTTTGAACTTGAGGAATCTCAGCCCATACCCACAGCTGCTTTTAGCTGTCCCATAATTCTAGGTTTGAACATAATCAAGATTCAGTAGTATGACAGCTTCTTAGTCCCTTGATTCTCTGCCTTAGAAATAAAAAAAGGTAAAATTGGAAGGTACAAACAACTGAGATTAAGGGGCAGAGTGGAAAGAGGTGGGAGAGTCATAAATAAAAAGCCCGGGTAATGCAGTGGCATCCTGTCTTCCCGACCTGCCTCCTGCTAACCTGTCTGCTCCTTCTCTTCCCTACAACAGTCACGGGCTGTCATTTTCCTTCTCTTTCATCTCTCATGCTAATTACCGAGACACTGCAACATGCATCCTGATTTATCCCCCTTGTTACAGGCTCAGGCCTGTGGATGGTGCCGTAGGAAACGCAAAGGAACAGGGAGGATTTTAAGCAGCATTAAGAAAATTTAAAGTGTTACCTTTTGGATACATCGGTTTAAGCCAGAAAACAGGAAGGTCACCACAGAGTTCTAAGACTTTAGCACTCAGGAAGCTGCTGTCCTTCACTGGCTGATCTACAGCCACCCAGATAAGGGAATTTTCTTCATATTTAACTGGCATGATCTTGCCTTCCTGTTAGAGAGTAAAGATGGAATGCAATTGAGAAAGAGAATGGTGGAACACCTTGCCTGTTAAAAGAGTCGCGTGTTGGTAAAAGATTATTTTGCCCTCTAAAAAATTAATGAGAACGTGTGTGTGTGCACGTGTGTGCCTGGACGCACATACAGACGTGCACTTTGAGGTTCTAATCCCCTTTCCTGTAGCTGTCCTCACAATACTCAGCCCACCCGCTCCCGTTGCCCTGCCCTTGGATAACTGTAATGTGTGACTATGAGTGTCCTGAGTGGAAGCGAAAATTACTTGATACCAACTCTGAGATTTAGGTTAATCTGTATTTTCGATCAAAGATGTTTTTGAGGAAAAGCAATTGAACGGACTCTGGAATCCTATAAAGGATAGAGGAACCCTTCATTTGAAGTGAAAATCTTGTGGGCTTTTGTTCTGCAGCTTCGGAACAACAATGGCAAAAGCAAACGCTTGGTTCTTTAATGTCTTCAGTTCAAAGTATTATTTAACATAAACCATTTCTCCATTTCACAGCTATAAAAACACATATTTCAGATGTTCCTTGCATCAAGCACACCGCTGAGATTTCAAAGCGAAACCCTGGGTTTTCTTCTACAGCAAGATGCTGAAAATGGTTTGCTAACCCAGGAGACAAATTTATTTTGCCAGGTTGTTCCTTTCATGTATTTATTAGTTTGCAATAGCTTGGAGAAATTAA
The DNA here is from genome assembly GCF_000181295.1 of Otolemur garnettii. Taxonomy (NCBI): domain Eukaryota; kingdom Metazoa; phylum Chordata; class Mammalia; order Primates; family Galagidae; genus Otolemur; species Otolemur garnettii. The sequence goes on from NW_003852435.1 coordinate 924,237, forward strand.
AATGTTTTCTCCTTATTTTTAGCTAAAAGCAGCACTTCATTTATGCTTTCTCCCTCCGGCTTACGGCTGCATTAAAACAACTTAAAGTTATTGGAGGAAACTAACACTCAGGTAATCCAGTTATTTACCTTAAATTAAATGGCTCTATCCAGGAAATGAATGCTCTTTGAGTACAGTAGCTTTTTAAAGTTACACAAAACTGATGAAAAATTTATTAGAGCAAGTGGTGCATAAATCTACCCCTTCATAGTCTAAAATGTGTGGGGAAGAGTGGGGTGATTGGAATAATGCATTTAGATGCATTGCCCAAGCTCAGAATGTTAAATAAATCTTGGAGCATGTACTTTCAGTGCCTGCCCGATCTCCTTCCTTCCTCCCCTTCCTTGCAATGCAAACTTGCTTTTATTGGAAGGAGAAATGTGCTCACCTCCAGAAGAGACACCTGCTTTCTCAGACTCTCCAATGGCCAGGGGCCCCTGGGTGACCACTGCAAGCCAAAGAGATCTATGCCTAGTATGCTGGGAGGGTGGGAGGCTGGGAGGCCATCTGCTTTTCTTAATTAACCAGAAATCGTGTTTGTCACCACTCAATCTCTTTCTTCCTCACTTTTTATTTGAATGACAAATAAAAATTTGGGCTGAGGTTGACCATTGCCAACCACGATTGGAGCTGGAAGGAAAGATTTAAAAAGAAAAAACACAGAGTTGCTGACTGACCACTGAGCCAATGCCTGTAGCCACCTACCTGCTCACTGCTTACTATGGAAGAAAACAAATCCCTGTTTAAGTTACCCTACATGTAACTTAAACAGTTTTTTGTTACTACCAGTCAAACACATTCCTAATACACAAATATGTTGTCTGAATTTGGTTTTGTCCACCAGAGGATCCACCATGCATAATATAAACAACTAAAACACAAGACAAATAATCTACCTCTGTGGCCTAAGGATCGGATACAGAAAAAGACTATAAGTTATTTTAAATTACTATTTTAAATAGTGAAAAATTAAAGATATTTGGACTATTGAAGAATAAAAGACTTTTTTGCCTCTTTTTTAAAATTTCAGATTAATATGAGGGTACAAGCAATTAGGTTACAATGTTTGCATTTGTTAGGTAAGGTCCCTGTTGTAAAATAAGACCTTTAACATTATGATTGTATAAGGCCTGACAATTAAGTTCTCGAACTCACCCCAGAAAAAGTGCTAAATACTTCATTGCTGAATATCACTCTAGTCATCTTCAAAGTGCTGCCCCCCAGGAAGCTATGTGCCTAGTCCCTCCTTCAAAGCAATTTTGTAGCTGTCTTTCTGGAATGACCATCAGAGCTGTCCTCTCATCATAATACCCTTGATGCCCTGAATGTCATCAAAATGTCTTCCTTATAATATTTCCTTTATCTTTGGGTAAAGAAAGAAGTCACTGGAGGCCAGATCAGTGTTCCAATACAGCTATTTGTTTACTGGTTAAAAACTCCCTCATGGACAGTGCTATGTGACCTGGCACACTGTCACGATGCAAGAGCCATGAGTTGCTGGAGAAAAGTTCAGATCGTTTTTATCTAACTTTTTACCGAGCCTATTCAGCACTTACCAATAGTAAACTTGGTTAACTTAGACTGCTATGCTTTTCATAGTCAGCTAATGATTCTGATGCACAGCTCAACAAATTTTTGTAATATTTTTGTCATTACTAGCCACTCTGCGACACTTTCTCTCCCCTCAGAAAAACATTTCTTCCATTTGTACATGGCCATTTTCTTCATGGCATTATCCTCACAAACTTGGACTAACATGGCCCTGATTTCACTTCCACTCTTGCCAAGTTTAATGAGAAATTTAATGTTTGCTTATTGCTCTAATTCAAGCTCCAACATTCTCACAATGGCACACACACAAAAAAAATGCCACAACCATAATGAACACCACTCAGCAAGGCACCACCATGCATCCACACAAACACAGCTGCAAGACACCGACATACCAAGGTTATGAAACCTTACTGAGTTGTTTGCAGAGGGCTGCCAACAGAAGCGTGCAGTGGCAAGTTTGTGAACTTAATTGTCAGACCTCTTATGA
>NW_003852435.1:926652-929480 GCF_000181295.1 Otolemur garnettii
AAAAAAAAAAGCCAAAAAAAAAGCATGTTGACAGGTTAACTTCACTTATGAAAATAATTTTTCTCTCTCTCTCTCTCTCACACGCACACAGAAAATCCATCAAAAAGTTAACACTGAGTATCTGTGGATTACACAGTGGGGATGATTTTCTTTTCTATATTTGTATGTGTTTCTCAAATTTTCTACAGTGACAAAGCATTATTTTTAAATATTAGGGGCAAAAACTAACCCCCCCCCAATATATTGCAAACTTATAATTAGCTATCATTGAGGAGTTAGTCTGTGCAGAAGACAAGAAAGCTAGTTCTATGTCCATTGATGGGGAAAATGGCCAGGATTATAATTCACTAAAGTCTTCTGTTCTGGAAGAATAGAAACCAGGTGATGTGACCATTAAACATGGTATTGCAATAAAAGAAGTTCAAGGGTATTCAAAGGAGGTCTTGGTCCCATTTTTATAGTTTGTGTTCATGAGGTCACATCGAGAGCGTGCCCTTTGACTCCGAGCAGCTCAGCTTGTGAAAAACAGACTGGAACATGATCAGGGGAGGATGGCCAGAGAGAGGAAAGTCTCGCAGGATGAATGTTGGGGAAACGGAATAGAAAACAGCTGACGTGGTAGCCTGCTTTAAAACCTCCCAGCTTTTGTTGTGTTCAGTTTTGAGACACCACCTACTGCTCCTGTGGGGAGCAAGCAATCTGGCAGTTTCCAGGCACCTTTGCTTACCCATATTTCCCCTCCTTTGCCTTGAGGCAGCTGATACTTGTTTCACCTCTCTTGGGGATACTGGCAGGATCAAAGATGATCATTATAAAATTAACAAGAATGAGTAGCAGCCATCTAGTCACCATCCAGTAGATTCCACGGGCAGAGTATTCACATCCCCAGTACCAGATGACAAAACAGACTCTGGGAGTTGAAGCCACATTTACAGCAAAGGTCTGGACTGGGATTTGAGCCTACATTTTTCTGACTCTAAAGCCCATTTCTTTCCGCCACAACTCAAATGGAAGACAATAATGAATATGACCACATTGCCACACTGTATTATCAAGTGTTAAATGTGTCTTTAGAACTCTGTGTGCAATTCTTAAATTTTAAAAAATCAAGCTCAAAGGCAAGTTATTAATAATAAATAAAACAATTCTGTTTAAAAGTCTCATAGATTTGACATACAGAAAATGAACTAGATATATGTTGTGTAGCTGTATTAGGATGAACTTGAACTAATAAGAAGAAATTGTAGGGAGAGTCATCCAGCTCAAAGTAGGGCAGAACAATTAGAACCAGCCTCAGTAAAGCTGGCTGACCCCTGAGGCTGGTGGGGGTGGGGGAGTCCCTGTCATTGTTTCACAGAGGAGGCTGAGTGACCAGCTGTCGGGGATGTTTAGTAATAATTTCTACATTGAGAGGGGCTGAGGCTAGAAAGCTCCTGACGCCCCTTCATTTTTTATTTTTTGTTTTTGTTTTTATTTTTTTGAGATAGTCTCACTTTGTCGCCCTCGGTAGTGCTGTGGCTTATAGCTCACAGAAACCTCGAACTCTTGGGCTCAAGGGATCTTCTTGCCTCAGCCTCCCAAGTAGTTGGGACTACGGGTGCTCTCCACAATGCCCAGTTAGTATTTAGAGACAGGGTCTCACTCTTGCTCAGGCTGGTCTCAAACTCCTGAGCTCAGGCAATCCACTGCCCTGGTCTCCCAGAGTGCTAGGATTATAGGCGTGAGCCACCACACCTGGCCCATTTTTAAATTTGTTTAAAGAAATAGTATCTCACTCTATTGTCTGGGCTACAGTGCAGTGACATCATCATAGCTTACCGCAGCCTTGACTTCCTGGGCTCAAGCAATCCTTCTGCCTCAGCCTCCTCCTGAGTAGCTGAGACTACAGGTGTGTGTCACCTCACCTGGATAACTTTTTCATTTTTGTAGAGATGGGGGGTCTTGCTATGTTGCTGAGGCTGGTCTCAAACTCAAGCGATCCTTCCTCTTCAGCCTCCCTAAGTCCTAGGAATACAACTGTAAGCCACTGTGCCTGGCCTATTGAGTCACCCATGAAGATTCTATCTTATAGAGTCCTTTATCTTTATTATGCAGTGGTTCCTGCCACATGCCTGGCAAGTTTTTCTATTCTTAGTAGGGCTGAGATCTCACTCTTCCTCAGGCTGGTCTTGAACTCCTGAGCTCAAATGATCCTCCTGCCTTGGCTTCCCAGAGCACTAGGATTACAGATGTGAGGCACTGCGCCCAGCCTTCCTAAAACCTTCAAATATACTATATCTTTTAAGAACGATCCCTTGGAAACAGCAGGATAAAAACAGTTTAAATTCCTTTGGCGGAGAAGAAATAGAACTTAGGTTCTGGTCAGGAACCGTTCCAGGGAGCAGAGGCTAAAGAGACTGTGACTTCAAACAACGTCTGCCAAACTCTGTTGCTGTCTAGAGCGTATTGGTACCCACCAGTTCAGAGGAGATGCTCTGTTTGGTCATGGTGCCCACCTCAGGAATGCGAGCCTTCACCTGCGCTTTGATGTAGCATTTCTCTCCTCCAGCAAAACGGATTCCTGTGATTCCCTGTGAAATAAAAGTTTATTCATCCATCTGTCCATTTGTTCATTTGTTCGATTTATTGAGTGTCTATTGTAAGCCAGGCACTGCTCTGGGTATTAGATATAGGGATGAACAGAGCAGATGGAATCCTTACTCTCTTGGAGCTTACCTTTCAGCATTGTTTACAATAATAACAAATAGAGACAAAGTCAGGTGGTGATAAATGTTATGAAGAAAAATAAAGCAGAGAGAGGGATGGGAATGACAGGATATGATACCGTA
>NW_003852435.1:930090-931523 GCF_000181295.1 Otolemur garnettii
CTCTCTCTTCTTTCTTTTCTTTCTTTCTCTTGTTTTGGGTGATCCTACTTCTCAAAAGATGTTGGTAAAATTAATTAATTCCATGAATTTAGAATTCTCTTAAGTTACTGAGCCAAGAGTAAACAGTGAAGTTTTCTATAGTGCCAAGAGCTGAACTTTGCTGCTAGACCTTACCTAAAGACATGAATGTTTTGGGTTTTGTCCCCTGTGAGATATAAACAGCTTCTCCTACTCATCTGCCTAGGGACTGACCTCAAGGTAAACATCAGCCATGATAGCTCGGCGTTGATTCTACCCACAGAGGACATGAAAGATAACAGGACATTTTGTCTCAAGAATGTTTACTTTCACCCTCTGGTTTAGTTTCATGACTAGCAAACCTAAAATAATATTAAAGGTCTAACAATTTTATGGTATAATAATACCAGTACAAATCTGAACTTGTCAATTTTCTGTTGAGTTGAGGCGTTAGGATGACACAGAACTGGTCAGGATCAATGCTAATAAATGAGAGGAAGAAAAACTTAACCCTTATTCAGGGTTAAAACCTTTTAAATGAAGAACAAAGTTAAATGTAAGTCATGCTGGAGGGGAGTTATGGAAAGGTCTACTTCTTGCGATCTCAAATCCAGGAGCTCTACAGAAGTGGGTAGGTAACAAACTGGACAACAGGGAAGGAACAGCTCATTCTTCCTAAAGCTTCTCATTATTTGCCTTGCAGCTTAATTGCCCGTGTACAAATATATAACTCATTTGTCTTACATCTTGCTCAGAGAGAGAGAGATGAGACATTGTGCCCACTTTACAGAGGAGGAATTCCCAAGGCTTATCATCAAGATTTAATGCTCGCTACACTAGAATCCCCTGGAGAGTGTTTTTGTTTTTTTGAGACAGAGTTTCACTTTGTCACCCTTGTTAAAGTGCCTTGGTATCATAGCTCACAGAAACCTCAAATAGTTGGGTTCAAGCAATCCTCTTGCCTTAGCCTCCTGAGTAGCTGGGATTACAGGCACCCATCACAATACCTAGAATAGTTTTTAGAGATGGGGTCTTGCTCTTGCTCAGGCTAGAACTCCTGAGCTCAAGCAATTCACCTGCCTTGGCCTTCCAGAGTGCTAGGATTATAGGCATGAGCCACGGAGCCCTGACCCCTGGAGAGGTTTTAAGAATACAGATGCCAGGTGGCGCCTATAGCTCAGTTGGCAGGGCACTGGCCACATATACCAAGGGTGAGAGGTTCGAACCCCACCCTGGCCAGTTAAAAACAATGCAACTGCAACAACAAAAAAAATAGCTGGATGTTGTGGCAGGCACCTGTATTCCCAGCTACTTGGAAAACTGAGGCAAGAGAATCGCTTAAGCCCGAGAGTTTGAGGTTGCTGTGAGCTGTGACACCACAGCACTCTACCCAGGGTGACAGCTTAAAACTCTCT
>NW_003852435.1:931681-950633 GCF_000181295.1 Otolemur garnettii
CTTGGGAGGCTGAGGCAAAAGAATCACTTAAGCCCGAAAGTTTGAGGTTGCTGTGAGCTGTGATGCCATAGCACTCTACCGAGGGCAATAGAGTGAGACTCTGTCTCAAAGCAAAAAAGAGAATACAGATGCCAGGGCTCCTGTAGCTCAGTGGTTAGGGCACTGGCCACATGCTCTGGAGCTGGTGAGTTCCAACCCTGGCCCAGGCCTGCTAAACAAAACAAAACAAAACAAAAAAAAATATCTGGGCATTGTGGCAGGTGCCTGTAGTTGCAGCTAATAGAGAGGCTGAGGCAAAAGAATCGCTTGAGCCCAAGAGTTTGAGGTTGCTGTGAGCTATGACACCATGGCACTCTACCAAGGGTGATAAAGTGAGACTGTATCAGTTAAAAAAAAAATACAGATGCTGGGGGCCCCCCCAGACAGTTCCATTTGATTGGTCTGGCTTGGTACCCAGGCATTGGTATTCTTAATATTTCCCCAGGTGTTTATAATGTACAGTCCAGATTAAGAAACACCGGTTAAGGGAGAAAGGAACATGTTAAGCATAATAAAGTTTTAAATGACTGCAATAGCCTTTGTACCCAAGTTTGTACAATGGCTTGCAAACTTTCCCTTGCCTTGGGTTTTCTCTAGCAAGATGGAAGCAGGTACCTCCGCAGGGCTGCTGCTGTGGCCAGCACTTTGGTGAAGCCCATTTTCAGGTGAGACATGAACAAGGCCAAGCAGAGCGTGTGTGAGTTCTACCACACCTGGTATCAGGTGGTGTCGAACACTGTGCACTTATTCTAGCTAGACATCACTATGAAACAGGGGAGGGATAAAGTTTAAGAAATGTTTATGAAGAATGCTCATGTCACATACCCCAGGGTGTTTGATTTTAGGGTCATTAGGGCAAGATGGAAGTGGAAAAAGCAATTAAATAATGGAAGCAGTGGGCATATGTTATAAGGTTCTTCCATGAAACAGAATCACGAAGACCAAAGGATTTCCTATCTAACTTCTATGTGGGCCATGACCCATGAAGTGGAAAGGTGCATGTTAATGTTTCATTATTTTAGAGCACAAATAAATTCATTATACAATGGTCAAAAAAAATTTCCCTTGCATCAAAATCACTTGGATTATTAGCAAAACTTCACCAATGCCTCCACTAATAATTGCACCCTAAACCACTGAAGAAATCACAGAAACTATTGATGCTGTCTGGTTACAGGCAAAGAAACCATACTGAGGCTCCACTTCTGCATGCAACAAGAATAAAGCCAAAGACCCCTATATAACCAACACCATAGATACATCATCAGGAAAGTGTCTTCCCTGTGAATTCCAATTCAAAAATTGGAAGAAGTGACTATTATACTAACTGTGCAGATATCAATGTAAAATCACATGAACATGAAAAAGCAAGGAAATATTACACCTGCAAAGGAACATAATAATTCTTCAGCAACAGATCCCAAACAAAAAGAAATTTACAATATACTGGGAAAAGAATTTAAAATATTGACATTAAAGAAGCTCAGTGAGCTCCAAGAGAATACTGAAAAACAACACAAAGAAATTAGAAAATAGGCTTGGCGCCTGTGGCTCAAGTGGCTAAGGCGCCAGCCACATACACCTAAGGTGGCGGGTTTGAATCCAGCCCGGGCCTGCCAAACGACAATGATGGCTGCAACCAAGAAATAGCCAGGTGTTGTGGCGGGCGCCTGTAGTCCCAGCTACTTGGGAGGCAGAGGCAGGAGACTCGCTTAAGCCCAGGAGTTGGAGGTTGCTGTGAGCTTTGATGCCACAGCACTCTAACCAGGGGAATAGCTTGAGGCTCTGTCTCAAAAAAAAAAAAACAAAACGAAATTAGAAAATAATTCAGGGTATGAATGAGAAATTTACCAAACAGATAGATATCATAAAAAAGAACCCAAGATAAATTCTGGAACTGAAGAATTCATTGAATGAAATACAAAATATATTTGAAAGCCTCAACAATGGAATATATCTAGCTGAAGAAAGAATCTTAAAAATGGAAGACAGGTCTTTTAAAATAAGCCAGTCAGACAAAAATGAATAAAAAAGAATGAATAAAGCCAATGTGACATATGGGATACCATAAGGCAGCCAAATATTCAAATTTTCAACATCCCAGAAGGGTAAAAGAAAATGAAAGTCTTAAAAAACTACTTAATAAAATAATAAATGAAAAATACTCAAGTCCAGTAAGAGTTAGTTAGACATCTGGACAAAGAAGGCTTAGAGATCCCCAAAGAGATATAATTTGATGTGGCCTTTTCCACAAATTGTCAAAAGTCAAAGGTAAAGAAAGAATCTAAAAATAGCAATAATAAAGCCTCTAGTCACCTATAAAGGAGACCCTCATCCAACTAACAGTGGATATCGCAGCAGAAAGCTCTGGGCAGGACACCAATGATATATATTTTAAAAGTGCTGAAAGAAAAATAATTGCAAACCAAGGATACTATACCCAGCAAAGTGATCATTCATAAATGAAGGAGAAGTAAAGTCTTTCCCACAGCAGAAAAAACTGAGGGAATTCATCACTACTAGGCCAGGTCTACAAAATATGCTTAAGTTGGTCTTATACCTAGAAGTGAAAAAACAATATTGACCATGACCATCGTGACAACATGTGAAAATATAAAAACTACTGAAAGAGCAAACACACAAACAAGGAAAAGTCTCAAATGTTACTACTACAGAAAACCACCAAACCACAATGATAAACAATAAGAGATAAAAAAAGGAACAGAGGATATACAGATAACCAGATATCTATTAATAAAATGACAACAATAAGCCCTGACATATCAATAATAAATAATTTTGAATGTAAATAGATTAAACTTTCTACTTAAAAGAAACAGACTGACTGAATGGATAAAAAACATGACTCAACTATATGATGACTACAAGAAACTCATCTCATCTATAAACACACATATAGACTGAAAGAAAAAAATGGCAAAAGATATTATAAGTAAATGAAAAACAAAACAAAAGTGAGCAGGAATAGCTATACTTAGGTAAAACAGACTTGAAGTCAAAAACAGTAAAAAGAGACAAAAAAGATCATTATATAATGATAAAAAGATCAATATAGTAAGGAGATATAGCAATTATACATACACCAAACACTAGAGTATGTAGGTATATAAAGCAAATATTATCAATATTAGATATAAAGGAAGAGAGATACTCCAATATAATAATAGTTGGAGACTTCAACACCCAACTTTTAACATTAGACACATCATCTGGACAGGAAATTAGCAAAGAAATATTAAATTTAAACCAAACTTCAGACAAAATGAACCTAACAGACATTTACAGAACATTTCATCCAATAGAACATGGAACATTCTTCAGGATAAACTATATGTTAGGAAATAAAACACATCTCAACAAACTTTAAAAACTGAAATCATCAAATATCTTATCAGATTCCAATGGAATAAAACTGGAAATCAATACCAAGTAGAACTTTGGAAACTGTACATGTACATGGAAATGAAACAACATGCTTCTGAATGATCACTAGATCAAGGAAGAAATTAATTCAATTTTTACTGAAACAAATAAAAATCAAAATGCAAATCCCAGAACCTATAGGATACAACAAAAGCAGTGCTAAGAAGGAAGTTTAAAGCAGTAAGCACCTGCAAAAAAAGTTAAGATTTCAAATAAATAATTTAATGATTACCTCAAGGAACTAGAAAATCAAGAAGAAACTAAACCCAAAATTGAAAGGAAAGAAATAATAAAGATCACAGAGGAAATAAAAGAGACTTTAAAAATGCAAAGGATCAATGAAATGAAAAATTGGTTTTTAAATAGGGGTGCACTTGTGGTTCAAAGGAGTAGGGCGTTGGCCCCATATGCGGGAGGTGGTGAGTTCAAACCCAGCCCTGGCCAAAAACAGCAAAAAAAAAAAAAAAAAAAAAAAAAAAAACTCAATAATCCACTGGTAAAACTAACCAAGAAAAAAAGAAAGAAGATCCAAATAAACAAAATCAAAAATGAAATAGGAGATTTTACACAGAAATATACCATAGAAATATAAAAGATCATCAGAGAGTGATCTCTCATCACAGAGAGTGAAATATACCATCAGAAATATAAAAGATCATCTGAACAAACTATACAATAACAAACTGAAAAACCTAGAGGAAATGGACAAAAACATACAACCTACCAGGACTGAATCAGGAAGAATTAGAAAACATGAATAGACCAGTGATAAGTAATGAGATTGAATCAGTAATAAAAAGCTTTCCCAAGAAAAATCTAGGACCAGATGGCTTCACTGTTAAATTCTACCAACTTTCCAAGGAGAACTAACACCAATTTTCCTCAATTATTCCAAAAATTGAAGACAAGAGAATTCTCCCTAACTTACTATAGGAGACTGACATTTCCCTGATACCAAAACAAGACAAGGATACAACAAAAAAAGAAAACCACAGATCAATATACCTGGTGAACGTAGACACAAAAATCCTCAGCAACATATTAGCAAATCCAACCCAATAACATATCAAAAAGGTAATACACCATGAGCAAGTGGGGTTCATACCAGAAATGCAAGGATGGCTTAACAGGTGCAAATAAATAAATGTGATGCATCACATCAAAAGAATGAAGGACAAAAATCATCTCAATAGATACAGAAAAAGCATTTGATCAAATTTAACATCTCTTCATGATAAAAATTAGGCATAGAAGAATTGTACCTCAAGCTAATAAAGGTCATTTATGACAGACAAACCCACAGCTAACATCATACTGAATGGGGAAAATTTGAAAGTCTTTTCTCTAAGAACTGGAACAAAGACAAGGTGTTCACCATGCTTATTCAATATGAAATATTCAAAGTACTAGCCAGAGCAATCAGGTAAGAGCAGTAAATAAAAGGCATCCAAAATGGAAAAGAGAGAGTTAAATTGTCACTCTTTGCAGATAAATATGATCATATATTTAGAAAAATTGCTGGGTGCAGCATCTCATGCCTGTAATCTCAGCATTTTAGCAGGCCAAAATGGGAGGATTGCTTGAGGCCAGGAGTTCAAGACCAGCCTGGGCAATATAGCAAGACCTTATCTCTAGCAACAACAGCTGAGCATGCAGAGGCCAGAGGATTACTTGAGCCCAGGAGTTTAAGGTTATAGCAAGCTATGATTGTGTCACTGTACTCCAGTCTGAGTGACAGAATGAGACCCTGTATCTTAAAACAACAACAACAACGAACCCTTTAGGACATTGGTCTAGGCAAGTATTTTATGGCAAAGACCTCAAATACTCAGGCAACAAAACCAAAAATAGGCAAATGGGGCTAGAGTGAACTAAAAAACTTCTGCACAGCAAAGGAAACAATTAGCAGAATGAGGAGATAACCTGTTGAATGGGAGAAAATATTTGCAAACTATTTATCCTGAAAGGGATTCATGCCAGAACATACAAAGAATTCAACAACTCAACAGTAAAAACAAAAACAAAAACAAGTAGTTCTATTAAAAAGTGGGCAAAGAGAATGAAAGAGACATTTCTCAAAAGATATACAAACGGCCAGCAGATATATGACAAAATGTTGACCATCAATAATCACCAGGGAAACGCAAATCAAAACCACAATGAGTTATCAGCTTCCCTCAATTAATATGGTTATTGGGCCATGCCTGTGGCTCAAAAGGGTGGGACACCCATTCCATATGCCAGAGGTGGCGGGTTCAAACCCAGCCCTGGCCAAAAACTGCAAAAAAAAAAAAAAATTAATATGGTTATTATTAAAAACACAAAAAATACCAAAAGCTCATAAAGATGCTGAGAAAAGGGAAGTCTGATATATTGTTGATGGAAATGTAAATTATAATAGTATAGCCACTATGAAAAACAGTATGAAGATTTCTCAAAAAATAGAAATATCATATAATCTATCAATCCTACTTGCACATTTATTACAGCACTATTCACAATGGCAAAGATATTGAATCAGCTTACGTGTCCATCAACAGACAAACGAATAAAGAAAATGTAATACACTCAGACATGCACATTCACAAACAATGGAATACTACTAGCTCATAAAAAGAATGAAATCATGTCTTTTGCAGCAACATGGATGGAACTGGATGTCATTATGTTAAGTCATTTGTCTTTCTGGTCCTTTTTTTTTTGAGACAGAGTCTCATTATGTGGCCCTTGGTAGAGTGCTGTGGCATCACAGCTCACAGCAACTTCAAACCTTAGGCTTAGAGATTCTCTTGCCTCAGCCTCCCAAGTAGCTGGGACTATAGGTGCTCACCACAATGTCTGGCTATTTTTTGGTTGTAGTTGTTATTTTTGTTTGGCAGGCCCAGGGCAGATTTGAACTTGCCAGTCCTGGTATGTGGCTGGTGCCCTAGCCACTGAGCTGCAGGTGAGAGCCCTTTCTGGTATATTATTATTAGTCTAATACATTAGACAAATATTATATGTTCTCATAAGTGGGGTCAAAAAAAGGCTGGAAGGGTATGAGGTGAATGAAGAGAGGTGGGTTAAAGAGTATAAACATACAATTAGATAAAAGGTCTAAGCTCTAACTTTCCATAGCAGCATTGGGCCACCATAGTTAGCAACAATGCATTGTATATTTCAGTGCAGCTAGGAGAGGACTTGAAATTGTTCCAACACAGAGAAATGATAAATACTCCAGGTGTATTTATTACTCAAGATGTATACTCCAAATACCCTGGTTTGATCATTACATAGTCTATTCATATTCTCTTCCTAATAAAATACCACACTTACCCCATAAATACTGTGTATCAATGTTTAAAAAGGCAAATTAAAAAAAAATCACCTAGAGGATTATTAAATGAAACACAACATCATGCCCCCTCCAGAGTTTTGTTTTGGCTTTTTTTTTTTTTTTGGAGATAGAGTCTCACTCTGTTGCCTGGGCTAGAGTGCCATGGCATCAGCCCAGCTCACAGTAACCTCAAGCTCCTTGGCTCAAGCGATCCTCCTACCTCAGCCTCCCAAGTAGCTGAGACTACAGGGACGTGCCATGATGCCTGGCTAATTTTTCTATTTTTAGTACAGATGTGGTCTTGCTCTTGCTCAGGTTGGTCTGAAACACCTGACCTCAAGAGATCCTCCTGCCTTGGCCTCCTAGAGTGTTAGGTTTACAGGCATGAGCCACCGTGCCTGGTCTAAAACTTGTATTTCTAACACACTCGGCAGCAATGCTGTTGCTGGTGACCTGAGGAACATAGTTTGGAACCCACAGCTCTCTACTATGCTACTTCCCAAAGGTCTGCTTGCTCTTATTCTGCATGTAAATGTAGGACTCACAGTTTGAAAAACAGAAGGCAGGGGAGGGAGATGACTGGCTGTCTATGTGATATATTCTCTTAACTTGAAACATGCATGTTACTTGAATGTGCAATTTGAGGGAGGAAACACCATACAAACTGTTACCATATTCCCAAAGGAGACAGCTGATTCTCTTGAAGGATTCACAACAGCGAATGTGAATCTAGTACTGAGTCAGTTCTGACAGTCTGCACACAGCAGAGACAACCGAAACCCCCATAGGGACGTAACCCATGGGAAAGAATTCACACATATTAACCACCATGTCTAGCTACAAATCCACATTAAGCAGCCAGATATATTAAAAGATTAAACAGAGGGAACTAGAAGAACAAGAAAGCCAAGGAAAGCTCCTATTTTTGCAAACAAACAAGGCCTTAGCAACTAGTGATAAAGAAGAAATTTGCCAGAAAGGGAATGAGCAAAGATTCCAATGATCTAACTTTTTTTGGAGACAGAGTCTCCTGCTGTGCCCCGGGCTAGGGTGCAATGGCATCAGCCTAGCTCACAGCAAGCTCAAACTCCTGGGCTCAAGTGATCCTGCTGCCTCAGCCTCCCAAGTGGCTGGGACTACAGGTAGCTTCCACCACATCCTGCACATTCCTTATCAAAGAGTAAGGCAGTCTCACCTTAGTGGCACATTTTTTCTTTCTAGGGGATCTAATCTATTTCTGCAGCTTCAACTAAAGGCTCCCAAGAAGGGTGGGGTTGCTGGCCCCAAGGAGGCACATTAGAAATCTTTGAAGAAGTTTTTATTGTTACCACAATTGGACGCACTCCAGTCCTTTGTTGGGCAGGGCCTAGGGATGCCAGGTCCCACAGAGTCTGGGGCAGTCCCAAAGAACTAACTGTCCCTGAGTCCAAGAGAATAAAACCTACATGTAAGTATCTGTGCCTAGGCCCCAACACTGTTTTACAAACAAAAAGGGATTTTTGGAGGGGTGGCGCCTGTGGCTCAGTGAGTAGGGCGCCGGCCCCATATACTGAGGGTGGCGGGTTCAAACCTGGCCCCGGCCAAACTGCAACAAAAAATAGTTGGGCATTGTGGTGGGTGCCTGTGGTCCCAGCTACTTGGGAGGCTGAGGCAAGAGAGTCACCTAAGCCCAGGAGTTGGAGGTTGCTGTGAGCTGTGTGATGACATGGCACTCTACCGAGGGAAATAATATTCTGTCTCTACAGAAAAAAAAAAAAAAAAGGATTTTTGGAATGGTTGTAATGTACAGATTTCCTAAGAATGCAACTACTGCGAAAATGGAAAGGAAACAGTACTTTTCTTCACTACTTGAGGAAATTTCATGGCATTTACTTTGCCAACACACGCTTGTGTCTGTCTGCATGTTGGGCTGTGACATTGATAGTCATTTAACTTCTGGTGCGACTGTTTGACTTTATGTCTTCTCGTATATCAGGCTGAACATTTACATCTGTAGTCTATTTTGCTTAAATTACTTTCATTTTATTTTTCTTTCATAAAGATATTTGGGGGCCATCTTGAGTTTTGAAATCAATAATCTACCTAGGCAGATTTTTGTTATACAAACAGAGCATTAGGTCCAATGGGCTGGCTTAAACCAACAGCACTAATGCTCAGGAGGGTATAGCCTAGAATGTAGCTGTACCCGATGAACTAACCCAGTTATTGTCTCTAGGGCAGAGGGCCTGGAGCACTTTTTCCAGAGGGTTCTTTTCTTTCTGTTGGGCTGTGCTAAGATTCTGGTGGGGTCCTGGGTAAACAGACTGTTCATTTACAATTCAGAACCTTTCACCATCTGACCTCATCTGTGCCCTGTCTACCTGTCCCTTCTACCTGCACACAGTAGGTCTCAATAAATGCTTTTAGAATTTGACTGATGACTTCAAATATAGAAGAAAGTAATAGCACAGGTACTGTAGTGGCTGGTGCATGTGTTTTCAGAAGTCCAGGCTTGTTTAAATCCATAACAAGTTCTATCCATCAAAAAAATGTTCTACTCACCAGTCCCGACTTAGAGAAATGTGGAAGCTATCAGAGAGAATTGATCAGTTTATAAAATATTTGTGGCCTTGTTGGTCTATGGGAACAAAATACAATCAATAGCATTATTAGAAAGAACCAAAAGATTATAAAACAGATATATAGGTCTGGGATTAAAAATATTTTAAAAGGATATTCTTGACACATGAACATCTCGAGAAAGATAGATCTTTTCTTATTCATCTTTGTAGCTCCCTTTGCGTATCTCGATACTGTGTCCCACTGCAGGTATTCAATTTTGTTGTGGATTGAATGATGTGTGCGGGGGAGTCACATTTTATAGCTTTGTATTGAGTAATATAGAGAAAAAATTATTTTACCCTGTTTGGGGTCTTGCAGTAAAAGCCTTTAATAGGTCCAGAGAAATTATACTTGTGCACTGACCAGAAGTATTTGCAAAGCTATGACTAAATGAAGTGCAGCTGGGCGTACATAGAACTCCAATGCCCATCCCCAGGGCAAAGACCACTCTGAACTTAGCCAGTCCTTGTCATCATCGAATAATGTCTAACACCACAGGGACACTAATGTTAGAATCTGCCAGGTATTCCAAAGGACTTGTGAAGTGTATTTTGGTACCAATAGGGAGGAGTGCTTTCACGCAGATGAAAAGCATCTTTAATTTTTCTCATCAATCAGAGGAAGATGGGTCGATGGGATATTTCTGGATCTATAAACTATCAGAGGAGACATTATTTTCCAGAAGCTTTTTTTTCAAACAGAGCCTCAAGCTGTCGCCCTGGGTAGAGTGCCGTTGCATCACAGCTCATAGCAACCTCCAATTCCTGGGCTCAAGCGATTCTCCTGCCTCCGCCTCCCAAGTAGCTGGGAGACTAAAGAGCCTTTTTTCATTGTGAACTTTCACCTTCTCCACCTGGAGATTTAACAGGGAACACAAATAGTGATGCCTCTTCCTCATTGTAAAACATGAAAGATAATAAGATACTTATGTTGGCCAATAGGAAATTAGCCTGCAGTGACACTTTGGTTTGCAGATGTACACTGAAGTATAGTTACATAGCTCAATGTCTCAGCTTGCCTGTAAATTAATTTTTTTTTCTTTTTTGAGATAAGCCTCACTTTGTCCTTGGGGCTCGAGTGTAGTAGCCCAATCATGGTTCACAGAAAGCTCAAACTCTTAGGCTCAAGTGATCCCCCTGGTTCAGCCTCCTCAGTAGCTGGGACTACAGGTGTGGGCCACCACACCCACCTGAGTTTTAAACTTTTTGTGGAGGTGGAGATCTTGCTGTGTTGCTCAGACTGGTCTCAAATTTCTGGCCTTAAGCAAGCCTTCTAACTCAGCCTCCTAAGGTGCTAGAATTATCGTCACAGCGCCTGGCTTAACTTTTCATAAAAAAAAAAAAAAAAAGATCATGACAAAACAGTATCCTTTTCAAAGGAGACCAGAACATTTTATCTCTAATAGGCTTTGGTCAGAAAACACATGCTATATATATTAGGGGAATTTTCCCACACTAATTTTTTAGGATTAAATCAGACATTGGAAGAATTGAGAAAAGTATATGAATAGATCCTGCTTGTTGTTGATGACATTATTAGATCATTAAAATTTCCTTTCTCTTTAGAAGCTCAAATTTCAGACCTTGCAATATTCTAGGAGAGTTTGAGCACTTTATTCATTACGTTACAGAAAACTACTTGGAAAGAAATAGCTCCTTCAAGTCTTTCTGCCAGGATTTCATATATTCCAAGAAGAACTTGCCCTTCTCAATGCTGTAGTATTGGGGTTTTTTTTTTTTCATTTTTAAAAATCAAGTTTTATTTTAATTTCTAAGGCTATACTTTTAATTTTCTAGAAGTAACATTTTTAAAGAAATTGTTAATTCTTTAAGCACATAAATCCAATAAAAGAGGGTTTTTAGGGTATTTTATCACTGAGGTGTTGCTTTAGGACAAAGTGTGGTCCTTTCTCTGAGAGAACATACTCCATGGTATGTGGATTAGCGGCTCTACAGCTGCTATAAAGAACAGATACAGTTGCCATTTGGATGTATGTGAGAAACGGGGCTTCTCCTTGAATTAGAAAATCCCCCCAGGCTTCTTTGGTTAAACTCTCTAAATGCCTGAAATATACTTACATTCTGGAAATCATTAACTTCAATTGCTTCTTCAGCTCCACTTCCCATTTTAAAGGTCTCTAAGTTGTTCCCAGCATCTATTTCCATTGACCCATCTTGTAATTTCCCATTGATACTCATGGTGTAATGGACATTGTAAATCTGGAAATGAATAGAAGAGTTAGTGATGCTTTCTCTTTTGAACAATCAGGGCTTATCTTTAGACCTGCAGTGTACGAGGTAGCTTCCCTATTTCTCAGAGACACATGGGATCATCTTTAATAGTAATAGATTTATATATGAGCACTTCCTTCATACAACAATCATTTAATACAATGATTTCTTTAAGGCCAGGTGTGGTGGCTTATGCCTATAATCT
Organism: Otolemur garnettii; assembly: GCF_000181295.1. NCBI lineage: Eukaryota > Metazoa > Chordata > Mammalia > Primates > Galagidae > Otolemur > Otolemur garnettii. Next base: position 943,518 of record NW_003852435.1, read on the forward strand.
TAGCACTCTGGGAGGCTGAGGTGGGTGGATTGTCTGAGCTCATGGGTTCCAGACCAGCCTGAGCAAGAGTCTGAAGTTGCTGTGAGCTATAACACCAGGGCACTCTACTGAGGGCAATAAAGTGAGACTCTCAAAACAAACAAACAAACAAAAACCAAACAACAAAACAATGTTTTCTTTAAAAACACCTTAAAAGTAAAACCTTTGATAGTCTCTGATACTTATTCAAATAGCTCAACGATTTGCAATCCTGGCTGGACATTAGAAGGACTTAGGTAGACTCTCAGGGTACTATGCTTGGGTTTTACCCTAGACTGATTAAACCAGAACCTGTGGGGATGGTGCTTGGACGTAGGTCTTTCTTTCTAAAGCTCAATTCTATTATACATCCAAGTTGAGAACCATGGCTGGATAAAGAAAATTGAGGAGGCTCCCAGCTGAACAAGTGTGCAGTGGTGGCACCTCAACTTTGACAAGTTTTTTAATCCTTTGGTCAAGATCAGATGTGGAGTGTGGCCTATAGTAACGTCTGCAGACAGCGCTAGGAAACACTTGAGAAAGAGCAGACCTGCAGAGAGCAAGATCAATGTGCACATCTGTTCCAGCTCAGAATGGTAGTTACTTTCTTAACGACTTTATGGGACAGGCATATGGTGCTGGAGGGCATTTTGTTAGAATGAGACACGTGGGGTGTGGGAGAGGGGAGGGGACCTAGTACTGCAGAAAACCACTGGTCCGGGAATCAGAAAAACAGGTAGCTGCACCACTTCCCCATGGGCCTTGGAGCTGCTGCGAATGTAAAATGAAGAAGTTGGACCTCACAGGTGGTTTTCACCTGTGTCCTTAGAGCCCTGGGGTATCACAGGTATGGCCTAGCAGTGAGGGTAGGACGGGGAGGTTCCTTTCTTCTCTACCTGCCCCCAGTCTAAGCAGGGCAGCTCTTTGCTTTTTCTTTGCTTGATACCTTGAATTTCTGAATAACATTTTGTTAGAAAGAAAAATTCCAACACTTGAAAAATATTTTTAAGTTTGCCACTAATTAGCTGATTTAAAGGACTCTCTTAGCTTAGACATCTGATTACCGCATTGGTTTAAAAATAATTCCCATGCTGCTCAAGCTCCATGTGCTGCTGTCCTGTCAGACCTTTCCCTGTGTGGAAGGGCAAGGAGATGGGTTTCTCTTCTTTCTTCTCTTTTTCAGACTTAGAGGCATATCTGTATCTGCATATCTGACATATATGTCTTCTATATACGATGTAAATTATATATGCATATGCACAGACACATATATACATACAAGTGCATATAAATCTTCCAAGGGGAAGGGATAAGAACAGATGAAAGATAGCTGCTACTTAAGGTTAGGTCAGCCAGTCAAAACTGCACACAGCTCAGATTCAATGCCACTCTGATTTTTCTTCCTCATTATGAAGAGTGATTGCTACATGGACAAACACTGGAAAAAGTATCTGTTGTTAGTGGATCATTACTTGTAGAAAACTCATTACTATAGGACTGAAAGACCATTATTTTATCAGCAGTGACAGAGAAATGGCTTTGCTATCCAGCACCCTTTTGGGCGACAGCCTTGGTTCAGAGGGACAGTAAACGCAGGCATCCTCTTTCAGCTTAAACATCTCTCGATGCCCCTCTTTCCCTCCTTCCTTCTGAGGAACTTAGAGGCCTGCAGTCTGCTCTCCCCCAAGCCCACCTGATCCTAAGAACCACATCTAGCGGTTCTGGCTCAGTGGAGCTGGAGCAAAACCCACCAATCTGTTTTCACTCTGCTCCTCAGGTCCTTATGATCATCCAGGTTTAAGAAACCTGTTTTCTCTGGTTGGCCCAGTACTCTCTTCAGGTTTAAAAAGCAGGCTCTGTTCTGTCCGGGGGTGGGGCTCTCTGAGCAGCCACTATGCATATGGGTGAGTGATGACTGTCAAAAGAAGCCTGGCAGACAACATAAGCTTTCAAAAAAAAAAAAAAAAAAGCAACAGGTAAGACTTAACCATTTGCAAATTCTTAGAAGTTCGTAAGGAGAGAGGATTGTAACACTAGAAGAATGGCCTGTGCGCCTAATTTCTCTTTCTTCCACGCCATCCTTGCTACCTCCCCTACCAACAAGCTCCCTAACTAGAGGTTGCATCCTTGGCAGCGTGGCTTCTTCAGCCCACCTTTTATATGTACTTCCCTCTGCACGGAGCAGCAGTGAGAAGCCTGTGCCCTCTTGAAGAGATGGGGGCGGGTAGGACACAGCCCACAGTATTCACGGTACCGGCTCTGAGCTGGACAGGGGGCTGGGCTGCTGGAGCAGCAATTCCATTATCTATTCTAAGTCCAATGGAGCTGTTGGCACCCAAGGCTATTTCAATCCAAGCACAATGAAGTTTAGTATTTGCCAAAATTCTGCTCAATATGGTGCCTTTTACAGCCAAGGATATTTGCTAATGAGTTTTTAATAAGGTTTAGGTTCCATAAGATTAATTATATAATGTTTGGGAAAATGTCTAGAAAAATTAGTCTGAGAAGAAAGGCCCTAAGCAACGATCTCCTTCCTTCATCCCCTAGGGTGGGTATAGTCATTTGTCTCACAAGGATAGAAATTTCTCATACTTCAATGCCTTGTTCCATTTACAATAATGTGGAAGAAAAATGGCCACAATACTTGAGCCCAGGCAATGGTCCCCTGATTATTAGCACTCTGGTGCTTCCTAGTACTCCAACTAAATTTGAGAATACCTGTCCTAAGAGGATTTGCCCGGATGAAAGGGATAGGAGGTAAAGCACAGCTGGTTATCCTTTATTAACTAATATGGAAGAGCCAAGTCACAGATAATCCCCAAAGAGCAGATAATCCATTTGGTTTGACAGGTCTTTCTGTTTGACAGAGACGTGCCTTTTTGATTACGTTTTGTTGGGCTGTTTAGATTTGTATTCAAGGAAAGCAGACCTGTGCATGTGCTATGCACGGATGGTGCCAAATGTACTGTTTTGTGATTTGTTTTTCAGACGTAAGTAATATGGATCAGAGCAGAACATTTTGGGGGGAAAAAATCGTGATTCTCTTCATTCTCCTGTCTGTATAGAAAACAGCAATAACTTTGATTGTCGGCAATAAAATGTGATTCACTATTTCTCTGAACTCTCAAAATTTAATACTGATCGCTTGAACCAGAGAAGCAACCATCTTGTGGTAAAGTAAAAGATATGAAAAAAGAGAGCCCTGCTTACTCAATATGATTGTTCAATCTCCCTTTTTAGAAGCTTGTCAGTTAGCTGTGTTTGCCTTGGATAATTAAATGCCAAATGGTATTCATTTTAATATATATCATAACCAGAATCCTTACCCCGCCCCCCTCCAAAAGCAAAGCTATCCTCAAATGGCCTATACCACTAAGGTTTTGTTATCTAAAAGATAGCATTTACATTCTAATACCGTAAAATTTCCCACAGGGATGACAATCTAAATCCTGCTATTAATGGAGATGTAGATATTGAAATCATTTCCATGTTCAGATCTGCTGCTTTCAAATGTGAGCATCTGGCTCAGCTTCTATATTTAAAATACAAATACATTAAGGCACTTTTCAAATACACACAAAATACAGTGCAATTCTGATCTTTTAAATCGATGCTTGTAAATTTGATATAGTCTCTAAAACAGACTCAATGCTAAACGGCATGCTTATCTACATTAAGCATTTGAGTTAAAAATACAAATTATGCAGTGACTGCAGAAGACGTGATGTGTAAAATGGTTGAATTGCTTTCAGCACCATTTTCTGTAAGTACTGGAAGTCGTTCATGCTTTGAATTTCATGGTGGGAGACAGGAGAGAAAAAGCAGTCACTGATCCTCTGAGGATAGTGATTATGAAAGAGCTCTTTGTGTGTGACCTGGAGATGGAATTCTTTTCCATTAGTCGAAATAAGCTTATACTAGACCTGGCAATGGTCATCAAGATAAAATGCCCCCTTTTACTTAGGTGAACACATTCAGAGTATTTAGAGAACACACTGGAACTCTGCCCAGTCAAGTTAGAGGGAGTTTTTATACTCCTTGAGAGCCCATGGAGCTCTGTAACAAATAGTTGCATACAGAGAAAGTAGGACAGCAGCTAGTGAAAGATTTACCATTAAATTACACGTGAAGAGTAGGCCAGAATTGATTGTTGGAGAGATTTGCCACCTTTAAGGAAGTGAGACCTTTGTTTGGTTGTTTGTTTTTAGAGGGAGAAAGGAATGTTAATGCATAGGTAACAAAAACCTACCTCCCGACTCTCAATTGCGAGTGTGAGTATTTACTATCTTTGTCCTAGACAGGCTATCTCAGCTGGGAGAAGGCTTAGTGATCATTCAGCTCCATTTCTTCAGGGACGAGTAAACCAAGGTCAGAGATGTGCCCCCAAAGTCACACAAGTGCCTAGTGTAAGCGCTGGGCGGAGACCAGCCAAGACGGGTTTCCTCCAGCTGCTAGCCGCATTCTCCACCGTCGTGCTCTCCGATCTTAAAACCCTGACCTGCTTTTCCACAAAGTTGCCCATGAACAGGAGGCAGCATAGCAGAGGCGGATGGAAGCAGGGACAAGGTCCCCCGAGGGGCCCCGTGGGGAGCGCGAGCTGAGCGCCGGCCGAGTTGCCCCCTGCGGACCAGCGCTCTGCCTCCCCCTAGGGGACGTTGTGGGGGTAACACAGGACCCCGCAGCCCGGCGCACCCGCGGGCCTGCGCCCCTCCCGCCCTGCAGCCCTCCCGACTTACGTGATTGTCGCTCCCCTTCCAGAAGTAGAAGGCCCCGATGGCCCCGAAGAGCAGCAGCACCGCCCCGGAGATGAGGACCACGGCTCCCACTTTGAGCAGCCGCGCGGGGCTGGCAGGCTTCACCGTGACCGTGGCGTACGCCTGCGGGCCAGGGCGGCAGAGGGGCTCGTCACGTCTACGCCTCCCACACCGCGCGTCCCGGCGCCCCCTCCGACCCAGCGTAGCGCCCGCAGGGAAGAGGGTACGGTGCGGTGGGAAACAGCTCTCCCTGGGCTCCTTTGGGTGTCCTTTTTGCTGCGGTCCTTCCCTAGGGTCCTTTGCGGTCCAGGTGTGGACCGGCCATGAGAAACTTTTCTTTGTGTGGGGCCATTGCGGATCTGCACCTTCCACCAGCCCAGGTGTCCCCTCCACACCTGTCTATGGATGTCATGCCCCTAGAACATCCACGCGCCAAGGGCACCTCCACACCCTCATAGTTGGGACCAAATTTGACCCCCCCCAAACACACACATTCGGTGGCACAAATCTTTGACTTGATACAGCGGAAGCAGGCACGTGCAGCCCGGGCTCCGCGTGGGACTCACCCGCCAGCGGGGCCGGAATCGTGGGGGCCGTACTCACCGGAGGACTGCAAAATTCAACGTCTTCGGGACCCACCAGGGCAATGGGCACTTTGTCCGAGTTCTCCGTCATGGCTGCGGCGGGAGGAGAGAGGCTTTCAGACACTCCACGCGCGTCCTGTGCTCTGTCCCGCTGCCCCGACGTGCCTGGCACTTCAACGCAGCGTGTACACACGGTGCACGGTCCCGCCTGGGCCGGGCCTGCGGTCTCCACCCCTTCCAGTGCCTCACCCCTCTCCTCCTCCCGCCCCGGACGGCGGTCTGAGCTGTCTTACTTTCCGGGACGCCCCCTTTCCCCACTCTCTCCTGTCTACGGGATCCCAAACAACACCGCGGTAAATCTGTGTAAGGGTGGTCTCAGCCCTCAGACCAGGAGGCTGACTTCTAGGACCCCAAGATATACTAAATGTCAGGGCAATTAGCCATCGATCCTAGGATCTCTTAGAATGTCAGAGGGCTCTGCAGTGACACTAGGCTGGAGGCGTTTCCTGCATGGTCGTTGTGTGCCTGTGTTGGAGCGAGGGCGCCGAGAAGAGCCTGGTGGGACAGGTGGATGGGGACTCTGACCTATGAGTGCCAGGGTTAGGCCACCTTTACATTGGCCTGACATCGCTCGATGGCCTGGAGCAGGGTCTTGGATATGGTCCCTTGCTGGCAATTTCTGGGGGTGGGTGGGTGGGAAGTGGGTTCAAGGGCAACAAAAGTGAAAGCTAAACAGAGAGGGGCTGGAGGAAAGGCGCTGGGGACACCAGAATAAACGTGCATTCTGGTTGGTTAAGTTAAATAAGCAAAACCCAGCAATGGCAAAGCACACACATGCCCCAAACGCTGATGTAGCCAAAGGAATAATACATACATATATACGTGTATGGATATATGTATTTTTCTCTTTCAGAATGACACCTGCGAGGTCAGGGATGACAGGGCACCTGCTTTGGACCCAAGCTCCCTTAGTTTGTACTGGGCCCTCTGCGGGGGAGCGTGGGGCTGGCGCTGGTGCTGGGAGGTACTGAGGCTTCTGCAGACCACAGAGGGAGTTTTCGAGGCAGGACTGCAGTGGAGAATTTGTTGAAAAATCAAATGGTGGAAGCCAAGGTTATGATGGGGTGCTGATGAGAGCCTGGAGGAGGTGACAAGCATCATGACCTGGGGCTGGGAAAGATGAGATCAGGGGAGGATGGATTTCCACTGGAGAACTGGTAGAACTTGGCAATCCCTGGGCCTGGAGAGGCTGAGATTTCGGGCCTAGGGGCGTTGGGAGAGAGTAGGAGCCCAGTAGAAGTGAGGAAGGTGAAAGGAGCAATTTTTAGACATGTTAAGCTTGATGTGAGGATTTTTAAGAAGGCCAGTGGACACATCCTGGACCTGCCTTCACTCAGCTGTGGTGGTGATACTTGTCTGCGCATCCCAGGTGCTTGGAAAACCTCCAGCAAGAGTTCCCGGGACACTGCTGAGGCAAGAGTTCAAAGACTTCTTTTCCCAAGGGCATTTGTCACAGGAGTTTCAGTGAAAGAACAGGAGAAGTAAGAGTCAGAGAGGTGGGAGATGATCCAAGATAAAGCAGCACGTGTAATTTAAAAAGGAGAATTCAAGAAGGAAAGGTGGGCAACCTCAAATGCTGAAATAAAGAAGCACAGAGAAGGGCCTTTGGATTTCACAATTAAAGAGAGTTTGGGAGCCAGTAAAACAGTAGTTCCATTTGCTTTATTGGGCACAGAGGACATTGCCCAATGGGTTAAGGA
>NW_003852435.1:951033-956484 GCF_000181295.1 Otolemur garnettii
ATTGAGCCACAGGCGCCGAGCCTCTTTTTCTTTTTTCTTGAGCAGAGTCTCACTATGTCGCCCTGGATAGAGTGCTGTGTTCCATGGTGTCACAGCTCACAGCAACCTCAAGCTCTCGGGCTGAGGTGATTCTTTTGCCTCAGCCTCCCAATTGCTAGTCTCCTATACCTGGGACTATAGGCACCTGCCACAATTATGGTCTATTTTTGTTGTTGTTGTTATAGTTGTCAGTGTTGTGTAGCAGGCCCTGGCTGGGTTCACACCCCCCACCCCCCATGTGTGGCCGGCACCCTACCCACTGAGCTACAGGCTCAGGAACTCATTTTCTTATGGAGAGTGTTCTCAGGAAAACTAAAAGACCAAAAATGTAATAGAAAAATGAGCAAGAGACAGAACTGTTTTAGGATTTGATTTCTAGAGTTGAATTGGGCGGGGAAAGTGTGATTTTACAGGTGTTCGACTTAGAACTCTTTGCTATACTATTAATGCATATCATTTTCAGGCATTTCTTTTTTCTGTTTGAGACAGAGTCTCAAGCTGTCACCCTGGGTAGAGTGCTGTGGCATCACAGCTCACGGCAACCTCACACTCTTGGGCCGAAGCAATTCTCTTGCCTCAGCTTCCCAGGTAGCTGGGACTACAGGCGCCTGCCACAATGCCCGGCTGTTTTGTTGATCTTGTCGTTGCAATTGTTGTTGTTGTTTAGCTGGTCTGGGCAGGTTTGAACCCACCAGTCTTGGTGTATGTGGCCGGCACCCTGCCCACTGAGCCATGGGCACCACCATTTTCAGTAATTTTTATATGCATATTTCATATAAAACATATTTAATGAATGCCTTCTTGGCATAATATTTTTTCTTATGTGATGAAGGACCCAGAACTTCTAAATCCCACTCTTCACTTTGGCAGTTAAGGATCATAGAAAAGATAGAATTTTATTTTATTTATTTAATTATTTAATTGTGTATTTATTTAGGGACAGAGTCTCATTTTGTTGCCCTCGGTAGAGTGCCATGGTGACATAGCTCACAGCAACCTCAAACTCTTGAGCTCAAGTGATTCTCTTGTCTCAGTCTCCCTTGTAGCTGGGACTAGAGGCACCTGCCAAGACACCTGGCTATTTTCTTTTGTTTGTTGTTGTTCGTTTTGTTTTGTTTTAGCAGGCCCAGGCTGGGTTCGAACCCATCAGCCCAGGTGCCTGTGGCTGGCGCCCTGGCTGCTGAGCTATGGGTGCTGAGCCAAGGATAAGAATTTTAAACGCCTAACAAATTAAATATTCTCTCATATGTTAAATCCAAATATTAAATAATGCCATCAAATTATTTTAAACAACCAAAAGAAGAAAAGGAAAGAAAAATGAGTGAAGGATAGAAAACAGACAATTCACAGAAGAAATACTAACAGTGGTCCTTGAATGGAAGAAGAATGCCTGACTGAATCCATAAAGGAAATGCAAATGGACATTATACTGTTTTCACCTATCAGACCAGAAAAAAATAAAAACAGTTGTTAAAACAATCTGTTGGTGAATTTGAAGGGAAATGAGGCCCTCCCGTCTACTGCTGTGGGTGAGTGAACGGGTACAACTTCTGTGGAGAGCAATTTAATTCCAAAATGCAAAATGCAATTTCATCTCTGTGGATTCATCCTACAGATGCACTCACAGGGTGGAAAAATCCTATATGTGCAAGAAGACTCACCACAGCATGTTTGTTAGAACAAAGGACTAGTAATATCCTCGATGTCCAGAGCAGAGAATTTATGGCACAGCCACACAGTGGGATTTTGGCAGCCTTTTAAAAGAATGAGGCAGCTTTAGACATATTGATGTAGAGCACTCTCTAAGACACTTTAAGTGAAAAAAGCAAGGGGAGAAGACGTGTGTCAATGCTTCCATTTGTTTAAAGAAGAACAAACAAGAATATGTGCATGTTTGTGCCTTCTGGAAAGAGAAACAAGATGCTGTTGGTGGGGGTTGTCTCTGAGGAGAATGTGGGGCTTAGGGAGACTGGTGCCAGGAAGCTGCTTCACTGTGCACCTTCCGGAATGTTTTGAATTCTGTATCGTGTACACGCATTAACTATTCAAGAAATGAGTGAATAAAACACTAACTAACAGTGAGTGGGTGGGAGGAGGTGAATGCTGCAAATGCAGATGGTTCTTTCAAGAACCTTGGCACTGAGGGGACGAGGAATGCAATGAGGAGAGAGAAAGGGGGTTAGAGGGTCCAGGCAGGTCCCCTCCCCAGGCTGGGAAGGTGTTTAAAGCTAAAGGCAGGGAAGACTCCAGGCTGGAGAAGGAGAGGAGGGACCCGAAGCAAGCAAGCAGGTGAACCTTGAAGCATTGGCGGGAGAGAGTGATATGTGGACGTGCGGACCCTGAGGAGGGGCTGAGGAGTCAGGGAAATTCACACCCTTGCCTCACTCTCAACACATAGTACACGGGAGGCCGCTGATTGGCCACTGAGAGGAGGCGGATAGGAGAAGAGACAGGTCTATCCTCTGAGCACATTCTCCTCACATGGTGTATTTTTAACAGTTCTAGGGCAGAATGTTTACATAGAAGAGTGATGAAAAGACAGGAAGAAAAGCAGCAAGGGTGCGAGGAGTTTGATCCTTCATACCATAAGGAGGCTGATCATTCATAATTCTACTGGGGCTCATTACTGGACGAGAGGCCCATTACTGGAGTTTGAATGTGTCCCCCAAAGTTCACCTGCTGGAAACTTAAGCCCCAATACAACAGTGTTGAGAGGTGGAGTGTTTAAGAGGCAATGAGGTCATGAAGCTCTGCCTTCATAAATGGATTAACACGTTTTGTTGTTATTGTTGTTTATTTTTTGTGAGACAGAGTTCCACTATGTGGCCCTTGGTAGAGTGCCATGGTGTCACAGCTCACAGCAACCTCAAACTCTTGGACTCAGCGATTCTCCTGCCTTAGCCTCCCTTGTAACTGGGACTGCAGGCACCCGCCACAACGCCCAGCTATTTCTTTATTTGTTTGTTTGTTTAGCAGGCTGGGGCCAGATTCAAACCCACCAGCCCTGGTGCATGTGGCTGGCACCCTAACCACGGAGCTATGGGTGCCAAGTCGACTGATGCAGTTTTTATTTTATTATTTTTTATTTCAAGACAAGATCTTGCTCTCTTGCCCAGGCTGAAGTGCCGTGGCCTGATCATAGCTCACTACAGCCTCCCAATCCTGGGGTCAAGTGATCCTTTCATCTCATCCTCTCAAAGTGCTGGCACTATAGGCGTGCCCCACCATGCTTGGCTAAGTTTTCTTATGTTTTATAGACATGGGGTCTTGCTATGTCTCTCTCAAAATCCTGGCCTCAACCTATCCTCCCCCCTCAGACTCCCAAAGAGCTGGGATTACAGGTGTGAGCCATTGTGCCCAGCAAGACCATGTCTTATTTAGTGCCGTTCATGCTCTTCACCATGGTAAACTAATAAATGAAAAGGAAAGTGGTGCAAGGGTGTCAAGTCATAGTATACACAGAAAGCCTGCTGGAATAGCTCATGCTCCTTACTAACTGCCCCAGTAGAATTATGAATGATCAGCCTCCTTATGGTATGAACTAGTCATGTGGTCAGTGGCCATCATTGTTAGCCAAAAAACAGAACTCATGGTTTGACAGAGGATTTTGTCCTGTTTCCAGCCAGAAAAGGTTGTCTGAGAAATGCAGTTTGGATTCTTGACTATTAGAATCTGTGGAATATTTCAATGATTTGGGGAGGGTTAATGACACAGAAATGAATCACAAGGTTTAGAACCTGTGATCAGAGTCCACAACGATTACACAACATTTGGCACCTAAACTGTATGACCCTGCATTGTGGTTAATTTGTGAATCCTAATCCTTCTTGTAAGACAGCAAGCTCCTCGCTTGCTGGAAACTGTCTCGTATATCTTTGGATCGTTCTTGTGTTTAATATGGCATGTTGAACATGGCAGGTCATTGGTAAATGTTTATTGAATGGCTAAATAGGGACTAAGTCAGTTACCTCCTTGGTGTCACAAATAATTGCTCAGGGGAATGGATACAGAGTATTCAGGAGCTTTAGACACTGTTCACAACAGAACAATTACCACCTGAGCCGGTACACTGGGAGTTACCTGGGTTTCCCCAGAGAATAGTGCCTCCAATTAATTCAAAATGATTCTCTTTACTGTGTCTTGCCTTGGAATCACCAAGGAGAATGGACCAAGCTGATAATTTTCAAATCCCATATGTATGGATCTTTATGATTTTCTCCTACTGTAGCCACCCAGATACATTTTTTTTTTCACTTGTAGGAAACTCTTTCTAAGAAGGACAGGGGCTGTGAAAATAGATAGGGAAAGCCAACTGAATTCTTTTTGGTGAAAGTAATAAAAATAGGAATGGGAGAGAAATGGAGATGGGGAGCATTCTGAAGAGTCATTAGGTCTGACTCCTCTTTATCATTGCTGAATAGCTATTGAGTGTCAACCCACAGTGGGCACAGTAAGTGGGGAGGATCCCTGCACAGCGAGTTAATCCATATGCAAACACAGTGACCCCAATTGCTTTGCAATAGAGAGCCACATGGCCTGTGCCCTTAAAATACATCATTTGGGCAGCTGCCAGAGGGCTGATTTATCCCAGCTGGCCAGAAACAGCCCTGAGATCATCAGTGCTTTTGTTAATTGAGAGAGAGGGGCAGAGGAATCAAGATATTCCTGGGCACCAAGCATTCATTAGCCACCTGGCCTCCCTAAATTATGATCCTGCCATGATTTTCCCAGTGCTTCAACTGAAATTTTAATATTTGGAATGTATTAATAACTCGGAACATGTCATTTCCTAAATAAGCAGTGCCCTTCTGGACTCATTGGAGAAGGGAGCCCAGAGAATGGTTGAACAGCACAGATATTGGCTGCCCAGTGAGATGAGCAGTGCGGGGGTGACCCTGGAAGTTCTATCCACAAAGCAAATACAAACAGATGCGATGTATGAATGGACCTCTGGGTTAATGCCCCGGATTTCTATTCATTTGTTCTAGTCACATAGCGTCTTAATAGGACCAGCTCCCGGGAAAAAAAAGTGAAACAAATGACAAGAGCAGCTAGCACTTCTAGAGCACTTACTACTCATAGACAGTGTGCTATGCAGATTATATGAGACCCCATGGGATACCTGCTTCAGAAGGGAAGGGACTTGGTCTGTCTTAGTTGCCTTTGTATCCCCAGCACTGAGAACAGTTTCTGGCACACAGTAGCTGCCCAGTAAAATACTTTGTGGCTGAAGAGTAGTTGTGGTGGCTCACACCTGTGATCTCCGCACTTTGGAAGGTCAAAGTGCGAGAGTCACTTGAGGCTGGGAGTTTGAGACCAGTCTTGGAAACATAGTGAGACCTTGTCTCTACAAAAATTTAAAAATTAGCTGGGTATGGCGGTGCATGCATGTAGTCCCAGCTCCACGGGAGA
>NW_003852435.1:956671-968196 GCF_000181295.1 Otolemur garnettii
GTATGGCAAAGTTAGTTACCTGCCCAGGTTGTACACCTGTCAAAAGTGACAGAGCCAGGATTCCCAACCTCATCCCCCGTCCTCATGCATCCGCTTGTCCCAGGTGCTCAAAGCACCATCAGCCTACCATTCAGGTCTGTTTCTGTTTGTGCTCCATCCTCCACAGTTAACCCATCTTGTGGACTGAATGTTCATGTTTCCAAGAATCCATATGTTGAAGCACTAACCCCTAACATGATGGTATTTGGATATGGGGCCTCTGGGAGGTAATTAGGTTTAGATGAGGTTATGAGGGTGAGACCCCCATGATGGGATTTGTGCCTTCTTTCTTTTTCTTTTTTTAAGAGATGAAGTCTCGCTTTACTGCCCAGGCTTGAGTGAAGTGGCGTGGAACATAGCTCACTGTAGCCTCAAATTCCTGGGCTCAAGTGATCCTCTGGGACTACAGGCATGTGCCACTATGCTTGGCTAATTTTTCTTGTCTTTGTAGAGACAGGGTTTCACTATGTTACTCAGACTGATCTCAAACTCTTGGCCTCAAGTGATCCTTATGCCTCAGCCTCCCAAAGTGCTGAGATTATAGGCATGAGCTACCATGACTATAGTAAGGAAAAGACACTAGGGTTCACTCCCCCATGTGAGGATGCAGCAAGAAGGTGGCTGTTTGCAAGCCAGAAAGGGAATCCTCACATCCACTGGCAACTTGACATTGAAATTTCTACCCTCTAAAATTGTATGAAATAAATGTTTGTTGTTTAAGCCACCCAGTCTGTGTTATCTTGTTATACATCCTAAACAGACTGAGACAACCCTTTAAGCTCACTTATCAAAATTTACCTATCCTGGATCCTGTTCATTTAGGGCTCTGCTTTCCGCCATTTAGCAATAGCTGGTGATATGATCAGCTTCCTGCATCCCTGTTTGTTCCCTGACCTCTCCAACATCTGTGTGGTAGCTCAGAGTTTATGAAGATTTCACATGATGCTCAAAACCAACTCATCAAACAGGCAGATAGTCATTATTCTCCCCCTTTTATACACAAAAAACCTGATTCTTGGTAAAATCAAGTGACTTACTGTGACAACACAGCAAAGACTAGGACTCAGGTTTCTGACTTCCTCGTCCAGGGCCCCCTCCTCAGAACCACCTCGTGGATAACAAGTGTGACATTCATTCAAGAGCAGGTTGCATTGTAATTGGAATCTGGGTGAGGAGGCAGGATGTCAACTTAAACAAATGACTGTCCTGTGGCAGCATTTTTGGCGGATGAGCACAGAGATTTTGAGTTAGCAGATTTTGATTTAGCAGTTATTTCTTACATCTAGGCCTGGGGGAGGATCATTCTGAAAATCCTCAGAGCTGGCACGCAAGTGTACTTGTCCAATCCATCAGTTCTCCCGCCTTGTTGATCTTCAAACCCCATCTAAGAAGAAATGTCACCTGAATTTGCACCCTTCTAGCCATCCCTAGTTCCTGTCCCCACATCTCCACACATACCTCAGAGCCTCATCCTGTGTGCCTGGACTGTTGCTGTGGTTTCCTAACTGGATCCCTGCTACAACTGCACTGTCTGGGCCTTCTCCCATGTTGGGGCCCAGCTGATACGCCTGGTAACAAATCCAACACCACCCTCTTGCCTAAAAAACAATGTTTTTAGGAACGCTATCAAAGGAAAACATGGCAGACTTGGAAAAAAGGAAGATAATAGAAGCAAGAAAAATCTTTGGGGAAGACTCAAAAATTATTTTACTCTTTGAAAAAAATCATTCTTTTACTTTCTCTTAAGAAATAAGCTCGGGGAGAATAAGATTTTTTTTTCTATTTATGACACAAATTTGTTAGACGTGCACACCTAAACATTAGATACCATGCAATAGAATAACCACACGTGGTGTTCATTCTACTAAGGCCTTGGATCTTTTGTGTGTCACAAAATTTAAATCAAAATCCATTTAAATTATTTTAAAAGTATATGTCAACTTCTGACTCCAAGGAAATAATCCAAAAGAAGGGAAAAATCAATAAAAATAAAGATGATCTTTGTGGAATAATTCATAATAAAGAAAAGCCAGAAACAACTTAAGAGCAGTAGTTAAGTAAATTACGCTGTGTCAATTTGATGGACTACCATATAGTCACTAAAAATTATAATTATGCAGACCGCGTAGCATCATGAAATGCTTATGATATGTTAAGCATGATAAGCGGAATAGCAGATTGCACGGATACTTGATTACAACTCTAAGAATCATGTTTACATGTGGGCAAGGACTGGAAGCAGGAAGAATGAAAACAGATGATTAGTGTGGCTGGTGGGATTGTGAGGCGTCCTCTTCTTTTTGAATTTGTGTTACGTTTATCACATTGTTTGTGCCATTTCGAAAAGATGCTGTTCAGCCCTTTCAGGGACCACTTTCAAGATTGTCAGTCCCAGGAAGGCACGTAAACAGCAACAAGAACCACAAATCCTGATTATACCTCACCACTGGGTCTCTCCTGGGTGCCCTGCTCTGCTGGTGGGAATTCTCTGATCCAGCCTGAGCATGGCTGTTGGCACAATTGTTCCCAAATAGAACGTTGCTGCAGAAACCCAACCAGGAGATGAATATTTATATATAAATACGATCATACTCACAGCCATTTACCACTTTTTTTTTCATTTAAAAACAACTCAAGCACAGGCTGAGAAACCATTCACTCATAGTGTTGTAGAGGGAATTGCTTACTGAGGTAGAAGTTTGAGCTAGAAAATCTCAAAGACCTGAGGACTCCCACCAACTCATGATTTATGCGACCTTTACACACACATTGACGAGGCTATCAGCTAGTCACAGCCCTGTAACCACTGCAGGCAGATAGGACACATCATTGAAGGAAGCCCACATTGGATAGAGGGGCAGGCTTTGGAGTCAGGTAGCCCTGGGGCCAAATCCCAATTCTCTTGCTGACAAGCTTTGTGACTGTGAACAAGTTACTTTTTATCTCCTTGAACTTAGGTAAGTCACTGGTAAAACTGGGACATCAAAACCTATGTGTGCACCCAGGAAGTGTGCATTGTAACTTTGATTTAAAATGTACAAAAGCAAATTATGTTACCAGAACCTGTGTACCTTTGTATTGTTCTGAAATTTAAAAAAAAAAGAAAAAAAAATCTATCCCCGAAGGCTGTTGAGAACATGGAAATAAGCTGATATGCAGAGATGGCAAATGAGAGTGGCCTGCTGGCGTAGGTGCTGACTTAAAGGGACACTCACTCTAACCACTTGCGGAAGCAAGCTGATAGGCACTAAGACATGGAGGCACAGGGAAAGTGAGTTTTAAGTAGGATTTAAAGGAGCAGAGCAAGTGCACGAGACACAGAAAACTGCTGATAGCATATGCTGTGACATAAAGGAAAAGCTGAGCGTTACTGCCAATTTACAGATGGTGCAAATACTGGTGCTCTTGGGAGCAGCTGTAGCAAAAACAAACGTGAGCAATCAAGAGGCTCCTAACTTTTTATTTAATTGCAAAAAATCAAATACATAATCTGAGACTCATCATAGGCACCTGCTCTACATTCTCTCTCTAAGTTGAGATCTCATCTGAGCAACGAGATCCGCCTTTCATGCTACATTTCAAAGAGGAGCTTTCCTAATAAGCTGGCTTCTCAGATTGGTGCCAGCCACATGTATCACCTGAGCTACTTTCCGTTTTCCAGCCCCAGCAGTTCTCTTGGGACCAAGATTTCCATTGACATTGAGATTCAGTATTAATTCAAAGAACATCTACATAGTTACGTAAGAATTAGATAAACGAACACAGAAAAACGTAGGATTTTTGTATCACCTTAAGTGTCTTTTTTTTCCCCCTCGCCCCTGCCTTCCCTTTGTTTAGGGAAAGTAAAAATGTTGAAAGGAAAAAGTGGTACCTATTATTTTGTATAAAACTGAAAAAGCAATCAAAATACCTTCTAATATTTCAGGAATGTGGAAAACAAACTAATGAGCACGTCGCATGAAAAGATTAAATGCAGTGTATGGTATGTTCAGAATCAACTGAAAACCCACTGGGCACTTATGGCATCTGAAGATTGGTTTTATGAAATCTCCTGAGCCAAGTTTTGTGCTAAAGCCAGATCTGGGGAAAGAGTTAGACAGAGGCACTATTCATAGCACTTGGGGATTTGTGTGGAAACAGCTCACAGATTTTCTGACAACCTTGTCTTTCGATTCAGATGAATGAAGCACTATTGTTTGGTCATGAGGAACTTTAATAAAATACGTTGTCACCAAAGCTGTTTCTCATTGGGTGCAAGGATGTGGAAATGACAGTCCTTAAATTTTGCTTGAAAAATGAAATTATACTGGACACCAAAATCAATGCCAAAATAAAGTTAACTTTAAATTTAAAAAAATAAGAAAAGTGACAGAATGCCAAGTTAGAACTAATCAACTTTGGGCTTTGTAAGTAGATACAGTCTTGTCTACCCCATTGGACCCTGATTTGGATTACTCTGAAAGGTGTACAGGACAACTGGGTATTTTGTAGAGAGCCATTTAACTATAATAATGTTTGATACTACCTTACCCACATGTTTACAATTCAGTGTAGTGGCCTGGTGGAGGGCTTAGTGATGGTACACTAATCCAGGCACACTTAGAGATTTTAAAAACCATAGCTTTTCTTGGGTAGATCTAAAATTTCAAGTGTTGTGCTGTGTACAAACATGCTTGTCTCAGTCTGTTTAGTGTTGCTGTAAAAGAATACCTGAGGCTGCATAATTTACAAAGAAAAGAGGTTTATTTGGCTCACAGTTCTGCAGGCTGTATAAGAAGCATGGTGCCCGCACCTGTTTCTGGTGAGGGTTTCAATTTGCTTCCACTCATGGAGGAAGGTGACACAGAGCTGGCGTGTGCAGAGATCACATGGCAAGAGAGAGTGGGGAGGGACATGCCTGGCTCTTTTTGATAGCCAGTTCTCATGGGAACGAATAGAGCGAGGACAGGCCAATCCATTCACCCATGACCCAAAGACCTTCCAGTAGGCCCACTTCCAAGACTGGGGATCAAATTGCAACATGAGGTTTAGAGGGTCAAATATCCAAATGATAGAAATATGTCTGTGCATCAAGACTTCTGCAGTTTCTGAGACAGCTTTTATTTGTACATCAGTTTAAATTGAGTGTTGGGTGTTGGGTGGACTACTGCTCCAATATCCATGGAGCTAAAAGAATTGATGTACAGCTCAAGGACATGAAGTATTTAGCCCAACAAGTGCCAGTCAAGGGAGAATACAATTTATTTCTCCATTTTCTTCAAGGGTAAGAGGTTCAGCAGAAAGTGTAATGGATTTGTAGTCAGAAGACCACAGTTTGACTTCTAGCAGAAAGAAAATGAGGTTTGGGATCTGGAATGTGCGTATCGTATGGACCAATCTTAGCAACAATGAGATCTCAAAAAGGAAAACATTGTCACCTCTCAGAGCCTTGGTGTACTTTGAGAAATGGGCCCGCTAGTAATTGTTCTCACGAGACTGTTGAGAGAGTTCCATGGGATAAGATGCATTTGAAAGGGCTTTTTATCTTGTAAAGCAGTGATCTCCAACCTTTTTGGCACCAGGGATGAGTTTCATGGAAGAAAACTTTTCCACAGATGAGGTAGGGATGGGGGAATCTGACAGGAGGTGGTGCTCAGGTGGTGACACACATGAATGAGTGATGAGGAACGGCTGTAAATACAGATGAAGCTTCCCTGGCTTGTCTGCCACTCACCCTCCTGCCATGGGGCCCAGTTCCAACAGGTCACAGATCCTGGACTGGAGTGTGGGTGGAGGTGTTGGAGACCAGAGTTATAAAGTACTATACTAGTTTAGCTGTTATTCTTAATAATTGTGTGACCTTGGACAAATCTCTTCGTTTTCCCAAGCCTCAGTTTCCTTCTCTCTAAAATGAGACAATAATGGCAGGCCTATCCACTCCATAAGGGCATCTTACCGTTCAAATGAAATGATGTGAAAATCCTGGGAAAACTGCAAAATACTTTATTGTTCTAGCAACTTTTCCAAATTATTCAAAAATAGTCAACTGAAATTGCCTTGGGTATTATCCACTTTGGGATGATTTAATGATTTCTATACCTTGTTGAGTGTTGCAGTTCATTTTGTTTGATCTTCAGGAGATTTCAAGATTTTAATAATCCTTTACATAGTCAAAGCCATAATTCTAATTTCATGGTTTGACAAAGTAATGTTCTCATGTTCCCACGAAAGTTATTTTCAACTACTTCCCAGGACAATCCCCTCTTGCAATTTGGGCCATCCTGTACCCACCTTTTCTCCTTTTGATGTTGATACCTTCTCTGTTTTCTAATCTCTTTATTGTCTGCTATAACAATATCCGTCTGACACATACTAGAGAGCCAGCCCTTGGTCCCTCATAGCTCTGTTCATCTTTTGCAAATCCAGAAGAGATAGTCCCTTCTGGAAGCTTGGCATTAGTTAGACACAATATTTGCAGGACAGAAGAGGAGCCTCAGACACACCATGGAAGCAGACACATTAAGAATACTCCAGCTACTTGGGAGGCTGAGGCAGAAGGATAAATTGAGCCCAGGATTTTGAGGTTGCTGTGAGCTATGCTGATACCAGGGCACTCTAGCCCAGGGCAATAAAGTGAGACTCTGTCTCAAAAAAAAAAAAAAAAAAAAAAAAAAAAAAGAATAAATAAATAAATAAATGAAGAAAGAAAGAAAGAAGAAAATAGAAAGAAAAGAAAAGAATACTCCTAGACACACAGAATTTCAGCAATTGCATTAATGTATCAAAGTGCATCCTTGAAGAAAAGCCTCTTCTTGCTGTGCAACAACATTGTAGCCTTTGAGGCATTTTATGAGCTTTCCAGAGCCAATGTACCATGATGTTCACATAAGAGCCAACATGCCTTGAAGGTTTCTGTGATTGCTTTTATTTGGAGAGTGTTGGCTCAGCTCAGCTGAATACATACTCTTTCTTTAGAGAAGCCCAAAGATAGACACTGTTGACATTATCTTTACAATTTCAAATAAGACATTCCTTGGTGAAAGGTAGTCTTGTTCCTATCCCAAGATCTATCAATATTGTCTCCCAGCTGGTCTTTGCATTTCACAGGGGATGTGAGCTCTGCTGCATCCCTGCCAAGCCTTTCCTTAGCAGGCTCTCACCTAATCAAATATGGACAAAAAGATATTTCTTCTCTGGGAGATTTTGACTTCCAAAGAATAACTAGTGGGTTTAAAGGCCAGATGAGCTGATATGACAAATTCAAGGACTGATCTATTTTTCATATTTCTGCGTGCAAAGCTCCCAAATGAAAAGCAGACGATGGCCAATTTGGTTAAAAACTGAGAATGTGAAGTAGCACAAAGAGGTGAGTCTGTCTGAAAAGTAAAATCAGGACAAAACTTGTTAACAGATACCCCGAGGTAAGAGGAAAGGGTGGCACAGATAAAGATGTGTGTGTGTGTGTGTGTGCTCACGTGTGCACACGTATGTTCATGCAGTCTGTATTAGCAGAGAAGAGGCAGAATAACATAGTGGTTAGGGCAGGTAGTCTTGTGTAGAATCGGGACACAAATTATTGAACTTCTTTGAGTCTTAGTTTTTTCATCTTCAAGTTGGAGAAATAACAGTACCTACTTGATAGGATCGTCTTGAAGATTAAATGAGATATAAGGTGTATAAAGCACAGGAAGCATCTGGCATAAAGCAAGACTTCAGCAAGTAGTAGTTATTTTATTATCCCCATTCATGTCCTATCTCTGCACATTCCCCATGAAGTTAAGCATTGCACAGGTAAAATGAAGGTACCCAGTGACATTTGGGCATTGAGATAGAATTTCCCCCTCCTACCATTGTAAGAGGGAAATGCATGTCCTTAGTTCTAAGGATTTTTCTTGTACTTTTTTTCTTTTTGAAATATATTTTGAATGGTCATTTATTTTTTTCTTTTCTGCTTTCCATTACAAATTCTAATTTCTGTGAGCTTTCCACCACTTTATCTTCTTGCTTTATTCTGCCATAATAGTTCTTGTTCTCAAATGGTTCTTAAAAAGAGCCTTTGATTTCAGCTTCATTGCTGTGATATCTTCTTATATCTGGGAGGATATTAATTACAGTTTTAAAAGTTTTCTTCTCCTCCCCGCCTTGCCTTCCAAGCTGCTTCGTCCTGTGTAATGGGTTTGGTCTCTTTTTTTCTGAAGTGGTTTTCCTCACATGGTGGGGATCCTGGGCAATCCGTCCGTCATGTTTAAGGGTGAGCTCCTGAAAAGCTAGACGGAAGGTTGGTTGGCATGGGTAGGACTAGGAACTGATGTGGTCAGTCATGGGGATTTGGCTTGTTGTTGGGGACACCCAGGTATCTTTTTTTTTAATTGATGCTTTTATGGGGTTCAGTGCACTGATTTGATATACAATGTGAAATGCTTACATTGAACTAAATAACACGTCTATCACAATTAGACTCTTAATAGTTTTGAAATGTACCATTGCATCATGCACATTAGGTGAGGTTCCAGGTATCTTTATCTGTGGGACTTTCTCTTGGGCCTGCCAGTTTTCTCTAAGAAGAGTCTTTCATACTATGTATACTCTCGTCTTGAGGCTTTAAATTTAGTTCTAGCACTAGGGGAGCAAGAAGGGACGCAGACAGGAGGGTCTCTCCATTCAGCTGGCCATATTTTCTTATTCTTCGGTTCTAAGAGGCATCTCATCTTGTCCTCACCTGTGCCTCAGTTCCAGATTCTTGCTGATTCTCCCCAGAGTGGGGGAAAAGCTGTTGTTTGGCTGTGCAGATGGGAAATGGATTTGGGCACAAAGTGCTTCTTACACCGGCTTGTGACCAAACCTCCTGTCTTCAGTCCTACCCAGCCCCTCTGCTTTCAGGGATATCTAATAGGTGTTACCGATTCCTGAGCCTTTCTGAGGTGCTGTGGTACAGACATCTGGCCTCTGGGTGCCTTTCCCCATGGTTGCTTAAGATTCAACTGGTTTTGTTGACTCTTTCTTACAGTTTCCACACCACAAAACGCTATTGACATTTCTCATTTGCTATTTGCTCTTCTGTTCTTTTGCTTTGTATATTTGTAGCTCCTTAATTTCTTTTTGGTGTGACTTTTAAGAGGAAGTGGAGATAAATACCTGTGTTTATTTAATCAGAAGCCCACTCATGGGATTTCAACAATGCACAGGCACCCATGCCCCATCCCTGAAGATTCTCATTTGGGAACCTGGGTGGGCTCTGAGCATTCCCACACGTGATGGGCTCTGCAGGAGGCTGATGGAGTGAGCTGACTCTGTGGCCCACTGCACCCAGTGGAGTGTGGTTTTGAATATTTTTCTCATGCATAGTTGACTTTTCTCCTCACTGAAAGCACAGCCATGGAAAACAGGTTTGAAAAGCATTCATTGGGTGCTTTCTATGTCCCTGCGACTGTGTTAAAGAGTCTTTTAGAGTGCAGATGATTGAATCAAACAGCTTTGGCTGTGAATTTTTTGGCTGATGTAAATCAGTGGTGGGGAAGGTGGGATCACGCACTGTATGGGCTTTCCAGGTTTTCCACCAACAATTTTTTCCACATGTTGGCTCCATCCTGCAGGAGGTCAGAACCATTTCCACTGGCAGAATTGGTCTTGCAGCTTTACAGAGTCAAGGTCAGAGACTAAGGGGCTCCCCCTCCCACGCCACTATTTGCATTCCTGCTAAGACCACTGAGTGGCCCCTGGCCAATTGTGATAAGGCAGGATGTTGGAGGATGATGGCAGCTTCAGATCTTCCAGTGAATGGGAGGGGGAGGGATGGTTCCCCTAAGGTTGAACCTGAGGAGAGAAAGGGGAAAGGGTTGTTTTCAAAAGAAGGAAGGAATTCTGGGCAAAGAGAAAAATAGATGCATTATAGTTCACTCCCTTGGCTACTTAGCGCCTGGGTGTGAAGGTATACACACTCACACCTCCCCACACTTTTTCTGAAGCATTTCTGGAAATGTTTTATCCAATCAATGCAACTATCCCATGGAAAAATGACATATGTAATTACATATGTATTTTCCTCAGCATTTGGAAATGTTTCAGGGACATGCCCAACTGCTATGCACCATTCCACATCTCTGGTGATGCCCGTTCTTTTTCATCAGTTCCAAAAGTAGCTCCTTAGGATCCTGAAACTTGTAGGCAATGTGATACATTTAATTGTTCTCAATTTGCCCAAGCGCCTAGAGCTCTGGTCTCAATGGGCAGGGTCCCCAGACACAGGAGGTAATCGGTTAACAAACAGCTTAACTGATTTTTTTTTCAGACAGTCTCACTTTGTTGCCCTTGGTAGAGTGCTGTGGCCTCATAGCTCACAGCAACCTCAAACTCTTGGGTTCAAGTGTTTGCCTCAGCTTTCCAAGTAGCTGGGAATTCAGGCACCTGCCACAATGCCTGGCTATTTTTAGAGCTGGGGTTTCACTCTTGCTCAGTCTGGTCTTGATCTCCTGAGTTCAGGTGATCCACCTGCCTCGGCCTGGCCTCCCTAAGGGCTAGGATTACAGGTGTGAGCTACTGCACTCAGGGAGCTTCACTGATTTTTACCAAACCTTGCCATCCAAGGGAAGAATCCTGACTGCCTTCCTCTTGCTATTCTGGTTTTCTGTTGCTATACAACAAACCAACCCAAAGAGTGGATAAAGCAGTAACGGTCATTTATCTTCCTCATGACTCTGGAGGTCAAAGGGGCTCAGCCAGGCAGGCCTCACTCATGGTCTCAGATGGCACTGAGGCTCAGCTTCTCTCACAGGCTTCTGCACCCCCCAGGGGGCTGCCTGAGCAGGGGAGACTCTACCAGCTGGGGCTCCTGGGGCAGCTCTCTCTATGCGTCTCTATATGGCAGCCTCGGGGATCTGAATTTCTTATGTGGAGACTTGAGGCTCCTCGAGTGAGAGTTCCAAGAGAAACTGGCTGCAGCTCCACGCTTTTTTCTCTCCTAACCTCACAAATCCCTCGGTGTAATTTCTACTGTATTCTGTTCTCCAAGGCCTGCCCAAGTTCAAGGGAAAGGGCACAGGGAGGGCCTCTACCTCTTGATGGAAGGAGAGTTGAAGAATTTGAGACATGCTAAACCCCCCATACCTTCCTCAATTCAGCTGGATCCACATTTTAGGTTACGTCACTTTGAATATCATACATCTGTCTTATACAAGATTCCTTTGGTTTCATGTGACACAGCCACAATTCAAATTAACCTATAGCCAAATCCAAGAAGGACAGGATGACCTCTGTATCTCTGCTTCCTTTTAGAGAGTCCCAGTGACTCGCTTAGGACTCATGACCATCCCTGAACCAATGATGATAGTTACGGGGTGTGCACTGTGCTTGGCATAACTTGGAATGGGTGATCACCTCTTGATAGTCACTGTTATCAGGGTCATGTAAAGGTAGCAACTCCCATTTGGAGCCATGATGAAGGTTCCCTGGAAGAGAAGGCATGCCTTCCAGAAGAAGTAGGGTGGGGTTTGGCTGGACAACTGGACTTC
>NW_003852435.1:968294-1061134 GCF_000181295.1 Otolemur garnettii
AAAAAAAAAGGTGCTATTCCAAGGTCACACAGGCAAAGGCAGCAGCGAGTTCTGGAGCCCAATTCTGAGTACAAAGTCCATGCTTTTAATACTCTGCTCTCTGCCTGGTCTATAGCCCAGATTCTTCAGTGTAGTCCCTGTAGGGTGAAGGGCTAGAGAAACTGAAGGGGTAGAGGGCACCCAGGGAGGGTCTCCAACCTCTGGCTCCCACATGTTGCTTCTCTCCTGTCCTCCCACCCTCTTCTGCCAGCTTTCCCCATGGCTACCACTCCTCCAGGTGCCTAGGGTGGGGAGAGGGCCTGGCTGTCGCTGGTGACAGGGGTTGGTCCAGCCCCCTGCATCTTTTCTGCCCTTAGTTCAGCTGAAATGAGGTTGGACTTTCCCCCAAGGGAATCTTATTTAGGAAATGTGTAGGAAAAACAAATCCAGACCAAACCACACAGAAGACGGAGGAAAGGAAAGCGAGCATAGAGTGCTAATTCCTTTTCTTAATTTCACTAAAGATCTGCCATAAACTTGTTTGGCTTCTGTAGGAGACACCAAGAGCCAGATGACATCAGAGCAAGATGATCTGCAGCTGAGGCGTGGACCTCAGGCCATTCCTCCACAGGAGTTCCTTGTGGAAGAAGAGCTTGTGCCCCCAGCACGTAGTCATTGTTAATTACTCCCCTCACCTGTGTTGTTCTGGCTCAATAATTAAGGCTGGTGCGGAGGTTGCTCGGGGCTACCCGGAAAGTAAGGGCTAGCCCGCCTTCCATGAGCTTGTACTTCTAATCTACTTCTCGCCTGGTTCCTTCCTGCGCTAACCGAGACCACGGCCATAGGAGCCCGACAGGTCGCAACAGGCTTCCACTGCTCATCAAGTTCCCCATTATTTTGCTTTTGTAGGGTGAGAGACGGAGTCTTAGTTAGTCACCCTTGATATAGTGTCGTGGCCTCATAGCTCCCTCAAACTCAGCAACCTCAAACTCTTGGGCTTAAGCGATCCTCTTGCCTCAGCCTCTGAGTAGCTGGGACTACAGGCACCCACCACAATGCCTGGCTATTTTTAGAGACGGGATCTCACTCTGGCTCAGTTCCGTCTCAAACGTGCGAGCTCAGGTGATCCGCCCACCTCGGACTCCCAGAGTGCTGGGATTACAGGTGTGAGCCGTGGCACCCAGCTAGATTCCCCAGTATCTCTTGGCTTTCCCCGGCATTGCCCGGCATGGTGTCCTAGAGACGCTCTCACCAGCTCCTTCTTGAAGTTGGTCCTGTTTAGGGGTAAGCTTGTCATGAAGGCCCTGGCCCACCAGTGGCCATGTGGACTCCAGGGAGGGCACTGTTACCCCTTGACAATGGCCTTCTGTCACCTGAAAAGCGCAGGGAAGCCCATACCTTCTCTGGTCTGGGCTCTCATTGGATCATTTTGAAAGTTTCTGAATTTCTTCCATTTAGCCCACCTGCAGGGCTAAGGTCATTGACCCGGCCACAACCCAGTAACAATCAAGGCTTTTCCTTCGGGTGTGTGGCAGGGGCTCCTCCTACAGGGTGGTGTGGCAGAGTTCCCCTCACTGTAATTGTTCAGCCTCGAAATGCCTCACACATAACATTAATGACAACCCACGTGGAGTCAGAGGAAGGGGAAATAAGAGATCTCTCCCTCTGGACCTTTGCAGTTCCCAATATTATATGAGAAACTTCTGTTAGTGCTAGAAAGTAGCAAAAGGACCCGAGGCAGTTGTTGTTTCCAAGCTGAGGGCTCAAGGGTTGGGGAGAAGACCTTGTTTTTAAACAGCTAGAAGCACGATGAAGTAAAATTACAATAGTTTGACAGCATAATTTTAATAAGTCTCACTTTTTTTTTTTCTTCAGGTGCTGAGATTCATCAAATCATGGCTTGAAGCAATAGAGGGATGATAAGGAAGGTAACAAGTGTTGAGATGTAAGTAGTCACTGTGGTGGGCGCCTCGAATGTTATTTGCTTGTGAGAGTTGTTCATGCTGTTGATATTCCCAAATGCTTTACTGACTTAAATTAAAAAATGATTATTTAATATATTCAGTTCTTCCTTCTACTCTTGAGAGAATGAGTTTATGGGTTTCCAAGTTGGGGAGTGGAGCAGGTTGGGTGTATAATTCTGCAAGCCCCCCTGCCTCCCTCTTGCCTGCCCCCAGCAACTCCCCTTTCTCCAGGAGTTGGGGTCATGCTCTTCCACATCACAGGCTGCAGCTGGAAGCCAGGAGAGCCCAGATTTTGGGGGTTGCTTCAGAAGACACACAGGGCTATGCTGCTGGTGAGGAAGAAGGGTGGCAGCTGCTGGGGCCTCCAGGGAATGCTGGAAGATTCTAGAAACCCTGTAACTCATTCTGTCATGGAATGACTCCTTCTTTCATTTACTGTGCCATGGTACATGCCAGCTCTGGGCTGGGCGCAGGGGATGTGGGTAAGGCATAGACAGCTCCACTGCCAGTTCTGTAAGGCTTACACTCTATCCTTACCCTGAGTGTGCTGGGGGTGGGAGGTAGCACCGAGGCAGATTTGCCTCCGAGAGCAGCACAGCCGGATCAGACCCTGAATAACTTGTGTACACAGTGGCAGTTCAGGACCTGCTGAGGTGAGCCAGCAGGGGAAGTGTTGGGGGTTCAGCAGCCTGATGTTCTGGGTGCTGCACAGAGTGCGTGACCAGTCCTGGTAATAGCTGGCCTGTGATAGTCCCTTTCTGAACACAGACTCTGGGTTTCCAACAGTCTGATTTAAATAGGGGATAAAATCTGACTTACTCATTAGCATCAATGACAGATGGTGTGCAAATCTTGACTACCCTAAGTAACACAAAATCAGAATGATACACATGTTTGTGAAGGATTTCATACTTAGGGCTGTCAAATCGTGTCAGTTTCTACCTCTGCAGTACCTCTTCCATCCATCAATTTCCTCCTTCCTGTCCCTGCCGTCCTAGTTCAATCCCTCATTATCTCTTGCCTAAGATTACTGCATCTCCTTTCTAACTGGCTTCTCTGCCCCCATTGCCTCTGCCTTTGAAATCGTCCCACAGAAAGCTGCTGGATTAATCTTCTTAAAGGATAGCTCAGATCGCATCGTTCTCTGACTCAGAAACACTTTGTGATTTCTTCCATTGTCTGTCAAATTAAGAGGACATCCTTTTGGCCTCGCACACCGTAGCCCCGTCTCTGCATTTTCCTCCAGCAGCTCACATCTGGACACTTGCCGGCTCACCCAGGTCAGGGGTCACCTGGCTCTGCATATTGTTGCTGCCTTGCTTTCCCTTCTCTGGGCCCTCGGGCTGGAATGTTCCTTCTTATAATCTGTGCCTGCTGGCACTCTGCCAAACCTTTAGGACCCAGCTAACAGGCCTCTCAGCCACACAGCCTGCCCTGTTCCCACATGGGATGTTATTGCTCCCACCCTGAGCCACCCCAGCCAGTGTTTCGTTTCTCTCTTACGACAGTTGTTACAATTAGCAGTAAGTGTCCTCTTTGAACAGAAAGCCTACAAGGGCGGTGACTTCCGGCGGGCACTCAGAAGCACTCGGGACACGCCGACTGTGGAGAATGAGCAGCTCGTCCGCCTTTCCTATCATGTGGTGTGGATCAGGCAGGCCTTACTGCTTTGTGGAAAGAGAGAACTGAGACCCCTCAGATAAGAAATGGTAAAGCAATGGAAGGCCGTGCACTGCATACATCTTCCTTATTGCAGTGTGTGAGTCAGGAACAGAAATCCAACTCGAACTAGAAAGGGAATGATTGGAAGGACATGGGTGTGTAGAACTGAAGAGAGAGAGGAAGGAACCAGGGTACTTTCTGGGACCTCAGGCATGACGAGCACCGACAGTAGCACTATGTTTGTTGCAGACTCAGTTAGCATCGCATATTGAGATGGGAGTTCACTTCATTTTATTTATTTATTTATTTATTTATTTGCAGTTTTTGGCCAGGGCTAGGTTTGAACCCACCACCTCTGGCATATGGGGCCGGCACCCTACTCCTTTGAGCCACAGGCGCTGCCCAAGGTGGGAGTTCACTTTAAAGTGAGGAAGATGAAGGCATGCAGAGTGGACTTCTTTGGGTCATACATGATCAAATGAGATGAAGAGGGTGACCATCTCGGTCCTAGTGCTGTTGGCCCACACTGAAAGATTCTCTGAGGTCATCCCTAACTCTGTTGTCTGGCTCCGGCAGAGGCCGTAGCCCCACAGGGCAACCCATCGCTTCCTTTTGTAGATGGACAGGAAGGCAGGAGTGTTATGGTCTGAACCTCTGAGTACACCCAAATTCTTATGTTGAAATCCTTACAAGGCGATGGTATTAGGAGGTGGGAGCTTTTCAGGACTGATTAGGTTATGAGGGAAGCCCTCATAAATAAGATTAGTTCCTTATGGAAGACGCTCCAAAGGCCAGCTTGGGCCTTCACCAGGTGAGGACACAGCGAGAAGGTTCCATGTGTGGTCCGGGCCCTCCCTAGACATAGAGTTGAATCTGCTGGCTTCTTGATCTTGGACTGCTTAGCTTCCAGTACTGTGAACAATCAATTCCGTTGTGTATTTGCCACTTGTTTTTAATGGTATTTAGTTACAGCAGCCTGAGGGGACCAGAGAAGGAGGCTCAAGTATCAGGAAGAAAGAATAAGTAATAGAGCTCGGGGCTGGAGCGGGGGATGGGGGGCTGCTGGTCATGATGGTAGAGGAGGGGGTGTGAGCACTCAGGCTGTGGAAGGGGATGGTTCTAGACTACCAGTTCTGCTGTAAGTATGGCACCTTGGAAGCTGAGCCTTTGAATTAACAGGTGATAAAATGTTTATAAAAATGTCCTGGTTGCAGGAACAATTAGATTACTCGAAAGGACTTATGAGAATCAGTAAAGACTAACTGAGGGTGCAGGTAATGAGAGAGAGACATGAATCTGTGAGTCCGTGACCGACGATAAGAAACATCTGCCTACCAGAGGTAACCTGAATATTTAACGCCCCAAATCTATAAATATTTAACTACATTCAAATATTTAGCTACTAAAATTGCCTCTCAAAAAAATGAGATTTTTCTGAATACAGGGCCATTTTTCTCAAGGCGCAGTGTAGCCTAAGCAATTCATTTAAAAAATCATTTTTGACAACTTGCCATCAATTACAGACTGCACCCGGCGCGTGGTGGGATCTCTTCTGATGCACCGATCAGGCAGAGTGTAATAAAGGCCCTGATGTGGCTATCTCTCATCACACACCGGGTGTCAGAAAACCTCTCCTGGTTTCTTGACATTTTCAGAGCGTATCTTTTCCTTCCTCTCCCTAGGAGAGGCATACAAGACTTTCCTCTGAGCAAAATCATGCCCCAGTATAGAAAAGATGTGTTGGGAGGAAATGGTTAGCAACAGCAACATAATAGCTAACAACGGGAGGGAGACCTGTGTGAAGGGGGAGGCAGGGACGGTGAAATCTCCAGGACCTCTGGCTACAGACACATCCCCAGGCAGATTAATGCAGGGACACCGAGGACATGGAATAGAACCCCTCCCTCCCCCCCGCACACACATAGACCATCTGTGTCCACTTGTCCTGGAAAGCCTTTGCGTGCCTGGGTTCTCCAGTTTAAAGATTGCTTTTCTTCACATGCTTTGTCTCTCAAATTCTCCTCTGCATGGGGGGGGGGAGGGGGGGCATTCCCTTCTCTCTCAAATTAAGGGAAGACAGCTCCAAGGCAAAAACAAAGAGCCTGGATGAGACTCTCTTTGTCCGTATCAACTCTATCACCACTGCCCAAACCTCTGCTACCTCCACTTCCTCCTTCCCATCACACTCTCCTGGATTCACAAATAACTTGTCTGCCCTAAGTACTTGCTGCTCCATTACTGGATACACAGTTATCTGATATGGATCCGATATGGCCCCAGGGATTAATCCCTTTGAAGGCATGGAAGAGACATGTGTATGGGGGAGGAGTATTTATGACATCAGCAATAATAACATTAACGACTAACAGTTACAGAGTCCTCACTGGCTCCAGGACAGACAATATCATCTCTAGTTTGCCTGTGAGTCCAGGATGCTGAAGCCCATGCTCGTCCCCCTGTTATGCTCTGTGAGGAGTTGAATCACTGTCATTGAAAGGGAGAGGGCGCAGGGGCTCACACCTCTAGTCCCAGCACTTGGGGAGGCAGGAGTTGGAGGCTGCAGTGAGCTGTGATCAGGCCACTGTACTCCAGCCTGAGTGACACAGTGAGAACTCGACTCAAAAAAAAAAAAAAAGAAGGGAGAGGAGAGGGGCTGACAATAGCCTCCCATAGACTAATAATAACCACATGAACAGACAAGCCTTTGTGTGTATCAGGCCCAACTCTACAGAGTGTAGTACGATCATTATTCCTCTAAGGTCACACCAGTTGTGAGTATTAGAGCTGGAGTCAAGGCCGGGACCCCTGGACATCCGATTGCAGAAAGGTGGCTTGTGCCAGTCCTTTGGAGACAGTGTCTCAGGATTAAGTGGAGGGAATGGGGAGCCCCTTTCTCACAAGTTGTCCTCAAGCATAGACACCACATCACACAGGGCTGCAGCCACAGCCGCTGACTGTCCTTAGCGGGCTCATAGCTCAGTCACACACGACAGTGGTGGGTGTGTTTGAAGACAGATCCCTGGGATGGGGATTGAGCCACAATGAGGAGTAGTGGTAGTAGTCGGGTCCTTCCAAACACAATCAGCCCCAAACCACAGTTTTGGCCCCATCTGCCACTGTCCTAAACTGCAGGTCTCGGGAATCAGATTGCTGTTTCCTCCTGCCGTTCCCTGAAAATCCAGTTCCCCTCTTTTCTCCTAATCTTCAAAGCCCTGTTTAAAATTTATTTCCTCTAATCTGACGATGTTTGTTAGATTTCATGTATTTGTGTCTTTTGATTGAACAATTCCACTTTAAAGACGTTAAACTAGTAAAAAGCTGTTAAGAATGCAAAGATCTAAGCTCAAGGCTGTTCACTGCTCCTTTGCTTGAAATGGCAAGAGGTAGAGACAACTTAAATGTCCATTTACGGAGGAGGGAGAAATAACTTAGGATACTTCCCTCACAAAGGAACACAACGCAGCAGCTGATATAGCACAGAAAGATGGTAGAGATACATGTTTCAGTGAAAAAGTCTGTGAAACAGTATAGGCTGCAGGAACAAATTTTTTTTTTGAAGAAAAGAACTAAAAAAAGGCACAGAAAAGTTGAAAATACACTCAACTATTCATAATGTCATTTACCGTTGGAGGGCAGGACTATGGGGAACTTTTTCTTTTTAATACTTTTGTAATGTTTGATTTTTTTAAGAAATGGGGTCTCACTATGTTGCCCAGGCTGGCCTCAAAATCCTACCTCAGCCTCTTGAGTACCTGGGACCACAGGTGTGAGCCACCACACTCAGCTCTTTTTTTTTTTTTTTGTCCGTTGGTTTTTTTTTGAGACAGTTTCACTCTGTCACTCTGGGTAGAGTGTGTCATCATAGCTCACAGCAACCTCCAAAACTCTTAGGCTCAAGTGATCCTCTTGCCTCAGTCTCCCAAATAGCTGGGACTACAGGTGCCCACCATAACACTTGGGCAGTTTTCTTTTATTTTTAGTAGAAATGGGGTATTGCTCTTTCTCAGGCTGGTCTAGAACTCCTGAGCTCAAGCATTCCACCTGCCTTGATCTCCCAGAGTGCTAAGGTTACAGGTGTGAGCCACCGCACCTCTCTCTTTTTTTTAATAAAAGGCAAAGACTTCACTTCCTATGGAGGCATCTGCCTCAGTTACCCCTCTCGGCTCCTCAGCACATTGCTCCCACCTTTTCCCGCCCTTGTTTCAACCTCGGTTGTTTAACATATTGGTCTTCTCTCCTGCACTGTAAACTCCTTAAGCCCAGGGTTTGTGTGATTTATTTTTGTCATTCATTCATTAAATTGCCAATACCCGACCTTTTTCTGCCTACAAATGCAGCAGTTCCACAGAGCCCATTTCTCTGTCTCCTCTTAACCGACTTGAATTGATTTCATGTTGGCATTTGGTATTTTGAAATAGGCTGGTTTGCTGTCTCACACGCACGTCTTTAAATTTATTCACAAGTGTTAATACAATTTGTGGGGTAATTTATACTCACATTTTGTAAATATAGTTCAGGTGTGTGTAAAATGGGACAGTTATTGATATGTTTGTGCAGGGAGAAAGAGATTGAAAATGGAACGTCAAGATGAATTCTAGAAGCAGCACGGCCTCTGACGGAGGAGAAATAGGCAAACCTCTAATTCTTTCTGGTTCTTGATTTCTTTTTAAGACTTGTCAGCTGAAGAAAGTGAGGAGGCTTGAACCAAGGCCAGTGTAATTTTTTTTCCACCCAAAGGAAGCCTTCAAACTGCCTGGCTCTGAGAGAGGATGCTGACGGCAAGGGTGGAGGGGGCTGACTGTCAGCATGCAAATTTTTAAAACTCAGCCCATTTGTCTGGAGGACTTGTCCAAGTTTCCCGGTTAAGAATTTGTCCTTTCTTTTCTTCATTACAAACAGATATAATATCAGACTTGAGTGACTGAGTTCTGTCCTCAAACTTCCCGTGAGCACAGATAAGAGTTCTTTTATGAACACACAAAAAAAATACTTCAGGTAGTCAATTTACTATTGGAAAAAAAGTCCAAATATTCAGTCTTAGAAATCTAGAGACTCTCCTTTTTAAAGAAATGTGTGTGAATCATGCCTGTAATCCTAGCACTCTGGGGTGCTGAGGCAGGTGGATTGTCTGAGCTCATGAGTTTGAGAACAGCCTGAACCAGAATGAGACCTTGTCTCTAAAAAAAACCCAAAAAAACAAACAAAAAAAATAGCCAGGTGTTGTGATGGGCACCTGTACACTCAGATACTTGGGAGGCTGAGGCAAGAGAATCACTTAAGCCCAAGAGTTTGAGGTTGCTGTGAGCTGTGATGCCACAACACTCTACCCAGGGTGACTGAGTGAGACTCTGTCTCAACAAAAAGAAAAAAAAATGTGTGTGTTATGGAAGAGATGGCCAGCTTCTCACAGATGGTGCAGTCTCCTCAGAGAGAAAAGCTGGAGACTCAGACCCACAGATCCAAGGCACAAGATGGAGCAGAGGAGAGAGATGGAGAGATTTCCTGTCTCTCATGCCTGGGCAGTCTGTCTCCACCAGCCCTGGCAGGAGGCCAGCCTTGCTGAGCACACAGCGGGCAGGGCCAAGCTGAGAGGTAGAATGGCAATTCAGCTCTGCACAGGTATCAGATGTTATTTTTAAGTAATTTAAAATCAGAGTACATTAGAGCATTAGAACCAGAGGGGACCTCAGAGACTGTCTAGTTCCCCAAAGTTCTGCAGGATAATCCTAGACGCAATCCTAGGTGTTGAGAAATAAAGGAGGAGGCATTCTATGGCCGTATAAATTTGGGAAATGCTGACGTAGGAGATGCTGCCAGTGGCCTGCATATCCCTGTGGTCTTACACAAGAAACTGACTTCTGGCCAGGTGTGGTGGCTCATGCCTGTAATCCTAGCACCCTGGGAGGTTTAGGCAGGTGGATTGCTTGAGCTTAGGAGTTCTAAACCAGCACGAGCAAGAGTGAGACCCTCGTCTCTACTAAAAATATAGAAAATCTAGCTGGGCATTGTGGCAGGTACCTGTAGTCCCTGCTACTAGGATGCTGAGGCAGGAGGATTGCTTGAGCCCATGTGTTTGAGTTTGCTGTTGAGATATGATACCATGGCACTCTACCCAGGGTGAAAGAGTGAGACTCAGTCTTAGACAAAAGAAGAAAGAAAGAAGGAAAGGCAGAAGAAAGAAAGAAGAAAAGAAAAGAAAAAGAAAAGAAAGAAAAGAAAAGAAACTGATTTTAAGCAGCCTGAATCCCATGCAGGGGACTTATAGCCTTCAGGATCCTTGAGTGCAGCCTTTTGACTGAATCTAAATTTTACAGAACAAATCCTTTTATTAAAAGTGGTGTGTCCGAGAAAGATAAAGCTTTCCTTGTCTCCTTTGGTGCTTAAGAAAAGAACAGTCTTGAGATCAGAAGGCCCCAGGTGTTCCTCACCCTTGCTAGGCTTTGTTGAAGCCACAGAGGACTGTCCTGTCCTCATATAATGGTCCCAGAGTTCCAGCAGCTTGACAACCCCATAAGTAGTCCCCAACCTATGACAGGTGGGAGGTGGCCTCAACCTATGGCAGGGGGGAGGTGGCATGTCAACACCTCAGCTCCCTCACTCCTTAGCGTGATAACTGAAGTGTACATCCTACTCAGCCTTCCCGAATTTTCCCAGGGGGACTGGACTGTGATTGCCCCGAGGGCGGCTGGCCTAAGAAGGTGTCCTTTCAGGCTGCCTTGCCTTCCTATCTTTCTTCCCAATCTCCTTATCATGTTCCTTCACTCACCAGATAAACTACCTGTGCTCAGATCCTCAGCATCTGCCTCGGGAGCCCGAAGAAAGATAGCTGGGTAAAGAAACATGAACAGATTTCTTTACTACAGAACTTTCCAGAGCTTTTCACATGCTAATGTGCTTTGCAAATATCTAAGAGAGGGATTAAGTCTGCAGCACTTCCCAAATATTTGACTACAAAACCATATTTCTTCCCCACATATATCTCTGGAGACCAGTATTCTCAGCAAAATATTTTGGGACACACACGTTCTGTTTATTTCACTGACGAGACTATTGTCGATCTCTACGTTTTACTGACAAGAGGACGCATCCCAGGAAAGTCAAGGACCCATCTCAAGCCAGGAGTGGCAGAATTACGATCAGAAATCTCAGTTTCCTGATATCTATGCCTCTTCTCTTTTTGCAACCCCATTTGGCTTCTGTACATTATTCCAGAGGGGCCCAGTGTCCGAGCTCTGAGGCCAAAGGACCTGGAACTGGGAGTTAAGGTCCTGGGGATCCTGTCTGGGCTACGTCACCAGCCAGCTGCATCTCTGTTCATTACAGCAATCATTCGTCTCCCCTTCTCATATACAAAACCAGAGAGTTTAGTTAGCTGACTTAGTTTTTCTTGTGGCAAAAATGTATATATTTACCATTTTAGCCATTTTTAATTGTACAGTTCAGTGGCATTAACTACATTCACATTGTTGTGTAACCATCACTACCATCCATCCAGAACTTGTTCACACATTTTGTTTATCCACCCACGCATCAATAGCCATTTGGTTAATTTCTACCTTCTGGCTATTGTGAAATAATGCTGCTAGGAATACTGGTGTACAAATATCAGTTCCAGTCCTTGCTTTCAGTTCTTTTGTGTTTCCACCCAGGGGTGGAATTGCTGGACCATATGGTGATTCTGTGTTTAATTTTTTGATCAACTGCCATGCTGTTTTCCATAGTGGCTGCGCCATTTTATATTCCCACCAGCAAGACACAGTCTTCTACCTCCTCTCCAACACAGGTTATTTTCCGTTGGTTTTTGTAATGATAGCCATCCAAATGGGGGTAAAGGGATATCTCCTATGGTCCTAATTTGCATTTCCACAACAATAAGTGAAATTTGAACTTTTTTTCATGTGCTTATTAAGTATCATCTTCTTTGGAGAGATGTCTATTCAAGTTGCTTGCCCATTTTTACATTGGGCTGGTTTGTTTTTTCTTTTGCTGTATCTTATATATGTATATTGGTATTGATCTAAGTTAGCAGACTTTCTTTTTTTAATTTTTTGAAACAGAGTCTCACTCTGTCACTCTGGGGTTGAGTGCTATGGTGTCATCGTAGCTCATAGTAACTGCACATTCTTGAGCTCAAGTGATCCTGATGCTTCAGCTTTCCTGAGTAGCTGAGCTACAGGTGCTCACCACAATGCCCAGCTAATTTTTCTATTTTAGTAGAGATGGGGTCTTGCTCTTGCTCGGGCTGATCTCAAACTCCTGACCTCAAGCAAGGTATCTGTATCAGCCTCCCAGAGTGCCAGGATTATAGGTGTGAGCCACTGCTCCTGGCCTATTACCTGAGTTTTAAAGGTTTGTTCTTGTCTTAAAACTCTACACATTTTAAAAAGCACATCAACTGTTAACTCAATAAACCTTATGCTCTATCAAAGGTAGTCTAGAACCTGGCTACTTGGAATGTAATCCTGTCAAGGATTCACCTTGGAATCACCTTGAACTTGGCGTCAAGTTCACCTGGGATCTTGTTAGAAGTACAGACTACTGGGCCTCATCCCAGACCTCCTGGGTCACAGTCTGCATTTGTGCAATTTCCCAGGTGACTCTAGCGATGCTGAAGCCTGAGAATCTCTGCTTAAGAACAGCGCGACTGTGTCTGATAGAAGGAACATCAGACATTCTTTTTCAGTTTTTGATTCTACAAAGTACCCATCCTGGCAGTACTACCCTTTCTACCAATAAAAAGCAAGATCAAACTATGAAGTTCTGATGGAACAGGTCACAAGTGTTTGGCTCTTCTTAACCATGACATGCTGAATGGATGTTTTTCTCTAGGGTTGAACCAGATCAATCCATATGTCTACATCTTTTTCTATCTATTTCTCTTCTTTTCCCTTCTCTGTGCTCCAAAAATAAATGGAGCCGGTGGCAGTACCTTCTGTTTCTTTCCAGAGGGGGGTGGAGGAACAGATTCCCATGCTGGTTTTCAGGGGTCCATCTGACACTGTGTTTTATTTCTTAGCTGCTCCGTGTAAATTGCTTGCAGGCAATTCTCTCTGTAACCTCCAACTGGGGTTTTGTGCAGCCGAGGTAGTTATTATCTCAGCAAGTTAGTGACATCAATCTGTCTTTTCTCCTGTGGGACCGCATGATTTTAATGAGAACCCTCCCTGAGTGTCCACTTCTGTGCCTCTGGGGCGGGGACAGGAGCCAAGGGTGAGACCTGCCCGTCCCACTCGGCGCAAGGAACTTAGAATCAATGACACCTGTACGCCAGGCACTTCATCTGATCTTTAAGCCTTGACAAACACCCATGGCCCAGGTAGATCTCTGGACATGACAATGCAGTGCACGATACCCATCCTGATAGGCACATTTGCCTTGAACATGAGGCTGGCGGCTTTTCAGTGCGTTCCCTCATGGCAAGTCTTACTTTTAACGGCTTACTGAACTCACCTCCTACTCAGTTAAAGTTGTCTTTTAATAATATGAGCATTATCATTGTTTATACCTATTTCCATTACTTACAGCATTCAGGTAGCGGGAACAAGAAACTAAAATACACAGTTAGTTTCTCACCATTCCTCAGCAAGAATAAACGTGAAAGGAAAGAAGTAGGTGGGAGGCATCTCTATGTAAATTGATGTTCAACATCAGTCAAAAATCTCAGTTTATTCCCCTGCGATGCCTTTCACAGAGTGACTGCAGGAAAGGACTTATTGGGGGAACATTGACGCATGCAGTGGATGTCGAGCTTGACTGGTCTAAGCCAACTGCAGCCTTACCCCATTCCCTTGCTGGTGGTTGGTTCTGGAATGGCATGTGATAAAATGAGGCCTACTGTGATGTGGTGTCGGAGGGTAGAGAGAGGGTGGGAAGATTCTGGGAGGGGTTTCCTTGTTCTATTAAAAAATGGTTCTCTTTCCCTGTTGACTCTATTATATCTGGAGGTCTATTATATCTGGAGTGATACCTGGAACACTGCTGCCATATAGCCCAAGGACCAAGCCAGCCCTGGGACCAGTAGAAGGACCCAGGACTCTCATGACATCGCTGAGCTGCCAGATCAACAAACCCTGAGATCCTGACCTATGGTCTTTCAGTTTTGTGAGACAGTAAATTTCCTCATTGTTTCAAGTCAGCTTCAGTCAGGAGTTTTGTTTCCTGCAGCCAAAAGCATTCTCAGAGATACAGAGGGAAATTATGGACTATTTCCCAATATTTCAGTTCTTTGGGTTTATTTAGTTTGCAGTGGTTATAAGTTCATGGAGGAAAGCAGATCCATATTCCAGAGTGTACAAACACCTTCTAAAGATAAATGAAATATAACTTTTCATGTTCACTTACATTTGAGAATCCCTCCCCCTGTGACTTTTCTTCACTAACAGAGACAATTAAGAGCCAACCATTTTCCACTGACCTATGCATCTTTGGGGGTGTAGTCAGGGTGACTCTGTAGCCAGTATCCTCTGTCTCAGTCCACTCCATTTGGGCTCAGCTGTGGGCCCGTCCTGATATGAGCTCACAGTCCATACTGTGGGCTTAAAATCACAGTAATCACAACATATTTCAATAATTTGGGGGTAAGATAAAATTGATTTATAAAAGGAAAGCCTTAAAATTAAATGTTAGTTATTTTCTGAATAGTTAATTCATGCAGATGGTACACAATTCAAAGCCATAAAAGGGTATACAGAAAAAAGAAAGTCTCCCTTTTACCTCTGGCTCCAGCCACCCAGTTCCCCTTCTTCTGGGCAATCACTGAAACTGTTGATGAAAGGAAAACTTATCTCTTTAATCCACTCAGGCCTTGGGTCAACCCAGGACTTGAGCCTGGCAGGAACCGATGATATTCTGGTGAAGTTCGATAGAGCCCAAGACCAAGGCCCCCTAAAACTGTGCTCTGGTCCTGTCTTGAGAGAACGGTTGAGCCACTGCCCTTGAGCAGATCATGTGGTCTTCTTAGGTCCCTGCTGCCTCACCTGGGCAGTGGAAACCATAAGGCCTACTCTATTCTTCTTAAGTAGTTAAACTTCGGGTGAAATAGAACAGTAAAAGTTCTTTGGAAAAATGAAAACACAATAGCAGTTGAATGCAGGCAAATGAGAACAGTTTACCCCATTGGGGTCCAAAAATGGGATAAATATTTTCTTTCACATATTTAGAATTCCATTTAATGCTTCAATAATTTCTGCATGAGCTAGACATAAATGTCAAAATAAAGGATTATGGGACCTGTTGTCAACAGGTTCTAATTAGCTGCTGCCACTATTTTTGACCTCTTTTAAGAGATGGGAAGCTTTAAGATTTGGGTAGATTGTTTTCCTTTCTAGGCATTGAGTGGCTTTGCTGGCACTGTAGTGCAGGGTTGAGAGACGGAAAGGTAGGACCCAGTTTGGACACTCCCCTGCTGGTGGTCAGACCGATGGGGAGGTTAAACTGCAGCTGGTTCCCTGGCCCTTGAACTTTGGCGTGCCCTTGAAGGCGTGTGGAGAGTGTGTGCATTTGTGCATGGCAGCATCATGGGGACAGAGAACCAGGTGTTACTCAGGGCGGGGGAGAGGTACAAGGTGATGGGATCAGGCTTCTTCATGCGAGGACTGAATTCTTACACAATGAACAAGCCGTCACTGGAGAGAAATTACAACTCAGTCTCTATTTAGGTTGGTTGGAGGGGGTTAGGAATACGCAGAGCTGTAGGCAGAACTGTGTGTGGCTGAACAGGAAAGTACCCAGAGCCACCAGGGCTGAGCGTGGATGGGTAATGAAGGTTGACTGGCCAGGAAAAAGCCAGCATTGTGTGGGACCAACAGCAGGCTGCTGCCGGAGACCCACGGCTGGAACAGGATCCTGTTGGAACGGCGTGTTGTATTTATTCTGGCAGGTTCCTCAGTAAAGCCATGCGCAGCCCTATCTGGGATACCGTCAGGTATGAAAGGGCACTTCATCTTCTGCATGGCGCCTTTCCGTGGCCTCCAGGCGCTTGTGGTTAATCTGTTTAGATTGCGAACCGGGCAGAGACACAGCCCCTTTATGGAGGGCTGCTGTGGCTGAGACAGGCTCTGATTCTTTTTTATTATATTTCATTTCATTCCCCCCTGAAAACCAGGCCTCTCTGAATTAGGACTCAAGCTCCTGCCCTAGGATTGGGCCAAGAATTTGTGGTAGCCATGGCAACAGCACTTTCTCCTACTTGAGAAGGATTCCTTTTCTTCAGAGGCCAGGTGGCTTCCAGTTCTCAATGGATGAGTCCCTGTGTGCTCCTATGGTCACTTCTGGAATGGGGGTAGCACTGTCCCTGCCAACAGTGTCCTTCCCATTGCTTTCCACTGTCCCCTGCCCAGGTCTAACCTTAAGATAGTGTCTGTGCACTTGGCAAGATTGGGCTTTGACAGTTTAGCCCCCTGTCTGCACTTTCCTTTTCCAAGAAAAGTCAGCAAACCTACAGAAACAGCATAGCATAGTGACTTGGCACAAGGCTCCAGGACGGGAAGTATCTGAGACTGAGCTGTAGCTTCAACATTTCCCAAGTATAGTTCATGTCTTTGGGTAAAGTGCTTAGTCCCTCGCTTTTCTGATTATAAAATGGGACTGACAGTACTTATCTCATAGGGCTCGGGAAGGATGAGGACAGGAGTGTGCACAAGGTGCCTGGCCCATAAGTAAGAACTCACAGATAAGCTGTTGGTTATTATTATGACGTGTCAGAAGCTGTGTGCAGCTCTGTTAGGCTGAAGCATATACCAGGCCCGGCAGGGATGGATACCTGAAACCCTGTGGCTTAATCCCTGCTGGCCACAGGGCAGGTGTACCCAGCTCCTTCCACTCCCACTCTGGTCTCTAACTGATTGGCTAGTGGGTGAGTCATCAGCTGCTCGCACCTCTGTTTTGTAGGCTGTAGCTTACACGAGTCCATCTTGGTTTGATCTAAGGTGGTTAACTGCGGCTCTTACCTGGATTCACCCTCACATCTGGTTTTGTTTTTTTTTTTTCTGATTTGGATTCAGAACAGCTGTTGGCTTAGTTTTATCACGTTACTTTCAAAATCTCTAATAATAAGTAGAGGAAATGGGATGTGGTAGCTAAAGGTACATTTGTTTACAAACTATTCATTACCAAATTTTACAAAGAGGTGGCCAACATGCCGAGAATATTTTGTAAATATTTAGTAAAAATTTTGTAATGAATATTTTGTAGATAAATGTACATTAGCTATAATCTCCCATTCTCTCTATGTATGGCCATTTAGGGGCAACTTTGGGGATGCTCGTATTATAGACACAAGCATTACATATGGAGGATGACGCCACAGCAACATTACCAGCCCCGTGTGTTACCAGCCCTGTTGGGTTGGGGTTGAGGATGGGGCTGATTGTCTCTGTAGCAGAAGTCACGATTTCCTGTCTCACTAAATGCTTTCTGCTGCCAGGAGCTTGGTCCAGTTTATGCCTTCCCCATTGGTTTATGTGTTCTCCTTTTAAGATTTACCCAAAGGTGTGGCAAACTTTGAACCACCAAATTCTTTCCTGCTGCCAGTGAGAGTTAAGGGTAATTATGTAGATATTTGACATTTGCTTCAGAGAAGGATCTACTATGTATCAAATGGTAAATGTTAGATGAACCTTTTATTTTCTTCCCTGAATCTTGCTGTGTTTCATGACAAGCCCACACAGTGATGGCTTGTATGTTTATGAATTATGTTCTAAGAACAAATACACATTTCTTTCTCTGTAAGGGGAAGATCTAGAGGACGTGAGGATGATGCAGATGCCAGCTGAAGAAGGATCTGTGTTTCTTTATTTGGAAAGAGGAGAAATTAACAGGATGCCTCATGGAGTGCTGAGGTTGTGGCATGACTTAATACACACAAACTCTTACTGGTGTGCCTGGCACACAGTAAGTTCCCAGTACATGGTGGCTGTTGATGGGACAGGTAAGGAGGGGTGTGTTCCTCCCCTTGAGTCCTGATGATGTTGGACACTTGTACCTCGAACTGCCCTTTATTTTTACAATCACTAGCCAAGTAAAGAGATTGTTGACCCTTAGCTGGAAAATATAATTATCTAAATAAGATCTGTGGCTGTTCTGGGGTTTAT
This sequence comes from Otolemur garnettii, assembly GCF_000181295.1. Lineage (NCBI taxonomy): Eukaryota > Metazoa > Chordata > Mammalia > Primates > Galagidae > Otolemur > Otolemur garnettii. The sequence continues at coordinate 985,990 of NW_003852435.1, forward strand.
GAGGAGGAAGATATGTACAAGATACCTAGAACTATAATTTGTTGAGTCAAGGAATGGATGAGCTGGCAAGGATCTTTGGTATCATTTAGTTTTTATAAATGGAGGCCCAAGAAGGTAAAGCAAAAGACCCAAGATTTTCCAGCAAGTTAATGGTAGACCTCAGTAGAAGTTTGTTCCTCAGACTCCCAGACCAGCATCTGCCCTATTCCATGAGGGTGTCACACTCAGCAGCTGGCCAATATCATGGACATGAACCAGAGGTGGGGTGGGGGTGGGGGGGACAAAGTCTCTGCTATTGCTCCTTTCCTAGGCAAAAGAAGGGAAGGGATTCTGTTTTCATAGAGACCCAGTTTCCATGAAGCAATGATTCCCAATGTTTTTGAGAATGAGAAATACTTTCTAACATTGATACATTTCATTGACCCCCCTGCCCTTTCCAGGATGATTTTAGAAGCCATTAACTTGATATTCAACGTTAGAGAAAATGTGCAGTAATATTAGCTACTGCAAAGTTACCATCACTTTACAAAGAAGATGTAAATGCATTTGAAAAGTGGTTGTACCTATGCTATTTATTCAGACTATAAACAATGATTGGACGGCATCTCGATTCACAAGCAGTTTGCTATAACTCCACCACCTTGCTAGATGACTTTCACATTCTCTGCCATGGTGGGGTTGGGGGCTGTTGGTTCCCTTGCTTTCTAAGAGCTCCAAGAGGAGGATAATAATATGGGGATAATGTAGCAAAAATAAAGAAGAACAGAAGGCTAAACCATTCTGGTCCATTCTCTAAAATGGTCCAGGGCTAAGCTGTCACCTATCAGGAACGAGGCTTGAGCAGGAAAAACCCACACAGAAAAAGCCCTTTCTTGTTCTTTCATATAAATGCAACAATAAATTGATACCCAATTTGGAAGGTTGGCTCCAATAGTCTGAGAACCAAAGTATTGGGGGGCAGTTATGGTTCATTAAGTGCAGTGAAAAATACAGAGTGGCAGTCAAAGCTGAAGCTTTAGCAGCCAGACTTGTATGTTTTCTGGTGTCAGATAATGTGCCCATGACAGAAGTAGATTCTGTTTATTGCAAAATCCTGACTCCATTTTTTCTATCCCAGGGAAGGGCTGGGAAGTATGGAGAGAGTTTCTGGGAGATACTTCTGAAGGACGGAGATATCTGGCTCTTTGGAACAGTTTGGGGGCAGGGCTGGGCCAGTGGAGAAAGACTAAGTGGGGTAAGAGCTCCCCACTCCTGCTTTCCCTCGGGGCCACCACTGAGCTTCTCACAGAAGATGGTGGGCGGGACTTCTGGTTGCAGCCCAGGAGAGGTCAGTGGCGCTTCAGAAAACAAACAGAAAACTGGGGGGAAAAATGACCAGAAACAACCATTTGAAAGCCCTGTATATTGATTGACTAAAGGCAGACTACAGACTGAGACGCTTTTATTCCTGAAGCACTGCTGGAGCTTTGGGTAAGAACAAGAGCTGCCGTCCTGCCTGGAGTCGCTCTGTCCTCTCTCACCAGCTCAGCTGGCCCCAATTGTAGCTTTAAAAGTGCAAGGCTGGCTGTGAAAATGAGAGACTTCTCTGCCAGAAGGGACCGGCTCAGTTTGGGTGGGGGGAAGGTATGTGTGTGCGTAAACCTGCAGCTCTGCTGGCTAAGGGGAGAAGGCTCAATTGGGAAAGAAGGAGGAAAACCAGGGACTTCGCTGGTCCAAGATTACATTCTCGGTTGGGGTGAGCCACGGACCAGTCAGAAATGCAAGGAGTGGGGGGTCCTGGGAATGAGAGTGCTATGTCAATTTTCCAAGTATTCCTGGCTGACTGGAAGATCACCCACCCATAGGGAAGACCCCAGAGAGCCTGATGAGAAGCCAGCACTGGTTGTGACTTTCAATAGGTTCCCGCCCCACCCCCATCACTCCCCAGACCCATTAGTAGAGGGATGGAGACCTGGTCAGGGGACTCCCTGTCCAGGGCTCTTTCCACTGCCCCATACATTTGAGACATTGGAGAATCTTGAGGCGTGAAGTGATGTGGGATGCTGGTTTAGTTACATGCTATTTTGGGTGCTTCCACAGTGGTACTGTGGGGCAGTATGGCTTAGCAAAAGAACTTTGGGTGACACAGAATGGGGTTTTGATCCCACTCTCTTACTATTTGTGTGAATTTGGTGAGTATGTGTCCTCTCTGAATCTTATTCAATCCTTATAACGTCCAGTGAATACACCATTCTTACTATCCCCATGTTCTAGGATATAGTGATATGGAGACTTTAAAATCTATTTTATATATATGTAATTTGATGTGGACTAAAAATTATAAAGACTATGAAGAATGTATCATCGGCTAGGTGCTCAGTAATTTTTTTTTAATTGTTATTACTGTTAATAATATAGTCAAACCACTACGGTTGAGCTGATAAACCCAGCGACTTTATGTTCTGGCTTTATCAACTTTATGTTCTTTATGTTCACACACAGCCACCAAAAAATATCATCAGATGCTAGTGTTAATGCTGGAGTAGGTGAAACATCTTCATGGCCTCTGTTTTAGTTTTCTATTGCTGCTGTAACACTTTATTAATATCACAAATTTAGTGGCATAAAACAACACAAGTTACTATTTTATATGTTTGCAGGTTGGAAGCCCTGGGTCCTCCGCTTTTAGTCTCTTAAGGCCAAAATCAAGATATGGGCAAGATTGACCTAATTCAATTCCTCGACCTAATTCAATTCCTTGCAGTTATAGGACTGTGGTCCCGCTTTCCTTTCTGGCTTTCAGTCAGAGGCTGATCCTTGCTCCCAGAGACTGCTTGGATTCCTTCTCATATTTTCCTTGGAACAAAGGATCCAGTCTCTCTCATGCTCAGAGGTTCTCTAACTTTTCCTTCTGCTCAATCTCTCTGACTCATGTGATTTTTGTTGGGCCCACCAGGTAATCCAGACTAACCTCTGTATTTTATTTTTTTAAATTATTTTAATTTTATTTATGTATTTTTTTTTTTTTAACTGGTGTCTCATTGTCACCGAGGCTGGAATGCAGTGGTACAATCATAGCTTAGTGCAACCTTGAACAACTGGGCTCAGGCTATCTTTGTGCCTCAGCTTCCCAAGTAGCTGGGATGATTTTATAGTCTATTTCATAGTCTACAACCTTAATCACATCTGCAAAGCCCCGTTCATAGTTTCTGGGGATTAGGGCCTGAACGTCTTCTGGGGGTGGGAACATATCCAGTCACCACGATCTCTGAGAGAGTCGCAGGCAGAGGTGAGCTGTTGGGTTAGGAAGTCACATTCAGATGAAACCAGGAGCCATCAGGCCTTGGGGAATGTGAGAACGTGCTCACTTGTGTCAGGGAGGCTGTCCCTAGTGGACCTCTGTTGTTATTGTCTACCAACATTTCTTTTTTAGGGGAAATTCTCCTTCTTTATTTTCTGTGACATTTTCTTTTTTCTTTTTCTTTTCTTTTCTTCTTCTTCTTCTTCTTTTTTTTTTTTTTTTAGACAGAGTCTCAAGCTGTTGCCCTGGGCAGAGTGCCGTGGCCTCATAGCTCACAGCAACCCCAACTCACGGGCTCAAGCAATCCTCTTGCCTCAGTTTTTCTATTTTTAGTAGAGATGGGGGTCTTGCTTTTTGCTCAGGCTGGTCTTGAACTCCTGAACTCAAGCAATCCACCTGCCTTGGCCTCCCAGCATGCTAGGATTACAGGCATGAGCCACTATGCCTGACCCGACTTTTTCTTTTTTGAGACAGAGTCTTACTCTGCCATACTGCAATCTCAAACTCCTGGACTCAAGCAATCCTCCTGCCTCCACTTCCCAGGTAGCAGGTCTACAGCTATACCGCAATGCCCAGCTAATTTTTCTGTTTTTGTAGAGACAAGGACTTACTCTTCCTCAAAATGATCTCAAACTCTTGGCCCCAAGCTATCCTCCCAAAGTACTGAGATTACAGGTGTGAGCCACTGCATCTGGCCTATTTTCTGTGATTTTTAATAGGAGTGCCAGAATTCCATCTGTTTGGCCACAGGAATAGGCCCAGGGCATCAAACAGGCCAATTAGATCATCTCTCTTCTGGAATCCACTCATAAGCAGAGATACTCAAACACTGGTTGTGAGTCCTGTGGTTGAACTCAGTGGTGCAGCACTCGTTTGATCATTTCTGGGGCTTGGTTCTTCAGCTCTTCTTTTGACACCAGGACCTACTTAGAATTTTTCCATAAATCCACACTGGCTTAAGTTACTCAAAGTTGGTTTCTGTTGCTTATACCCAGATTCCTGACTGAGATGCTGTCTCTCCATGTCATGGCTGCCACCATCATTACATAAAAGAGCATCTATTCAGGTCTCCTTGCTCTATGATTCCTGGCATAGTTTCTATCTTTGTAACAAAGCTTCTTGCTGTGACCCTTATCTTTTTAACACTTCCTTCATTAACTCTGTTAGACCTAGAGTAGATTACGGAAAAGTAGTTAATAACACAAAATGCTTCAAAAATTGGGTTCCATGAAAGGCATCAGCCAGACAGGCAGAAATCATGACTACATTTAACCTTTTATTACCTACCACATGGGAATTATAGCCACACAATATAAATCTCGTTTAAGATGATGGGCTGAATCATAAAATTTCAAGTATGAAATGGCCTCTGTTTATTTCAGCAGGAAAGCATGCAATACGACCAGTCTCCTTGTTTATTTTTTATGACTCAGTGCTTTAAGGAGTGCGCCTATATCACAGGGCACTGCCACTCCTCCGCCGGGCCTCATCCCCTGACAACACAGGGGTCGGCGCTGGCAGAGGGAAGAATTAAGATTCAGGTTGTGCACAGGGCCCCACCAGCTGTATTTCTTGACTGATGGGTTGAACGGAGTGTTCCGAGTGACTCTCATTTATTCAGAACAGGGTAGAGAGAGGTCACCACTCTTCTTGGCTTGGGTCTGACCCTGGCTCTTGAAGAAGGGATCGGTTCTGATCACTTGAAAAGCAGGGACTGTGGATGGGCAGGAGAGTGGCCCTCGCTGGGTGCTCTTGAGAAAAGCTTTGATGAGATGAGTACAATATTCATTCCGATCCTTTCTGAAGAGAATCACAGAAAATTTAGTTCCACTTAGCTGCTCACACGTCCAGGGCTCAATCTGTTCTCAGTGAAGATTAAGGTGCGAGGAGCCTCCCTGCTGAGGTAGCCACTGCAGACCCCCTCACTGTGTCTCTTTCCGTCCTAGGAGCCTGATTTCTCTAAAGAAAGAACACAATTCACTCCTTCAGTCTAATTTCCCTCTTAGGAGAAAAACCTCTCAAAGACAATTAGTCAAATAATAATAATAATCCAGGTGCCATAAGCACCTCCTGCATCAACATCACACCGCCTCTCCAGAGGCCAGAAGATCCTGGCGCACCCCAGCGGGAGAGGCCCCCTGGCTCCCTCTGGAACTCTCAGGAGGCTGGGCAGTGATTAGCCTACAAGCCTGTACCCTGTCATCTTCTTGAGCTTGTGAATTTTTGGTGCTATGTTCTATTGAGGGTTTTTCTTCTTTCTCTTTTTTCTTTCTCCCCTCCCTCCCTCTCTCCCTCTCTCCCTTCCTTCCTTTTCTTTGTATTTTCTTTTAGTGAGATTGCGCAGTTAGGATGGTACGCTTATAGTCAGCCACCAGGAGGCTTCTTTTCAAGTTTATGAAAAGTCGGTGGTACTTTTTTAGTCTGGAGCCCCTTGGCAGACTGCTGGACTCACACAGGGTAATGGCCGGCTGCCTCCCCAGCGCCCTGGATGTATTGTTTTCCTCCAGCTTCCACTAGGCCAGTGCTCCATCCCTTTAACACAAAGGCCCTATTATTGACTAGTTTTGAAGGAAAATTTACTTTCCTCTGCCCTCCTAAACTACAACTTTGACACCTCCTCCTCCTCCTCTTCATAATAGTCACAGTAGGACGTTCAATTACAGCTAAAAGCCCTAGATTTAAGTGACAGATTAAGAGGCTCTGCAGGTTGCTGCTCTAATGTTCATTTCACCTGTTGGTTTATTTTTTTAACCTGCTGACACTGGGTTTCAGGTAAGCCTTTTGACAAGGTGCTGTTTGCTGTTGCACCCCGTGGAGGTCCAGCCCTCTCTGCCGGGTGCTGGGCACGGTCTTTGGGCAAAGTCAGCTGCAGGGAGCCTATTTGCAGGGCACTGCCCACTGCCATGGTGCTTTTGCTCTCTGGCCCCAGTGCCAGGGGCTCTGAGCACACAAATGACTTGAGAGCAGGAGGAAGCCCTCTGACAGCCCCCTTCTGCCCCTGCCGGGAAGCTGGCTCAGAGCCTGGCACACAGTTGGTGCCCCATACAGTCTGCAGGTTGAAAGAATGAACAGGTCGGGGGCAGTGAGGCTTAAGTGTCTGCATTTGCTTCAGATGGAGAGAAGGAGAGAATTACAAATGCTACCTGCTTCTTTTGAAATTACAAAAGAAAAAAAAATGCCCTTCTCACTGTGCTGCTCTTCAGTCCTTCCTCCAGTGACCCTTCCCAGGAGTCTTAGACCTCCCTGGGTCCTCCCTGGGGGCTGCTCTCAGCAGCTCACCTCTTCTGCTGGGACTCCCTCAGAACTCGAGGGCAGGGCTTGCCAGGGAAGTTTGTATTTTAATAGGGATGGAGACTTCAGATTCCAAAGAATGAAATTGCAAACATGGACTTGTAGATACTCCTTTCAGGTAAAAGATCTGCAGATCTCTGCCATTTCTCAAGGCCCCTCACACCTGCACAAGTAGGGAGCCGCAGACCTCTAGCACTTTGTCCTAGCACTCCTCCCAAACTAGGGAGGAGGTCAGGAGTTGCTTCCCGTTGGGCTCAGCTGCTGTCTCACCCCAGGTGTTGGGCTGAGGGCACAGAGCCTCTCCTAGCTGTATCTCTCCAGACCCTTCAGAGCCCCTGGGGCCCTGCGTTCAGAGCACTCAGGGCAGCTTGTTCTCCAGAGTCTTCTCAGGCCAGCAACTTCCTCTCCTGGAGATGGGTCTTACTCTTGTCTCTTTAGGGAGCCCCTAGCATTCCTGATACTTCCCTTTCACTGTATTTGAATTTTCTATGTGTCTCGTTCCAGTGGGTTGAAAGTCCTTTGAAGGCTGGAATAGTTTTTCTCATTTTATATCCCTAGCATCTGCCGGAGTGGCCACCCATTATAAACGTGGTGACACACACCTGTAATCCCAGCGCTTTGACAGCCTGAGGAAGGAAGATCACTTGAGGTCAGGAGTTTGAGACCAGCCTGAGCAAGAATGAGACCCCATTTCCACCAAAAATACAAGAATTAGCTGGGCCTGGTTGGGGGCACCTATAGTTCCAGATACTCTGTGGGCTGAGGCAGGAGGATCGCTTGAGTCCAGGAGTTTGAGGTTGTAGTGAATTCCGATGATGCCACTACATGTTAGCCCAGATGACAGAGACTCTGTCTCAAAAATAAATAAGTAATAAACAAGGATGAAATATGGTGAGAAAGAGGAAGGAAGGGAAGGAGGGAGAGGGGGAGAGAGTGAAAGAGAGAAAGAAAGTACAGTTAGGCACTTAGTTTCTGCTGTTTGCAACTAGTTCAGTAACTAACTGCTAATTGGTTTTAAAAGGGAACTAATGGTGCATCCATCTCTGTAGGTTTTAGTTTCTGCCCTGAGAGCTTATGGGTGATGGATTCTTTTGCAGAGAACTGGAGCACTTGTCCCATAGCTGTGGGTACCATCTAATATGTAATTAAACCCAGGTTTCCCCTCCCATCTCCTTGATCTCTTATTGTTAGTAACTATTCCAATTTTAATCCCCCTTTTGGGGTGGGTACTGTTGGTATTTTACATTTAGCCATTTTCAGCAACCAGTTGATGTCTGGTAATTGCAAATTATTTGAACAAGAGGCAAATTGTATAGCAAGAATCTGAAAAGGTCAGGGGAGTTGTGTCTGGAAACTGCAGCTAGAGAATTGAAAAAAAAAACCTTGACTTGAAGCATTATTTTCAGACAATCATTAAGCTCTGCTAAATTAGACTGGAAATGCATCTGGTATTTAGTCTCTGGTCCCTCTACAAAGAGCAGTCTGGGACAGAGCTTCCTGGCATGAGTCGGGTGTGCATGTGTGTGTGTGTGTGTTAGTGTGTATGTTTTCAGCTTCCATGCGCTGGTAGGTACAGATAGTTGTTAAGTCCAGCATTGGTTCTGAGTGGTCAGTGCTCGGGCTATACTAATTATTTTGTTAAACATAATGATCTCCCCCACAGCAGTGAGACCTAAACAACTTTGATTCAGATAAAGATAGTGGGAGAAATACAAATGCTGCCTGCTCTGCCTGAAGAAAAGAAGCTCCCCCCGCCCCGCCCCCCGCCACTGCCACAAAGAAAGTGTGTGTCAAAGTTGAAGCAAGTTTCAAACAGAAACTTAACAACATTATATTTTGCACTTTAGGCTAATTGGAAGTTTACCCTAAACTCAGCAGAGGAATAATGCTAATTAAGTTTTGAATTGTGTCAGCCCTTATCCCTCCCCATCACCTGTCAGGTTGTCATTTGCAGACAGAGGCTCTCCCTCTGCATACCTGCCTTTGGACTTGGAAGACAGGAGAGAGAGTTCAAGGATTTCCCTCTTAGCTTCCCTGCCTCACCACTGCCGGGAGAGGAAGGATCTGTGGGATTCAGCCCTGACCCAAACTCATCGGCTCTCCAGGCTGGCCAAGGAGTAGTCTACCATTTTGGTCTCTTTAGGCCTTTCTGGGAACCCTTTTAGCTTTTGTGAGGAACCAGAATGTGGACCTTGCTGCATCAGCCTTTTTCTGGGCAACCCCAACAGACATGACCCTCATTCATCACCACCCTATACCCTGAATAGTACAGATGGGACCTGCAGCCTTTACCCCCTCAGAGCTGGTTGCTAAGAAACCCACCATCTAAGGCAATGTGAAGTTTGCACCTGCCACCATCTGTCCCAGGGCTCCTCCCTCTTGCCTCTAGCTCTTCTCCACAGACTGTGGTAGCGGCCCCCAGGGGCTCCCTCCCTTACTCCTACTACAGGACTGAGTCCACAAACTCCTCATGGTGAGCTCTCCCACGTCCTCCTCCCTGCCCTTTTTATTTTTATTTATTTATTTTTGTACAGACAGAATCTCACTTTATTGCCCTAGGTAGAGTGATGTGGTGTCACACAGCTCACAGCAACCTCCAACTCCTGGGCTTAGGCGATTCTCTTGACTTAGCCTCCCAAGTAGCTGGGACTACAGGCGCCCACCACAAAGCCTGGCTATTTTTTTGTTGCAGTTTGGCGGGGGCTGAGTTTGAACCCGTAACCCTCAGTATATGGGGCCGGCACCCTACCCACTGAGCCACAGGTGCCACCCTTCCCCAGACTTTTTCAAGGCAGCCTTTTCTTTTTCCTGGTTTGTTTCTCAGTCTTCCATTTTCCTCTCATTCCTGCCTTGCCCTTCTTTTCTTCCAATTCCTCTGTCTCTTTGAATCTGCTTTCCACTGCAGAGGCAGCTCCAGTCTTGGGTGACGCCACCTTCCCCAAGAAGGAAGGGCACGGCCCACCTCTAGCCCTGAGCGCACCCCAGCCCCATCTACTCCCTTCCACAAGTCCAAATGCTGCCCAGCTCCGGTTCTAGGTCCGGCCCTGCATAGCTTCCACAGGCCGGGGGCAGCCTGTGGTTTTGTCACCTTTTGTTTCCTGTGCTCCAGCTTTTTATCTGCCCCCCCCCCACTCTTTAGAGGTGGGTAATACACCTATATTTCCTTCTAGTTTACCTTACAGCCTGGAAATTTCTCTGGTTGATGCAGATACTGAATTAGCGAATCAGCTTTCTGCAGGACTTAAATCAAGGCCAGGGTGAGCATGAGCTGCTGAGCTGAGTTCTCTTCTCTAGCAAGTCCGTGGGAGGACTGGAGTGTGGATTGCCTGGATTTGAAGCAGAGAATTTGGGATCATATCCTGGCTTCTATCACTGACTGCCTGGGAGGTGATCCCACTATTTTGAGCCTCAGTTTCTTCATTATTAAAATGGGGATGAGAATAGCCTCTGGGTTGTAGATCACATGGAGTGGTGTTTTAAAGTATTATCACATGCTGTTTTCTTCTTTCCTTCATCCCCTGTTTGCTGAAGATAGAGGACACAGGTGCCCAGTCCGGGGGCAGCATCCTGGGAGTGCTGGTAGTGTCAACCAAGAGGGGATGCGTTAGCAGGGGTAAGGAGGTGCAGGGCCCAGGTCCACCTCACAGTAGCCCCAGAGTATTGGGGAAGTTATGTTCCTACATCAGGGAAGGATAAGCAATCCATTCTTGCCCACACTCTCTGTGAACTGCACCCTGTTGGCTTCTTTGGGTAGATGCTGGTGATGTCAGTGGCCTGGGACAGTGCAGACAGGCCTCCCTTCAGTCATCACTGAGTGAGGCTGTGGGGCTCCCAGGGTGCAGGTGGTGTTGGTCTCCTGCACCTGACTGGGAACAGAACCCAGCTCCATGAGGTCATATGTGCCAAGCTTGCAGTAGAGGCCAGAGAGGAGGCTGTCAATAAACATGCCAGGCCTGGGGCCACCATGATCTGTTACCTAGTGCCTGGAGAAGATACAGAGGTCATGAAAGATACAGCTTCACACAGACAGACGCTGGAGAGTGTCGTGGAAGCTGAGCAGACGCCCCTCTGGACTGCCTGACTCAAACTCTCAGAGCTCAAGACTGACTGTCTTCTGTCTGAAATCCTGAAGGGGTCATGGGGGATCCTGTAGACCAAACACACACAAGGGGCTGAGGTCACCAGTAGTTTGTCTGAGCGACTGAGTTCTCCCACTGCAGGGTTTTCATGCGGGTGAGACATGAAATGTGGTGTGCACCAACATCATTTTAATAAGGCTCAGGCACCTCCACGGATGCTCCAGAGTCTTCCACTGAAACCATTGTGCTGTCAAAAGCTGACATTATAATGACTTTGCAGAAGGGACTCCTTGGGAAATCACTGCTCATTTCCTTTCAGGCAGTTCCTTTACCTGCAGAAGCTGGACCTGCTGCTCCGCTCCGCAGCATCTGGCGATTGACATGATCCTGTAAGTCAATTTTGCAGCTGAGTGGACTGAGGTCCCAGAAAGCCAAAGGCCTGAAGTGGAAAATATCGAGCAGGTGACTCATTAAGCCTTGAGTCTAGGGCTTCAGCCCTGCGGAACGGCCCAGGCATTGCTGATCTTATTGGATATTAGGAGGGCTGATTGGACTGTGGCCTCATTCTAGGCCAGTGTGAGAAGGGAGACAGAACTTGGGAATATTTTCCACTGCTGATTTTTCAGGGTTCTTAATGCCTTTATCCTCACCCAGCTCACTGTGATTCTTCTTTCAATTTTCATCATCTGCCTGTGTCGCTGAAACTTTCTCCTTGCGAGGTCCATTCTGTTCCATGTAAGGTTCTTACAAACGTGCTTCCTCCTCTTCAGGTGCCCCCATCCCAGCCATGCTAACAGCCATGCCTTCGTTTTCCCATTGGAGTGATCTCTGGGCATCTCCCCTCCACTCTAGGTTGGTTTGTCACCTTCTTTCTACTCCCCTTCCAGTTTCAGAGCATGAAGTGGTCATTTCTCCTCAACAGAACCAACCTTGGATGCCATCCTTTCAGTGTAAGGCCTGGCTCTCTCCTGTAGTCCAAATGATCTCTCCTTTCTCTCCACCAGGCCCTTCCAGGCTTTCAGGAGTGCACTTGACCCAGTGGTATCTGCCTCCTCCAATCTAATTCTTTTCACTGGGGAGCTGGGGCGCTGCTCCCACCTTTTTAAAAATTGAGACAGAGTCTTACCTTGTTATCCTTGGTGGAGTGCTGTGTTGTCACAGCTCACGGCAACCTCAAACTCTTGGTCTTAAGTGATTCTCTTGCCTTAGCCTCCTAAGTAGCTGGGACTATAGGTGCTTGCCACAATACCTGGCTATTTGGTTTTTGTTGTTTGTTTGTTTAGCAGGCCTGGGCCAGGTTCAAACCCACCAGCCCCAAAGCATGTACCCAGCACCCTAACCACTGAGCTACAGGCACCCAGCCCATGCCTCTCCCACCCACCTCTTTATTTTTTTTTTTGCAGTTTTTGGCCAGAGCTGGACTTGAACCCACCACCTCCAGCATATGAGGTCAGCATCCTACTCCTCTGAGCCACAGGCGCTGCCCCGTGCCTTCCCCCTTTTAGGTGGGTCTCATTTTGTTGCCTCGGCTAGAGTGCCATGGTATCAGCCTAACTCACAAAAACTTCAAACTCCTGGGTTTAAGCAATCCTCTTGCTTCAGCTTCCAAGTAGCTGGGACTATAGGCACCCACCACAACACCAGTTAGTTGTTCTATATTTAGTAGAGATGGGGTCTCACTCTTGCTCAGGCTGGTCTTGAATTCCAGAGCTCAAGAGATCCCTCCCACCTTGGCTTTCCATCATGCTGGGATTTCCAGGCATGCGCCACCACACATGGCCCCTGGGGAGCTTCTTAAGCAGTCAGCAGCCAACGCTTTCTCAGTCCGGGGTCGACCCCCTCAATGGCCACCTGTCTTGACTTCTACTCAAATGGCATCCCTGAAGGTCAGGAATGTGTTTATAGTGGTCAAGTTGTCCAGTGCTCTGTAACCTTGGGGGCCCTTAATAGCTCATCGTCCTTAAGCTTTCCTTAGAGGTCCTCAAGACATCCCGCTCTGAGTTCTCTGCATCCTCCTGGCTTGTTTGTCTCCCATTCCCTTGGAATCTCTTCCTCTTTTTACCCCAGTTCTTCTATGCAATCTTTAAGGCTCAGTGTGTTATTCTCCTATTTTCTATTCTTTCTCTGAAAAGGCACTTGTTCTCATGTCTCCAAACTCTATGGTGGAGTAGGTGACCCTCAAAGCTGGACCAGGACAAAGAGCAGGTTTAAGAAGAAAATCAGAATTAGTGGGTATGAGAAACATTGAGAATATAGGAAGAGTTTGCTTATTTGGGAGCGTGTTGGCATTTTTAGGGACTGCTCCAGAGTATCTGGTAATTACCCATTCCCTGGCTTCCTATTTCCTTCCTTACGTTATGTAAATATTAATTCAATATTCTATTTACCAATTCAGGAACCATGGTCTTAGCTGTGTTGTTTACTAGTTGACTTCAAGATGAATGACAGGTCCTAAACCCTTCCTGTCTGGATGGTGAAACTAATCTTCTGTGCTAGAGCCTTTCTAATGTGGCGTGATGTAGGGCTGACCTTTGCATGCGTGGACTGATGAGGGACACACAGAGCCCTGCTGGGCAGTGATCCATCGGTCTGATGTGCAGCCAGGCTCATTTGAGATGGCCGACATAGCTTCTGTGTGTCAGGAACATGCCTGCTTCTGCAGCAGAGAGCAGCCCGGGGTGAGAGAGTGCCAACTATCCCTTTTCTTTTTGAGGGGACAGCATTTGAACAGCATCTAAACTAAACATCCCTAAAGTTTTCCCTCAAGACCAAGAAGCCTCTTTTCCTAGTCTTTAAGATGGTCTTCGTGTCTGCATCTGGCTTTCAAGAAGATTTTTATGAACTTCATCAACATCACTGACAAACTAGGCAATGCCCAACTCTCAACAGAAATCAATCAAGTGTAACAATTTTGGGGGGGAAAGTGCCTTTGTTTTCTGACTTATACCACAAACAGTGGCTCCAATCTGTCATTATGACTGAGAACATGTCACAACAATCTGCTTTTATTCTTTAGGAAAGAAGAACAGCTTCTTGCCTCCTCCAGCTACAGCTAATTTGGAAAATTTGCAAGCTGACATGCAACTTGATTAAAATGACCTGGAGCCACCGATTCTTTTAAAATGGGGCTCAATGCTTACAGCTCCAGACCTCCTGTGATCCAGTTCTCTCTCTTAAAGCTTATTTTTTTAGGGGAGGGGAAGAGAGGAGCTGGGTGAGGGCAGAGAACCAGCCGTATGTTACAGTCCACACAGAGATTTTAAATTATTTTTACTTTCCCCTTCAACTCTACTGTCACCGTGAGTTTCCACCAGAACTGAAAGGAGAAGAAAAGTAACATCTGACTTCCCTAAGAGGGTTAGGGTAGGTTCCAGAGTCCTGGGCACAGGGCAGCCTCATCTTCCAAATGAAGCCACTGTGTTGGCCTTGGAGACTGTTGTGACATTGTGGCTCCACTCCTGTTCCATAGTTTTAGAAAGTATGTAGCAATTTTTCCCTATTTGAATGGCCTCGCTAAGTCTTTGTTAAACCCATGGCTATACTGATGGTAATGATATTTCCTTCTAGGAAAACCAATGGGTAAAACAAACAAACAAACAAACTAACCAACCCAACAACACTTTGACCTATTCCAGCACTGGAGACCGTAGGTTCCACATGATGGAAACTGAGGCACTGTTCATGGGTCAGGGTGGAGGTTTGGTCTGTAAATACACTCTTATGAATATCTCAGCTTGCTTTATGGCTTCTACAAATGTGTATTACCGGCCCATCAGCGAGGGAGGATGTTAATGCAGGAAGTGTTAATGTGAGCTGGCATGGGTGCCCACAGCTGTATTGTTCACTAAGACAATGTATAATTATTAGGAGACAATATATAATTACACATTGAATTGTGTGCTGCAAACTGTAAGTGTTGGCGTTCTAGCTGGGAGAAGGGAGAGCTCACACTGGTTGAGACCACATAAACGCAGACGCTCATTTGTTGGGGGCTGTGCAGTAATGAGAATCATTCCTAAATCCTGTTGCCTTGGCAACCTTTTCTAAAATGATGTCGATAAAGAGCTAGCAACACTTATCAATGAAGCCAGCGTGTCTTGGGAAGGAAAGCTTCTGAAAACAAGGCATCAAGCATCAGTCCAAACGGGCTTTTAGGGGATAGCCCTGTTTAAAACCTAGTAGAGATATGAAATGCGAGATCAGACATTAAGGTCATGGCTATCAGCAATACCCTCAGCCCCCCTGGACAAACACATTTCCACTGTCAAGGCTGTGGGACATTCATCAGTTCAGGCCCTGGCTCTTCTGAATGGGTCATTTCTGTGTGGGTGGGCAATAACTGAGATGAAAGGAGGGACACCCCCGGGTGAGCAGTGGTGGCGTGACACCCCTCTTTGGAAGTTATACATCTCCCAGGGTAGCAAGGACACCTGGACAATTCCCCCTTCCTTGGTTACTGGCGGCTTAATGTGAATACATTATCTGATTTGGTTCTTGCACCTAATCTCTCGAGGTAATGAGGGAGGGATACAATTAGTTCCTTCTTATAGATAACAAAACAAGGCCCATAGAGGTTAAGTCACTTGTTTGTGCTGTATCTTCAAGATGAGTCAGGACCAAAACCAAAGACTTGGATTTGTTCCCCCCACTAGGCAGAGTGCAATCCCTTAGGAATCCCACCTCGGGACCTGCACAATTCCTTGCTTCTTAACACAGCCTGACAAGGACTCATTCTGTGGCTCTGGGTTCAAATCCTACCTGAGTTGTACAAACCAAACTCTGAATCAGCTTCTGGAGAGTGTGCATGTGGGGGTTGGTGGGTAGAGGTGGGGGAGGCAGCTGCTGTGTGGCCCTGGGCTGAGGCAGGTGAGGCCTCTCTGGTGCCCACACCTGGGCAGGTGCCTCCTTTGGTGTGCAAGGAGATAAGTCTGACATACCTCTCTGGGCATAATATTTTATCTGGAGAATATCACTAAAGAGATTGTGAGACTGCATTTTGAAGTTTTCTTTTTATAGCAGTTAAATCTTGTCCAGATTTTTCTTACTCATTTTAATTATGCTCTTTTAAATTATATTCCATCAGGCACAGGCTGACTACATTCAGACCAAACAATAACCCAGGCATCTTCCAGATATGGAACTTCAATGATTGTTTACATTAGTGTCAATCCTGAGACTGAAAGAGCGGAGGGTGCTAATTTGCATGATGCTAAAGGCCATCTATAAAAAAACACTCACAGAAGAAGATTAGAGCATAAATTGCCTGCAGCGGCATATGTCGAACTCCTGGGCTCCCAAACGGAGCAAAACTCTTATATAAAGCGCCTTTGCCCTTGTTAATTACAGAATAACAGACTGGAGGGGGCAACTTCCTCCCACTATATTCGTTCGTATGCCACAGTCCCTTCCCCCCTCCCTTCTTTCCTTCCATATGTAACTAATTTTTTAAAAACTTCGCATCCAAGTACAATATACTTACAAAAACAGTACACATAGTACGACTATTGACCTGGATGGGTTTTCACAAACTTAAGAGCCCTGTGCAATTGACATTCCCATCAAGAACAGCACTGCCAGCACCCCCACATCCCCCTCAGTCTCCCTTTCCAATGCTACCCCCACCAGGATAATCACCATCTTGACTTCTACCACCATAGTGGATTATTTCACCTGCTTTTGTAAATAAAATCATACAGTATGTGTGCTTTCGTGTGACTTTTGTGGGAGCCGTACATGTCTTTCTGTGTATTTGTAGGCCATGATTTTTGCAGTGCACTGCATGAATAAAGCATCATTTATTTATTAATTCTACCACTGGTGAGTATTTAGGTAGTTTCCAGCTGAATGTTTTACATCCAGTGTTGCTTTGGATATTCTAGTTCACGTCTGTTGACAAATACAGAGATGCATTTCTGCTGGGTATATGCCTAGAGTGAATGACTGGTCATTTGGTAGGAACATGTTCAGCTTTAGTGGATTCTGCCAAATGGTTGTCAAAGCAGTTGTACCAATTACACTCCCATCAGCTGTGTTGAGAGTTCCGGTTGCTCTACTTTCGTGCCAACACACATTTCCTACTTTTTATTTTTGGCATTCCGGTGGTGTATAGTATTAAGAGTATTTATTATATCACAGTTTTCGTTAGCATTCCCTTATGACTAGTGAACACGTTTACTATGTTTATTGTTCATTTGGATATCATCTTTTGTAAAACACCTAAGTCATTTGTGTATTTTTCTATTGGATATTCGGGATTTTTCTTGTTGATTTATAAAAGTTCTTTATTTATTCTGGTGGGGACACATTTAAAAATTTCTCCAAGGCTCAAGCACTTTTGTTTTCCACAATCAATGAAGTTTTGTTTCATAAAATAGAATGAAAAGGCATGACCAGACCTTCAGCCATAGGGTGAGCTTCACCACTATGCAATGTTTCCCTTCCTCATTACTGCAGCCTCCTTAGCACATTAGGGGGAAATGATATCAATATGGAACAAGCTTGAATAAGGTTTAGAAAAGTCTCGAGGCCCAAAGGAGGTTCCACCTTCTGGACAGTCCATGGGCAGCTTTGATTGAAGACAAGAGTGACTTCTGGGGCATCCAGCCTGGACCACATAGACACTACTCTGGGGGTCGGAGTGTTTATCCTTCCTTCCTTCCTTCCTTTCCCCACAAATATATATATATATATTTTTAATTTTTATTTATTTATTTTTTATTTTGCAGGGTTTTTTTTGGCCAGGGCTGGGTTTGAACCCACCACCTCCAGCATATGGTGCCGGCGCCCTACCATTTTGAGCCACAGGTGCTGCCCTCCCCAACAAATATTTACTGAGCACTTTCTAGGTGCTCTTCTAGGCACTTGAACTATATCAGTAAATAAAACAAAGATCCCTGTCCTCAGGGGGTTACATTCCAGTGGGAATGAACAACAAGGGTAAACATAAATTCTTAAATCATGTAGTATCTTAGAAGGTGATTAGTGCAAGACCATTGGTGGGGACCAGTAGGCTGAGAAGGTGAACTTAAGATTGGAGGGAGAGAGGGTCTTGGTCAGAGAGCAGCTGGTATGTTTAGGGAGCAGTAGGGAGGACAGGAAGTCACAGAGGTAACAGGAGCTTAAACACAGTAGAGCCTGGGAGGACTCCTGAAGGCTTAGCTCAGTGAGTAGGGCACCGGCCACATATACCTAGGCTGGTGGATTCAAGCCCTGCCTGGACCAGATAAATGACAATGACAACTGCAACCAAAAAATAGCTGGGTGTTGTGGTGGGCACCTGTAGCCCCAGCTACTTGGGAGGCTGAGGTAAGAGAATTGCTTAAACCCAAGAGGGCTTAGAGGTTGCTGTGAGCTGAGATGCTACAGCACTCTACTGAGGGTGACATGGTGAGACTCTGTCTAAAAAAAAAAAAAAAAAGAAAGAAAGGAAAAAACATGCAAGATGGGGGGTGGGTGTCAGCCACAGGTCTGGTCTACACTGCACACAGCTACAACTGCTGTGCTGAGCAGAGAGGGCGGGAGCCGGGTGGTGGGGGGAGGGTTGTTGCCAACCCAGTGACAGATGCTGGTGGCTGGACCCAGGCTGGTAGCCTGGGAGATGGTGAGGTGTGTTCAGATGCTGGATGTATTCTGCAGGTAGAACGGGTCTCCTGATGGTGTGGGTGTGGGCTGTGGGTGAAGACAGGAAGCAAGAGTGGCTTGGCCATCAAGAGACTTCCGGCTCTGGTCACTGCTTGTAAGACTCCTTGTTTCCGTGGGAAGTCCTCCCCGTCCCCCAGGTCTGATGTCCTGCCCTCAACTCCATCCCTCACCCCATCCTGGGTTACAAGCCCCATCCCAGGACAGGTAACCCTCACCTTGTGGCTGCCCCTTCTCTACTTCCCAAATCCGTTGTTATGACAAAAACTTGCTTTCCGGCTTCCCTCTGGGTTCACTTGGAGATCTGAAGGCTTATTTTGAAAGTAAAATAAATCTCTCCTTTTTTTGGTTATATTCCCACTGAAGCATTCCTAACTCTCCCTGAAGCCACACGAATGCCTCTGGCTGATCAAAAAAAATGAGTCACAGAAAGAAAAGCACGATTGATTAATATTTCAAGGTAACTTGTTATTGAGTTTACCTTCTGTTTGTATATTTCTTTTCGCTTAGAATCAGGGAAACCTCTGATGTTAGAGCTGAATGATAATGAGGAGATGGTGTCATCGAAGGCCTGCCTGTTATGTTTGAGAAAAACAGGGTCAGGGAGGTAAACTGAGGCCCAGGAAGGTAAACTGAAGGGCAGGGAGGTTAACCTAAGCCCAGATGGGACCACAGCTTTTCTATTCTGGCAGAAATGTTTCTTCTGTGACAACAAACCTGGGGTGACAGAGGCTGTTTCTGGACTTTGGATCTGGGCTTTGGGTTCCCTTTAGCTCCTTTCCCCTCCTCGTTATGTCCCTCCAAGCAGGCTCTCAGTTTCAGAGTCGATCAAGCACATTACTCAGTCACACTAAAAATAAACGTGTCCCTAAAAGGCCTTGGATCTCTCTGGGTCCTCTGCAGCGAGCTGACCATTTGGCCGGGGTTTGGAGGGTGCATGCCTTCAGAAGGGGCAGCCGTCTTTTGCCTGCCTCCCAACCCCAGCCCCGTGGTAGGTTTCCTCTAGCCACCTAGGGCAGGCTGCTCTGCTGACCCACACCCCTAGCATAGCCACAGGTCAGGGTTAATTAGCACACCCCCCTGCCCCCCCTGTCCTGGGCCTTCCTTACAATAGCAGCAGTGTTTGCCTGGACCTGGATGGCACTGAATTAGCATAAACCAACACAGGCAGAGCAGCTGGTTGGTGGGATGTGGGGCTGGACTGGAGGTCCATGCCAACACTGCAGAATTTGTGGCCATCTCAGGCTGTAGGAATCCAAGCCCAGGCTCTGTTTCTCTGAGTCAGAGTTTGCTGCTTGTGTCCTTGGAAAGAGGGTAAATCCTGGTTGGTTGGCTGGTTGCTGATTGCATTATAAATACTTATAAATGTAAACCACAATATTAACATTTGCACATTCACAGGGCCGTATGGCACCCAAAGATGTCTGAGTTTATAGATAGGGTTGCTGGGGTCATAGAATTAAGTGAGGTAGTCGTCCAAGGTCACAGACAGGGAGAGACAGAGTTGTGGGGGTCACTCTCGAGGCTCTTGGGAACCCACCCACCATCCTTTCCCCATTGCATTGCCAGCCAAGGACCCGTCAGTGTGTCTAGATGATGTGTGTTCTACAAAAATCTCTGTTCCCAAGTTAGTCACCTCCTCAGCTGCAGAGGTTCCCTAAGTGGAATCTACTTGCCCTTTTCTGGGGCTCCGACTGAGCATCATAGGACATCATCTCTAGGCTCAGAGATTATCTGATTAATTGACATGGTTCTCTGATGCTCCTTTTGTTCTAGTTCTATTCTTTAGTAGAACGTGACAGCTGGCATACCAGGGAAAGTGAGGGACTCAGAATCTGGCAGCTGCATGGGAGGATGTGACCTTGGGAACATTTCTGCCCTTGGGTCCAATTTTCTTATCTATAAAAAAAGGGGATTGGTAATAATCTGTCTGATCCCTTCCAATTCCAAACCTTCATGCTTTTCTTCAAAAAGATAAGCAAGCAGACTAAATAATAAAGCCAAAAATACCTCCCTGAACAAATATACCCTCAAATCCACATCCAATAGGAAGGGCATTTTTGTGATTTGGGTGTTAGCATTCAGGAATATTGTCCTAAGATTCTAATACGGTTGCTGCTGGAATTTCATCAGAAAACCTGAAGCAGGGCATGCTGGTAGACTTTAATCCATAAAAGTCCTCTAAGCAATATTTCTAATATATATTTTGTCAAAGATTTGATGCTCTCTGCTTAGGTATTTCTAACAAGCACTCTCTCTAAACAAATCTCTTTGAAAATGCATTAGATAACACGGTTCCTTCAATTCCATATCTCCCTTTCTGTCTAAACTGAAAAAGCCAGTTCACGTTATTAATGACAAGTCATTTTGCAGAGTGCCCAGGTTAATAGAAGAGATAACTGGCAAAATAAAAATGTGTAATACTAACATGCTGAAGATAAAACTGAGGTCTGATGCGAATGCATAATGCAGAGCATGGGGGGAAAAGTTACTGGCTGGTGCAGAATTCCAGCAGAATGAACCCGGCGGTGAGGGCCACCAGCTGCTTTCCCAGTGTGCTACGTTCCTGCCTCCTTTTTATCCTCAACTATTCTCCTTGAACCCAAATCTCAGAATTTCAGAGCAAAAAAAAAAAAAAAAAACACCCTTGGGAATTTTGAGGGTACGCACACTGAGGCCCAGGCAGATGAGGCACTCACCTGGAGGAATTGTGCCAGGTAGAGGCAGAATGCTCAGGACCCGTGTTTACTCCCATCCTGGTGCTTTGTCCAGGATTCCACTGTTCGCTGGTGCCTGCTCCTCTCTATGCAAGGAGGAGCGGGGACTTAAATAAAATTCAGAGCACCTTAGATTCAAATCCTACCACAGTCTAGCGGTATGGCTTTGGGAAAGTCACTTTACCTCTCTGTGCCTCAGTCACTGTAAGTGAATTGGTACAGGTAAAGCTCTTGACACTCTTCTAAGAATGTTCAGGAAAGTTAGTGATAGTTGGTAGTATTTTGTGATTTCTGCGTTTATGGGTTTTCAGTTATATAGTCCCTGTCTGGAAGCAAAGAACAGGACTTGAGGAGCTCATGAAGGCACAGGAATTGTGTGTTTCCTTGAAAGTCCTGTTCAGTATCAGAAGGATACGTTGGCTGTTCTCTGTGTCCACTAAGCATTAAAGCAAGAGGGAAGACACTTAGTGATAGCTGAGGCCACTGAGGTAGATTCTTTAACTCTGAGAGCGTGGGATCTCCTTGGGTGGTGAATTTGAAGCAGAGCTCTCGGGACCGGTAGCTGTATCATGTAAGTGGTGTGAAGGGGGAGAGCTACCCTAGGTGACCTGGGCACCCTTTCCACTACAAGGAGTCTGAGCTTCCTACTGCAAATTTTAATGAGTTGCTCTCATTAATTAAAATACAAATGTGTGATACTAACAAAAAAGAGGTTATCAAGGAAACTGAATTACCAGGAAACTGAAAACACAATTGGAGCTGGATAAACTGCCTTGAAGAGCTGAGACTTTGCGAACAGGCATGCCTATATGCTTTCCAGCTTCGTGACCTTGGGCAGGTGACCTTGTCTCCCTGAACCTCAGATTTTGTGTCCATAACTGGGAAAATATCAGTTCCTTCTTTATCAAGTTGAAATAAGAATTGATGAGCTAATATATATATGGTACTTAACACACTGCCTGGCACATAGTAAGTAATTAATGGTAATTATGATTAATTTTATTTTTTAAATGTGGTTTAGAAGAAGCTAACTAATGCCTCATTTAATTACAACTCTTACACATTAAAAGCATTTTGAAAGCACCTCAGCATAGCTCCTTGGTGGGAAAGGATTTTTGTCATTTATTTCTCAGTGAACGCTCCTGGCATTTAAGCAGTGAACGTGTGATGGGGGCAGGATTCCATTTTCATTTAGAGCTCTTTTGAATAGGTGGCTCCTTGAGCTGGCTCTAGGAGAAAAATACTCCCGGGTATCTAAACGACCTACACTATTTGGAAAAACAAGCAAAGCTGGATTGATCTCTGAGTTGATTGCTTTCAGAAATAACAACTTGGCTGAATTCAATGGCTTCCTCCCTTTTTCCGTCAGCCAATTTGGGGGGTAGATATAGCTTCATTATGAAATCTGGGTGAGCTTGACTCTGTATAATTCAATCTCAAGGTATAAACGATCTGGAATGTTTTGCGGCAGACCTTGAATGAGTTCCGAGCAGGGAATGGAAGCTTGAAAAGCCGGAGAGTGGAAGCATCCAAGTTTTCAGTTTCAGGTGGCCTTGATTAGCTCACAGTGACAAACGAACAGTTATCTCTGAAACCCACCCTGTCCACCCTCCTTGAGTCTGGTTAGCTTTACTCTCTCTGGAAGGATCACTGGAAGAAATCTCAGGGACCTGACAAGCCAACCCCCTCATTCTCTAGATTAGGAAGCTGACATTTAATGAGTTTGTGTGACCAGCATCTCTTACTCTATAATATTTTCCTCTTGGTCCCAACAACACCATGTTCTCTTTTCCTCAAGAAAGACTTATTGAGGGAATTTCCAACTATTTTACCATTTCCACATTGTTCACAATAAAACAAAAATCTATCTTTATTAAAAATATTAAAGTGTCAGCTCTTTAGATCTGAGTGTACCGGAGACCTGTTTCCTTGGGAGACAGAAGGAAGGAGGCAGGGCGCTGGGGTGGGAGGCAAGTAGGGTGGTGCCAATGGGCAGGCTGAAGAAGACCTTCACTGCCCCCTTGTGGGCACACGGGGCCAAAGGGGGTCATTCCTCTGGAGCATCCATCCCTCTGTCTACTTCTTTGGCTGCTTGCCTGAGATCTTTATCAGGGCAATCAGCGTTTCTTCAATGGAATTTTTGTTATAGTTTTTCCTTCCACTGTACTTTTTTTTTTCTTTCTTTAGCCCCAGGAAAGGGGAAGTTGTTAAAAGCTAGCAAAATTCTATATTCTGAAAAAAATATCTACAGGCAGAAGAGGTCAGGATCCAGGGAAAGGCTGTTCCGATGAAATCTTCAGGAGCTTTGCCAGATTGTTGTTTCATCTTATTGTGGCATGTCTCAACAAGAGCAGAGATTTATGGGGTGAACGTTAGGCCTGGGGTTGGCACCGTCATGGCTGTCACCTGGTCCATCGGGGAAGTCAGGACAGCTGAGGATTCATTTGCTATCTCATGTATTGTCCTTGTTTGCAGTCCAAATTAGTTCTCACCTCACATTCTGATCGCTTCAGATTCAATATCATCAGTTGAAATACTAACGATATTTTTCAGTGCAAAAGAAAAATGACTTTCAAGTCTTGTATTATGGAAGGGATTATAATAAATTAAATGCCTAAACTGGCAGAGTGCAAACAATTTTGACTCAGATCTAAATGTTTGCACTGGCTGTTTAAACATTTAATTTGTTAGAATGGAAGTAGCAGCACAGAATAAGCATGTTAATTAAACTCAGGCTTTAGCAACGTGAGTCATCCCACGGACACAGAGCGTGACAAACCCGGATGGCAAGAGTCAATGTGCGTTGCTTTCTCATTCTCCAAAGGAACATTTTACATCTTTAAACTCTGCAGACATTAGTGATTTTTAATGAATTGTTCTGTCTTTCAGAGGTGACTTTTAGATGATGCTGTAGTATCGTTGGGCTGGGAAACAACTTTGCTAATTAAGTTGCAGGGACGTCATCACCATAGATAATTGATTAAAGGGATCACCTGACTAATCTGTCCTGTGATTTTACATTCAAAAATAGAAAAAATATAAGAGTTATAAAAAGAAAGCCTCTAAGTAGCAGCTTATCAAAAACAAAGAATCTCCCCCATCATTGCCATATGGACTATCACCACAATTGCCAGTATCATAACCATCATCATCCTTATCACAGCTTTTGGGGGCATGGAATATCCAGGCCCGAATTTCTGCTCTGGCCTTGGTTCTGCCACAGTAGTAGAACCGTGGTCAAATAATGCTGCTTAAGTCACTGGTTTTGTCTAAGCTGTCACTTCCTCACTTGTAAAATGAAGGCATTTTTATTAGTGAGGGTAAAACTAAGCTGATGTTAGAAGCCCAAATATAGTGATTTAAATAAGATAATAGTTCATTTACCTCTCAGCAATAACCCAGTTGTTTCAGCCTGGCAGGGGAGCACTTGACTCCCTCCCTTCCTCAGAAAGCTTTGGTGGTCCCCTGTGGCTGCAGAACTCAATTCAAGGTCCTTCACATCTGACCTTGACCCATACCTCCAACTCATCCACTCTTAGCCTTTCTGTTTCCATCTAGTCTTTATTGTTTCTGTTTCCTCTGTCTAGAATGCTCTTTTCTTCTTCCCTATTGACATTTTATCCACTCTGTATAGCCCAGCTCAAATGCTGTCTCCTTCATAAAGCCAAAGCTTCCCTCCTCTTACCCCTTGCCCCTCCCTGTGAGAACGTTCATTGTGTCTTCCTCTGCCTTCTGATATTTTTGCCTTTTTCATAGCATCTAATTTAATTCGCCTATAATTAAGTTAGTTATTTATAGAAATAGGTTTTGTATTCCTGGAGGCAACACACTACATATTATTTGTCTTTGTTCCCCCAGTTCCTCTATCCAGCATTGTTCCTTGCCCAATAAATGCATGTTGAACTGAATGGAGTAAGAAGTTGTTACAGAGAGGAAAACTCAGTTGTCAAAATAGCAACCATTTGCTAACTCAAGGGGCCAATTAGGCCATGAGTTATTCTTTGGAAAATTCCAGATGTGGATCAAAACAATTCCAATTAGACTTACATTCTGTGCTAGACCCAGAATAGCATACAGAAATACTCCTTGGGCCTTACACCCCATGTTATTAGGAAGAACACTGTCCTTGAGATTTCTATTATTTTTCTTAAAGCTTTTGTCCACAAGACATTGAAATTACATGTGTGTAATTATAGATGTATAGGCACGTATACAGTTTTTTGGGGGCTTGGATTACATACATGGATGTTGCCTATCATAGTCTTTAAGTCTACCTCCATTTGTGCAATTTCTATCCCATTTCAGCCATGTTAGAATCTAAGAGTTACTTGACTTAAGGAGTCTCATTTCAAACAGTAACCTAACTCATGGGATCTAGGGTAGGAAGCTTAGAGCTTTGAGCTCTGTATGGGTTTACTGTGCAGTTGGGAAAACTTCATCTCCCTTCCCTAAACCTCAGTCTTCTCATTTGTAAATAGAGTAGATGCTACTGTTTTCCCCTGCTCACAAGGCTGTTTGTGCAGATGATGGCAGCTCATTAGTGCAGTGCTTTGAAAAGAGCGCATGGAATCCTGTTGGGTACTGTTGGGAGCTAACCTCCAGGCTTGTGAGAACGGATATTAGAGCCATGCATCTGCTTGTTCCAGTCACTGGGTGCACATGAACAGTCCCTTAGTTGTATTTATAACACTAGCTTTTTTCCGAAGAAAGAAATTAAATTTGTTTTTTCATATTTTACAAATGCAACCATGAGTTAGTCTGCTTGAATGAATTTCACACCATAATGTAGATAATGTCAGGATGGCAATAAAACTTATGAAATAGAGCAGGGGTGATGAAAAGACAAAGCAGGAGGGAGAGATTCAGACAACTCCACTTTTCTGCCTGAAAATTTTCTTTTTCTTTTCTCTCCCTCTATGCCCTTCAATCCCCCTGAACATGTAAACCTTTCTGCTCCTCTTCATTTGAATGAATCTGGGCAGGTGGTATTAATACTTATAAAAGTAAATGGAAACTGCAAAGATGGATGTACAGTCTGTCACCTAGTTCAGATTTTTTCAATTCTTTGTATCTGTCATCTTACAACTCACCTATGATTGGAACTAACTGAGCCCAAAATGGTGCATTCGAGGACGTCTGAGTGGGGCCCACACTTTCCCATTTGATTCATTTATTACAAAGGTGTCTGTGACAGGTTCCATTCCTGCAGGATCCTATGACCAGTGAGAACTCACATATGAACGGAGCAGTTTCTGCTGTGTTGTGGATGTGCTACCCTACCCTGTTTCAGGGAGTTAAGGCTTAAACTCAAGAATTAACCTGAAACGATAGTTTCAAGAGTGGGAGGAGTTTGGGAAAGGGTATGCTGCTGATATGTAAGATTGCGTCTGATTGTAGGAAAGAATTTTATCATCTCCATACAAAGAGGGAGGCCTTTGGAATGATGATAAATAACCCATCTCTCAATACACACACACATATACAGAAGGTCTGAGGAATAACAGTCACTTTACAGTTGCCTCAGTCAGGGGCCATTTGGTTACAATTTGCTCAAGCTGGTTTAGGCAAAGGGGAGAATTTGTCTCAGAGTCCAGGGACAGAGATGGTTGTGGAGTCGAGTGGGGCTCATATCCTGAAGTGAAAGTCACCAAGAGGGCTCAGGGTCTCTGCTTCTCTGTCAGCTTGATTCATTGCTGTCTCCTCGGCTGATGGGTTTTTGTAAGTCACACATGTATCAAGCATAGCTGCCTCTTCCCTGGTCTGTGGAGAATTCCAGGGTCCCCAACCTGGAATATGCAACTCTGATTGATGAATAGAATTATTCTCAAAATGGTCACTTGACCAAATTGGTCCAATCAGGATGGGTCAATCAGGTGACCTCTTCTCAATCAATCATCTTTGATTGGGGTTACAGCAAGAAGCTGGGGAAGCCATTCCTTGAGAAGAGAATGCACAGAGGGTAGAGAAATGAACATCCAGTTCAACACCTAACTCTTTAAAAAAAAAAAAAACCTCAGGTTAATGTGAGGGTACAGACAACCAAATCACAATATTTAAATTTGTTAGGTAGAGTCCCTCTTGTGGCTATATCCTGCACCCAAAAGGTGTGGTGTATACTCCTACACTGTGCCCATTCAGTGGGAGCACCCTAAACTCCCTCCCTACTCTACCTGCACTTGTTCTCCCTCTCCCTAACTTGATTTCAAATGAGTTTTTCTCCTATGTGAATGTGAATTAGATCAGCTACTGGCCTCAAATTGGTATTGAGCATGTTGGATATTTTCTTTTCCATTCTTGTGATACTTTACTGAGAAGAATGTGTTTCAACTCCATCCAGGTTAATATAAAAGATGTGAAGTTCCCATCTTTTTTATAGTTGAAGGATATTCCATGGTGTGCATATACCATAGTTTGTCAACCCATTCCTGAGTTGATGGGCATTTAGGCCATTTCCACATCTTGGCAATTGTAAATTGAGCCACAATAAACAATGTAGTGCCAATGTCCTCATGATAAAATGCTTTTTTTTTTTTCCTTCTGAGTAGATGTCTAGTAGTGGGATTGTAGGGTCAATGAGTTTTTGAGTTCTCCATACTTCTTTCCAAAGAGGTTGTAATAGTTTGCAGAGCCACCAGCAAGATAAAAGTGTTCCCTTCTCTTCACATCCATACCAGCATCTGCAACTTTGGGGTTTAGTGATGTGGGTTAATTTTACTGGGGTTAGATGATATCTCAGGGTAGTTTTGATTTGCATTTCTCTGATGGTTAGGGACAATTAGCATTTTTTCATGTTTGTTAGCCATTCATCTATCTTCCTCAGAGAAGGATCTATTCATATCCTTGCCCAGGAATATATGGGATTGTTACCTTTATTTGGGTGATTATTTTGAGTTCTCTGTAGATCCTAGTTACCAAGCCTTTGTCAGATTTATAATATGCAAATATCTTTTCCCATTCTGAAAGTTGTCTATTTGCTTTGATTGTTGTGTTCTTAGTTGTGCAGAAACTTTTTAGTTTACTTAAGTCCCATTTGTTAATTTTTGTTGTTGCAATTGCCATGGAAGTCTTCTTCACAACATCTTTCCCCAGGCTGACACCTTCAAGAGTTTTTCCCATGCTTTCTTCTAGGATTTTAATTGTTTCTTGCCTTAAATTTAAATCTTTTATCCATCTTTAATCAATTTTCATAAGTGGTGAAAGGAACGGGTTAAATGTCAGTCTTTTACATGTAGCTATCCAGTTCTCCCAGCACCATCTAGTAAATAAGGATTCTTTTCCCCAGTATATGCTTTGGTTGGGTTTATCAAATATTGTGTGGCTATAAGAGACTGGCTTCATCTCTTGGTTTTCTATTTGGTTCCAAAAGTCTATGTATGTATTTCTGTGTTAATCCTATGCTGTTTTGACCACCATAGGCTAATAATATAGCCTAAAGTCTGGTAGGAGAAGGCCTCTGGTTTTGTTTTTATTACTAAGAATTGCCTTGGCTATACAGGTTTTTCCTGGTTTGAAAAATGAAGATTATTTTTTCCAAATCTTAAAAGATGTTATGGAGAAGAATTTCTCAAGCATTGCAAGAGATACAGAAATTCAGATTATAGATAGTTTCAGAACCCCAGCACTACTCAATCCAAATAAAGCATCTCCTAGACACATTGTAATTAACTTTGCCAAAGTTAATATGAAGGAAAAAGTCCTGTGAGCAGCAAGGCATAAGAAAAGCATTACAAAAAAAAAAAAAAAAAAAAAAAAGAAAGAAAGAAAAAAAAAAAAGAAAAGAAAAGAAAAAAGAAAACATTACCTACAAAGGGAAAAATATTAGGATGACTGCAGATCTTTTGGCTAAAACTTTTCAAGCCAGAAGAGGACAGTCATTGACCTTTAATCTTTGAAAACAAAACAACTTTCAGCCCAAGATCCTGTATCCAGCTAAACTGAGTTTCATTTGTGATGGAGAAATCAAATACTTTACTGACATTCATATGTTGAGGAATTTTGCCATAACCAGACCAGCTTTCCAGGAAATACTTCCTTCTAAATGTTTTGGAATAGTTTCTACAGTGTGAGTATAAGCTCTTCTTTGAAGATTTGATAGAATTCTGGTATGAAGCCATCTGGTCCAGGGCATTTTTCTGTTGGAAGATTTTTTATTGTTTCTTTGATCTCAGTGCTTAATATTGGTCTGTTCAAGAGATCTATTTCTTCTTGGTTAAGTCTAGGGGAGAGTATGATTCTATTGGTCCATTTCCTCCACATTGTCAAATGACTGGGCATAGAGATTTTTGTAGTAATCAGAGATAATCTCTTATATCTCTGTGGTATCTGTTGTTATTTCCCTCTTTTCATTTCTGATTCAGGTTATTAGATATTTTACTTTTCTCTTTCTAGTTAGTCTGGCCAATGGTTTATTGATTTTAATTGTTTTCTCAAAGAATCAACTATTTGTTTCATTAATTTTCTGAATGATTCTTTTGTTTTTAATTTCATTAATTTCTGATTTGATTTTGGTTATTTCTTTTCTTCTTCTAGGTTTCGGATTAGATTGTTCTTCTTTTTCCATTTACTTAAGGTGATTCATTAGGTTATTTATGTGTTCTCTTTCTGTTTTTTGGATGTAAGCATCTAATGCAATAAATTTCCCTCTTTTTTTTTTTTTTTTTTTTGAGACAAAGCCTCAAGCTGTCCCCCTGGGTAGAGTGCTGTAACATCACAGCTCACAGCAACTTCCAACTCCTGGGCTTAAACGAGTCTCCTGCCTCTACCTCCCAAGTGGCTGGGACTACAGGTGCCTGCCACAACCCCCAGCTATTTTTTGGTTGCAGCCATCATTGTTGTCTGGTGGGCCTGGGCTGGATTCGAACCCACTACCTTAGGTGTATGTGGCTGGCGCCTTAGCCACTTGAGCCACAGGGGCTGAGCCAATAAATTTCCCTCTTAAGGCTATTTTTGGAATGTCCCACAGGTTTTGGTAGCCTGTAGCTTCATTGTTGTTATCTTTGAGGAATTTACAAATTTCCTCCTTTATCTCTTCCTTGACCCAACTGTCATTCAGCATGAGGTTATTTAATTTCCATGTCTTTGTGTGGCATGATAGTTTTTGTTGTGTTTTTATTTTTTGCAGTTTTTGGCCAGGGCTGGGTTTGAACCCACCACCTCCAGTATATGGGTTGGTGCTCTACTTCTTGAGCCACCGGTGTCGCCCAGATGATAGTTTTTGTTGGAGTTGAGTTCTATCTTTATTGCCTTGTGGTCTGAGAAGATACAAGGTATAATTTCAATTCTTTTGATTTTGCTGAGGCTTGATTTGTATCCTAGGATATGATCCATTTTGGAGTATGTCCCATGGGCTGATGAGAAGAATGTATATTCCTTAGCTTTGGGATGGAGTGTTCTGTATATGTCTATTAAGCCCATTTGACCCAGGATCACATTTAAGTTGCTTGTAGCTTTGCTTAGTTTCTGTTTAAGAACTAGGATCTACCCAGTTCTGTCAGAGGGGTGTAAAGTCCCTAGATATTATGGTGTTATGGGATATCATATTGCTCAGATCAATCAAGGTCTCTTTCATAAATCTGAGTGCAGTTAAATTTGGTCCATAAATATTTAGAATTGAAATGCCTTCTTGTTGTATTATTCCCTTGGCCAGTATGAAGTGACCAACACCTAATTCTTGCTTGCTAATGAAATGATGATAAAGTTTGAGGATTTTCCAGGTTCTTTGCTTTTATATCTCTCTTCTTTTCCTAACCCTCACCATTTCACAGCCAGTGGCTTGGGGAAAATTATTTTACTTTACTTTTAAACAACATTGTAGTTTAACTAATAGTTTAACTAACAGGAGCTGATGTAAGAAATGCATGTTTCTTTCCTGGAGCCTACAATTTAGTGGGTAAGACAGATAAAAAAAAAAAAAACCACACAAATAAACATACTGAACAGCAAACAAAATAATTACAAGTTGTACCGAGAGGAAGCAGAATATTGAATTAGGGAAGATGGGCTGGAGAAGAGGGGACCTATCTCAGATGCAGTTGCAGGAGGATTGCTCTGGAAAGTTGACTTTTTAGTGGAGCTGGAAAGGACAATCATGAAAAAAAAATAGGAAGAGTGCTAAAAAGTATTTCAGGCAGAGAAAGGACAGCATGTGCCCCCAAATGTGAAATTGCTGAGGAGGAAAATAACTTAATTTGCTTTTCATTCCTAACATGCTTCATGTTTTAACGCTCCTTCACATTGATAATTGAAGGTCTTGTTTTTTAGACTTTATTAAGCTCTACTGGAAAAAATTAAATTGTAGCACAGTAGATATACATTGGCATCCTTATTTCAATCAACATTCAAGATGCAGGTTTATATTATAATAAAATAATCCAGTCTTTTTTTTTTGAGATATTATATACAGCATCTGATATTCATGGACTGATCTGGGATTGAGTCTTGTCTTTCTGACTTACTAGTTGTATAACTTTGGGCAAGTTTCACAGTTTTTCTGTGTATCATTAGTTTCTTCATCTCCCCCCCCGCCCAGCCTTCATCTCTTGCTCATAGAGTTTTGTTAAAATGGTAATTAAATTAGGTTGTATTAAATGAGGAAATGTATTTAAAGTGACTGGCACAGGGTCTGCCACTCATTACATGTTAATTACAATTTTTAAAAGTTTGTGCACATTATCCAGAAATCAAATTCTAGCAAACTGTAGTGCTTCTTGGGGAGTTCAACACATAAAAGAATCTTATGATGAATACTTTGGAACACATATTGGAGTGGATCAGAACACAGAAGTCTACGCTCTTTTTTCTCTCCAATTCCCTTAAGGCAGTGAAAAGAGATTAACATCAGAAACTGAGAGAAATTCCTCATATGAATTGGATTAGCAAAGACCAAGAAAATCACAGTCCAGAACCCACCTAGTAGGACACAGCTGTAAAGTAAGAGTAGAGTGAGAGAAATTCTGAGCTCAGCTCCAGCAGATGCCATGAATAGGAAGAGAGTCCTGGGGCAAGTGTTAGGAACGGAGAACTATCTGTGTGCAGAGCAGAGGGCCAGTTAGTTAAAGCTCTTGCCAAATAGCAAATTAGGCTAAAAAGTACAGGAGGGAAAAGTGCCCTGCTAGGAGGTCTACTCAAGGGATTGGAGGACCTAGGTGTGGGGGAGGACCCAGGGAAGCATGAGGAAATTCTGGGCTTCATAAAAGAAACAAAGGGAAAGAGGTAAAGTAAGAAAGTCCTCCTTCTGTACCAGGAAACCACTGAGGTTCTTCATTGTGGGAGTCCTCCTTACTTTTTGGCAACTGAAGAAAGGTCCTCAGCCTCACACCTGTCCTATGCCCAGGCTTCCCTGCTAGGATGTTCCCCAACAACCCAAGAGGTAAGGCCTTTAGGGGGAAACAAATCAGTATAATTGAAGAAAAAGTATTTGCCCACTGCCTACACGGAGCATAGTACAAAAAGACAACCAGTGAGTACCAGGTATTTGAGGGAAAATAATGGCATGAAAGAGAAGGACCAAAATTAAAAAGAACTGATGATCTTGAAAGAAAAAAAGATAATTCAAGAAGCAGGAGAAACTTAAAACAAACAAACAAACAAAAGAAAACCAGGAGGGAAGTGTATTCATTAAACAACAGTGAAAACAAGCTGCTCTGGAAACTGAAAACCAGACAGCAAGGAATAATTCTAGAAAGTTAAAAATCTGAAAGGAAACATTTGATAGAGGGCCCGAGCAATGGAATAGGCCAAATGCCTGATCTAGAACTAAGGCTCGGGAAATCCATCAGAATTTAGAGCAACACTACAAGGAGATAAAAAACACAGGGAAAAGTTTTAATACAAAAAGGGCCAATTTAGGAAGGTCAAAGCACCAACTGAACAGGAAATATCCAGAATCAGAGAACAGAGACCAGGCAGAAAGGAAAAATAGAGGAAATATTTCTTCAAGCTACAGAGAGACAAGAATCATTTATTTTCAAGTAGAGCCACTGAAAGCCAGTGGAGCTAATATAAAAACATCCACATACCAGAAAATCTTGGTGAAATGAACAGGTTCAAAGGATGAAAGAAAATCTGTAACATTTCCAGAAAGAAAAAGAAATACCATCTACTGTAGTGGACATTAGTAGTTACGGTGTTAGCTTTCTTGCTTTTCCCTTTTCTATTCTCAGTAAGAGTTCCCTCTCATCACTCTCCCTCCCTTCCTCCTCCCTCCCTCCCTTTCTTCCTTTCTCTTTTTTTCTGTCTTTTTCTCCTTCTTTCTCTTTTGAGTCTTTTCTCTGTCCATGTCATTTAGATGGGACTATAAATTTTAGGACCACCCCAGGCCATAGGAAGGAGCCTGGGACCCAGACCTGACCCATGAGAGAATCCCATTTACTGGCCAGACTGATTAGCTTAGGTTGGGCACAGGAGCCAAAAGAGCCCTCCCGAGGATTTTCATGTATTAGTGGGGAAGCTGGTCTCTCTCTCTCTCTCTTTTTTTTTTTTTTTATTTGAGACTGGGTTTTGCTCTATCACCTGGCCTAGAGTGCAGTGGTGTTATTGTAGTTCACTGTAACCTCACACTCCACAGCATCAGGTGATTCTCCTGCCTCAGCCTCCTGAGTAGCTGCGACTACATGCACAGGCCACCATGCCCAGCTAATTTTTCTATTTTTTGTAGAGTTGGGAGTCTCACTCTTGCTCAAGCTGCTCTGAACTCCTGACCTCAGGTATTCCTGCTGCTTCAGCCCCCCAGAGTGTTAGGATTACAGGTCTGAGCCACAACACCCATCCTCCTTAGTCTCTTTCTTTCTTTCTTTTTTCTTTTTTTGAAACAGAGCCTCAAGCTATCTCCCTGGGTAGAGTGCCGTCGCATCACAGCTCACAGCAACTCCCAACTCCTGGGCTCAGGTGAGTCTCCTGCCTCCGCCTCCCAAGTAGCTGGGACCACAGGTGCCCGCCACAATGCCCGGCTATTTTTTGGTTGCAGCCATCATTGTTGTTTTGGCGGGCCCGGGCTGGATTCGAACCTGCCACCTTAGGTGTATGTGGCTGGCGCCTTAGCCACTTGAGCCACAGGCGCCGAGCCATTAGTCTCTTTCTTATCTGGCTACAGAGATATTAGCTACACCTGCACGTAGTTATCTTTCTAGTATAGAGGAAGCTTGTCACAGTAGTACAGAATAAATTGAACATACAGAAAAAACTACAGAGTCACATGACATGGAAAAGAACCTCAGTGACACTGTTTTAACCACTGGATTCAGCCATACTTGAGGTCTGTTTCCCTTTTGGACTTCCCAGGGATGAATCAATAAATTCCCTACTTTGATGAAGCTGGATGAGTTGAGTTTCTGTACTATGTGAGAGGAATGAAAATCAGATTGATCAAGACTTCTCTCCCAGCCACATGGACTGTTAGAAGATAAGGCAGAAAATTCTTTGAAGTTCTGGGAAAATAGTTTTGAATCTAGATGTTTATATCTATTCAAAAACTTTCCCAGTGCGAGGGCAAAATAGATACTTAAGACATGTAATAAATTGGAAGGTTTTCCACTCATAGAACCTCTCTGAAAGAATTCCTTGGGAATTTAAGAAGTAGGAAGATGGAAAATGGAAAATGACGTTAAATAAAGTTTTTTAAAAAAAGAAGCAAAGTCATCAGTGAAAGATAATCTAAGTAATAAGATGCCAAATAAAAAAAGACTCACAAATGGTTTGGACCTAAAATTCTGAATTACTATTTCATAGGAGGGAATGGTGGGAAGGAAACACCCTGCTGGTGTCCTAAGATTCTCACATTGTTAGGGAGGAGCTACAGATACTAAATCTAGGCACAAGTAGTAAATTTAAATTTTATTTTTAAAATTTTATTATTATTATTTTGTTGTTGTTGTTGTTGCAGTTGTCATTGTTTAGCAGGCCCAGGCTGGGTTCGAACCCAACAACCTCAGTGTATGTGGGCGGCACCCTATCCACTGAGCTATGGGTGCTGCCATAAATTTAAATTTTAGTTGTTGTCAAATTTAATAGCAGGTACCAGAAACATAGAAATAGGATGTATAATTCTCAGATCATTAACGGGGAAAATAATACAATCTAATAAAAGGCAAAGGAGGGGAAAAGTAAATACTAAGATACTTGGAAAGAGAAAGCATAAAACAAGCCAACAGGAATAAATCCTGACACAGTAGGGGTTATCATAAGTGACCAAATAAGTAGGTCCAATGGGCTAGAATGGGAGCACCTTGAAGGCAGGAGTATAATTGGTTTTGTTCATGGCTGAGTCATTCAATAAATATTTGTTGAATGAATGAATGGCTAGAAGTTCTATGATTTGATTTTCACTAAGCATGTTCAAAAAACAGATCTAAATAAAACAGTCTACATGTACTACATGTACCACACACTAAGGTAGGAAATAAAAGAATGGGAAAATATTTCCCAGGAAAATGCTGGAGAAAAGGGCAAGTATGGTAATATTAGTATCAGATAAAACATTTCAAGGTCAAATGCGCTAAATTAAATCAATAATAACATTTTCTGTGACCTAGCTAGGAAGATCAAGGAAATTAGCTGACAAAGTATTAGAATTTATAAGATAGGTCAGTAGATGAGTAGATACAAAATTAACCTACATAAATTAATAATATTTCTATAAACTATAAATAACCAATTAGAAAATGAAAAGGATAACAGATTCAAATCACATTCACATGACAAAAAAGTGCAAGAATACTAATATGATAGACTGAACAAGAAATGGGCAAGGCTAGTGATGAAAAAGAACTATAAAATGATAACATTATTATAAATATTATCAAATATTACCAAACCCTGAAAAAAAAATGGAGAGACACTTCCTAAGTGAAATCATTCCACACACTGTAAAGACGATAACTCTCCCCAAGACAGTCTTCGGATTCAGTACAATCTAAAGAAATATCCAGAATTTGGTAAACATATCTAATCTGAAAGAAAAACAGCATGAGAAGAACTGGGGAGCATTTTAATAAGTAATGGAGGAAAGGTTTGCCCTACCAGATATCAAAATATGCTCCTAAAGTTTACTAATTGAAACAGTGTGATATTCATACAAAAACTGACAAATACATGGCATATGTTAGAAATATAAACTAGAGAGTCCAAGAATAGACAAGTCAATTTATAGGACTTTTGTTTTTGATAGAAATGGCTTCTAAGGTAGTGGGGAGATGGTATTCATAAAGGTGTTCATAGAACTACCTATTCATTTTGAAAAATAAAGTTGAATTCAATCTTGCACCATACTGAAAATAAATGAGTAGTATATTAAAAAGCTAATTGCCGGAGGTGTGAGGATTGCCTGAGCTCAGGAGTTCAAGATCAGCCTGAACTAGAGTGAGACTCCATCTCTAAAAAATAGCTGAGCATTGTCGTGGGCACCTGTAGTCCCAGCTACTCGAGAGCCTAAAGCAAGAGAGTTGCTTGAGCCTAAGAGTCTGAGGTTACTGTGAGCTATGACACCATAGCACTCTATGAGGCCGACAAAGTGAGATTCTGTCTTAAAAAAATAAAAATAAAAATAAAAAGCTAATTTTAAAATCTAAACTTTAAAATATTGAAAAATTGCAAGAGATTTAAAAAAATGCTGAAATGGAGAAGGACTTCTTATGTAAGACATAGATTGAAAAATTAAAAAAGAAAAGATGGATAGACTTAACTCCATAAAACTTGACAAACAAAATAACCACCCCCCAACACAAAACTATATAGGAGGAAATATTAGTAAGATAAAAAATACACAAAGGATTAATGTGTATTATTCTTAAGGAACTCTTGTAGATCAACAGACAACCCAATAGAAAAATGGACAAGAGATATGAACAGGTAATTCACAGTAGAAGAAATAACAAAAGTCAATATACATTAGAAACATACTCAGTGTTATTTTAAAAAGGGAAACAAACTAAAATAAGAATGTTATATCAATTTTTTTTTTTTTTTGAGACAGAGTCTCAAGCTGTCACCCTGGGGACAGTGCCATGGTGTCACAGCTCATAGCAACCTCAAACTCTTGGGTGTAAGTGATTCTCTTGCCTCAGCCTCCCAAGTAGCTGGGACTACAGGCGCCCACCACAATGCCTATTTTTTTTTTGTTGTTGTTGCTGTTGTCACTGTTGTTTTAACTGGCCCAGGCCAGGTTCGAACCTACCAGCTTCAGTGTATGTGGTTGGCGCCCTACCCACCAAGCTATGAGTCCTGCCATTATGTCAATTTTTATTCATATTAAGACTGACAAAAATTTTAAAAGATAGGAACTGTTCAATAATGCTGCACATATATCAGTAAAGTTTTTGATTGCAAATGCCATGAAGACATGACTTAAACTGCCTTGGGGAGTTAGCAAAATTTTTATTTAACATAACCAAATGTCTAGAGATGTGGCCAGCTCTTGGTGTGGCACCTTCAATGGCTTGTAATGATGTTAGGGACCCAGGTTTCTCCTTTCTGTTTTGTTCTATCAAACGTCAGCCTAAGGTTGTTTCTCTTAGGGTAGCAAGAGGGTTAAGGCAATTCCACCAGATACATCTAGTCCTGAAAAGTTTCAGAAGAGATGATCTTTACCTTGTGACTCTTAGAAGTGAGGAAATCTTTCTAGAAGTTCCCCCAGGAGTATTTTCCTGTGCAGGTCACATGCCTATCCTTAAACCCATCTCTGGAAAGAGGAATGGGCTTATCCTCATCACTCTGTGTGTGTGTGTGTGTGAGAGAGAGAGAGAGAGAGAGAGAGAGAGAACACCAGATCTGCCATTACCACTCTAATGAGTGGGGAAACAATCTCATTCATTGCTGATAGGAGAATGAATTGCTACAGCCTATTGATATCTTTCAAAATTTAAAATTCGCACACACTTTGAATCGTTCCTTCAAGGTATCTATGTACAGAACCACTGGCATGTTGTACAAGAGACATTTGTGAGGATATTCACGACAATGATGCTTATCTTAAAAACTGGATATCCTCTGAATAGCCACCAGTGGTGGAATGCTACATTCACACAATGCCTTGGAGGCTGCAGTTGCAAAAACTCTAAGACATAAGTGAAAAAAATCAAGTTATAAAACTGTTCTATTTATGCTATAAACACACTTAGAAGTGGCAACTATTTGCATACAAGTGTGTAGAAAAGGAACTCAAAGGATAACAATCCCTTCTTCCAAGGAGGAGTTAGGATGTGGAGCATGTAGAGCACTCTTTGTATTTTTTTTTTTTTTTTTACAATGTTGGCTTTAGGTAATAAAGACATTTAAGCATCTCACTGTAATTAAAAAGTCTGAAGACAGGTGTTCCAAAGTATGTAGCGGGGAAAGGAAGCGAGACTACGCTCCTGTCCTGTCTCTTTGCTCAGCTATTCCTTAGCATGTGGGCTTTTTGCTTTTAGGTTTACTGCAGAGATTCCCCAAGTTTCTCAGCTCAGGATGCCCTTTGTGTCTCAGTGACTTTTTGTTTTTTTATTCCTCCTCTCCCTGATTTTTTTTTTAAAGGGTGCCACCAGGCCAAAAGAAATACCTAACATTTCTGTTCATTGGGTAATTAGGTCCGTACAATTTAGTAAATATTTATATCCTAATAATGTAGCAGCCATTTAAAAAATACACATAAATTGAAAGAAAAAATATTTTCATTTAATTGGTACCTATCTTTAATTACTTGCTCATGGGATAGGCGCTCCTTATGGGCATGAAACAACTTCTGAAATCTTCCCGCTGCCCTCAAATCCTATTTCATTTTGATTTTCATACAGCACTTGTTTCTTTTTTGAAGTTGTAATTACTGAAAAAAAAGTCACCACAATGAATCTAGTGCAAACTAATGTTGAATGTATGAATTGTTGGGTCAGTTTCCATTGTCCAAACTGGATCTAGCAGTTTGCATTAGGTTTGGATGTTGCTGTCTCTGAAATTTTCCCTTGAACATTTTCCCTATGAGGCCTCTGTGAGCAGCGTGACATTCTGGGTGCCTTGGTGCAAAGTCTAGGGGTTGCGGATTGTGATTGCAAGATGGTTGCCTCAGCTCCAAGGAGGCATCTCTTCCTCATATCATTCATGCGGGAAGGATGCTCAAGCTTTCTCACTATCTCTTTTGCTTAATTTCGGGTTTAATGGGTTATAATTTCACATAATGCGCTTATTTTGATTATACAGTAAGGTAAATTTTGAGAAATATATACAAGTGTATAATCACTAAAATAAGATATAGGATGCTACAGACATACATAGAAATAGGGCACTAAAATCAAGATCCAGAACATGTTCTTCACCCCTGCAAGTTCCTCTGAGCCCTTTCCCAGTCAATCTTCCTACCAACCCCCAGGAACTAGTGATTTGCTTACCATCACTGTAGATTAAGTTGGTCTTTTCTAGATTTTCATAGAAATGGAACACAAAGTATGGACTTTCTGGTGCTGCATCCTAATTTTTTTTTATTATTTTATTTATTTATTTATTTATTTATTTATTTTTTTTTTTGAGACAGAGCCTCAAGCTATCGCCCTAGGTAGAGTACTGTGGCATCACAGCTCACAGCAACCTCCAACTCCCGGGCTCAAGTGAGTCTCCTGCCTCCACCTCCCAAGTAGCTGGGACCACAGGCGCCCGCCACAACACCTGGCTATTTTTGGGTTGCAGCCGTCATTGTTGTTTGGTGGGCCCAGGCCGGATTCGAACCCGCCATCTTAGGTGTATGTGGCTGACGCCTTAGCCACTTGAGCGACAGGCACCGAGCCGCTGCATCCTAATTTTGAGATTCATCTAAGTTGTGTGTATCCATAGCTCATCCCTTTTATTGTTGACTGATATTCTTTTGTTTGAATACATCCTGGTTTGTTTATCCGTTCCCCTGCTGGTGGACATTTGGGTTGTTTCTAGTTTTGGGCTATTAAGAGTAAAGCTGCTATGAACACTAACAGACAGATCTTTGGGTATATGTGTGTTTTCATTTCTCTTGAATTATACCTCTCTCTCTCTCTCTTTTTTTTTTTTTTAGCAAAATTATTTCCAGAAGACCGCCCCCATTCCACCCCACCCCAGTAGACTTTCCTTGATGAATCATTGACTAGTCCTGGGTCACTCTGACATTCTCCGATGAGGTACTACGATAGAATGGGGAATGGGGAGTCACTTTAGAGCAGTCACTGCACATCCTTTGCAGCAGGGGACGAGGGTCCTCCTCAGGAGCAAGTCACCTCCCCAAACAAAAGGAGAGTCCTACAAATGCAGGAAAAAAAGAAGGCCTAACCCTTGGGTGTGCAGCCACCTGCCTCCGCCTCTTAACCCACAAGGATTGTTACTGCAGGACATTGTGGCGGCATTATTTACATTTCACAGTGAAAGTCTCTTCTCTGACTTGAAGGTGCTTAAGCAGATCTGTTGCTGACAGATATTCAGCAGTAATCCTAGAAATAAGCCAAGAAAAGAAAGAAACACACACACACACTCTCTCTCACACACACACTGACAGAGAATTGCTCTCGGGAATACGATATGAGGGTACAAGTGTCATATGGAGAGAATTTCACCAACTGGCTGCCAGATGTGGGCCTGCCCTGGGCTGAGGCACAGCTGGTCTTCCCTACAGTAAATCAGATGTGGGAGGCAAGTGCCATCTGGCACATAAACTTGGCAGAGCCTGGAAAGACACGTTAACGCACGTGTGCAGTTCTTCTTATTATGGATGATCATGGACAGAGCCTGGGCAGCGGCAGCAGCAAGGTGAGCCGCCCTCCCCTCCAGGCGGCCAGCCGAGGGCCTCCCTGCCTGAGGGCCTCCTCTCTGGTTGGGGCTGATTGTGCTTTAGCTCAGGAGGAGCTGAGGAGTTTGGCCCTTTAATCTCAGTCCTCATTTAGCGTGTCTCCTCTTTTTAACCCCTCTCTTCTTGTGTGCTCTTCAGCAGAGTCTGTCTCCCTTCCTTAGTACACTTCTCAGACCCAGGGACCTGATCATGTATATTTGACTCCACATCTCTGCTCCCAGCATTTTGCCTTGAACAAAGGAGGTGCCTAACAAGTCATTGCAAAAATGTCCTCGCCACATTGCAGGACCAGAGGGAAGTCTTGTGAAAGTAATGTTTCCACCTTCCACTCTGTGCTCCTATTTCCAGATCTCTATTGATTGGAAACAGTTAAGAAGCATCACAACAAATACTCTACATCTTTAGTTCATGTTTCAATTTGTAAACCAGGCCCCCAAACATCCTGTTAACCATAATCCGCCATTATCTGCTACTAAGAATCATGAAATGTTAGAGTTGAAATTCACCCTAGAGTTGAGCATTTTACAGGTGAAAAGCACAGAGAATTGAAAGACTCGGTCAGGGCTATATTGGTAGCAGAACAGAACGGTTATCTATAACCCATCTTATTCCTGCAAGGACGTAAGCCACTTTTCAAGGATAATTAAAATATAAACTAGAAAAATTGCAATTACGTACAAAAGAAGACCGACAATAACTTAAAAGTGAGCTAAGAGTAAGATCAAAACAGAAACATATAGCAAAAAGACACGCTGCAACAGGTTGGCTACAGACTTGGCTCTAAGTACCTATACATCAAAACAGAAAGGAAAACTGGTTAGATACAAAATCCATGGCGTGCATAAAAAAAAAAAAAAGTAGACCAGTATCTCCGAGAAGTCCAGTCATTGTTGGAACTAGTACCTGCCAGGCATCACCCACAAGGAGACCTCTGTGGGTTGTTACAAAGGTCCTTAACGGTATTTCAATGGTGCCAGAAAAACATCTCTTAGCACAGGGCTGGTCGCTGATGGCAACATGACAAAGCTCATTCTGAAAAAAGCACTTTATGTGGGTGTAGGGAAAACTGAGAATCAAATCCATGATCACTACTGGAAGGAAACAAGCTTGCCAAATTGAGATGTGAAAAATTTAACTCAGAGTTCTGTGACATCAGGAGTACAATAATAATTACTGTTTTTAATTATGACCCAGAGGCACTGTAGGCCCTGAAGTATTTTCTGAATCATCAAAAAGAATTTTTTTAAAAAGTTCAATCTGGTTTTATATTAATTTAGCACTTAATTAGATATTGTCATCTGTTCTAGTTGTTATTTCATATGTTTGTTTTATCACCTTCGATTAGATTGTCATTTTTTCGATGGCTAGGGTCCACGTGTAGGGAAAGTGGCACTTTACAAATGTAGTATGAGTCATCTAAGATTGAGTAGAGAGGGGAAATGTCTGCATGAGGAAAGGCAGGTGGACTTTTTAGCCCTGATTCTTCTGAGCTCCTTGCGAATTTCTTTTTTTTTTCCTTTGATACA
The DNA here is from genome assembly GCF_000181295.1 of Otolemur garnettii. Taxonomy (NCBI): domain Eukaryota; kingdom Metazoa; phylum Chordata; class Mammalia; order Primates; family Galagidae; genus Otolemur; species Otolemur garnettii. The sequence goes on from NW_003852435.1 coordinate 1,028,289, forward strand.
GAATCTCACTTTGTTGCCCTCGGGAGGGTTGCCCTCATAGCTCACAGCAGCTTCACATTCTTGGGCTCAAGTGATCCTTTTGCCTTAGCCTCCTGAGTAGCTGGGACTACAGGTGCTGCCACCATGCCCAGCTATTTTTAGGGACCAGTCTCTCTCTGGCTCAGGCTGGTCTCCAACTCCTGAGCTCAGACAATCCACCAGTCTTAGCTTCCCAGAGTGCTAGGATTACAGGTCATTGTGCCCGACCTCTTTGTGAATGTCTATGCTTCTACCACAGCAATGGAAAGTGCCTCTGCTTTCTCCTTTATACCATCCTTTATTCTGGTCCCTTAATATCTCATGGTACTTTTGAGACTAATTTGAAATATTAAATAAGACCTTATAAAAAGGCTTAGGATCACAAGAGAAAAATAAACACAGTGAGTAACTTGAAACTACAGAATCTGATTTATGACCATTAGCAACCATTACTAGATAAGTACTGACAGTATCAGGATCGGGAGCCCAGATGCTGGTGCCAAGCTACCTGGGTTCAAATCTCAGCTTTATCTTCCACCAGCTGTTTACTTAACCTCTCTGTGCTTCATTTTCCTCATTTTTAAGAAGATAATAATAATATATATCTCACAAAGTGTTGGGAGGGGTAAATGAACACTGATACTAGTACTTGCATGTAGTAAATATGTATTGGCTGTTAATATTATAACTAGGAACTTTGAATAAGCCAAGCTCTTCATATGCATTAACTCAGTTTTCACATAATGCTCTAATTTAGGGACTCTCAAAATTGTTGGTCTTTATCCTCCTACAAATTACTGTAACCTCTCTAAAACTTTTTGTTTATACAGGTTAAATCTATATATGTTTACTGTTGTAAAAATTAAAGCCCCAAATGAGAAAAGTTAATTACCTAAATAAAAATAATGTAATAAACCTAATACAGATGAACAAACTAACAGAATTATCATGAAAAGTAACTATGTTTTCAAAACAAAAACTTTTAGGACAAAGAGGCATTGTTTTATATGTTTGCAAGTTTCCTTAATGCCTGGCTGAATAGAAGATAATTGGATTCTCATAATTGCTTCTGTGCTCAAGCTGTTGCAATATGTTGTTTTGGTTTAAAAATATGAAGAAAATACATTATCACTCAGATATGTAGTTAGAAAAGAGAAGAATATTTTACTTGCTTTTTGTGTAAGGGTGGCCCCCTTTGTGGTCCTTTCTAGAAAAAGTCTGCAAGCAGTAGTTTCTTAAAGATTAACGGCAATGTGTAATCTAACGTGTAAGCCATAGTAACGAACTTGTCATCCTCTCTTACATTGGTCTGTCTCGCACTTAGAACCCCCATGCACAGCTTTGTTATACCACCAGTGGTCACTTAGGAGATATTGATTCACTGAGTTGTGTGGATCAACCAAATTTTAAAACATTCATTTTTGTTAATATCACCACCAATCTCATTGAAAAGGTTTTTAAGCATTGGGTAGCTGTCAAATTCACAGGTTTTCCAAAATTTTAATTTTCTTGTGAAGGCTCAAGGTTTATTATTGGAGCAAGCACTATCATTTGTTTTTCTCAAAGTGACAGGCTCACTTGTTCACTTTTAAGACAATGTTTTCCAAACATCCACGTCTGAATAACCACAGTTGGTCTGTCAGTTGTTCTTACTAGTTAAAATGGTGTTTGGTGGAAAGGGAGTGAGCTCAGCTTGTAGTTCAAACAATTGGGAAGTGCTTTTCCTTGAGACAACCATTATACTTCTGAATGTGGCAAAGATGTTCTAGGCATACTTGCCATTTTGTCCTACAGAATGCTAAAGCTACATATACTCAATGGTTAAGATTTAATAAAAATAATACTTATCATCCTTCATCAGGATCATGCGTAAGAACACGTTTTCTTCAAGTGTGAGGAACACAACGACTTGATTTGTGCTAAGGTACCAGTAGTTTCACCTGCCATTTCTTTTGCATCCTTAGTGCAAATGTCAACCCAGTTAAATAGGTAAATACCATGTTAGCCTTGTTATGAAACTTGTTTTGCCCTTGTGGACATTCCAGAAGCGCCTAAGGGACCCCTGGGATCCAAGAACCATACTTTGAGAACCATTGCTTTAACTTTCTATCTCCTCAGAGTTATCTCAAGTCAATCCAGAATCTTTATGTTCAGACCTAATAGATTGAGAGCCAGTCCCCTCTATGATTATGCCCTCTAAATTCCCCTTTTCTGTCTTTTCCTTAGATATTTGGTGCTTGAAAGGATACGACCCTTCAAAATAAAAAGAGATCACATCTACTCACTGGAGCATGCCACATTAGACTGGATGTGAACACTGCACCGTGTTTATAAAGAGGAGCTCACATACAGGGCCAGGGAGAAAGGCTCGTCCTATGTTGTCAGAGCTCTCTTAGAGCTCCCACACATCCTGGCCTGGTCCAAGCCCTTTGCAGCGTAAAGACTGCCCCATGAGGGTTTGTTCTTCCTCCCCTCTGTACCCTCCTCACGTCGGGTGAATGGGAGTGATGGCACCAACACTGAAGGGGTCCCTGTCAGGGAAAGGGGCTTTCAGAGGCCTCTTCCATGCACCCTAGACCCTCACTTCCTTCTCTCTGACCAGGGCTGCCATATGCTCATGGCTTCAGTCTGTGATTAAGTTCACCACTCCAATGTTGGACTTTATACTATCCAGAAGAGTGCTTGGTTGGGGATGAAATGGGATGGGGTTGGGGTGGGAGGATAGCAAGAGTGGAGGGGGTGAGGACAGAGGTCATACTGTGAAATAAAGACCTAGAGAAGCCCTGGGTAAGACAATCAATGGAGTGATCTTTCAAGGCAGTAGTCGTTTTGTGGTAGTTGAGAAATAAAAATAAATAATGAACAACAGGGCACCTCACCAACTAGAATTGACAAACATTAAAGTTTTGTCAAATTTATTGTAGATCTGTTTAAATAAAAGAAATAAAACATTATAGATAAGATTTAAGTCCCCTAAGCCTATATTCTTTAAATATTCATTTTATATTTATTTTGGAGAATGGCAGAGCACTGAGTGAAGAAAGGGCAAAGGAGGATAATGACCCTCTCCTCCTCTCCAAACTCTCTCTCCAAACTCATCTGCCTGTTCAGCAAACCAAAGCAACATCATTAATGCACAAATGCCCCTTAGAAGGCAGTTTAGCAACGAACCTCTCTTCCACCCCTCCCCTCCCCCACCCCTCTTTTCATCATACCAAACCCGTACAGGACTCTTTCTGAGAGGAGCTCCAGGAATTATAATTTTCTGGATCTCGTAGTTACATTTCCTGGGGTTCTGGCTGCTCCTTACAAGCTGGTTTTCCATGCACTGCCCAGGCTTGCTCATTCCTCTTCGTTTATCTGTCCCTTTGCCACCTGCCTCAGACACTCCCTCGGTCTCAGTTTCCTTCTCCGTGTGCTGAGCCTTGCAATCCCAGTGTGGATGACTTGGTCAAGCAAATGGCAATCGTCTGTGTCCACAGCTTCTGGAAGAAGAGCGAGCAACTAACAACTTAGTTTCGCTTTCCCCCCTTCTTCACATCTCCACAGCTACAGTAAATCAGATTGCCTGACATTTTTTTTTTTTTAACTGCATCTGAGTTTAATGCCCTCAGCTTGGAAATTTCTGTCATATCATTCAGTGCGTGGCAAGAGCAATGGGCTTTTCTTATTAGTGAAGCTGAAGAGGAGAAATGAATCACAGCGCCTTTGTATTCCAGAACATGGGTCTGGGATGAGTGAATGCGGGAGGTCGGCCAAACATCACCCCCGTGACTTAATTCTTAAATGATTTACAATGAACATAAGTCCAGAGACTGATGCTGAATAAATATCTCCATTTAATAAGCATTGTAGTAAGAGGTGACTTGCAAGGGCTAAAAAAAGAGTTGGGAAGCCATCAGCATCTGACACTCTTTCCGTCTCAGTCTTCCCCTCTGTGTGATGGGCCCGCACCTGCCTAACTGTTACCACAGGGCTGTTGTGGGCAGCCTATTTTATTTCATCTTTTTTGATTTTGTCCTACCTAGGGCCAATAAACATTTTATATCTGGAATACATAAATAATTCCTACCAATCAATAGGGAAACACACACACAGGCAAAATAGAAAAACAAGCAAATGACATGGAAGTGTATGGCCAATAAACATAAAAAGATGTTTGATCTCTTCAGCAATCAGGAAAATAAAGATTATGATCAAATTGGAATATACTTATATTGGTTAAAAAAAAAAATATATATATATTTTGAGACAGAGTCTCACTATGTCACGCTGGGTAGAGTGCTGTGGTGTCACAGCTCACAGCAACCTCTAACTCTTGGGCTTAAGTGATTCTGTTGCCTCAGAAGTAGGCAAGTAGCTGGGACTACAGGCACTTGCTACAATGCCTGGCTATTTTTTTGTTGCAGTTGTTTAGCTGGCCCAGGCTGGATTCAAACCCGCCAGCCTCTGTGTATGTGGCTGGTGCTGTAACCACTGAGCTACGGGCACTGAACCTATATTGGTAAATATTAAGAAGTGAATGTTAAGTCATCCTTGAATTTTCCTTCATAACTACCACATCTTTGTGTATTTTATCTCCAAAATGGAGCCCCACTCTCTTTTTCTTTTCTTTATTTTTAGAAACAGAGTCTTACTCTGTTGCCTTTAGAGACAAGAGTCTTATTTTGTCACCCTCGGTAGAGTGCTGTGGTGTCACAGCTCACAGCAACCTCCAGCTCTTGGGCTTAGGTGATTCTCTTGCCCTAGTCCTGAGTAGCTGGGACTACCAGTGCCCAGCACAACACCCAGCTATTTTTCTGTTGTTGTTGCAGTTTGGCCAGGGCTGAGTTCGAACTGGCCACCCTTGGTACATGGGGCTGGCACCCTACTCACTGAGCCACAGACGCCGCCACCGCCCTCTGTTTTTCTTTTCCATTTTCATTTTTATTGTCATTGCTTCAGTTCACAAAGTATTGAAAAGAATTTGGATCAACAAAAATTCTTAAATATTAATTTTGGAAGGGTAAATTAAAGTATTACTTTGGAATTGGCTAGCACTTCTGTTGATAAAACAAACCACAAAACAAAACAAAAAATCACCTTGGAAAACAATTTGGCATTATCTTGGAAATCTGAATGCGGAGATACCCTATAACTCAGCAGCTCTAAATTTACTATATACCCTGGAGCAATTCTTGAACATGTGCCCAGGAGACAGGCTCATAACAAAGAGTTGGTATTAGTCAGGGACTGGAATTCTTTGGAATCCATTATCAAGAGAATGGATGTATGAATTGTTACATTTGTAAGCAGTATATCTCAGAAGTGACTGAAAGTGGCTTGGAAAGTACTTTTCACCACATCAAAGGCAATTTCACAGGGGCAAGAGTTGGGCTTTATCCCATAAAAGGAGAAAATAACAGACTTAGTCTCCCAGATGAGCTAAGCATCCCACCAGGGAAGCAGGGATTATTCTGGCTCTTTTCAGAAAGCTGAAACTAGTTTAGGGTCTCTCACAAGCCAACTGGAGTAAGAGCTACAGTGCTAAACTCCCGCTACAGGGAAAGCAGGAGAGGATCCTGAGAATAGGTAGAGAGAGGCAGAAGGCACACCACAAGTCTGCATGAAGTCATTACATTAGAGTTCTTCAGAGGAACAGAACCAAGAGGATACAGATAGACACTTAGGAGACTTATTATGGGAATTAGCTCACATGATGATGGAGGCTGAGAGCTCTATGTCTGTAGGTTAGAGAGCTGGGAAAACGGGTGGTGCAATTCAGGGGAATGGGGTGGGAGTGGGAACAGGAGGGTGGCTGGGGAGGTGTCTACTGGTGTAAGAGCTAGTAACTCTGATACCTGAGGGTAGAAGATGGGTGTCTCAGCTCAGGAAGACAGACAGTTTGCCTTCCCTCTTTTTGCTATATTTGAGCCATCAACAGATTGGACAATGCCCACCCACACTGGTAAGGGCGGTCTTCTCTTTTCAGTCTACTGATTCAGAAATTAATCTCTTCTGGAAGTACCCTCAGAGACACACTCACAAACAATGTTGCCCCAGGTACCTGGGCATTCCTTTGTCCAGCCAATTTTACACTTCAAATCAGCCACCATGGTCATCAACTAACAGGTTTGGGAAGAGACTCAGAGGATGCCAGATCCTTCCTCTGTCCCTCATCCCATCAGCTAATTGTCTACTCTTTGCTTGCAAGTTGCCAGTGGCAGGAATTACCACCTCTAGAGATTTAGCCCATCTCAGTTTTGAGTGTTGTGCATCATCATATAGATTGATTATCAAACCTCCCTCACAAAACAGTGTTGGCATTGAGTCCCTTCATCTCCCAGTCCTTCCTCTCTGGACAGGCCCCAGTTGCTCTGTGTCCCCAACACGGTGTAGCCCTCAGTGCACGGCACTGCAGAAGGGCCGGGACCATCCGTGCGCAGCATGAGACTGCTTCTCCTTAGCCTTCTCTGTCCCCCCTTCGCCTCTTCCCATACCTCCTACCTGTGTGTGGTGGTAGGGAAGGGCTCAAGGGGAGGGGAGGGCAGAGGCAGGGAGTAGTGTTGATGCCTTCCCAGTTCAGACGGGGGGCCCTGTCTTTAAACTCTAACCTCCACACTCACTGTTTTACCTCCTTTCTATTTGTTGTGTCTGCAAGAAGCACAGAATCAAACATTCTGGAGATAGGAATTGGAGATTATATTCCATATCTCAAATACTTCTGGATCAAACCTGACCAAGTCAAAGCAGGTTCAGAAGGCCCAATACCATAATTTCTATAGTGCAGTGGTTCTTAAAGGTTCTTGACACCACCTAGGAACACATAAGAAATCTAAATTATACGACTTCACCCCAAACCTATTGTATCAGAAGCTCCTGGGCTGGGGTTTAGCAATCTGTCTTTTAAACAGTCCCTCCAAATGATTGTGATTTGAGAACCACTGATATAAGCAGCCCCATGAACAAATTTTAGCAACCCTTACAGTCTTTATAATCCTCTCCCTTAACTAACTACTTGACATTTTGAGTTATTTCCCAGAAATGATGATTTTCTACGAGACAAAGGAGTTGAGGTTCTGAAAACCCCAGGGCAGATTTTTTGATGTCAAGACCGGTCATTCCCTTCCCCCTTCCCCAAGGCACATGGCCCCTTCTTAACAAAGCCTCTGTTCTCAGAGATAGAGATTTGAAGCAGCTTCTCCCATTCTCCAGACAAGACATCAGTCATATTAAAAAAAAAAAAACTCTTTTCTATCTTGATAATTGGTTCTTTGTGCAATGAGCATCTAGATATAGACAGAACCCCCACCCCCCCTTGAGGTTTGGACAACAATTACGGGGGTTCATTTGGGATGGTGTTGCTCAAGGTTCAATGGGTGAAGAGTGGGAAGAGACAAAACCTTCCCTTAGCTTCTGCCTGACTGTATTTGCTGGAGGGTAGCTTTGGACTCTCCTGCCAGCTCCCCATTCCTAGTTTCCAATGTATTGGTGACTGCCTGCTGATTGCCTGAGAAGAAAAGACCAGTGGATTGTGACATTTGCCTGGGGCCCAGGGTGGTGGTGGTGGTGCCGCCAGGGCTATTTGAAGGTTCTACACAGTGGGGGACACCCCTCTCCATTCTGGGATTTTTGAGGGAATTCCCATTTGTTTTGAGTTGGATAAGCTCCAAACCATTTGTTAGGGTGGGGACTAACCTAACTGACTTAGCAATCTTCGGGTTAATTAGGTGAAAGTGCAGTTCTTTTGAAACCCCTTGAATTTCTTTTTCTATTGAGTGTTTATCTGGGCTGGTGTGTGGCATGTAAATGTGGAGCCTTGTTAATCTCTTTGTCTCTATTTCTTTTTGCTCTTGCTGATATTATGAGCATAGTCCAAGCTCTTCGGAGGGCAGTTTTTCATGCAGCAGGTTCTAAGGTCTGAAAGGTTAAATGACACCTCTGTCCTAATGTCTGGGTGTTTAGAAGGCATCTCTGTCATTAGGTCTTGAAAGACTTCTCCGTGGGGGTGGGGCGAATGCTCACTGTTGGACAGGCAAAGAGGAACAGAAACACAATGTATACAGATTTTGTGCAACTTTAGGGGAGTTCTGAGATAAAAGCTACCAAAACTTTGTATGTGTATATATGTGTTTAGATGTTTTTAATATATGTACATATAGGCTCGATGCCTGTGGCTCAAGTGGCTAAGGCGCCAGCCACATACACCTGAGTGGGTGGGTTCGAATCCAGCCCGGCCCGCCAAACAATGATGGCTGCAACCAAAAGAAAAATAGCCGGGTGTGTGGTGGATGCCTGTGGTCCCAGCTACTTGGGAGGTGGAGGCGGGAGACTCACTTGAGCCCAGGAGTTGGAGGTTGCTGTGAGTTGTGATGCTACAGCACTCTACCCAGGGGGAGAGCTTGAGGCTCTGTCTCAAAAAAAAATATATATATATGTACATATATTTCATATCTACATGGTATCAAAATTGGCTTATGAATACAAGTACTTTTCTTTTCTTTTCTTTTTTTTTTGAGACAGAGTTTCGCTTTGCCACCTTTGGTTGAATGCCATGGTATCATAGCTCACTGCAACCTCAAACTCTTGGGCTCAAGTGATGCTCTGGCCTCAGCCTCCCAACTCACTGGGACTACAGGTGCCTGCCACAACTTCCGCCTATTTTTAGAGACAGGGTCTGGCTCTTGCTCAGGTTGGGCTCCAACTTCTCAGTTCAGGAAATCCATCTGCCTCAGCCGCCCAGAGAGCTAGGATTACAGGTGTGGGCCACCCCACTGGGCTTTAAAAGGAGTTCTCACAAATTAAATAAGCCCAAGTGCTTTTCAAGTTCACATGCATCTAGTTATCTTTGGTAAACAAGCTGGTTTCTAAATGTTATTGATAAAATAGCAGTAAAAGTGTCTTCAAAATTGTCAGTATATGTTTTGCCTGAACTTACTGGTCATTTTTATATTTGGCAATGTCAGGGTTTGAGACAATGATTATAAAATTAAAAACCCAGCCAAAAGAAAATGATCTGTGTTTGTCTGATTTTTAGTATATGTAAAACTAATGTAATATTGTTTGTTTAATAAAAACAGCTAAATCTCCTGAGTTATTGGCAAAAGTGCCCATGTACTTTTTCAGATTTTTACTCAGGTAAAAATGTAGACATTCCTAAACCAAAATAAATATCTGTAAATTAAAATAAATCGAACTCTGAGTAAATGATAGCACAAAACAGAAACTTATGGTTAAAAGTTTATGAGGACATTTTGGTTTGGCCACTCTTTTTGAATACTGGTTGCAAGCTAGCCTGTTAATTGTATATTGTATTGCCATAGCAAAGGCTACTGTCTATAAAATTAAAAAAAAATCCTTAAACTATTAATTTTTGTATAGTGATTTATTTAAAAATGAACAAAATGGCTGTTCTTAGAATCCAAAAAGAATCTCAAAAAAACTCATTCTTTGAAAGTATTACATGTAATTGAATTTGCACTTAAGTAGAAAAATGTTTCGAGATCAGTTACATAATTTTTAAAATCATTTGATCTTGACCCTTATGGGAAAAAAAAAGTTATTGGGCCGTGCCTGTGGCTTAAAGGAGTAGGGCACCGGCCCCATATACCAGAGGTGGCAGGTTCAAACCTGGCCCTGGCCAAAAACTGCAAAAAAAGAGAAAGTTATCACTTTGTGTTTTTATGTTCCTGAAAGTTTGGTGCCTGTTCCTGAGTCTGAATGAAGATCCAGGAGAAGTGGTTTGAGGAAGAGGAAAGAGAAGTTTATTAATTTGCTGGCAAATGAGGAGGATGACAGACTTTTGTCTTAAAAGAGCATTGTCCCCTCTTTGAGCAGAAAAACAGGGTTTTTATAAGGGGGTTTCAGCTTCAGGCTAGTGCTGTTTAACTATAGCATCTCTGGCAAAGGCCATGTGACCTCTGTCCAGATAATTCTATTGAACCAGAATTATCCTGTGGTTTAAGATACTACACAAAAAGAAAGAATGAAGAGCACTCTTCTGCTCCTCTGATTACTGGCCTAGGACAGGAATACAGGTTTTAATTTCTCAAGAAGGGAGAGGAGTTTTAAAGAGGCAACTCCTAAAATGTTTTACCCCTTCTCATGCCCTTACTTCTGTTGCATGTTCTCCACTGTCAATTTGACTCTCCCATAACGATGGGAGGAGGGACGATGTAGTCATCAAGCTACTTTCTGCTGAATCAGGAGGATGTTTTGATGGAAAGTTTACATTGATTTTTGTCTTTGCTCTTTCTGATTTGTACAAAAATACAACAGATTACCAGGTGAAAGGGGGCTTAAGCAATAATTACAACCATGAGGATTGACCAGAAAAAAATTATCCAACCATGAGGACTGGATAAGAGAGATTTTGGTCCTTATTGTCACTTTGTACATAATTTCTGATACAGGGCTGGGCAAGAAAGAAACGTGGGTCTCTGAATCTGGAGCTATTAGTCACACTCTATAGGTAATTTGAGAGACTTCTGCAAATTCAGAGTATAAGAAATTATACACAGGAATTCTTGCACCAAATGAGGTTTAGGATGACAAACCCAGCAGTGAGACAGATCAGCAAAAGACGTGATAGTTTGGGAAATTCTCACTAAAGAGTTGTCTCTCCATCCTATAGACAGAATCAAAGAAAAGGGAGCAAAAATATAAACGTTTTCATTTTTTCCTTTTTCTTAAACAGATAGTTTAGATCACCTAAAGACTAGCTCATCCTCTGGGGGCTGAGGTCTTCTTCCATGGGACATGTCTTCACACTGGTACTATTTCATCAAGGTGTGAGTTGTTAGAGGCACTTCATAGGGTCCTTTGACTTTTCTGCTGGTTGTTGTTCTGGTTCTTGTGTTTTCCAAGCTTTCAGCAACACCTAGTCTCCTGTTTGGAGGGATGGAGGGGAGCTCCCAGCATGGGTGGAAACCTGACGGATGCAAACTCATGCACAGTGGTTAGAATTTAATTTTCCTATTGGACTTATGGCTTTACTCTGTTTTCTTCCCTTATGGCCATATTACCATACACTACCTCAGGGGGCTAGGAAGGGTCTCCTGTAAACTATTTCATAACATAAGTCCATTTCTAAAGGGTATCCTTATCTGGAGGAGGGCAAGCAGCAACACCTTATCCCACTTTAGTTGGGTTTCCTGCATCTATTTTGCTATAGTTTTCTTTCTCTCTCTCTCTCTCTTTTTTTTTTTGAAGAGACAGAGTCTAACTTTATCACCCTCAATAGAGTGCCATGGCATCACACAGCTCACAGCAACCTTCAACTCCTGGGCTTAGGCGATTCTTTTGCCTCAGCCTCCTGAGTAGCTGTGACTACAGGTGCCCACCACAACATCTGGCTATTTTTTTTTTGTTGCAGTTTGGCTGGGGCTGGGTTTGAACTCGCTGCCCTCAGTGTATGGGGCCAGTGCCCTACCCACTGAGTCACAGGTGCCGCCCTGCTCTGCTATAGTTTTCTTTAAAGTAAGATTCATTTTCTGCTTTTCCTATAGATTGAGATCTCCAGAATGCATGTAATTTCTATTCTGGATGTAAGGCTTTACTTACTTGCTGTGCTCCTGTGATACAAAGGAGAGTCCATTATCACTCTACATGGAGTAGGGGAGCCCATACCTTGGAATGAGTTCCTTCAGAAGGATTCTGGTCACCTCAGATGCTCTCTCTGTTTGGGTAGGATAAGCCTCTACCCAGCCTGAAAAGGTATTGACTAATATAAGTTTCAGTCATTTTAGGCATTGGAGCAAAATCAATTTGTTAATCTTCAAAATGGTGGGTCCCCCCATGTGGGGTTCCCTGTGCAGCAGGTTGCTTTTCTGTCTTTTGAGCCCATAAAGGGAAGCTATGAGTTATTTATTTGCAAATGGAGTCCTCTCAAATGAATTCCTGAAGGCCTATAAGGTGTGCATTCATGTGGACTCTTCTACCCCATACAGGGGCAGCAGATGGGTCCATGAGAATTCTGTCTCTACTTACCAGTGTCATCCAAAATGTCAGAGCCTCAGTGCTTAGTTTAAAAGGGTCTATATGGATGTAAATTGCCAGAGTATGGAGGCCCTGAGGAATAGATCACCTTTAGTGGCCTCTTTAGCAGCTCTTCCAGTGGCCTGATTTCTCTTTGCAAATATAAGTGTGTCCTTTTTTAGTGACCAAGACAGTGCATGGAGGCCACCTCTTTGGGCTCAATCACAGCCTGTATATTTCAGTGGCATACCAAATGTCCTTATTTCCTGCCATCAGGAGTCCCCTTTCCTTCCAAATGGTATGCAGAGATCCATCTGCTAGGGTAGACAGCCTCCAGAATCTCTGAACAGTCACTTTGTAAAGCCTTATTCTCTTCAGTTAGTAACAGGTGACAGGATTGAGAGTAGACACAGTCTTTAATTTAACATTTGTATTATCCAAAAGAATGGCTTGGTATTTTCTTAGCCTTCCTGTGGTCAGCCAATAATCCTCTCTTCTGTTTTAATAAAGCCAGAAGCTGGTGGGGGGCCATATACTACAACAGGTTGCCTACTGCCCAGGCAAGGAGGCCATCCTCTCACAGTTCCTTTGACAAGTAAGATACTAGCTGTGAGAGGTCTCCCAGCATCTGCACTGAGACTCCAATGCTCATTTCTTGTTCTTCATGATCATGTAATTCAAATTCTTTTTGCAAGTCAGGCAATACCAAAGTGGGTGCAGTCATAAGACTCTGCTTTCAAAGAGAGTCTTTCAAAGCTTTTCAAAGGCATTTTTCCAGGTCTGGGGCTCCATATCTGTCCCGTTAAGAGCCTGGTACAAGGGTTTTGCTATCAGTAACACAGTCCAACAGTGCCGTGAGGTCATCCTAGTCTCAGGAGTCTGTCATTCAAATGCAACTGAGTACCCATTCATTATCACTTCTACAATATCATTAATGGCACATAGATCCTGCATGAATCTATACATACTTGTATGGGGAATTTAGATTTTTTCTGTATGTCCTGGGGTCTGATCAGCCCACATGGCCTCTCTCACTTTTTGGCAGACCTTGGGAGGAATAGAACTTCCTTCTTCTTTCATGGCAGCCTCTTGTGTCCTTCAACAGGCCCTGGTATTCAAAGCCAGTAGGATCTTGGTGGTGCCCTTGGAAGTAAGTGTCAGCCACTCCTGGAACAGCTGTCAATGGCCTTGCTGCTCACCTAGGTCCAATGTGGCCACCAAGGACATCGGGGTCACTAGAGTCAATGGTGGAGCAATGTCAGCTCCAACGGTGGCTCCTCAAGGCCCATCTCCTGGTGATGAGTTCCTCAGCTGTTGATACCTGGCTCCCATCTCTTGCCTGGCTCACAGAGCACTGAGCATTGCTAGTATTGTGGTCAGGGATCCCAGACCACTTCTGCCCATGCAGCTTGGTGGTGGTGGCACTTCTGTGTCAATTTAAAAGTCCACCAATCGAGTGTCCACTATCAATAATACATGTGGCTCCTATGGCAATACTGGAATTGAAGCCACTAATGAGGCATGGAACCCCAGGCCACCTCATTTGTCATCTGAGTCCTGGACATGAAAAACCATTTGCTCACCTGGGGGTTTCTTGTTACCTGGAGCCCTTGGCAATTTTGGGCAATGTTCTTTCCAATGTCCTTCCTCTTTACAAAAAGCATACTGATTGTATTCCACCCTGGGGTGACCTTTACTACCGTTTGTTTTTGACTGTCTCAAAGGACCCTTGCTTGGTTCAGCTTTCAGAGTATACTTTGGTTTAGGTTTCTGTTCTTCCCTAATGTTATATACTTGAAAGGCGATATCCATAAACTGTGAGGGATTCATGCCAATTGCTCCTTTCACGCACTATAACTTCCGCCTTATATCTGAAGCACTTTGTCCTATAAACATCATATTAACTATGTGCAAATGTTCAGGGACCTCTGGATTTGCATCTGTATATTTCCAATATGCCTGGTAGATGAATTCCCAAAATTCATTAGTTTGTTTTTGGTAATTCTTGGACCTTGTTTAAACTCTTCTGTTTAGGCACTCCCCTCCAGAGACTGCCGGAATACACTTTCAGTAATAATGTATTCTTACACTGTCTGCATTCACATTAAGATGCCAATTTGTATAAGTCCAATAATACCCTGCTGGCTGTCCTTGCACATTTGAGCCCTCTATCTGATATTGCTGTAATGGAAATTGCCCTGCTTGGGCTATAGGTGCTCTCTGGTCAAATTGAGTTCCTTGCCAGGTTTTGGAAGGAGAAAACTTTCCCACTCCTGAGCCATAACCCAGTGGGCATGGGACTGAAGAATTTGTTCCAGTCATGCCTTCCCAGACCCACCCTCATGGTGCCAGGATGGCAGCAGCTGCAGGCTGTGCCAGTTGCCCCTGACCTGGTTGTGCATGGGGGTGCTTCCCATGGGGAAGCCATGGGGCTCTGGTGGGGGAAAGCTGCTTCTGTTGGGGTGCTCTGTGACCACTGCATCAGGGGCTGAAGTGGATGAGGCAGAGGAGCTCCAGCAGTGTGAACTTGAATGTGGCTGAGCCTGCAATGCCTTCCCCAGTAGGGGAAGAGGTGGAGAGCTGGCAGGTGGGGGCAGGGGCAGGTTCATGAGATCCAGCTTGGTTATTTCCCCCCCCCAACTTTATCACCCGAGACATATAACTTTGTTCCAGGCCTTTCAGCCTCTTTATTATGCAACTATACACTGTACATGTAGAGTCTTATCCCATTTACCTGACCTTTGACAAGATAAATCCAGTTTGCAAGATACTATGATAATTTAAGGTTCCATTCAATGGCCATTCCTCTTCACATTCCAGCACATACATTGGCCAAGCAGTATTACAATAAAACATCATTCTTCTTTTAGATATAGACTTATAGCTATTAGTTGACCATTCAGCCAAGATTCTTCCCAAAGGACTTTCAGATGTAATAGAAATGGAGACTCTCATGTTGAAACAAAACTTACAAAAACCAACAAACACAGGGGGAAAAGTAGACAATACAGGGAATTCCCAACATGAATAATCTCAAATGCCAAGGCCTTACTAAGCAAATGGGAACTGTACAAATGAGAACCAAATTCTTAAATGAGAACTAACATCTCCTAATTCAAAAGGAAATCAATTCTCCAGGTTCCCTAGTTTCATTCAACTGTAAATTCTACCACCAAATGGTGCCATGAACAAATACTCTACCACAGGGCTGGAAGGTTCAAAAAGATTCTCCAAATGGGTGGAATCAAGGGTCTCAGTGTTCACACCTGGGAACCCACCAAAAGGGAAAAGGCATCACAACTCTTCCCAAATTCTTTTCTTTTTCCTCACTGATGTTCAGGTGGTAAGGAGTTAGATCTAAATGAGGGAGACAATTCCCTGGAGCTAAACAGTCTCCAGCAGATGCTGGGGCAGTCTCACTCTCTCACCCTGCAAAGATGTTTCTCCTATTGGGAAAGACCCATGGCTTGACCTGGGGTTGATCCCTGCCTCTTCCAGTCACGGCAGCATTTTTGGGTGCTGTTCCACTCTGATACTGATGGGCCCACCCAAGGATGCCAATTTATGTTACCAAAAGTTTGGTACTTATCTCTGTGGCCAAAGAAAGGATGAGGACAAGTGGCTTGAGGAAAAGGAAAGAGGAGTTTATAAGTTTGTGGGCAAATGAGGAGGATAGCAGACTCTCATCTTAAAGAACTGTCACCACCACTCCTTAAGTGGAAAAACAGGATTTTTAAAGGGGGTTTTCAATTTTGAGCTACTGCTATTTATAGCATTTTTGCCCTTTTCAGACCCTTCTGTTACAATTATTTGAGATGCTAAGGATTGATGCTAGATGCTTATTCAGTCTATGGTCAGATGATGTCATATCAGTAAATTTTTTTTGGGATGTTGGTATTTTAAAAAGATATGATGGGTTAACATATTTAAGAAAGATGTGTTCTAAAACTACTATACATGATATTCACAGAACTGAAAGATGTGGTATTATTCAGATAGCAAATCTTGATAAAATATTTACATTTGTCATCTTGGTTGGTTTTCTTAATCTTAAAAGTAATAAACAAATTATATTTTGTGATTATTCTTGATTTCTGTTTCAAAATCTTTACCCCCGTTTTTTTTTTTTGCAGTTTTTGGCCGGGGCTGGGTTTGAACCCACCACCTCCGGTATATGGGGCTGGCGCCCTACTCCTTTGAGCCACAGGTGCTGCCGCCCCCACCCTCATTTTTAAAAAGAAATTATGTTTACACACTACATGTGTTTAGACATGTGTTGAGGGCACAATTCATCATGTTGGTTGTATATCTAATATTCACAGGCTATAAAAATGGTTAACAGAAAATAACTTGAAATGATAACTGGGATCTTAGAAATTTGTCTCCCAGCTGTACTGGTGATAAAATTATGGGATTTCTTTGCCCTGTCCCTTTAAGGGGCTTCACCCTAAAACCAGTAAAGAAACAAGCTAAATTGAAAATATCATCCATTAAACTGAATCAGTTTATAGTTTTTGTAAAAGAAATTTTACCTCCATAAAAAGAAAATCTCCATTTGTAAGGGCACCTCCCTCTCTTCACCTAAAGCACTATAGACTTTTAGGATAAAAGGAACAATGGCTCAAAGTTTGCATAACAAATGTTACCTTTGTTTAAGTTCTGTGTCTTGAAATATAAATTTTCAACCTGGTTCATGTCTTTAGAAATGCAAATTTAGAGTTGCCTAGAAACAATTGTTTAGGACAATAAAATAAGTAATCAAGGAATCACACTTACCTAAAGTAGCAGCAAGAAACTATTCAAAAACTGACAAATGAAAAATCATACACATCTGTAAGATCTGCTGCTGACTTTATCTCCATATCATAGTTTCAAGGTTCCTTTCAGTAATTTGAAATCTTTATTTATTTATTTATTTATTTTTTGCAGTTTTTGGCCAGGGCTGGGTTTGAACCTGCCACCTCCAGCATATGGGGCCCGCGCCCTACTTCTTTGAGCCACAGGCACCGCCCATAATTTGAAATCTTAAAGGAAATGTAGCAGTGGGTAATTATAAAATGTCTGAGTTATTTCTGGAAACATAAGTTTAAATTCAACAATTTATGATCAGCTGTGGTCCAAGATTATGATTCTTTAAGGAAAAGTCATAGAAAGAAGGGAATTTTTAAGTGACTTTTAATTTGAAACATTACTGATTCTTTTTTGCTTTGTTTTCCAATTAAGGCAAATATTAAGTACATAATAAAATTTATCTGACATCTCCAGAATTTTAAAACTGTTCTGTTGCCAATGTCCTGTGGCTAAAGGTACAAACATCTTCTCTCTAGGCCCAGGGACTATCACAGAAGAGGAGACACAGAAGATTGTAAGGGCCAATTTGGAGGGATGAAATTAGTTCAGATCCTCTAGATAAGGTGTGGACATTTAGAGGTCTGAATGGCTGGCAAAATAAGGAATTTTGCCTTTTTGTGCCCATGGTATAGGCATCCCTCCCAACCATAAAGACTTTCCTTGAATAGATTTAAAAGAAAATTACAGTGAGACTATCAAGACACCTGGTGACAGAGCTTCCTGGGTATTGTTGTTCCCAGTTCTGAAATTTATGTAAATAGACATATAACAAGAAATTGATCAGGCATCTTAGGCACCAGCATCGGGTACTTTTGATGCACTCTCTGAATATATTATTGTCTGAGGGGTCAATGGGAAAAAAATCCCTGTGATTATATAAGCAGCTGGACAATGTGGAATGTTTGTTGGAAATTTTTACCAGTTACTTTTCAGTACATAATGGGTCAAAATTTGCTCATTAAACTAGCTTCCTAAAACTGTTTCCATGAATGACTAGGGGAATTATGGATGGAAATATTTCCTGGGAGGGACATGTGGGGGGATGGGCATTTCTTTTGCTATACTTTGCTGCCTTGGTGGGGAAAGGGTAGCAACTCAACAATATGTACTAAAATGTTTTGGTTACAGGCCCAACAGTTTTGCTCTTCTTTATATCCCAACTACATCCCATTCGACAGGAAGCAGCCAGGTAAATCAACATCCTGATTCCCTAATCAGGATGAACTAAAAAGAAAGGGGCAGCTGTAATCAGCACCAGGAACAAATTTCAATGAGCCCTTGTATGTTTTTTAAAATCCTCTTCCCTAACTAACTACTTGGCCTTTAGAGTTGTTTCCTAGAAAAGATGGATTTTCTGGAAGACAAAGGAGTTGAGATTCTGAAGGCCCCAGGGCAGACTTCCTAATGCCAAGATTTGCCATCTCTGTTGGTCTTTCTCAAGCCATGAAGCCTTTCCTTAAAAAGCCCATTACCTCTGTTAGGTAGAGAAGCGTATTTGAAGCAGTTTCTCCTGTTTTCCTGATGTCTGTTGTATTAAAAAAAAATTCCTTTCTTCCTTGGCAATCCTTGTTGTCTCCATAATTGAATCTTTGTGCAATGAATAACCAGACCGAGACTGAAGTTTCAACAACACTGATAGAGTGGATGCTGTTGGTACCCTCTCCACATGCACGCAGGGAGTCTTTGGGTACTCCTTCCTAGCTATTGTGAATAGTGGCTGCAAAAGGCTCACAGTGGTTCCCTTCTTGAGAATGACCATTAGACAAACATGGAGTCTCTTTGTCATGGGAGGTAATGCAACGCACTCCTGCCCCCATTCAGAGGCCAATGACTGACATGGGATACACAAGACTGGCTTCTTGCTTCAAGGAGGGATCAATCTGTGCTCCGGAGCTTTAGGTGGGACTAGGCCAGACCAATACCATCACCTGTTGAACTTTTTCCCCTGCCCTGTCTTGCTTGCTTCTTTCTACTTTTTCTGTAAGCACTTCCTCAATAAGTGATTTTTCACAAGAATCTATGTCCCAGACTGTGCTTTTCAGGAATTTGACTTAAGATAATCATTTGAAACTAAGTGAGGAACAGAAGGATTTATAAAGATACTTAAGTGTTCCATATGGGTACCTGAAAATATCTAGATAATTATGTAGGGTGTGATTTTTAGTAGCTTTTGTTTATAGCCATAGTCTGGGAGATGCATCACCACATGCACAAGGAGGAATACCAGGAATAGAGCGGTGACATTGAATTTCTGTAGCTGACTGAGTCCTTAGCATTCCAGAGGCATTTAAGCATCTTCATTAGCTCATTCTCACACCTCCAGTGAGGGTGGTGATTAAGGGCTTTTGGCTGATAAGCAGAATGAATCACAACGAGGTTAAGTGATGGCTGAAAGTCAGTTGCTGAATAAAAATGAGATTCCTCCTATACCACCCCACAAAGCCCAGCACTTCCTCATCTAGTGACATTCGTTAGAAGCCAGTTCTCATCTAACTCCAGCTACTTCCCTAGAATTGATAGGGAAAAAATTTAGCAAAATGAAATAAGAGATTACTACAAAATATGTAGCCTAGGAAACAATTTGATGTTTTCATTAACTTTGCTATGTTTTCTTAGGACAAAGTGGAGATTTAACAATTACCTGGATTACTTGGAACATGTGGATTTAGTTACCAAAATGGACCAGATCATGTTAAATGCATAGATAAACTCAAACTTCTGGGACTCTCTTGAGTTGGGTCTGAAGAGATGCTGCTGTATGAAGACTGGAAGGGGAGAAGGGCTTGACTTTCAGTGGGAGACGTGATGCCCACTTGTCTAGACTGATGCTATTTCTGCATCCTCCCAGCACTCCACAGTCACTGGGTGGGTGAGATGCGGAATATATTGGTTGTGTCTGGTTTGGCATATTTAGCACAGATCCCCTGTGCGGAGATTCCACGACCAGCATGACTAGTGCTTACAGAGGGCCTTGGCTGTGGTGTGTGACCATGACCTCTTGTGCTTAGCTTGGTGAATCACACCATTCAGCAAGCACTTTTTATTGAATCCCTATTATGTACCAGCCAGTGTAGCTGGGGCTGGGGTTATACAAATGACAGACACAGACAGTCCTTCACTTCATGGTGCAGTAGGAGAAGTTAGATGAGAGAAGCTACAGTTGTCCTCAGTTTGGTCAGTACTCACTGGAGGCTGGGAGGGGGTTTGGGGAAAGATGTGCAGAAGTCTCCTTTAGAGAAGTGTTTCTTGAATAGTTTTGAAGGATAAGAAGAAAGGGCCAGAGAAGAGAAACTGGATGGGGTGATAGGAAGAGGAAACAGAATTTCACTCCAGGCAAAAGGATCAGGATAGAGAGTTGCAACATGAATAGATCCTTCTGGCTGAAGCGTCAGGTATGTATG
The DNA here is from genome assembly GCF_000181295.1 of Otolemur garnettii. Classification (NCBI taxonomy): domain Eukaryota; kingdom Metazoa; phylum Chordata; class Mammalia; order Primates; family Galagidae; genus Otolemur; species Otolemur garnettii. The sequence goes on from NW_003852435.1 coordinate 1,048,514, forward strand.
GGGTCAGGGAGGGAAGGCAGTAGCAGGGTTGGGGCTGGACGGGGAACCAGGGGCAGAGCACAAAGAGGTCTGGGCTGCCAGGGGGCAGCATTTTGGATTTTATCCTAAAGGCTATGTAAAATCATGAGGGTATTGACCAGACGAGTGGCAAAATGAGACATTTAGAAAAAGATCTTTATGGCAGCATGGAGGATGGAGTGGAGAGAAACAGGTAGCAAACACACAGAGAACTGGTAGGTGATTTGTGCTGGAACTCATGAGAGGAGCCGTGAGTCTTTGAATAAGGTGGTGTGCAATAGTCTTGATCAGACAGATCTTGGTTTTAATCTCAGATCCTTCTAGTATTAGCTGTATGACCTATGGTAAGTTACTTTACCTCTCAAGCCTTGCTTTTCCCATATATAAGATGGTTTAATGTAAGATTGTGGGGATTAAATGAGCTAATACCCATACAGTGCTTATATATTATTATGCAGTCATATTAGTTTGGACTGTCTTCCTAAATGCAGACACTGAAAGAAGAACTTGGATGCAGGAAATTCATTTGGGAAGTGATCCCAAGAGGCCAGAGTTGGGGAGGGGGGAGAGTGAATAGGGAAGGGCAGGAAAGATAATGAAGGGTGTGTTACTGGTGGGCTGCTGCTGTGAGCTCCACCCTTCAGGGGAGCTGTGTAAAACACAGCTCAAAATGGTTCCTCCAGGAGATGGTAAAGTTGGGGTATTTATCCACCAATTCCTGTCCCTCATTGGTTGAGGGTTGTCCCTGCAGGCCTTAAATACCTGGTGCTTCTAGGCTGCTCTGTGCGCAGGCTGGACAAGCTTCAGGTAGAGCCCTATGCCCTCAGCTGTCTCAAGCAGCAGAGACAGCTGCTTGAGGTGGACACTATGCTATCACAAGTGTCCACTGAAGCTGAGGTGGACCCAGGAGTCGGAAGGGGAACATGGGCAGAACATCATGTCTGCTATAATGGAGCAAAGGGACAATCAAATAATATATAGAAGGTAGACGCAGTAGATTTTGATGAGCAATTGGATAGAGAGAGCACAAAATAAGGCGGCATCTTAAAATGATTTTTGTATTTTGCATCTGGTCTAAAATTTTCGATGCCATTTATTGAATCTAAAAAAAATTGCCAGAGGGATAATTTTTGGTGTAATGGTGGTAGGGACGAGGGGGTGATATTAATTTGGGCATACTGTGTTGGAGGTGTGTGTGATACAGCCAAGTGTCATACTGGGTTGCAAATGGAATTTCTCTAATTCCACATTAGACTATGCAGGCTTCAGTTTGACATGTTTGAAATTCTTTAAATGCGTTTTGTGGGAACAAATCCTGACTCTGATAATGAACGAAGAACCCTTCTCCCTCTCCCTCCCCACCTTGCTAACAGAACACATTTAATCTGTTGGTTTAAGGGATGGCTTTTCGAAATAGCCTTGTGTCTCTTCCTACCTGCTGTTCACTTATTAGTTGATTTTGAACCTGTTGGTGAATTCTATTGCAAATTGTCTGTCTCTGAAGGAAGGGAATAATAAACACTCTTTTGAGCTATTGCACAGCTCTTGAAAACCAAGACAGCATTTTTCACAGCTCTTCTGAGTAGTTGCAGAGCACAGTGCTCCATCACGTATTGTATTATTTTGCTTCAGTTTGCTTTCAAAACTTACAGCATTCCAATTATCCTGTTACCGGATATTCAGTACTAAAGTGAATATGCTCATTTTCTATAATGGAATTTTTAGAAGATAAAAACTTATATGCCAAGTGAAATAAGGCAGATACTTAGCTAATTATGGTGCAGAACTCACCCTGATCGTATATATCTATATATCTATATATATATCTCCACATGCTTATATATATTTGTATTTGGAGACATGCATCCTGTTTTTATTCTATTTCAGAATGCATTTTTTAATAGATGTTAAACCACTTACATTTTCACTTTCTGAGGTGGTTTTCTTGATGGATATTTTATTATAGGAAGAAGCACCAGACATCCAAGTCAATGGGGCCAGAGACAAAATAGGTAAAGTTTGGCTTTAGCTTTCACTCTCAAGGTGACTTCCATCTTCTCCAAGGGCTTTCCCAGTGTCCCAGCGTTCACTATCCAGGTGCCCAAGGATTGTCGGCCTCCACCTCCAGAGAGGCATTTGTGTTATCATCACGATCTTCTAAGGTTCATGAGTTTGCCTGTTCACTTTCACCATACTTGTGCGTAATGTTGACTACACGTGAGGCTCTGGACCAGTTAGGGAAAGAGGAAGAAGGGAAGATGAAGAGTGAAACAAGGTCAGAACAAGGTCGGGCATCCTGGGTCTATTTTATCTTTCTCACTGGGGGTTGTGCTGATAGTTGCCATGGCGATTGGCTCCAAAGGAGGGCAAGGAAGGAGGAATGAGGACAGAATGTAGTGGGAATGTACTATGAGCCAAAGATTGTGGTAAGTATTCTATATACACATTACCCCATTTAATTTAATAATACAATATATTTTCTTCAAAATGTGCTTGAGAGTAAAGATTGCTGGGGAAAAGCAGAAAGTCTCGCTTCCATCCTTCCTATTTCTCTGAGAGTTCCTGCTGCCCCCCTCTTCCTGTTTAAACAAACTCTTTTAATGACTGAATTGTATGTTTAGTTTCTTAAAAGTTCCAAGCAAAGATAAAGTCTTTTAGTGGTCATTTCCTTAAAGGAAAAAAAAATGACAGCGAAGTTATAGAGATTATGAAACCCAAATTTTTGGAGCAATAAGATAGCTTGCCCAGTACAAAATAAAATAATGACAATAACATTATTTTACTTTTGAAGGATAAAAATAACAAACAACCTAAGAGATTGGATGCCTCCAGACTGCATTATCCATTCTTCTGCTCTGCATTTGCTGGGCCTGGCTCAGGAATAAAGTTTTAGATAGGGGTCTCTCCCCTGGGCATCATGCCTCTGGAGCTGTAATATTTTCTTGCAGAACCTAAGGTCTGGGCAGTCTGGGCTTGTCAGGCGCATGTGCAGCTCTGTTGTCTGCAGAAACTGAACTTTGCACAGGCTGTGGGTGGTGGAGCACTTGTGTGAGCCCACCCTGCTGTTCAACTCGAAGCCACCACTGTTTTCAATTATGACTTCAACAGGCAGCTTTGAGGGCTTCTCTATTCATTACAGTGCCTCACACTCTATAATTAGTAATAAAGAAACACAGGCACTTCACAAATACAAAAGGCTAAACAATAATCATGCAGTAAAGGCAAGGCTTTGGGACTTTTCCACCTAACTCTTTGTTTCTTTCAAGTTAAAAAAAAAAAGCAACTTTTTTCATTGCTTCAACTTATTTTATTTTTTGCTCTGAGTAATCAATGAATGAATCTCAGCCTAGCCACTTGTTACCTATGTGCTTTAGGGCATTTTATCTAACCTCTTTGTGCCTCGGTTTCCTTATCTGCAAAATAGAGTTAATGATAGTTCTCATCTCATGGGGGGAGGTTGAAGATTAAATGATTTGATTTATTCAGAATGCTTGGTAAGGAACTCTGCTCGCATAAAAGCTTGCTCAGTAAATGTTAGTTTTCATTATTATAATCACTTTTATGTATTGCGTGTAAGCCACAGGGATAGTCCTCTCGAATGTTTTTTTATAAAACCTTCCGTTATGCACATTTTCAAACACAAACATATACAGAGACTGATGAAATTATCCCGGCCTCACATGTGCCCTGTTGTACCCATTGACAACTATTAATGTTTTAGCAATTCATATAGCCTTCTGTGTGTTTCCCCCCCGCCCAGACCATTTTAAAGCCAAATCTCAGGAATCATGCTATTTGCCCATAAATCTGAGTGTCTTTTTGATACTAATATTCCTAATAAGTGGAGAGCTTTTTTGGCCAATGTCTTCTTCATCTCCAACTCCTGCTCATAGAGTAGTTACTGGCAGCTAGTAAAAGTTTTACAGATGTTTGTTTAATTGGTGAGTAAAGAACCCAGACTTAACTATTCTTTACTTTTTGGTAGGTGCTCAATAAATATTCATTGAGTGAATATATGAAGGCAAGAATTTTATAAAGTGCCCAATGTATATGGGGATGGACAGACTTTATAAAATCAATACAAAATTTTTAATAATTTGGGTAAGATTTTGCAATACTGGACATCTCTCAGGTTTAATATTGCCATGAATGATTATAATGCCCAAATAATTAGCACTTGAAAGAAGGTTTCATTCTGGTACTCCAATTATTTATGAACGTCTAGATATAGGCAACTTCATGAGAACCAATTAGCAGATTCTTCAAACACATGACAAATCCTTTATTACTGTGCTTATAGGTGACATGGTTTACAGAAAACCAAATGTAATTAAATAACATTGAACTTGAAATCTACCACAGACTTAAGATATACAAGTTATACTTGGCAAGGCAAAATTTCTCAAACACTAGGTTGTTTCAGGTGAAAGATAAATTTCCATTAAGTAATTCCAACATGTTTTGTTTTTTTTTTTTTGTCTTACAGACAGTTCCTTTGGCAGTAACTTCCACTTTAGCTTTTATCATATAAAAATATAACAAAATTTCATTATATACAAACATTACATTACACAATGTACAGGTTAAAAACACTAAGAAAATGGCAAGCTGCAAGTGAAATTAAAGTCAAAAGCGTGATAAGAAAAATTAAATACTGCACACATTTCATAAAAATTACATTAACTACATTTTTTGTTTGCAAATACCAAACAGTACCAATGTGATTGGAAAAAGCTTCCAACAACTTCATTTTAAGGCACATCTTGCATATTTATATATACAACACTGAAACCAGTCAATAACTTAGGGGCTTCTCGGAGTGAGCTGTATATGTGTGAAGACATGCAGCATGGGATTACAAATTTTCATTAGCTCCCTTCTTTGGGGACAGGTACCTGCCAGGTGGAGACTCGTAGAGGGGTACCCCGATCTCCTGCAGGTCTGGGAGCCTACCTGGACGGGGAGGGGAAAGCAGAGTGACTGTCCTGTCATAGTCTCTGTGCAGCACTTTCTCATAGACACTCTGTAGCCCCACTGTCTTGGGTAGCTGGGCCTGGTAGTAATTGTCCCTGCGCAGAGGATCCCGAGGCAGGGACGTGCTCTTACAAAAGGTTGACATCTGAGCTGGTGGATGAGGTGAGGGATGCCCGTTGGGCCCTCCGCAGGATGGGCTCCAGCAGCGGTCAGAGTGGCCCAGGATCTTACACTCAGCGGTGCACGCCCACAATCCTAACATAAAAGGCAAGGGAAAGAGCATGATGATTATTCCTGAGATACACACACCTAAGCTTTCATTTGCAGAATGTCAGCCTAGGTCAGGGTGGCTGAAAGGGACAGTTCAAGTGTGTAGGTATAATGAGGAACGCCATGCCTCAAGAATTGAAAGGCACAGTTGCTTCCTGTAAAGCCACCCTAACAAAGATGGTGTAGAAGGAAGCAGGAAGCAAAAACAATTGGTAAACAGAACTCCCTTTGTGGATGGCAAACCTTGGTGGCTGCTGCCTAAGAGGATGGAGGTGTGCGTTATTCAAGTGGTGGGACTGCTTCCACTTAGCATTTTGGAATTTACTGTATGAGGCAGGCCAACATCCGGAAATGGAGTGGCTGGGAACCAAGATTGAAAGGAGGCAAGCAGTGGGGAAGGGGAGGCGGGAGGAATACTGAATTTGGTGGGAGAAAAAGAGAGTCCTCACCACTCTGCATGTGGTTGATGAGATCCTTTTTCAGAGCGTCCCCGCTGATGTCGGAATCACTGTCGTTGAAATCACTGTCCCCTTTGCCGCTATCTTTGCCACTGAACTTCTCTGCTTCTCGGCCGGAGATGGTGTTGAAAGAGTGTCCTTTCCAGACAGCCACAGGGGGCGCCGGCTCTTTCCCAAAACCCGGGGAGGCACCGTACGGCTGTAGCAGGGAATGGGGGAAGGTTGGACAAGAAACAAAAACCAAATGCAACAGGTTAAGCGTCTACCTTCACGCGCCCACCCCTATCCCTCCAGACTCCCTTCCCCCAGACTGTCCCCGGAGCACCGAGGGGGGCGCCCAGCCGAAGGAAGGCCTCACCTCGGCATGCGCGCCGCGGAGCCGCTGCTGCCCCTCGAAGTGACAGGAGCTTTCCCCAGTGGCGCTGCCGCCCTCTGAGCCCGGCACTTCGGCCGCGGCGACCGCGGGCGGGGGCGCGTCGGCCGCGGGGCTGCCAAATGGCGCTTTGCCGCTGCCAGGGAAGGTGAGCACGTCGAACATGTTGGGCCTGGGCCCGGCTCCCCGGGCAGCTTCCTCCGGGGAGCCGGGAGCCGAGGATCCGCCGCCCGCCGCCCCGGGCAGCTCTTCCCGGAGGGCCCCCCCTTTGCGCACCTCCTTCTTGCGGCGGTTGCAGGTGGTGGCGATGGCGATGATGGCGGCCAGCAACAACGTGCAGCTCCCGGCCAACACGATGATGACGATCAGCGGCGTGTCCCACTGTAGCGCCGACCCAGACGCCCCCAGCCGAGAGCCAGGCGGGCGGGAGCGCTCGGGGCTTCCCGCACCGGCAGGTGCAGCTGGCCCGCGCCCGCCTCCTGCTGTTACTAGGAAGCTCACAGTTGCGGTGGTGGTGAGAGGGGGACGGCCGCCGTCGGATATGACCAGCAGGGCCTTGAATACTCGGCCTGGCGGCTCCTGGGAGAGGTCGCCAGTGAGCACGATCTCCCCCGTGCGGCGGCCGATGGCGAAGGCTTCGCGCGGCTCCTGTTGCTGCAGGTCGAAGACCAGTTCCCCGTTGGCGCCCTCGTCTGCATCTCGGGCCTGCACTCGCGCCACGGTCGTGTCTTTTGCTGTGCGCCCTGGGACCGCCACTTCTAGGGAACCATTGGCTGGCGCCGGATGTACCAGGACTGGCGCGTGGTCGTTCTGGTCCAGTACCCTCACTTGCACCAGGGCGCTGCTGGAAAGCTGAGGGGAGCCACCGTCGCTAGCTTGGATGCGAACATCGAGTTGGCGTAGAGTCTCATAATCGAAGCTGCGCAGCGCATAGATGGCTCCGGTAGCAGGGTCCACAGAGACATAGGTGGATACTGCGCCCCCAGCTCGGCCTACTTCGGCCTCCAGCAGGCGGTAGGTGACCTGACCATTGCGGCCCAGGTCCGGGTCCCGGGCAGCCACCGTAGCCAGGTAGGCGCCTGGCGGATTGTTCTCGCGCACCGACACCTCGTAGACTGGCCTAGTGAAGAGCGGGGCATTGTCGTTCTCGTCGCCCACGCGCACCGTGTAGGGCCTCACAGTGCGCAGTGGGGGCGCGCCGCGGTCCTCAGCCACCAGAGTCAGGTTGTACTCAGCAATGCGCTCGCGGTCCAGCGACGCCGCGGTCACCACCAGGTAGCTGCCGGCATAGGCCGGCTGCAGCCGGAAGTGTTCGTGCCCGTAGAGGGCGCAACGCACCTGCCCGTTGGCTCCCGAGTCCCTGTCCGAGGTACTGACCAGAGCAACCAGGCTCTCGCGTGCCGCCCCCTCCGGCACCAGAGAGGTGGCGCCAGCTTCTGACGTCCCGGGCCCAGCTGAAGAAGTCGCGTCCGCTCCCCCCAGCGCAGCAGCGGCAGCAGCAGCTGCGAAGGGAGAGGCGGCTGGTGCACCGGGGGCAGCCAGCGGGGTGATAGAGATATCCGGTGCGTTGTCATTGACGTCGCGGATGCGCACGATGACCTTGCAGGTGGCGGACCGGGGCCCGGGGCCCCGGTCCTGCGCCCGGATGTCCAGCTCGTAGGTGTCCTGGCGCTCGTAGTCCACCGGCCCAGCCAGGGTGAGGCGGCCTGAGCGCGGGTCGAGCCGAAAGAGGCGGCGCGCCTCGGGCGGTGTGCGGGCGCCAAAAGAGAATATCACGTCTCCGTTGGGGCCTTCGTCGGGGTCTGCCGCGTCCAGATCGAGAAGCAGGGAGCCCACGGGCGCGTCCTCCGCCAGCTCCACCTCAGCCACTGCGCCCTGCGGGAAGACCGGGCTGTGGTCGTTGGCGTCCAGCACGCGCACGCTGAGGGCGGCCGTGGCAGAGCGTGGCGGACGGCCGCCGTCTTGGGCCACTAGCTCCAGGCTGTAGGCCGCCTGGCTCTCTCGGTCCAGCTCCTGCAGCAGCACCAGATCCGCGCACTGGGCGCCGTCTGCGCGCGTCTGCAGCTCCACGCGGAAGGGGCTGTGCGGCTCGGCCAGGCGCACACTCTGCAGCCCGTTGGCTCCCACGTCCTCATCCACCGGCACTTCCAGGGGGATGCGCGTGCCCACCGCCGCACCCTCGGACACCTCCACGGGGATTTGGGCCCTAGGGAAGCGCGGCGCGTGGTCGTTGACGTCCCTCACCTCCACCTCCACGTGCACCAGCCGGAACTGCTCCTGGGAGAAGCTGACCACGTCGAAGGCCAGCACGCACTGCGGGGCCTGGCCGCACAGCTGCTCACGGTCCAGGCCGGCGTCCCCGACGGTCAGCTGCCCGTCGCCCTCGCGAACCCGGAGCAGAGAGCTGTTGAACTGCTTCATCAGGCGGAAGCTTGTGTCTCCAGACACTTTCATGTGCAGGTCCTCGGCTAGAGTCCCGATGACGGTGCCAGGGGCATCCTCTTCGAAGGTGCTGTACCGCACTGTCTTGCTCTGGGCCACTGAGAGCACCCAGCAGAGGCTGAAGAGCTGCAAGGGGAAAAGGAAGGGGCTGCCCCCCTGCCTCACGGGACTCATGCCTCCAGCCCTAAGTGCTATTCCGGAAGGCTAAAGAACAGAGTCTTCCTGGGTTTGCAGGTCTGGCCGTGAATGCCAGGCTCTCCGCACCACGCTCTTTGCGATCCCTGTGCGGGAGAAGTCTGCGAGCTGCACCTCGGCGGCTCTGACAGGATCTGAGGACGCGCGGACCCGCCCTCACCCAGCGCCTCTCCCTCCCTTCTCACTGGAGCTGTGCCGCGGCGCTCAGCCTTCACCTTTATAGCCGCCGATATGCAAATCACCCGAGCCTGGCAGCCAATGGCCGCCTCGCTCTCGCGCCGCTCCTCCGCCTGCCTCTAACAATCCCTTCAATGTGGAAAGGCTTAGAGGGGAAAACAAGAAAGGAAAATAGAGAATCTTTCTTTTGTTTCTTTAATTCCTTTTGGCCCCCCCCCTTTTCCTGTCAGCATTCTGCTGTGGAGGAGTTGGTACAGGGATCCGGGAGTAAAAGGAGCTGATTGTAGACCCCGGTCCGCCCCACCCCCTCTCTGGGTTCAGGCTGCGGGAACTAAGGACGAATACCCTGCGGGTTCACCCCGCTGGGTCCAGATTCCCCTTCTCGCTCACCTCTGCATTTTGCGTTTCCGAGGCTTCCAAACTCTTGCAGCCTCTTAGCCACAGGCTTGCTCCGCGGAGTGAGGCTCTGCTTTCTTTTCCCAGCTTCCTCCGGCGCCCGGAATAGCCTCTCGATTAAGAAGCTTGAAGGATAAGGGAAAATTGATTTTATTCAAATTTGTGTACACAATTGTGTTTTGCTCGTGTGAGCCCTGGTGATCAGAGCTGCTACTTTCCTTTCAGAAAAGAGCCCTGCGATATGTTAGTATGCATGTCACTGTCCAAATGGCTTTCTTAAGCCTTGGGCGCTAGCAGGCAAGGAAAAAAAAAGTTCCAAATAGGATTTAGCATAAGCTTGAGGAGATTTGGAAAGGTTTCAAAGATCAGACTGTATCAAAGGCTTATGAAGCCCTCGTTAGCAGTGGAAATAGAATGGCGTGGCAGGCGATCCCATTGGAGGCACCAATGTCTGTATTATTTCACTGTGACAAGCTAAGGGGAGAGAAAGTTGAACAGTTTCCACAGCGGAGTTGGGCTAACTTGAATATAATGAGCAAACGCCACATGTATCCATTATGTTCCTCTATTCATCCCCAATCACTGCCATAACTCTCCGGCTAAACGGTGATGGGCGCTGAATTCCACACAATACCCGGCTCGTATTAAAAGTGCATTTAGAGAACTTTCCCTCCTGATGCCTTGTTCCGCCTATTTAGAGGATTTTCTTTCTGTTCTAATAGGGCCTCTCTGGGAAGCAACACTCATCCCATTCCAGAAGAACAAAATCACAGCTTGACGTTGAAACCTGGCACGAACCTGGAGGAACTTAACCATCTGCCTAGGGAAGTGGAGCTCGGGCAATGCCCTACTCTGGGTTCGGCGGGTCCTGGGGCTGACCAGGGGCTGCGCTGGCCTCAGAGGTAGTCCCCTCCCATCTCCGAAGGCCGGAGAGTTGGGGCTCCAATCCGAAACAAGACAGATTCTTAATGGTTCTTACTGAAGGGCTTTATTGAGCAGCCTATGTACACACGAAGGAGGAGAGTTAAAAAACAAAAGCCATGCTCAAGAAGAGGTCTTTTTTTTTTTTTTTAACTCGATGGGTTACAGACGGCATTCAGTAAACGTTTTTCAGAATCCCCATTTTGATCATATTATCAGCATCCTATTCATGTTTCTTTTCCCTCAAACTGTTTTAGGATCTTTTCAGAAGAGGATCAGGAGTTCCCCTAGAGTGGGGAGACCAAGCAGGGAGTGGGGTGGGCAGAGGGGTGGGAGAGGGTGAGGCAGGTGCTTGGCATAGTCAGGGAGCAGAAAATGCAGCCACAGCCATCAATAAATGAAAACTCTTATGAGATTGGGGAAGAGGGAAGCTGAGGACCTACTCGGAGCCGTCCTGCTTCACGGTTCTCCTCCTTTCCTCCTCCACCATGCAGCCCAGGGAATGCTAAATGCAATGTGGCCAGGCTTATGCAGCCGTGCGGGGACATGGAAAGGGCAACGCCCCCTACAGGAGCCCAATTCTCGGCTGTCTGGTCCACTTTGTCCACCTCCCAAGTCCATTTAATATCTTGCTCTCTCCTCTTTCCCCCACCCAAAAGAGCTTCCTTGGGGGGTATACGCAGACGGAAGAATTGTTTTCTTTTTGAGCCTCGGAACACCCCTACCCTGGCCTGGGCCTGCCGGTTACCTTTGGCGCTCCCAGACTCACGTCCGCTGTCCTCACTAGACACAAACAGATTCAGAACTGGGCTGGTGGACAGCGGCCTCAGCGCTTCCGCTAGCGTAACCCACTGGGGTCCGGCCTGAGCCGTGTTGCTGCTGCCGGGTGGAGAACCCTGGGAAGGGGCAAAGGAGGCACCGCACCCTGAGGTTGGAGTCCCAAAGAACCAGTAGTATCTTCCACGGTTCCCGGGAGCAGAGTCTGCCCGAGAGTGACTGGGAGCCAGACCCCACGCCAATGGCCCCTGCGCCCCTTGTGTCGCCTGCCCCCGAAGCACTTCGCAGTTCTGGCTTGTACCACGGAAACCCAGCCGCGCGCAATTATAAGTTTGGGTCTTTTTGTTTGGCCAGAGATTCAGAATACCTGAAATTTTTACTCAAAGATCTTCTGCGTTAGAATGATCGTTCAAGACTGGAATAAACGAAGGCGTGCTTGGAGGTGGGAAATGGGAAGTGTGAGCGAGCAGGCAAAAGCCAGGAGGCAGAGGAGGGGTGTAGGGCGGCCAGTAGAGGGTTCAAAGCGTTTTATAGGCTGCCAGGTCCTCGGCCGCTGGGAAGTGGCAAGGGCAGTGGCGGCGCCAGAAGCTCAGAGCCGAGAGCGCGGAGCCCGGGTCTGGGAGCCCGGGGAGGAGAGTCTGAGCGCCGTTGCCGAGCGGGCTCAGAGGCTTTTCCCGGCCGGCGTGGAGGTGTGAAGGCACGCGAGCAGAGAGAGCTCCGTTCGGCCCCGGGCAGCCCCCAGATTATGGAAACACGGCTTAAAATAGCCCTCCAGCGTTCTCGGCAGCTCCCCGGGGAGGAAAACTGTCAGTGGGGTTGCAGAGGTGGGGTTGGAGAGGAGGAGGAGGGAAGCTCGCTGGACCTTGCGCTGATCCCGCCCCACAAAAGCCGCTCAAATCGCCTTGTTATCATACCAAAAGGTCTGGGCAGGCTCAAAGGAGCCCTTTCTCTTGGTTTTAGCAACTTCGCCCGCAACTGTCTCGCAATCCTGAGAACAAACACAGCTCCACAATGGCCGGCGTTTTCTCGGAATGCAAATGTTGCGGGCTCCGCGAAGCTGGGTTTCTGTTACCGAGCCTAATGCCGGCATTGTGAAACTCGCGTGCAGACACCGAGATTGACACAGGCGTCACGTGACGGATTAGGGCTCTAGGAAAGTTTTCAAAGCCGCGACAATGGGGGCTCAGAGTGATCTGATATCTCCCACAGTTTAGCGGGAAAGAAAATCAGGATACATTCTCATATGTAATAGGATTATCTTTTCCATTTCAAGTTCTATACAGCATGTAATTTATTTTTAATTAGGATTATATCTACCAGGAAAGGGAACTAGACTTCACTGGAAAGTCTAATTCTAAGGATGGGCAGAGAGAGAGGTTATATTTTAACCTTTTATCCCCCCCCCCTTTTCTTTCTTTCTCTCTTTTTTTAAAGATAAGCCCAGAGCCCTGGCTTTTGGTTTTTCCTCCTATAGGCTCACTCCACTGGATGACCCTCCCAGAGAAGTTTGCAGCAAGTGTTCTGTTAAGAAAAGAACAGAGGAGCCTCTTCAGAGGCGTTCAGCTCATTCTTGTATTGAGAAACCACACTTTGCAAAAATCTCTTAGAATTCTTAACTTG
>NW_003852435.1:1061205-1099279 GCF_000181295.1 Otolemur garnettii
TTTTTTTTTAAATACAGTGTTTTCTCTCTCTGTGTGTTTATTGGGCTGTCAGTACCCATGGTGACTTTTAAATTTTGTACTCAACCACAGAGCAGCATTCTCCATAGCCCCGACTCCAACCCAGCAGTCAGACAATGAGACAATTTGGGGGTGAAGGTAACTGTTGTTTAAACATTGATTTTGGACTGAATCCAGTGCCAGATGCTCACAAACCCTGGATCATTTCCAGGTCTGGAGCCTCCATCAGTTTGTGTCTTCTCTGTGTTGGGACACTCCGAGAAGCCTGCTTTACCTGAGAGGAAGCAGAATACAGAGACGTTGACTGTGGATTCTGGACTTGTCCTACTTGGTTTCAAATCTGATTATTACTACTGATTTCCTGTGTGACCCTGTGCAAATTACTTACTCTCTCTGCATCTTAGCTCCTTTATCTGAAAATGGAGATAATAATAGTACCTTCATAAGACTGTCTTGAGGACTGTGTGAGACGATATAGTACAGGGTGCTTAGGAGCACATGTTAGTTATTATTTCCCTTTAAAGCACAGGGAAGAAACATCAGAGACTATGTAATCTAAACTTCTTATTTTATAGGCGAGGGATTTGTTCAGAAAAAACACATGTTCCTGTCTGCTTCTTTGCTTTAGTAACAACAATCTCTCTGATTCCTTTTCCATCATCGGAAAATGATAGATACAGTGGTAGGTGTATAGATCCCAAAGGCAGGAGAAGATGGTCAACTTTCATGCCCTCATGGTTTTCAATTCAAAATCTTTTGGTACCTTACTCTGTGAGATCAGAGGTGATGACAAAGAGGCATTTTCAGTAGGCCCTTTCCCTGCCCATTTCTACAAAAGCCATGTATCATGACTGAGAGATATTTAATGGACAGACATCCATAATTCTGGAAAAGCAGGAATATTCCAAAAGATTTTCTGTCCTAGGATGCCCAGGAGCAGCAGGTGACTTCCAGTGACTTATACTGAGCCAAAGTGTGAAAACTGTTTGGCCCTCTGCTTCTCCTCTGTATTAATAGTCTGCTAGAGCACACTGCACACTGGGTGGTTTAAATAAGATGAATCTATTTGCTTATAGTTCTGGAGGCAGGCAGCCCAACATCAAAGTGTCAGCGGGGTTGATGTCTCCTGAGACTCCTCTCCTTGGCTTGTGGATGTTTGCCTTCTCTCTGTGTCCTTCGTATGGCCTTTTCTCTATGTGCATGAGCCCTGGTATCTCTTCCTTTTCTTCAATGGACACTAGTCACATTGGATTAGAACTCGTTGGATTAGACCTCATTGGATTTATGACCTCATTTAACTTTGATTACCTGTACAAAGGTCCAATCTCCAAATATAGTCATTTCTGTGGCACTAGGATGTAGGGCTTTAACATATGAATTTGGTGGAAAGACACAGATTAGTCTACAACACCCTCATTTTTTCCAAAAACCTCTATTGAGAGTTAACTAAGTGCCATGTGATAGGTTCTGCGGGAATGAAATTAAAAAACAAATTAGCCATACTGGCATAAATAAATAATTCCTTCCCAGTGGGAGAGAAGAGACAAATTTTCCATGATGTGGAATATCAAACAATTTATGTGGCTATTCTGTCATCAGGGAAGTGGATGATAACACCTCTTTCTTGAAGAGTGAGCTGTGTATAGTGACTTCCTTTCAAAGAGTACTGTATGAAAAAGAAGGAAAAAGAGGGACATTGCCTGTGAAATAGTACCTTGGCCAGGTGATCCACAGTCCCAGGTCATGCTGACAGTATTTGCCCTAGATATATGGTATGCTGTGGTTAAAATGGCACTTGACCTTTGCGGTCTTCCTCAAGATCTCGCAACTCCAGTCTGATAATGAGAAAAACATCAGCTAAACCCAAATTAATGAATATTCTACAAAAACTAACCAGGTCTCCCCAAAACTGTCAAGATCATAAAAAACAAGGAAAATATGAGAAGCTATCACAACCATGAAGAGGTGACAGATGACTAAATATAATGTGGTATCCTGGAATAGAAAAAGGGTATCAGAGAAAAACCAAGACAATCTGAAAAAAGCAGGACTTTAGATAATAATGTATCAATATTATTCAGTAATTGCACAAGTGCACCATACTAATGTCAGATGTTAATCAGAGGGGAAACTTGATGTGGGATTTATGGAAGCCATCTGGACTGCCTTTACAATTTTTCTGTAAATCTAAATCTATCCTAAAATAACAAAGTTAGACGCTGCCAGCCCTGGGGCAGTGGAGATAGAAGAGCTAACTGACAGAAATAGGATTTGAGAAGTGCTATGGTGAAGGTCCACCCATTGCCGATTGCAGGTGGCTTCTTGTGGAAGAGCGGATACCTGGACGCAGGTCACTGGTCTCAAGGACAGTAGTGAGGATGTGCTCTACATGCTTGTAGGAGCCCAGAGGAGGGAAGCCCTACTGTGCTGGGAAACAGAAGCCCTAGGGGAAAGCTTTTGGGGAAGGTGACATTTGAGTTTTGAGGAATAGTAGAAATTAGCTAGATGCAAATGGGAGAGGGAGGAGTGGAAATGAAGAGGGCATTGTGTGCAGAAGGAACAGCAAATTACACAAAGGTCTGGAGGCCTCAGCGTAAGGTTCTGCAAAGGCAAGTGTAGGTACAGAGAGGTGATGAAAGTCAGGGTGAGCAGGTAGGTACTTTGTGTGTTATGTTAAGGAATTTGGGTTTTATCCCTAATGCAATGGGGAGTAGATGAAGGAATAAATAGGCTCAGCAGGGCAAAGAGAAAGGCAGTGAGGGGCAGGGCAAGGGAAGCTGAGAAAGAAGCCCCTCCTGGTGGAACTTTGATCTGGGAGGAAGGTGAAGGGCAATTCCCTCATGTGACTGGTTAGGGAATGGTGACTAGTTAGTTATTGGGAAGGCCAAAGAGACTGGGGAGAGAAGAGTGCATGGCAGTGGCACTTGCTTTTCTGTGGGCTGAGCCCAAAGGTGGTGTGAGTGTCATCTTCTCCTCCCAACCAGAGGGAGCTGGAGGAAGCAGTGTAGGACTTGCTGGTGGGTATGTTCCAGCTGTCACAGGTCCTCTGGAGCAGTGGTTCTCAGCCTTCCTAATGCCCCAGTGTATTTTCATTGTTAAAAAGGGGCCGTGACCCACAGGTTGAGAACTGCTGCCCTGGAGAATGCAGTTCTTCCGGGGAACCTCCTCTTGGATGTTTAGTTCCATGGAGTATGCATGAGGAAAGTGGTGGGAGAGAGAATTTGCTTTTTGCTCAACAAGACGAGGCTTCTCTGGGCTCAACCAGGAACAAATCTAGAGTCATCTCAGGGTATCTCCTGTTGGGCATCTGTCCGAGACAAATGCATGTGGGATGGGAGTAGGATGTCCATGGCCCAGAGTATCTCCCATATCACCCCAAAGATTCAGAGAGTGTGTGTGTGTGTTTTGGGGGGGGGGATTAAGAATTTCCCTGGGGCCTGTTAGGATAAAAGGAAGATATCCTTTTAGGATATCCTTGGAGGATATAGGATATGGAATGCAGCCTGGGCTCCTAGGACCTTGTTTATGGTTCATGGGCACTTTGAGGTACACTTAGGACAGATTACAGTGTTCATGGTGGACAAGGGTAATGAAATGAGCCCTTAGTGAAGGGCAAAAACTCCACAAACCTCCCGAACCATGCATGAGAGTTCTGCAGTTGGAAACACTGGATTAATTGGATGGATTAATTGCCTTCAGAGCCTAAAACATGTTGCTACAAATTTAGGGTTTTGTTATTAATAAATCCCACACGATTTAACAGACATTGAAGCAGGAAGCTAGAGCCTTTTCAGGGCAGAGAGAATTTTAATCATTGACTAGTCTTTCCCCACCAGTCCCAAAAGTCATTGTTTAGTAAGTATAGGAAACTTTTGACTCTGGCCCTCCTTTGCAACTGAGGGCTTGAACTCTCTTACTCTAAGTGGGTCACAATCCACTTTTGAAATGGAAATGAAGTCAGCATGGCAGCTTCTCCCTCAGAACCCTGGGACCCTGTCCCAGCCAGGGCATGGTAGAGCCCGGTATTATAAATTTTTTCATAGATCTGAGAGCAGTTTTAGGCCATTGATCTCACGTCATCCAGAATCGAGATGGAGTGGCAGCTGATAAACTGCATGGTGACAGGCTGTGGCCTCAGAAAAAAAAGTCCAGATGAGAGATAAAAAGAAAAAAAGAGCTGATGGATTAGTTATCAGCCTCTGAATTCCCCTCACCCTCCATTCCTTCTGACCACTTTAGAAGCATTTATTTTCAGGTAATTTTATAGTTGTCTCTTTGTCCTTCAGAGGTGCTTTGGTCTATGAAACCTCTCAGGGAATTTAGATGGAATCATCTTTAAATGTATTGCTTGAAAGCCTCCGAAAGTCCCATAGCCCTGCTCCTAGGCCTGAGCCCCTAGGAGGCCTTTACCTGCACTTGCAGGCTAGCCATCACATTAATGTTAATTTATGATTCTTGGTTAGAATTGCCCAGCCTATAGCCCTCAAACACTACTTGCTTTGCTAGGGGCAAATAGGGAGAAGGGTACATCAGTGGGACTGGGAATGGGAGACAGGACTCTCCTTGGTCAATATTTAAATGAATGAGGTTTTTTCCACAATCGAACTTTAAATCCTTTATAGAGTCCAGCCCCTGTCCAAAGGGCAGTATGAATCACATGTTAGTCCAAGAAGGCCTCAGGCACCTTTAGAAAGATTATGAGTAGGTGGGGTGAGAAGGTGGGGGTTGGGAGATTAGGGGAGTGTGGCAGATCATTTGTGTTCAGAGATGAACAAAGGTTGAATTCTTGCTGCCCTGGCTCTGAGCTCCCACTTTGGTGTCCAGTGTGGGAACTTGAGATGGGGAAGAATGAGCTGCTCCATGCATTGAACTGTGAGCCCTCCTGGGCACGGCCATTCGCAGGGCATCAATCTTGCTTTGCTTTGCCTTGGGAGCCTTGTATAGAGAGGCCTCGGTCTCAGGGGACAGAGAAGAGGGTTAGATGGAGGGATCAGAGCCCCCACAGAGAAAAATAATGTGACAAGCTGTCAGAACACGGCGACTGGGTGACTCCTGTTCCTTCAGTGGCCAGGGGGCCCTGCAGGGCCCTGTATCCTTCAGAGCTGGGAGCTGGAAGGAGGGAACAATATAGGATGTGTGATAGATTACACACCTTTCCATCAAATCCCAGAGGAAGCTTTTGCTGGACTTTTAGAAAAGGAGGAGTGGAGTGGCTTTGCCCAGGAGTGGAATACTATGAGCAGACTATTCTGGAGGGGTCATTCTAAGAATAAGAAGTCATGGAATCTACAGGGGTCAGAAAGGCTGCCCACTGAGGTCAACTGTAGACATGGACCTCAAGGAGAAAATTCAGGGGGCAATAGCAAAATAGGACTTGTCAAAGTCTGGGCTAGAATTTCCTTAACCTATAGTAATGGTATCCATCAGGATGGGCCCGGGTACGCTTTAGTAACAAATAATCCTCAAATCTTATGACTTCAAAGGTCGAAAGTTTTCTTTCATTCCTACTCTGCCCGTCCACCTTGGATGGCCAGGGGATGTTCTACATGCTGTCCTTACCTGAGGACCCAGGCTGATGAAGTAGCCACCATCTGGAGCTTTCTCCTTGATGCGGCAGAGGGAGAAGGAATATGGCAAATTGTGCATTGCTGTTAATGTTTCCACCCAGATATGATGGACATCACTTCTGCACTTCGGCTTACATTTCTTTATCCATTTCAAAGTCCCCATAATGTAATACGAAGCTCATTATTCTTGTCATTAGAAGGAAGGCTTCAGGGAACAGAGCAGGGCAGCAGAGTTCTGGGGCGTGTACTTTGCTTTCCCTTCTCAGGTCTTAGACAAATCCTTACCTGTGTGTGTGTGTGTGTGTGGCAGCTGGGAGAAATACTGGTCAAAGGCATATGTGCCTCTAAATTCAAGGAAGGTCAGAAGTAAATTAGAAGTGTCCTCATGTGACACATTCCTTAAAGTATAGGCTAAATTACAGCTTCAGACTAATTAGTGGGAAAATCTCCCAAGAGGCAAAGATTGAGTATTGGTAATGGGATTACATGTCCTCTCACTCGTGCTTGGGGAAAACTTGCATAAAGCATCTTCATTAATTACAGTCCTAATGGCTTTTACTTTTACTGCCATCAACCAACCACTAAGATCAAAAACATTTTACTAAGCAACTTTCAGAGTATGGAACTAGGCTACGCTGAGTCCTTTACAGTTGGGTTAAACCATCTCCCTTTTAGACGTCTACAGTAATGTGGGTGGAGGTACTCAGGGCAACTAAGCAAACACTGAGGGCAACATGATCACGGACATTAACACTTTAGGAAGGCTGAAGAACAATGTTTTTTGCAGGGCAAACATGAGAAAAGGGACCATGAATGATATTTAGGAAGAAATGAATTTAATTCATTCTTATGTGTGTCATTCACGCTGCTGGGCATTGTCCTATAAGCTCTTGTCTTCTAGGATATTATGGTCAGTAGGGAAGACAGCCACACCATTCTATAACTTTAGTGTAATACGGTTTGCCTGGCAAAGAAGATCTGATCCTTGGAACTCATTTAAGAAAGGGAGGAGATGGTTCATTGAACACCTTCCTTCCATTGACAAGGAAGGGGCTGTCTGAAGCCAAGCATTGGATTTGGGAGTAAGCATAGGGCAAGAATCATTGCCATGTCTATCCTCAAAGCTATATTATAACCACCAATACCAAAAGAGCTGGAGATTACAATATCCCCTGTTAGAGATGAATATATAATACCCATGTCTCCTTGGAAGTAGGTGGGGTATGTTTAATGCATAAAACATATTTTAATACAGAATTTAGAGAACTGGGGAAAACACAGGGTGCCCTGGTGGTATCCTGGTCTAAATACTCTATTTCCAAGTTGGTTAAATAAGGTGGATAATTCTTACCCTGTCTACCTCAGAGCTGAGGTGAGGATTCCATGATATAAAAAATGTAGAAGGCCTTTATGAGCTGCAAAGCATTATATTTCTTAAGCCATAGTGCTGGTGGATATGATTAAGCTAAGGGGATACTGATCCAATTGGTGGGGGAGATGGCAAGGGAAGAGAAGTGGCTTTTTGCTGAAAGTCAAGAGGGAGGCTAGGTCTGAAGTCCATGGGAAAGTTTTCAAGCCTTTGAACCATGGAGTGGGGAGCAATGGTGAAGAGAAGAAGGGTAACATTCCCTTTAGCTGGGGATGGGGAGTATAGAAGCCGGACATTGGTTAAGAGGAGGTCATTTGCTGCCTTATCTTTGGTGACTAACATCAAGAAGTCACCAATGAATGTATGTTGGAATGAATAACCAATAACTGATTGATAAGGTCTGGCTATCTTTACCTTGGAGCTCTTCTGAAATTATATCTCTTTCAGTAGCAGAGGCGTAGATGTTGATTCTCAATCCGGGCTGAAGATCCATCCGCTTTGGTTAATTTTAGGAAATGTGAGTCAGGAGATGGGGCAGGGCAGATCTAGTGTCAGAGATTCAACTTGACATGGGCACCTCAAGGCCAATCAGGCCAAGGCAAGAGGCTGCCTACCTTGTACAGCACTGCTAAAAAGTCCCATAGTCTCAGATGCAGACCGGAATGATTGTCGTCTGGCTCGTTCTGCCTGCTCTGGGTTCCATAAGTGGAAACACTTGCCCTCTCTTCCCTCAGAGCCCCCAGACTGACTCTATTCCCTAAGACAGGGCTGGCCACCCCTGCTCCACTCAGCTGGCCCAGACAGCCTCCGCCTTCTGGCCTTTGCCAAATCTTTCTTGTTCATCAGGGCTTTTATGGCATCATTTTCCCCAGCTTTCAGCTCCCCTGTTGCCAAACCCAGCTAGGAGATGATTCTAGTTCATTCACAGACAAGTTCATATTACATGTCATTTATCAAAATCACATTCATATATTAAATTCTGTCTTGAGGAGAAAGGGGCATAGTCCTAGCACACATCTTGGCAAGTTTGCCACTTATTATCCACCCTTTCATCTGCCCTGGTTGGTCTGCATGTGTTCCTGTCCTGCTCTGAAGGTGTTCTCCAAGGCTTAGAATGTAGCTGTCTGCTGATAATAATAGCAATATTATTTTTAATAATGGTTACGGGTGTCAAGCACTCGCTTCTTGCCACACTTTGTGCTAGGCAGTTCACATACTTAATTTAATTCTCTTAGCAGCTCTGTAAAGTAAATGTTATTATGACAAGTTTCAAAGATACTAAGGCTCAGGGAAGTTAATGTCTTCAAGGGCTCCAACCTGGTTAGTGGAGAGGAAAGATTTAAGTCAAATTCTTATAGTTCAAAAAGCCAGGCATTTTCTGTTCTGTGAAGGTGCCCTCCCTACCCCATTTCATCTCTTTCTTGCTCTGTCTCCTCTCAGAGACCTCTCAAGGTGTTGCAGTGTGTAGGACCCCAGATTCTCCATCTGCAGGCCTCTCCTGTGTTCCCCCTCCAGATTTGACTTGAACATCCTATATGGATAGTCAGCTATAATATCCCACACAGTGGGCAGGAAGCAAAATTCATCCCATCACTTCACCAACTGATTCTTTTTCTGATCTCTCTTTCCATCAGCAGTGGGAGTCTCTCAGCTCCGGAGATAATAATCAAGTTTACATTTCCACTCTCCTTTATCCCCTCTAACTCATCAGTTTTTGGGGGGTTGTGTGTTGCATCTATTTCTGACTTCCCAGCCTATAGCTCCCACCCTGGGTCTGACCCTCTTCCACTCAGTCCTGGATACTTGAAATAGCTTCTGAAGCGAACCAGCTGTTAGAACATACAGCACCTCTGTGCACATTAGAAAACACTCCCCTTTTCACTGGGTAGATGAAGTCCCAGGCCAGGGCACATGGCGTGGCAGGCAGAGCACAGACCACCTCTTCTAGGTGATTTCAAAATACTCAATTGGTGTGGAAAGGGTGCTGCCAGATCAGAGTGGATACTGACCTTAGCTTTGGAGCAGGATCTGTAGGCTTATGCTGAGCTGGGTATTGACCTTTTAATTGTTGGATTGTGGAACGTTAAGGAGATCCTTGGGGAGGGGCTAGGGTAGTATTTGGAGTTCACAGCAGTGAGTTTCAACCAGCCAAAGTGGCAGTATTTTAGTATTTTAACAACAGGCACAGCCTTCCTGGTACACAAGGGCTGAATATTAACTCTGCTTATCCCACGTTGAGGAACTCTCCACAGGCTCTGGGCCAACTTTATTTTTCAATGGTGCCTGAGCATTTTCCACACTTGGCATTCACCAATTTTCATTGGCATCAAGGATCTCAACATCCACTATTATTTTAGGATAGGCTTAAATTTCGGTGTGGTTATTATCACAGCTGTTTCAGGCTATTTGCAGACACTCCTCCAAGGGGGGCGCTCAAGATGTCCTGCTTTCCCCCACACCTCCTAGCCACCCACCCCACCCCCAGCAGGAAAAATCACACCTGTGGTCTAGATTTATAGGGGTCCACAAAGACAGGCCAATGGACTCCAGGGGAGAGGAGAGGCACAGCTGTTAAAACTGGCAGATGTTTAACACAGATGTTAAACTTGGCCATGTACATCTAGATCTAAATTTATGTACAGACATCTCTTTACCTACATACCTGTAAGTTTTACTTCTTTTCTTACTACTTCCCCTCCTGGCAGGTAGTCAGGCTCTTAGTATTTCCTTGATTATTGGCTTTGCACTGGGTAGAAAGGGAAAGCTGCTTGAAAAGCCAGAGGTGGAAAAAAAAAAGGTATGCTTCTGGGGGCTTGGCTGTGGGGTGCCATCTTCCGTGGCTGAGGTGGTGCTTCTAGGGAGTCTGGCTCTCTGGGTCTCCCCATCCCATCTGAAGGGATCACTCAATGTCCCTGTGTCTGTGTGGCTGGTGCGACTCATTGATGAGAGGTGGTGGGGATCACTGCAGGAGTCCATGGGAACTTTGCTCAAATCTGAATTTCTTATTGGTCAGCAGGATGGTGGATTTAATGAAGAAAATAAAGTGACAGATATTTTTATCCCACCTGTGTTTGTAAAAAAGTTTTATACCTGTCTTCAAGCCTTCTCTATGTCTCCTTCTTGCATCTCCTCTCTGTGCCTGCCTCGGTCTCTCGGCCCAGCCCCCTTTTCTTGTAGCTTCTTGTTCCTCCAATGTGGATAATGTGGGACTATGGGTCTGGTTTGCCTTCCTTCAAGGGGTGCCTATCTGTTAAAGGCAAGCAGAAATCAGCCATGGCTCAAAGCCAAGGAGGCCAAGCTCCCTTGTGTGGGCCAGCTCTGCCAAAGTCCATAGGGGGGACTACGTCTCACTTGAGTCTCTTTCTGTGCCTTCCCCCCCTGACTGAGAGCTAGACCCCAGAGGACCAAAGTCAATTTGTGGACCTGGGGGAGGGGGCCATGTTAGTCCCCATGTTCTGTCCTGAGTCTAAGGCACTAAAAGGGTCCTTGGATGACAAACTGACCCCTCAAATCCTTTTTTACCTTCCTTAGAAAGAGATCTGTGAATTTTTTCTTTTTTTGAGAGAGAGGCTCACTTTGTCACCCTTGATAGGGTGCCGTGTTGTCACAGCTCACAGCAACCTCAAACTCTTGGGCTCAAGTGATTCTCTTGCCTCAGCCTTCTGAGTAGCTGGAACTATAGGTGCCTACCACAATGCCTGGGTATTTTTAGAGATGGGGTATTGTTCTTGCTCAGGTTGGTCTTAAACTCCTGAATTCAAGCAATCTACTCATCTTGACCTCTCAGAGTGTTAGGATTACAGGCATGAGCCACTGTACCCAGCCCAGATCCCTGAATTTTTGCTGAGCACATGGCCATCTAGAATAAAGTCTACATGTTTCAGCATTCCC
This sequence comes from Otolemur garnettii, assembly GCF_000181295.1. Taxonomy (NCBI): domain Eukaryota; kingdom Metazoa; phylum Chordata; class Mammalia; order Primates; family Galagidae; genus Otolemur; species Otolemur garnettii. The sequence goes on from NW_003852435.1 coordinate 1,072,051, forward strand.
TGAAGCTAGGTATGGCTCTGAGACTAAATCATGGCAATAAAATATAAAAGGAAATATCATGTGATTTGGGGGAAATGGCCTGGGTTGCTGTGAGATGTTTTGTCTTTCCTTTAACCATCTAGTGTAGGAACTGGCAAACTTTTTCTGTGTAGGGCCAGAGAGTAAATATTTTCAGCTTTGGGGGCCATATGGTCTCTGGTGCGACTAGTCAATTCTGCTGTTAAACTGTGAAAGCAGCCACAGACTATATGAAAACAAATGGATGTGACCATGTTCCAATAAAATCTTATATAGTAGAATGGATAGGGAATTGGATTTGGCCTATGGGCTGAAACATGTTGGACACTGGTCTAGAATGCATATGTGATGGCTGGAGTGAGAGCAGCCACTTTGAACCATGAAATACAAGTCATGTACTGAGAATGACAGAAAAACAAGCTGGAAGGAGACCCAGTTCCCAGTTATTGCAGAGCCACCCTGCAAGCTCTACAGATTTCATTTATGAAAGAAATTTCTATCTTGCTTATGCTGTTGTCAGTTGCACACGAACCTAAAGCCCTGACTAACAGATCTTTCATGTGTGGTCAAGCCCAGCTGACCAGACGAGGAGACTGTTGAAGAATATGGGATCAAAACCCCAGGTAGCAATGAAGTGTGCAGTTTTTAGGAGTGTGTTCTGTATTCCTCCAGAATTTTCCACCTAGTCTGATTAACAAGCAAAACTTTGGGATTAATCTTTGTGCGATCCACAAGACAGTGAGTAGCACACAGAGGAAGTTGGAGTAACTGCCTTGTGGTCCACATAACTGACAGGCTCTGGGGTTGGCAGCATTCAGCATTCCACAGCAGTAGGGCTCCACCAGCTCTGCACGCTGGAATCCAGCACTCTGACACACGCTAATGAGATTTATTAGGTGTGAATGTAAATGCTCTGAGTTTTAACACTTTTTTTTTTTTTAATTTTCGATGTTAGTCAGAACCTGTCTCTGAAATAAGTACTGCTGGGAGGGTCTGTGGAGTCCTTTAGTAATCCTTCCACTGATTTTTTATGTGTTCAAAGGACTGACTCTGCTGAATTCCTGGGAAGACCCAGAAGTTCAGTTCTTAGGATCTGGGAGTCTCATGCAAACTAAAAGAGTGACAGGGTAGCTGAAAGTCAAAGAGTTCTTAAAAAATGCTGAAACGTGGCTCCAACTACAAAAATGCTTCCTTGATTGCTGCTGGGATGTTGCAGTTGCTCTGACTAGGAGCCTGGTCCATTTTCTTGTGCTCCAGGTGACCCTAAAGTTACTTCGGCGTGCAGACTCCTATTTCAGAGAGGACATGGACATGCAGTTGTTATTTCTGGAGAAGAGAGAGCTGAATGGTGATGTGTCCACACTCTGTCCTCAGGTATTTAAAGATATGTGTGTATATGTGTGTGTGTGTGTGTGTGTGTGTGTGTGTGTGTAATGTTAATGAGGGAGCTGTGGGCAAACTACTGTCTATGTTTCATGAAAGAGAGAAGGTAGGCACTACTTGCAAAAAGAGTGATTATGATTAGACCTAAGGAAGACCTAAGCCATGAGAAGGAAAAACTTATACACTGGGAAGCTGAGACAAAATCTTTGATCTGAGATGGCACAGGGTAGGGTGAGGAGCGCTAACTTCAGAATCGCACACACTGGGGTTCACATCCTGGTGCAGCTCTTCCCTTGCTGGTTGGCCTTGGGCAAGTTGCATGACCTCTCTGTGCCTTAGTTCATTCTTTATGAAATGATGATAATAATTACAGGGGTGCTGGAAAGACTGGATGTGATCACTTTCATAAAGGGCTGGTGTAGTCTCTGACCTAGAGAAAATGATCAAAAAATGTGAAACGACAGAAGAAACCTCACTGGTCCCATACAGGCCAGACATTCGGCCTACATGTGGCAGCTCTATCAGTGCCGGTGGTCTGAATCTGCCCAGGTTGGTTTGGATGGTAGAATCAGAACAACTTCGATCGTGAAGGCTTTTTGACTTTCCTTCCTTCATGTCTGCCATCTGGAACACGGGTTGAATGAAGCTTTCTCTGGGAGTCTCCTCTGGCTGCCAAGGCTGGGTCAGAGTCCTTTCTATACACACTCAGGGGATGTGCAGACCAGGGATGTCCAACCTGTGGACTCTGGGCCACATCCCGATTTTGTGAGGACTTTATTTGCTTATCAGTGGTGTTGGATATCACAAAAAGTATGCATAGACTTTTTGTTTTTGCTAATTAGTGTTTGTGTACTTGCTATGTGGCCCAAGAGAATTCTTATTCTTTCAGTTTGCGGCAGAAAAGAAGAACGGTTGGACACTTGCCTTGCTGTACGAGGCTCAGCAGCCTGCGTCCCCAGCTTATGGGACTATTTCATTAATACCTGTCTTCCCAACCGGTCTGTACGTCCCTACAGGGCAGGATGTCATATTCTTAGCAGCCAGCAGAGTACTTGGCACATAACAGGTACTTAGTAAATATTTGTAGAATCAATAAGTAAATGAAGTCAGTGTCCCTCTGGTTGTATTTGCATTGGTGTCTTCCGTTCTCTCAGATCAATTTATGTAACTATTTTCCTAACATGACTGGTCCTGCCCTTTGCCTCCAATGTCATTCTCTTTGGGGGGTGGGGTGGGGGCTGAACCTTAGTGAGCTCCAGAAGATCTGGCTGTGATGGCAGGAGGCTGACCAGAGGCTTCCAGAAGGTGTAGGGTCAGAAGGCTAGGGAGCTGTCAGATAGCAAGAGAATGTTGCTTTATAGACAGGGCTGCTGCATAACTATCTGCTTTCAAAGGCTTCAGGCTAATCAGAATTTCAAAGGGTACTTTTAAATGTAATAGGATTCTACCTGCGAGAGTGATGAGTGAGGTGCTGGAGCTGTTTATTCCTCTAGTTTCTATTCTAGGCTTGTATCAAAGACATCTGGGGCCTTCCGATTTTATTTCCATTCCTGCACAAAATAGAAAAACCTAATATGATGGCAGGATGGCAGTGATGGCAAGACCACAAAGAAATACTGCCCACAGCTGCTTGCCTCTGGTATTCAAAGGAACAGAAGAGCAGAGAGAGTGAGCAGGCCAGCACCTTTTTAGCCGCTGTTGAGATAATGCAACGCCATCATTTACAAAGGTTCTGTGAGATAGAGGGCACATTTTCTCTTTTCTTTTCCAAAACAGCCTTAGCAGTTCTGCCAGGGCCAAACAGATCCTCAAACAAACAGAACTTCATGTACAAAGTGCTAACAATCCACTCTGAAGTTGAAATGGCTGGTAGTAACACTTTCCATTGTTCTGTATAACTGTTGCTTTTGACCATAGTAATCTTGGGGAAAAATAGTGTAGAAGAAAAAAAAAAAAACCAAAACGACCTTTTCTCAACAGGGGAGGGAAAGTATGCAAGTCCATATGGTATTTAAAAGATCTGCACCTGCTTTTTTCAGACCAGCTGGCAGACTCCAAGGAAAGTACCGCTCTTACTGGAAACACTCAGAACTGGACGCATTTGCAAAGGGGTGCACAGAAGCTTCCTGGGATTGATTTCACGAAGACTCTGCCAAACATTGTTTTAGAAATCTGAACTGAATAAGACCAAGTACAGTGTTTTAAAGCTGTGGTTTAGAGGTTTTGACACCCTGTAAGTTTTACCTATCCCCAAGATGGCAGAAGCAGCCTACATCTGCTCTGTCCATAAAATTGTCATTTTCATACCGGCTTGCTTTATAACCAGGTTCCTGGTGCTACTTTGAGATGCAGTGGGACTAGAGGATTCATCAGCCCATGTGAGCAGCTGAGACATCAGGCAACAGCCGGAGGTACCTGTACAGATCCCTAATTGGGCCTCATCCCCTTGGGCCTTGGGCTCAGCGTTCAGAGAATTAATTCATTGCACTAGCCATCCTAGTGACCTGCCTCCCACCCCTCTGCCATCCTGGAGCCTGCATCCTTGATTCTGGTTCCTTTAGTCTAACCTCCACTAAAACTTAACAGAAAGCATGAAAAGAAAGGTGAATTTGGGCCAATTCCATAGTTATCCTAAAAAGCCACACCTGGGCATCATTATTCCTGAGACACTGCATTTAGTTTCTCACAGAGCACATGAGCCCAGAGGGTACAAATAGTGAACTCTGCTATTTAAAACCATCCAGGGCTCTTGTTGTGCCTTTTGTTGAGAGCAATTATATTATCTAAAGAATAATCAAGGTTCACTTGACACCTGAGGGTCCAAAAAATTAGTCTTGAACTAAATTTACTGATTTGTTCTCTGTTTCTGATCTTTACCATTGAGTTTGCTCTCCCAATGTTGAATTTCTTTTTGGGATCCAACTTTCAGCCCACTGGTGTCAGTGGACATTTGGAAAATGGCGGGCCCCGGGACTTCAGATGTTATAGTTCAGGAGTGACAAAAGATATACTAAATATTGGACTCACTTGTGATTTTAAGCTAGCTTAGCTCCATTTTTTTGGTCATTCATTCATTTTTTTCACTCACTCGACAATGACTTATTTCTGAGAGACTCTACAGATGCTGGGTCCGAGGCATGATTTTGCTCCTGTCCCTGCCTTGAGGAGTTTGAGGTCATTGTCAGTCCCAGGATGTGGGGGTAACTCATCTAGACTTCAAGCTTTCACTCTCTGGGTCTCAGCTATTGAAGTAGATCATTTTTTCTGATTTCTCAGAGTCTATAAATGCGGGGTCAAGGGCTGGCGGGCCCGGACCCGGGAAGTTTCTCCACGTGTTTAGCGACGTGGCCTGCATGGTGGTAGCAAAGTCCAGCGTGTTGATTCTGTATCACAGAAGAGAATGCCTTTCATCTTTTCACAGTGTAGAAGTCCAGCACGGTATGTCAGGGCACCTGGAGGGAAAGGACCATATTTTATTCATTGCTTTCTCAGCTTCTGGCACAGAGCCTAGCATGTAGTAGGAGCTTTCAAAATGAATAGAGTGTGAATGGATATATCTGTTCCAGTGCACATCTTACTCCAGGATCAGTGAGGTCATCTCCGCAGATGAAGGGAAACTTTATTCCTCCAGCGCGCAGTTCAGCTCCTGAAATGGAGACAAGACAAGAAAGAATGACCCGTCAGCTTCCTGCGAACACAGTCAAACGGGATGGGACAAGACGTGGCGCCACTAGCAGAGTGCATCTTCTGTATTCTGAAGAACTTTATGGATGAGGGGTGGCCTTTACTGACGGTGGGACTGAGCAAGAAGTGGCCACGCCTGGGGACTGATCAGAAGCTTGGGGACCAAACGAGTGCAACCACTTCTCTTCTGCAAATCTCCTCCTGGAACTGGTGTTTCATTCATTCAGCCAAGAGTGTGTTAGGTTCTGTTCTGGTTATTGGGGATATAAGAGTGAGACAAGCAGATAATAATCCCAGCCTTCCCGGAGCATTCCTAGGGCAGTCATGCGACCGTGTGTGTGTGATCAATAAATAAAATAGATACTTATGGAGTAGGCTGGAAAGGGGCGAGTGTCAGGAAAGGGGAGTGGGGAATGTCAGAGTAGAGGTAACATTAAATAGGGCTTCAGGGAAGCCTGGTCAAAAAGGTGACATTGGAGGAAAAGCTGGTGAGAGTGGATTTGGGGGGAAGAGTATCACAGAGAGGAACAGGGTGCGTAAAACCCCAAGCAGCTTGTGCCCGGTGTGGTCAAAGCACAGTAAGAGGCCCAATGCGGCAGGAGCTGGGAGGGCGCCCACCAGGTGGGACCTTTCAGGAAGGAGAAGCAGCTGACACCATCCATTTGCTTCTTCTTCTGCACTTGCCAAATCTCTTCCTCTTGTTTGAGAACCCACACAGGCTGGTTACTAGGGAATCTGAATCAAAATCTGCCAGAAAAAGAAAACAAATAATTATTGGCTTAAGATTGAACTGGAACTCTGAGACTTCCACTCTGGGTCTGCTGGTGCTGTATTGGACAGAGTTGCGGAAGGAAGCCTTGCGCTGTAAAGCTGGGTAACTTGAAGAGTTGAATAAAGGTACTAGTGGCAAGGACTTGTGGAGTCCAGGAAGGGCAGGAAGGGATTGTGCAGTGCGCAAGGGTCAGCAGCACTGTTGCCACTCCTAAGTGTGAAGGGCAAAAGGAGGGAGGGGTTGCTGGGGACAGAGAGGACAGCTGTACAGAGAGGCCACCCAGGAGGAGCTGTGACATGTGGCTGAGCATGTAGTCAGCCAGTGTGACCCATAAGGAGAGAGCTGAAGTAATAAGTGCCCCAAACTCGTTCTCTTCTTTTCCTCTGGTCTCCTGCTAGAGCTGCCCATGGGCTGACTTTCCCCGGAAACTGGAGGGCCAGGGAGCTCCCTGAGGCTGTCCACATGGTCCAGAGAAGAATGGAGCAGCAGAGAAGAATGGAGAGTGCATCTGAAGGGGCAGCTGGGGACATGGGGCCGAGCAGAAAGCAAAACTAAGAAACAGTGGCCTTTGTGTCTAAGCAGGGTGGCTGGTTCCAGGGTGCTACATGGAAGCCGAGCACCCGAGGCTGTCCCACTACAACCCAGACAGAACCCATTGTCTGTCGTTAGCTGTTGCCAGTGAGTGCTCACGGTAGAGTGATGCTCATGTGGGCAGGAAAGGACTTAGGCGGGTGGTAGAGGACTTAGACCTCTTAAGGGATGGGGATGGCATGAAGGCAGAATGTCGTCCCTGGGGAGAGTGAGACCAGACTCAACCCACTTAGCCAGGACTGCAGTTGACTGAGCCTCTTCAATTAACACGATACAACCAGGAATATTCTTGGGCAGGACCGCAGAGCCTCAGAGCTGTGGCTACTGGAGGATTTAGAGTTCCCTGTAGTCAATGGGCTTAGAAATTGGCCAGCGTCCCAGCATCCCTGGATTTGCTTTCTTTGGTACAGAGATGACTTTGAAATTGATGATGTAGAAGACTGGGAATCTTTCAAATCCCATTACTTTTCAGATAGAGCCCCAAGCCCTTAATACGGTCTGTGGGTCTGGTGGAAACTGGCCCCTTCCTACTGTCCCACGTCTATCTTGAGGCACTCTCCCCTGGCTCCCTGTGCCCTAGCCACCCTGCAGCTATATTTCAGGGCCACGTCCTTTCCCTCCCTGGGGCCTGACCCCTCTAATTTTCTCTGTCTCTCCTCCTTTAACTACTTTTCTTTCTTAATTTCTACTCTGCTCATAGAAGCCCTCTCTGACGCTCTAGGCTGGCCTGGTCATCACCTGCATACTCTCATAGTTCCTTTCCCATCAAACACAGCTCACACTGGTAATTAAATCATCAGTTGAACAATTAGTTGTCTGATGTCTGCTGCCCTGAACCCACTTGATTGTGAGGTCTGTGATGTGCAGTTGCCCAAGGCCGGTGCACAGAAGGCACTCCACGAACATTTGAGGGAATTATTGACCTAAAGGAAAAAAATGACTTAGGAGTGGGTGTGCACGCACCACACAGAAAAGAAACAAAAAGGGGCATGAATTGGAAAGGACATACCTGCCCGCCCTCTCTCCACCTCAGTTCTTCTGGGTGTTGGGAGAGAAAACAAGCCGGAGGCAATGGTAGGAGGCAGGAGCTGGGAGAGCTGACCAGTCCACTGCTTGGACACCCGAGAATGAGGACGAAAAGCGGCCATCAGATACATCCACAGTGATCTAATGCTCTTTAGCAAGAGAAAATCCATCCAGGCGGTGTTATCAGAAGGAAGAGAATGTGAGAATAGTAAACTGCCTGCTCTGCTGACTGATTTGCAAAGGTCCAGGCTTGAGGCTTAATGCGATAACAAGTTCAGGCAATCAAAAATTGCTTTAACTGGGGTCCTGACATCTAGGGAATTCAAGGGCCTGCAAAATCAAGTGGGCTCTTTGCAAGACGTTTATGGCTCTCTGGTCCATCAGAACGACAAACACATCAAGGCATCGATACACCGTTATCGAAATCCACCAGCCCCAAATTATCAAGAAGTCAGGGACAGAGAATAAAGTGGCACGACTGAAGCCTAAATCTTTATTTCATGATGGCAGATTTATAACGTGTGGGACAGGATGGTCTCTGTAAAGGGGCTCACATTACAAACTTGGACCTGACAGGCTCTAAGAAATAATGCCTGGCCTCAGAGGAGATGGAGTTAAAGTTTATAGGGGGCTCAGAGCAATGATTTAGGGGACCCATGAGAATGACAAGAAGGAGACTGGTGAAATAGGGGAAGAGTAAGTGAAGAAGGGGGTGATGTTGATGGGGAGGAGGGCAGTAGACAGAAGAGGTGAACTTGACTGATAGGCCAGGCCATTGCACATTCTTTATTCTTGCTTCAAGCTTCAAGTTCACGTTCACCAGTCACAGTAACTTTATTCCTTTCAGGTTCTATTGACTGGCTAAAGGGCTTTGCTTCTAAAAATTAAGATCCCCTCTGTCACTTTTCACTGTGCTAGCTCTTGGGCCTGCCCCATTCTCTGCATATTTTCTGCTAAGAACCTGTTTTCCCCAAGCCTGCGATAGGAAATGCCATGATTTACAATAGCTGGTACAATAATATATAATAGATTAAAAGGTAACATACCATAAAATATGTATCCTTTTAACACATTGGAGTAAAACATAATTCAAGATAAGACATTCAGTGAAATAACATGACAATGTGTAGCAGAATATAAAAAATAAAGCATATTCTGATATATCTCAGACATGAGGGTAAAAAGGAGGTTCTGGTAAATTGAAGATTGCGGCAAATTGAAAATTGGAATAAGGCCTGAGCATCGGCACTGTCATCAGCAGAGTATGCAGTTGTCTGCACGGCATGACCCTGAGGAGGTGCTGGAGGAGATTTCTACTCCAAGATTCAAACTCCATAGCCTATCATTATTTTTTTCTTCTTTTAAGAGATGGGGTCTTACTCTGTCACCTGGGCTGGAGTATAGTGGTATTATCATAGCTCACTGTAGCCTCTAACTCCTGGGCTCAAGCAATTTTCCTGCCTCACCCTTCTGAATGGCTAGGACCACAGGTGTGCCTCACCATGTCCAGCTAATTTTTAGAATTTTTTGTTAGAGACAGAGTCTTGCCATGTTTCTCAGGCCGGTCTCAAACTCCTGGCAGGAAGTGATCCTCCCCCCATGGCCTCCCAAAACGCTAGGATTTTAGGCATGAGCCACCATGCCCAGCCACCTCTCATCTCTTTATGAGATGGTTGTCTTTTTAGAAATTACCAGTAAAATACAAATAATCCTGGAGAGGAGTCAGACCTCTTCAGTTTTTGCTTTTCTTTTATTGTTTGGGATTCACTGAGGGTACAAAGAATTAGGTTACACTGATTCTATTTGTTAGATAAAGTCCCTGTTATAATTGTGTCCTGCTCCCAAGAGGCGTGCCATACACCGTGACTCCCCCAACACCTTTGGTTTTTATTAGGCAATCTTACAGTTATTGGGTATCGGGGTCAATATGGTCCTGCTGCCCACTGCTCCCTTCCTACTTCAAACCTGAAAATTCATTCTCCCTGCTTCTCCCTTGACAAGTTAATAATCTTGCAACAGCATAATCCTACTTAGTTCTCTCTCAATCACTGTTCTATTTTGTCATGTCTTTGACTTTTACATAAATTGTAAATTCCGCCCCACAGTATTACTATTTTTGCTTCAAATAATTTTTTCTTAAAGGAAACTATGAGAAGCAGAAAAAAAGAAAAACCTTGTGTTTTAGGTTTACCCACTTACTAGGTTCTGGGGCTCTTAATTTCTTCTTGTTCCATCTGTATCACTTCCCAAGCCTCAGGGACATTTCCTGGCATTTCTTATAATCCGATTTGCTGGCCATCAATACTTTCATCTGAAAATGTCTACTCTCATTCTTGTTTTTAAAGAATTTTTTTTTTTTGCTAGATACAGAATTCTGGGTTGACAGATTTTTCTTTTGAGTGGTTTGAAGATGTGATTCTGTTGACTTCTGACCTTCGTTTTTCTTTTCCATTCTTTCTCCTCATCTTCCTAGTCCTTTTTTCTTCTCCTCTTTTTCTGATGATAACTCAGCCATTATTTGTGTTGTTGCCTGTTTGCCGCGTCTGTTTTTTCCTGGTTGTTTTCAAAATGTTCTCTTTACCATTGGTTTTCACTTACAATAATTTGTCAATGAAGTGCCTAGGTATTTATCCTGTTCCTGGGTCACTGAGCTTCTTGGATCTATAAGCTGAAGTTCTTCATCAAGTGTGGGAAATTTTCAGTTATTCTATCTGAGGAGTCTGGCTCCTGATGAAAACCCTTGTGTGATTTTTTTAGGCCTGACCACTGGCAATTCAAAAAGCTTTCCCTGGCAGGCCTCAAGGAGAAAACCTCCCTCTTGCACAGACTTGGTTTTCAGCCTCACAGTCTAGAAGGGAGCTAATGTCAAGTTGAGGTTCCCCAGCCAGTCACACTTTTTGCATATTTTCATTGCTAGCTCTAGCACCTTTCTTCCTAGGTCTCTTTATCTGAGGCCTTGAGCAGCTATCTTCTTCTGGCACCTTTGCTGAGGTCTGCTTATTGTGGGGGAAGAGAGAGAAACCTTGAAGACACTTTCCCCACTCTGACTCAGGACCCAGAAATTTTGCATTTCTAGTCTTTCTGCCTCCCCTTCCCCTTCCCCCTAACCCTCAGGTACATAAAACTTTTATTCTGGGCTTTGAATACAGTGAAACAATCCCTGTGTCTGCTCAGGTCTACCTGACCCTCACCAGGTATGCCAATTCATGGGAAAATAAAACAGAGGGGGGTTAATCCTTTCTTTAGTTACAGACATCTTGCTTATGCCAGTAAGTTGTAAAGACTTAACCCTTTCATTTTTGGCTTCTTGATTTAACTGGGTAAGCCAACACCTGGCAGCTCCATTCTACCTGGCAGCTCATCTGATAATCTGACATTTTTTATATAGTTTTTTTTTTAACTCGTTATAACCTTCTCCTTATGTCCTTATGGGACTCTGAGTATATATGTTAGAATGCGTGATAGTGTCTGGAGGTCTTTGAGGCTTTGTTAATTTTTATTTGATTTTTTTCTTCAGATTGAATAATTTCTATTGATTTTTCTTTTGCTACCTTCAGTTTGCTGAAAGCCCATGTAGTAATTTTTCATTTCATTTATTGTATTTTTCATTCCAGAGTTTCCGTTTCTTAATGATTTCCATTTTCTTTGCTGAAAGCCCTTATCTTTTCATTCATTAAGATTGTCTTTTCTGGCAAAGTGAAGTGGCTTATGACTGTAATCTGCACTCTGGGTGGCTGAGATGGGAGGACTGCTTGAGGTCAGAAGTTTGAGACTAGCTTGAGCAAAGTGAGACCCTGTCTCTACAAAAATTAGAAAAATTAGCTGGGTATGGTGGCACATGCCTGTAGTCCCAGCTACTCAGGAGGCTGAGGCCGGAGGATCACTTGAGCCCAGGAGTTTGAAGTGACTGTGAACCAGGATGAGGCTGTAGAATTCCGGCCTGGGCAACCGAGTGAGAATGTGTCTGAAACAAAAAAAGATTGTATTTTCTTTTAATGATTTGACCATATCTTCCTATAATTCTCTGAATATATTTATAACAGCTTCTTTGATAAATTATGTGTGTGGAACACTTCTAGGTTGATTTCTATGACCTGATTTGTCTCTTGATTGTGCATTACATTTTACTGTGTGTGTGTATGTATGTGTGTGTGTGCCTAGTCCTTTTTGATTGTATATTGGATACCATGGGTGAATCAGTGTAGAGAATGAATTTTGTGATATTTCTGTTCATTTTTCCTTTAGTAGGGAGTGGAATTACTGGTAGGTCCCATTGAACTTGTGTAGGCTTGATTTTATATTTTCTTAGGGAGTATCTGTGGAAACCCTTATGTGTTCTCAAAGCCTTTTTAACTTGTGGGTCTTTATTTCTAATCTGCATTTTTTTTCTGGCCTTATAATCTTGGCAAAGTTTGGTTTAAACTTGGGAAGGGTAGATCTATTATAAGCCTTGCTCTGGGGTATCATTCTTACTCTGCATAGCGGCATTTCTGGTGTCTTAGTTGGGTGCTTGAGCTAGAAATACACTTTTCCCTCTTGCTTTGTGGGAACTCAACATTCCCCAACACTGCTTAACCTCTGGTATCTCTGCTCTTCCCTCAACCTCAGAGTGGCCACATTCTGGGTGGCCTTATCTTAATTCTCCATGTGCAGTCCTTGGCTAAGCACTCATGGAGAGCCCTACTTGAATTTCTGAAGACCCCTTTGCTTAGTTCTCTTAACTTTTTTTCTGTTTTTTTTTTTCTTTTTTTTGGCTGGGGCTGGGTTTGAACCTGTCACCTCCAGTATATGGGACCAGCACCCTACTCTTTGAGCCACAAGTGCCGCCCCTTCTCTCAACTTTTGAGCCTTGCCTCATAGATTCTATTCACTTCAGCTGCTCCAAACTCTGATCACTGTCTACTCACCTCACCAGAACTGCTGTGCTCTGGTTGGAGGACTCCAGCTTACTACCATGCAGTTGGAAAATTACTTCGAACTGGTAGGAAGCTGAAAGCTCAACTTGTGTATTTCCCATCTCTCAAGAAACCAATTTTGTGATTTTTGTATGAAAACAGTTGCCTCATATATGTTGTTTAATTTTAAGTTATTTTGGTAGAAGGGCTAGTCTACTATCAGTTATGGGAAACAAAAGTCCCTGCCATGTATTTTTTTTTTTTTTAGAAACAGAATCTCACTTTGTCCTCAGTAGAGTACCATAGCATCACAGCTCACAGCAACCTCGCTCTTGGGCTTAGGCGGTTCTCTTGCCTCAGCCTCCTGAGTAGCTTGGACTACATGCACCCACCATAGTGCCCGGCTATTTTTTTTTTGTTGTAGTTTCACTGGGCTGAGTTTGAACCCCCCACCCTCGGTATATGGGCCTGGCGCCCTACTCACTGAGCCGCTGGTGCTGCCCCCTGCCATGTATTTTTGAACAAGGGTTAACCAGAGGGCATTGATGGATAATGATAATGGCTGCCTAATACAAGATAGCACTTAGCAGGGTGAGCTTAGAGCCAAGACACTGAGTGGGAGACATTTTTGATTTTTTAAGCTAAGAACTAAGATCAGGATGAAGTTTGCAGAAATACAGACAAACAAAAGGGAACTATCATAAAGGAAAAAGTACTGTTGTGAGTTTGATAAATTGAAGAAGGTTAAAAATGGAGCCAGAAATATTTTTTAAAAAGAGCCCTTCTCTTTGAAGATATATATGGAGATATTTAGGGATGGAATGAGGGATTGATTCAACATAATCCAATGCAGGGGTAAGGATGGGGAGAAAGCGGGTTGCAGATGAGACAAGACCGGCATGCGTTGAAGCTAGGTTACGAGTACATGAATGTATGTTATACTGCCTTTCTTCTACCTTTGCATATGTTTGATCTTTAAGTTAAAAAGTATTTAAATTAAAAAAAGAAAAAAGGAGAGCACCAGGGTTGTAAACCTGGGGTTGGAGTGTGGGTGAGGTTAGGAACAGTGCCCAGTTTTGAAATAGGAGACAAGGGATAAGCCGGTGGCAGTTGGTTAAGTCTAAAGCAAGCTTTTATGCAAAATGTTTTAAAAGAAATGGTTTGCTGAAGCCAGCTCATTCTGTTCCTTTAGAGGTGTCATTAAGTGCAGATGTATTTGATTACCTGCTTGAGGATGTGTGTCATAAAGCACACACAGAAGTGACCCTGCGGCCTCTGTACTGTGCACCTGTCTAGCTGTCTGGGTTCAGTGCCGGCGCAGCTGACAAAGCCCTGTGTGGTCTGGGTCTGACTACCATGCACAGATTTGGTCAGACTCTGGCACACACCTCCCTGAGTGGTTCCTGGACTGATTTCTGGAGGTGTTTTGCTGTGCTTCTCTTTTCTGCACTGCCTCCCCCACCAGCTGTACATGCCTGCAGCTTTCCTGAATCTTGCTTGCACTCACTGTCTTTCTTCCAACTGTGGGCTCCATAATTGCGCCCAAGAGAGGTGCCTGTTCCCACAGCCTAAGGAGTTTCAGAAGTCGACTTTTCTACAAGTTAAAAAAAAAAAAAAGAAAGAAAGAAAGAACAAAAACATCATCATTTTCCTCTCCTACTCTTCACTTTCTTTTCCCATTCATCCATCAAATCCTGTTAGTTGCCCCTATGGGCTAAGTATTTTTCTTTTACTTTTTGCCCATGGCATCATAGCTCACAGTAACCTCAAACTCTTGGACTCAGGGGATCCTCTTGACTCAGCCTCCTGAAGAGCTGGGACTATAGGAGCCTGCCATGATACCCAGCTATTTTTTTAAGAGATGGGGTCTCATTCTTGCTCAGACTCAGGAGTTCAAGACCTTGGCCTTGGCCTCTCAGAATGCTAAGATTACAGGTATGAGCCTCCGGACCCGGCCCTACGTGCTAAGTTTTGTGCTAGGGATTTTTGAGGGTTTATAGGTGATCAAGAGACTTGCCATTTCTCAAGAATCTCTGGTCTGATAGAAGAGGAGACAGGCAGGCTGGGGAGAGTTATAAGTGCCATGCTAGATGTTTGTGTCATGGGACACAAAGGAAGAAGTGGATAATAGTCACTATTTTCTTTGTCCCTGGGTTTGGATTTTAATACTGTCCTTGCTACCCATGCATATTCTAGAATGTCTCTGAATCTCACTTTTTCTCATTTTTGGATAAGACTAAAAATACTCACTTATCTAGTTTTTATCAGTATCAAAATAAATAATGACCAAAAGGATTTTTGCAAGCCACAGGGACTGATGATGACGATGACGATGATTTATCTTTATTTCTTTCCAGGCATGCCAGTGACCATTATGGTCCCTGTATTTACCAGGCAACCATCAAGTCACACTGTTAACCTGCACACTCAGCCATATTAAGCTGGGGCACACAGCCATTTCCAGAGAAGATTCCTAAGTAAGAAGGAATTTCTTTTTTCATGCGGGAAATAAATCTTCTGCCTATTGACTTTTAAAAGTGTAGAGCGAAATGTCCTTTTTGTCTGTTTAATACCAACCACCACCTTAACATTTGTTTTGCTGTACAGTTTACAAAGTACTTCTAAAGTCATAAATCATCGGTGCCTCCTAAGAAGCCTTTTGACTGAGTAGAATAGATTTCATTTTTGACCCTCATTTATAGGGGTGGAAAATCTGGCTTCAAGAAGTTAAGTAATTTGCCCATGATACATTGTAATAGTGGCAGAGCAGATGCCTGAATTCTGGTGTTCTCTTTCCTAATCTTTGAAATCACCTGCTCTTCTCTGCAAGTATCCCTAGCAGGCAGGGGCTCCTCTTCCATGCTTTTAAAAGCAGATTTCAAAATATTTTTAAAAATGCTTAAGAAAGTATCCATATTTTGACACATCATGGATGGTCTGAAACTCCCCAGTTCCTAGCACAGTTATAATAAATCAAACAAACAAATAACCATCCCTATTGTTTTGTAGATTATTTCCCCAGGAGGCAGATGTTTACTTTCTACAAATGAAAGCTCATTGTTGTCAGGAACATTTAAGAGGCTTAACCTGTCTCCTCTGGCATATGGCGCTGGCTTTTCATGATAAAACTGGCTGTGTGCAGCGGCAGAGGAAATTGCAAGCCTCTCTCTGAAACTTCATCAGTTGCTGTTGCAGAACGTCACTGCTTTCCTATGTGGGGGGCTTGTCTGGGCCTCTTCCCCCGTGAAAGGAAAAAAAAAGGCTGTTTCCTTTGGTAGAAAATACTCATATTTTAATGGGTATGATGTCATGAATTATTAAACTAGCTTAATTTTAAAGCCAAGCCGAAAGAACACGTAGTGAAGAATGACCTTGAGATGCTTGAAAAATGGGAACGTTGACTGTGTGCCTGCAGACTCCGAGATGGATTTCTACTTTAGTTTATATTTATGCAACTGTGAAACTCGGTCCCATGTTCCCAGAGAACTCCTTTGTGCAGTGGTGTGGAGAAAGTTATTACATTTTAGTGCAGAAGAGCTGTAAAGTTTCTTTCCTCATGTCTTATGAAAGCTAGAGTTGCAGTGAACTTTGTGCTGGGGGGAACGGCCCTGAGGAATGAGATGTTGAGTCTCTCAAAAGGCAAAAGGAAACAGAAAGGCACTGTTCTTAAAAAGAGAGCCTCCCCGTTAGGTTCTTAGAAGAGATTTGTGCATAGCCCTGTGTCCCATTGCATCACTCACTTGCTTCTGATTCAAGGTGAGTAAAGGAAAAGCAGGCCCAGAAGGATGGAGAAGATGGGCCAGTCCTCCTGTAGTGTCTGAGCGGACGATATGACGGAAGCAATGCCACTGTCACAGCGAGTGCCTGCCACCATGCTTCTGGGGAGACTGCTGCAGAACACGGCTGCAAGAGAGGATCTTCCAATGCTTTGAGTGTGGCCACTGTAGGCTCATTCTCTGGCCAACAGATTGCTGGGCTCAAATCGAAGAAATTGATGGTAGAAGGTGTCCTTAATGAGAAGGGACAAAGAAAGGGGTTTTAAGGAGGATGGACACAAAAGCTGGGCCTGTTGAATAGGGAAGTCTGGAGGGTCCATAGACACATGGGAATGCTGTGATGAGCTCTCAGCAAGTCTCGCCAAAAAGGGGAAAGAAGGTGAGTATGGGGTAACCTGGGTAATCATGACCAATAGAAAAGGGTAATAATCAGCGACCAGTAGGAGAGGGCAAAGGTGCCTGGAGGAGCAGAGAGACTGATGAAAGAGTTACAAACAATTTCAAACAGTGAGAAAGAGGGTATTTATACCTCCACACTGCCTTCGCATCCCCTTTGTCTCTCTCTTCTCACTCATGAGAGGGACCCGCTTCCAACTCTCTGGAAGTGCTCTAAACTTTCCCTTTGTTCTTAAATAAAATTTCTCTCTGTTATACTAAAGCCTGTGTGGAGTTACTTTTGCTTTCTATTCACACCGCCTGTGCCGCTCCAGTTTGACTTTCTGTTCCTATCCACTTCTGCTTCCAATTCTTGCCTCAGTTTAACTTTCTAGTTCTGCTGAGTAATCGAACCAGGTCATCTGGGTTCAGGGAACTGGGACTCCTGATCTTCAACTCTTAATTCTTCTACTGCTGTGACACAAAGCTGTGCTTCACCCACAAAGGCATGTAACTCAACTCTCCCCTGCCTCCCTCCCTCTCTCTCTTTCTTTCTTTCTTTTGAGACAAGTCTTACTTTGTTGCCCTTGGTTGAGTGCTATGGTGTCACAGCTCACAGCAACTTCGAACTCTTGGGCTCAAGTGATCCTCTTTCCTCAGCCTCTTGAGTAGCTGGGACTACAGGCACCCACCACAATGCCCAGCTATATTTAGAGACATGGTCTCAATCTGGCTCAGGCTGGTCTCCAACACTTGAGCTCAAGCAATCCATCCACCTCAGCCTCCCAGAGTGCTAGGATTACAGGTGTGAGCCACCCAGTCCCTCTTTCTTCTTTTTAACATGGGTTCAGTTAAAAGTTAAGTGTCTTTAGAAAGCGAAGAAGTATGAGTGGGGAAAGTAAAATAACCAATATTTGTCAAGAACCTATTAAATGTTTAGCTTTGTCTTAGGTAGGATTCATAAATGGGTATATAATATTATCCCTGTTTACAGGGGAAGAAACTGAGGCTGAATGTATAAGATTTTCAACATCACACAGTTACTGGTGGAGCTGGGCTGTATTAGAGTCTGGATCTGCCTGACATCAGAGGTTTCTATAAATTCATCATTCTTACTGTGAAGCTCTGAGTGATTGTTTTCATTGACTTTTTACTTCCCTTTTTGTTTGTGTGATTGAATCTTTGGCCTTATGTGCTGGATGTCTTCTCTTTGTCCTTCCAGATCCACTCTCCAACCTTCTCTACTATGCTCTGTGCCCTGGCAGACTGACCTATATTGATTATTTCAATGGTGGCCTTTGTTCTTTGGCTTATGGTTGGGCTGGGCCAAGGTGAGACACAAAGTAGGGCACTGGAGAGCAGGTAGGTGGGTGGGGAGTAAGACTGGGCATTTATTTCTCTAGTTTTCTCTCTGTTGAATTCGCTACCGAACGCCACAACTCCTGCCAGGTGGCCTTCTCCATGAAGTTCCCTCTTTGGGATTTTATTTTTTGATTTTTTATTCTTGAGACTGAGTCTCTTGTCACCCTAGGTAGAGTACCGTGTTGTCACAGCTCGCAGCAACCTCAAACTCTTGGGCTCAAGCGAATCTCTTGCCTCAATCTCCTGAATAGCTGGGACTACAGGTGCTAGTTTTTCTATTTTTAGTAGAGATGGAGTCTTGCTCTTGCTCAGGCTGGTCTCAAACTTCCAAGCTCAGGTGATCCATTCCCCTTGGCCTCCCAGAGTGCTAGAATCACAGGTGTGAGCCACTGTACCCAGACGGTCCCCTTGTTACTCCCCCCCTCGGGGGTGGTGGTGGTGGATTTTAATAGCAGCTCCTTCTCCTTTTCCTTTTAGGCTTGGTGTGGTAAGAGCTCCCTGCTGTTGCCAGGCTCTGGGTGTTGCACTACCCGTTGTGCTTTCCCTAAACACTGCCTAGCCCTACAATGTTGTAAATTAGTTCCTTTAGCAAGACAATTGGATTGACTCCTTTGAACCTGCTATTTGTTACCTCTGGAAACTGGTAACTGATACAGGTGTACACCATCTTCCTGAAAGCCTAGTTAATGCCTTGGTTTTGCACCCTTTGATGACTACTTTTCCCAAGGGCAGGCAATGAGTTTAGTTTCGCCCCCTTCTTCCCCACCACCAAGGATCATTGAAACATAACTTCCTCAAGGGTTATTTTATCATCATTCACCCTCCTTTTGCCTTATTACTTGATCTCTGAATTTCTTTTTTACTCCCTCAGATTGAGTCTGTTAGACCAGAGGAAGCCAGTTTCCATTACTATTTTCCGAGATTAAGTTATTTTTTTTTTCTTTTTCTTTGGTCTGCAGAACAGAAGTTATTTTTGTATTAGTATTTCTTCGCAAAATAGTCTGTTGGATTGTCTTGAGAAAACAATACACGTTTTCCAATCTTCTAAGGAAAAAAAAATCATTATTCCTCTAAAAAGGAGGAGAAATAATGAAAGTATTTTCAGTAAGTAACAGTAAGGATAATAAGAGGGGGGAGAAGGCAGACAATTTAGAATCAAGGTCAGTTTCTTCTTTTGCTGGATTGCAGCAAGCATTTAATGGTAATAAAATCTTTTTCCTGTATAATACATTTTATATTAAAACTGTGGGCATTTACATGAGGGATTTTATGTCTGCACAGTCTTTATTGAGCATGAAGGATTAAAAAAATGCTTTTGGTTTTTTTATTTCTCGAAACATTTTTAAGGTTCGAAAAGCCATTGCCTGCCTCCTGGGCTGAGAAGTGTGGACGCAGGGTGGGAGGTGGCCAGAGCCGCTCACACAGTTCCTCGCTTATGCTGTTTAACCTCAGACCCCTGTTATTCTGGGCCTCTGTGTCTCCTGAATAAACAGTAAATCTTTCTTGATGGTGTGGCAGCTTTACAGCATGGATTCATGCCTTTTTTTCCAGAAAAGCATGAGAGAGCCTGTAATGCATTTTTCCTTCTTTTACTGGTGATTTAGCTGAAGCTTGGGTCTGTCAGCAGAACGAGGCTGGTGGCCAGCAGATCTCTGTCTCTCTTATGTCCTCCCTTTGGTAAAGGGCAGACCCTGGGGCTGCAGTGATGGGCAGCTCAGGTGATCAGTCTGGTGGTTCCAGCAGAATAGAGCGAATTGACGGTATATTATTTTGTAGGTTGGCTTGAAATGAATTGATTCTTCTGTTGCAAGTTTACTGGTTTGTGCTTTCCTGGGGACTTTGCCCTTCATTCTTGAGAAATTTGAGATCCATTCCTGATGCTAAAATATCCAGCCCTCCATAGGTCCTCCTTTTCCC
This sequence comes from Otolemur garnettii, assembly GCF_000181295.1. NCBI lineage: Eukaryota > Metazoa > Chordata > Mammalia > Primates > Galagidae > Otolemur > Otolemur garnettii. The sequence goes on from NW_003852435.1 coordinate 1,091,850, forward strand.
ATAGGCTTGTGCGGTGTGTATTTGCTAGGATGGTTTTAAGGCTGTTTAATGGGGGCATATTAGAAGGGGTCTCAGAGCAGGTTGAGGTTAGATATGTCAGGAGGAGCTCAACTCATAGAGAAGCTACATTTTTATTTTTTTTTATGACTCCTTGCTAATATCCAAGGGTTGAACTGTTGGATTGGTCCTATTCTTGGTCATGAGTATACTCAGTAAACAAAAACACCAAGTCCATAGCTTCCAAGTATTTGAAATACACATTCATGCAGAAAATTATCTCCCAAAGGAAGTAGATTATTGTGAGTGGGGATGTGATCTATAGCAGAGACACCTCGTAATCTGTAATGTTAATTAATATCTACTCTTTGGCTTGGAATGAATTCCTAAAGATGGCGGGCTCCACACTTTACATCTTAGATCACCGGAGCTGCATTTCCTACTGGGTGTCTAATGGCACCTTTCCAAATCTAAATATGTTCAGTACATTAACCTGACCTGATTGTTCTCGGCCACAACTTTAACTACACTTTAAAAATAGCCTAGAAGCTGGCATAGTGAAGAGAACATTTACTTAAACAACTATTTCATCCTCCTATAATGTCATCTAGATCCAAGTCTTTTCTGTACTTTCCCACTATAAAGGCAGCATATGGTCCATTGTTACAGGCAGATACTCTTGTGGGAAGGAAGAGGCGCATAGGTGAATGGAAAGAGATATTGTTGAGTAAAACGCTGTGTTTCGAGCCCTGGATCTGAAGTTTTCTTGCAATTTCATTCTCTTTAAAAGAGCACAACTTTTAGGAAGTTTCAGCTGATATGCTCTGATTTTTATTTTTGATAATGTCATCTCCTGTTTACTCAGGGCTCCTGAAAATTGGCTAGGAAGACTTTTCAGGGAGGGAAAAATGTGGACAAATACTGTTAGTTTACTTAGGGCTGAAGGCCTTGGCTGGCAAAGAAAAGCCATGACACAGTTTCTTTAAGCCAGAAAGTCAAGATCTTTTTGCTCTGGAAATAAAAGCTCCTGCAAACCTTAGGAAAGGCCTGTGATAATGAAGTGAGCAAAAGAAAGGAGAGAAAGAGGGCCGAAGGAACTTGCAGAGCAAAACCCGCTAGGCTCGGGAGATAATCAGCTCATTAGAAGACAAAATTGCATTAAAATAATGGATTTTCATTACATGGGACAGAATGAAGAAGATGATTTCACTGAGGAGACATGAGAACACATCCACATTTGCTTACCCAAACACACACACAAAGGAAAGAGGGACTGCTCAGGCAGGAGCGTGGCAGTGTGCTTTATAATTCTGGATTTGTTTTTGGGGTTTGGAATTAATCAGATACCATGTTGAATTCCAAATGTGATAATTAGGCAAATTAATGCTGCAGTGAAGTTATTAATGAGGCAAAATATGCTAATATGCTTTTTGATAAAGAGCTCTTCTTCTGCCTTCCCAAGAAATTGGCAAACATCTTTTATTTGGGGCCAGACAGCTTATCTCAAGTGATTTACTAAAAAGGTCCTTGGCCGTATGCTGTGAACAAATGTTGTAAATAGGGGTTAATGTATAAATTTTTGATATGGATAAGCCTTGTTGTGGTGTAGCAAGCCCTGTACTAAGACCTCTTTGCCTGGTCTCTGAGTGGCAGCAGTGCTCAGAAAAGCCAAAGGCTTTTTTGGTGCCCTTTAAAGTCAGTGTGACTATGGCAGCCCCTGCCGCTTACCAGCTTACTTACCAGTATCATTCCTATGAACATCATCACTGACATTCAACTTGGGGCAAACAGTGGCTGCCAACCCACCAACGTGCTTCTTTCGTATCAGCAGACTCGGTGTCTCCTTTGGTTTTCAGACGTTCAAAACTCCTAGCCCAGAATCATTAGGGAACCCATTTAGTGGTTTGAAAGTGACACAGCAGAATTTCTTCTTCCGATCTTAACTCTGCTCTTCCGATCTCATTGTGCCTCAGAAGCCCGTCTGAAAACAACAGAGACACAGTCTACCTAGAAAGAGCTGGTCATTAAAAACAAAATTCAAGGAGGTGTGAATAGAAATTTCCCCACGTGCATATGATTATTTTAGTCCTTTTAATCACACATTCCACAAGGGCAGAGCCTGTATAATTTTGATTTATTTAGATATGATATTTGTGAACCAAGTTTCACTTCATCTCCTTGAGAAGGACCATTTTGACTTTGGTGAATCTGAGGAGGGAAGATTCTGATTCAGGTTTGAGTAGAGCAAGCAGGGGTCAATCCTCGGTCTGCCAGTGCTGTTGATGTATGTCTTATAGCAGGAAAAAGACCTTTCAATTGATTGTAAAGCAGTACCCAAAATGTGACTGGGTCATTTAGGACGGTGCTTGGTTGCAAGTCACAGAAAGCCTTAAGAGGGTTTTGCAAGCAAGGAGTTATTTTTTTTCCTCATGAACAGTCCGCCAGGGTAGGTGAGCTACATTTGAACCATGTCTCCACCATGCCATCAGGGGTCTTCCCATCTCTCCATGGCACTATCTCAGTGGGTGGCTTTTCTCCTTGTGAGCACAAGATGGCTGCTGCATCTCCAGGCATGGCATCTGTGTTTCAGGCAGAAAGAAGAGGGACAGACAGAAGGATCTGTCTCTCCCTTCTGAAAAGCTTTCCTGGAGCCCCATACAGCGACCTCTATTGGTATCTTATGGGTCAGAATTGTGTCCAGTGACCACCCCACTTCAGGTGGTTCCCTGAAGTTGGATCAGCCAGCCAACAGTCTGTGTTACAGTTCTTTTCCTGGGCACTCTTACCCTGGGGTATGTGGTTGTATCTTCAGCTGACTATTACTCTAGGGTGTTTATCTGAAAATTTGGCTACCTGGACAAATCTGGCATGAACCAGAAATTTAAGCAAGAAAGATATTCCATTTGCCCCAGGCAGAAGGCAGAGTAGTGTGGTGAATACATCTATGGGCCTTAGGGTGAGCTGTGTGATTGTGGATAGAAGATGTTCATCTCTCCAACCCTTAGTTTCCTTATTTGTGCTACACTTGATCTTAGCCAAAAAGCCGAGAAGCAATGTTCCCTTATTTGTGAATTGGAGACCATGCCTGAGGTTACTGTAGGAGGTAACTTGGATAAGAAATATGGAGCGTTTAGCATATTTATCTCATTAATAAGTGGTAGCTGTGAAGGTGGTGAATTGAATGCCTATTAAATTTATAATGAGCTGGCGTGTAACAGACATGGTCTGTTACATGTAATAGGACAAAAATAAATGGTTATGCATTTCCCTTAACCTTTCAAGACAGTGGGTACTGGTGGGTTGAGGTTCCTTTTTGCTAAACAGTGGGGAGAATGGAAGTTTGAAACAGTGAAGTCTGTATTTAAAGGGTGGAGAGATTGAGAAGTGTGGGAAGGGGAAGAGCAGGGATGGGTAGCAGGAATCTGGACGGGGGTGGTGGTGAGAGAAAGGGCGGGCTGGGGAGTCTGCCTGTGGAGATTTGTGGCATGAAGCTTTATATCATGTGATATAACCCCCTCCCCTGCTTCCCCTGCACAACCTTCTGGAAAACATCTTTGACTAATTGTCTGGTGTGAGAGGGTCTCTTAATGAATAAGAAGAAGTAGTGTCTCTCCTCAAGGCTGGTATGGGGTTACAGTTGACATACAGTTGCCAGAATGTTCATTTCACACACATCCTACCACTAAGCAAGTTAGGTTTAGAGGCGAAGCTAACATAGGCCACACAATATGCACATGGGTAAGACCCATGTGAATTCAGCGATGGGCCATTGGAGAGAAAGAAAATGACAATTTAAGTTGTGTGTTGGATTCTCCCCCTTTGCACTCAATGAGATGTGGCCCACAGTGCAATGGGAACTGGGGCTCTGCCTCCCTTACTAGGTCTTTGTTCCTCTGTGCGATGAGGGCATAACATATGTGTGATTTTAGCATTTGAGTATAAAATACTTTTTTTGAGCAACATGCTTCTAAACAAAAACCAATTACTATCTTTTGGGCTCAATTGGAAAATAGAAACCAGCAATCTGTTTCAAAGCTGGAGAAAAAGCTGGCTGCTTTGAATTTATTGAATGATGGCACAGTACTATATCTTTGTGTGTGTGAATTAAGAGATTTTCAACGGTGATTGTGAATATACAATTGGTTTCACTTCCTGGGCCAATTTATCCCTTGAGTGAAATGTGAATTCACTGGGTATTAACAAATAATGACCACTTTGATATGTAGCAGGTGTGAATCTAAGACAACAAAGTCTGGTTTTTAAGAGATGTGATGACTTTGGTTCCTTCATTATTGGACGATTTCTAATTTGAATTTTTTTTTCTTTTTGGAGACAGATGTTTACTTTGTAGCTCTGGGTAGAGTGCTGTGGTGTCATAGCTCATAGCAACCTCAAGATCTTGAACTTAAACTCTTCTCTTGCCTCAGGCTCCTGTGTAGCTGGGACTACAGGCACCTACCAGGAAGCCTGGCTAATTTTTCTACTTTCAGTAGAGACAGGGTTTTGTTCTTGCTGAGGTTGGTTTCGAACTCCTGAGCTCAAGCAATCCGCCTGCCTCAGCCTCCCAAAGTGCTGGGATTTCAGGTATAAGCCACCACACCTGGCCTAATTTGAATCTTTATTATACCAAAAAGAAGAAACTTAATCTAAATCAACACAAAATCTCCACTGGAATCGGGCCCAAGTTTGGACTGGTGGGTGGAGGGGCTTTGTGTCCTATCACAAGATGAATTGATTAAGGTTCTGGGTTGTCATCTGCCCACACACTTGCTAGGACATACTCATTCTTATGTGGTGACCGTGATTTGTCCATCTGGACCACTCCTGGGAACTTGTCCCAACCATGGACAAACCAGCTTGCCCAGCCTGGCACTCTCTTTTTTCTCCTTTCAGGTCCTTCCTGGAACTTGCACATGGTTGTTGATCCCTGGTCTCTCTGGGGCCCCAGGAAACTCAACTCAGCTGACCAAGAACTTCTCCCTTCACACCCACCACAGCATATCTCCACTACTGTCCTTGGCAGACTGTGGGGACTTGGTGGGCTTTTCTGGCATGCACGCAGCGGCACTGGCACTGTCTTGGGATATCAGCGCAGGTTGGTTTGGGCAAGGACAGGTGACAGAACTCTGCTCAGGGGCTTAGAGGTTTCTAAACCTCTGATTCTTCTCTGTCCTTTCCCCAGATGGGGCAAACTCTATCTGGCTCTCAGAAATAGGAAAAACTGGCTCTGACTGATCACATTTTAGTCCAAATCTTTTGTTTATGCCCCAAGACCTAGGTTTTTGAAACTCAAAATCCTTTTCTCTCAAACTATTGCTCTCATTTTCTTCTGTGTCAGGACTTCCCTCAGGAAACAAAAACAGAATTCTCACCGCCCGAGTGGTGAAAGTATGACAATTATGGGAAATCCTGCTGAACGTCAGTTAATGTTGCAGTTGACTAATATTTGGTGTAAAGAAACACAAGTGCCATGCTGAAGTTCCTGAGGGTACCTCTCCTTGCGTCCCTGCCTGCTCCTACCACCATCTTTGTTCATGTTTTTTTTTTTTTTTTTTTAAATTAAATCATAGCTTTGTACATTAACGCAATCATGGGCTACAGTGTGCTTTCATATACATTTTGAAATACTCTCATCAAACTGGTTAACATAGCCTTCATGTCATTTTCTTAGTTATTGAGTTAAGACATTCATACTCTGCTTTTAGAAAGATTCACTTGTACCCTTGTAGGATAAACCATAGAAGTGACCCCTCCAATCACCCTCCCTCCATCCATCCACCCCCCTCCCCCCTGCTCTCCCTTCCCCTTCCACATAGTCTAAGGTTATAATTAAGTTATAACATTCCTATGAAAGCTATAAATTAGTTTCAAAATAGGACTGTGTACATTGGATACTTTTTCTTCCATTCTTGAGATACTTTGCTAAGAAGAACATTTTCCAGTTCCATCCATGTAAACAGGAAGGAGGTAAAGTCTCCATCTTTATTTAGGGCTGCATAGTATTCCATGGTGTACATGTACCACAATTGTTCATGTTTTTAAGAAATTGGAGGCAACCTGGCTATTAGAGAGGCCAGGTCAGTCACGGAGCTTCTTTTTTTTTTTTTTTGAGACAGAGCCTCAAGCTGTCCCCCTGGGCAGAGTGCCGTGGCATTACAGCTCACAGCAACCTCCAACTCCTGGGCTCAAGCGAGTCTCCTGCCTCCACCTCCCAAGTAGCTGGGACCACAGGCGCCCGCCACAACGCCCGGCTATTTTTTGGTTGCAGCCGTCATTGTTGTTTGGCGTGTCCGGGCTGGGGATTCGAACCCACCACCTTAGGTGTACGTGGCTGGCTCCTTAGCCGGTTGAGCTATAGGCGCCGAGCCAGTCATGGAGCTTCTGGAGAACAAGAGGCAAACATTTTCTTACTCTCCCCAATTGGTAGACGCCTTCCCTTAAGAGGTTTATAGCAGACCCCTGCTCACTGAGAGGCAGGCAAATCACACTTCTTATTTATGAGTTGTTGACACTTCTATTGTATACTGAAAAATAGCAAGTACTAAAAATTTAACATCCTAGGTGGATGTAATAATTTAGGTAAAAACATCAAGGGAAACGGAGGAAACCATAGAATGAGAGGTGCCATGTTCTCCCTCCAAGCCTGTTGAACTCTTTCAGGGGCTGACCTGTCACAAAAAGACTCATAGTCATTAAGAATTTGAAAGAAGTGAAGGGGTTTAGTAGATAACAAAGGAAGTTCCCCAAACAGAATGTTCCAACATCAAACATGGGAAAGAAAATGGGGAGATTTAGTGGTCATGGGATGTTCCCCGATGCCCAAATTTGCCATGTTAAAGAAAAACCAAGGACTTAGGAGCTTTTAATTTTAAATTTAATTTTTTTTATTATGGTAAGATATGTATAACATAAAACTGCTGTAACCATTTCTAAGTGTATGTTTCAGCAGCTTTACCCACAGCCATAAGGTTGTGTAACCATCACCACTTTCCATCTCCAGAATGTTTTTTTCTTGCACTTTTTGGCCTGGGCTGGGTTTGAACCCACTACCTCCGGTACACGGGGCCGGTGCCCTACTCCTTTGAGCCACAGGTGCTGCCCTCCAGAATGTTTTTATCATCCCATGTTAAAACTTGGTACCCACTAAACAATATCTCCCCATTTTCCCTTACCCTTTACCCTCCCGTGGTAACCTCTACTACATTGTCTATCTTTATGAATTTGACCATGCTAGGTACTTCATGTCCGTAAAATCATATAATATCTGTCCTTTTACCTCCGGCTTATTTTACTTGGTATAACCTTTTCAAGGTTCATCCATGTTGTAGCATGTACGAGCATTTCCCTTCTTTCCTTCCTTCCTTTTAAAGGCTGAATATATTCCATTATATGTAGATAGCACGTTTTATTTTTCCATTTATCTGTTAGACACT
>NW_003852435.1:1099348-1119662 GCF_000181295.1 Otolemur garnettii
GTGTTTTCAATTCTTTTGGGTATGGACTCAGAAGAGGAATTGTTGGAGCACACTGTGATTCTACGTTTAAAGTTCTGAGGCGCCACCATACTGTTTTCCACGGCAGTGTTGACCATCTTACATTCCCACTAGCATCATGCAAGGGTTCCAGTTTCTCCATATCCACATTCATTGTTGCCATTGTCTGTTTATTTGATAATAGCTATCCTAATGTGTATGGTTTTGCTTGCATTTCCCCAACGATTAGCGAGGTTGAGTGTCTTTCTTGTGCTTATTTGTATATCTTCTTTGGAGAAATAACTACTTAAGTCCTTTGTTCATTTTTAAATGGGATAAAAAAGGTTTTTGTTGCTGTCAAGTCGGCCTTAGAAATTTCTATTTCCAATATGCTCTTTTCTCCTGAATGAAATGGAGCTATATGGTGATGTGTTTGTCAGAGGGAGGGGTAATTAAAGAAGGTTGTAAGATTCCAAGAAGACAGAGCACCAGCGTCCTCACTGCACAAGATTATATCCAACTGCCTCAGCATGTGAGGCTTTTCCCAACCCAGCCCCACCTGCCTGTCCAGTCTGACTTTCTGCTATTGACCAGCCCAGTGCTCCAGAGCATTCATTTACCTGTCATTCCACAAATGCAGCCGCTGCTTTCAAGGAACTCATTGTTTAGTGAGGGAAACAGGTACGTTAATGGGTGATTACAATTCATTGTGAGTAAGTGCTAAGGTACAAGTACAAAGAAGTGAGGGAGATTATCTTCCTGAGCGGAGAGCTTGAGTTAGAAGAAGGGTAATATTTATGGGCTATTGTGAACATTCCCATCTCTGCACGTTAAATGTGAGCTTGTGTTTTATTATTTTTATTTTTATATCCCTTAAGCAGAATTATTTGCAAACAGCCATTGGCTTCCCTAATGCACATCTCCTCCTTACAGATAATAGGATTCCGATTTGGAGGTGTTTCCCTGCATACTGAGATATGTGAGGGCTATCTGAAGGTTATATTATAATTCTGACTGCCTGCACTTGGGTGGGCATGTAGGAAGGTATCTAGAGGCTTGTAGGCCTAACCCTTCCCCAACTGGGCTTACTGGGTAAGTGCTTATGTACGCCTGGGCGTGAGGAGTAATGGAAAATGCATCTCCATTCCCAGCAAAGGCATCTGTCACCAGCATCACACACAGTGTGTGGCCCTGAGCCGGTGCTCAGTAAATGGTCTGGTGTGTCTGGGTGTTACTGGGTCTGTGGAAAGAGTTTATCTCATATACCAACAATGAATCTGCAGTCCCAGATGGGAGGGAGTGGAGCAGTGGTGAAGGTAAACCACCCCACTGAATTTGACTCAGAAGAAGCATAAAGTGAGGTATTTTTCTTTTGCCTTTTTGAGAAACAGATTATTTGCTTATCAGGGCTTTGGGAATCCTAAGGGAAGGGAAAATGCGCCCTACTGAGAAAGTTAAAGGGAAAGTAATACAAAAGCAGGAAATCTTGGCGGGATATGCCCGAGAGGCTGGATCGATTGTTGTAGGGAGGGATTCATACTTGAATGCAGGGCTTAACTAGGGAGCAGGGAAGGGACACTTTGGGGGATTACTGAGAAGGAAGAATCAACATAATATGGATTTCGAGGGGTAAGGAATAGAAAAAAAAATAAAAAGGACTTAAGATATTGGTTTAAGGATTTAGAAGGGAGGGTTTAATTTGGAAGATAAAGGATTTACTGTTAGATATAGTGACAATTAAGCATTGAATGCATGCAGTCTGAATTGCAACCTTCAGATGGCCCTCAAATTACCCAGAATGAGGGAAACCACATCCTAATTGGAATCCTACTCTATGGGAGGAGAGGATGTACACTATGGAAGCCAACGATGGCATATAAATGACTCTGTTTAGGGCAAAACTATGCTTTTAGCTCAAATCTGTTACTTAAAGGATTATTTTTTTGTCCGTTTGAAATAGCTCCTTCCCAGCCTCTGCCTGGGCCCTGCTCCCTGCTTCATCAGTTCCACCAGGCAGGATGAGAAGTCTAAAATCAAAGAGTGCAGGAAGCTATCAGCTCATTGAGCAGATGATAAATCATCCTTAAATGCATATTGAACAGGGATTTGTGATATCTCTTTAAACAGAAACAAAACTCCTACTGGGTCTGTCCTTCCGGTTACCCAAGTTGGTCCTGGGCCTGGCAAGCATGGAGGCTGGTAGGCCTAAAGCCTCCCTGTCCAGGCTTACTGCCTGTGCAAGTGTTCACGTGCCGCTGGGTGCGAGGAGTTATGGAAAATCCACTGCTGATGGTGGCAAGAGCAGTCTTCATTGATGCTGAGTCACAGGGGGAGGTGAGTCCCATTGTGTGGGTGAAATGCAGGAGCTCAGTCCTTGCCAGTGTGCCTAGAACCTTCCCCCAACCCTGCAGCCTATGATCATTTCATTATTCAAGCAAAAGCTGCCTGGCTATGCCCCCAAGGAGAGAAAAGACCTGAGTAAAATTCTGGATCTGCTTCTTAATAGCTGTGAGGTTTTAGGCAAGATACTCCAATCTCTCCTTTGGTTTTCCTAATTGTAAAAGTGAGAGGGTAATATGCCCCCTCAGAATATTATTGGGAGAAAAAAGTAGTGATATCTTTTATAAACTCTTATGAAAACAGAAAGCCCTACTTCCTCATTCAATTCACCCAAACAAAAGCATTTGTACCCCCTTAATATTTTGAAATTAAAAATAATGTATAAATAAGTAAGGCCTGGGATAATGCAGTATCCTCCATGGCTGGCACATAGTGGGTGATTTATAAGGGGTAACTGTAATATTCACATGATGATAATATTATGTCATGCCACACAGTCTGGTGTGCAAAAATGTGAAATGTACTTTTTGCACCTGAACTTAATTTCTTTCCCCCCTTAATTCTCCATTCTGTCAGGTGCTAGAAATTTAATCTCAAGCAAAAGCTTGAGAGAAAAGACCTGAGTAAAATTCTGGATCTGCTTCTTAATAGCTGTGAGGTTTGGGGTAAGGTATTCAAATCTCTCTTTCGGTTTCCCTTTTTTCCAAAGAGGGTCTCAACTTACTCGAATCCTTGGGGAGAGGCCCTGATGGCTGTGACTTGCTTCCCTTGCTCTCTAATTCTCATCAATCCTCTGGCCTTCTGTCTGCAAAGATGGCGGCTAGATTTTCTCCTCTTTCCTGAAAGACCCCTTCAGATCCCTATTTTACTTGGTTATTTCTGTTCTTATCTTGGACTCATGGAAGATTTACTTGTTTCCCACATTATGCCAGGAGCTGGGAGGCTCTGCAAGGCCCTCTTGGGACCGGCTGCCTACAATCCCCACACAGTCATCCCAGGCTATGGCTTTCTGCAGAAAACTCTTAAATCCTCTAGAATCCCTGTGGGGTCGTTATTGTGTCCTCTCTGTTGGCACTTGCCTGGGGGTATGGTGGGGATACACACCAGTGTCTAGCTACCTTCACTTCCCCTTTGAAGGCACCCGTGTTCTGGACTGAAGCCCTTGGGACAATAGCTTTCTCTTAAGCTTTGGAATCCAAACATCTGCTTTAAACTCAGTTTCAAGTTTGAAATTCCCACATCAAGAATTGAGTTTTTCTTTCTCTCAGCATTTCTGCGGTGCCGTTTCTTTCCTGAGACAGTCAGTGCTAGATGCTGAAGTGTCTGTCTGGGGAGAGACGGGGTGGGAAGAGGGAACAAAGGGAGTGCAGGGCACAAGAACACGGCTTAAAATCTCAAAATATTTCCCCACTACCTTGCTATTATTATATCCATTCTCCGTGTGGTTTCAGCCCCATGGGGTTGAGTTGCAGATTGATTTGCTTCAATGTTGGAGCATTTCAGGATGATTCTGTTTTGACCTGTTGTTGGCAAAGTAAAACAAAACAAAACAAAGCCAAACAAAACAAAACACCAAAAAAGCAGACAGTGAGGCCAAGAAGAAAGTCAGAGGCTCCTGGACGACAAACAGCTGGTTGAGTGTGGAGCTAAACGCATCTCTGGCCTCATTCTGCTTTTCAGTCTCCCCAAGGTCCTGCCATTTTTCTCGATCTGTTTTCCTATTTCCTTGTTCCGCAGTCCATCATTGGATGCTCTGCTGCCTAGGCAACAGCATTCCGGGAGCTCTCAGCAACATGTTACTGGAGAAGGTTTTGAGCTCCCTGCATGTAACATTTCTTGCAATCCAGGCTATGTTCTTAGTCACCTTATCATCAGTGTATAACCTGGTCCTGCTGACTCTGTGAAGCTGTTTGGGTCCATTGTGTATCTTCACTGGTATGAGATCCAAAAGTAAAGAGTTACCTATATTTTGAAAGTGTCATTGTCACCATGCTCTTGCTAGTAGCATCTCACTGCGTCTCCTCTCCTGTGTCTGATCAATGATCTTTTGAACTGTGCCATGTTGTCAGCTGGGCACTGGGGACCACCACACAGACTTTCACCTGCATGGCAAGACAGAAGCAAGGCAGGGACCAGCAGGCGTCTATCCGCACAGAATTCTCCAGCTGTGCTGAAACAGGATCTGCAGCAGTAAACTATGAAAGTAGTACCCAGAAGTTTGCCACTGCCACAACCACTAGCAGTGAAATATTAGCGGCCATTTAGGGAACAACTATTTCGTGCTTGGTACTGTACTGGACTCTCCATTTTCCCAATAAGCCTGAAAGGCTAGCACTTTTCTATCACTTTATTAATAAGAAATTGAGTTTAGAGAGATAAAAGAACTCATCCCTGGTCACACAGAGAGTGAGCAGAGCCAAAACTTAAATCTAGGCTGTCCTCAGCCCCTGCCCTTCAGTCTGGAAAGGCACCACGTTGGCGTGCTAGCTGGGTGTCTCACTGGCCCTGCAGAGTCCCCAGGGCCAGGCCACGCCTGCTCAGTAGTGGGTGCACAATCACATTTAAAGGAAAGTGATGAATTGCGTGTCCTGGAAACTAACGCTGTGTGTTCTGAAGGGTTTCATTATGCCAGAGGAGTGAGGCCGAGTGACCTAAGAGGTGTAGGCCCTTCCTCTTCCGTGCCCGCCACTGGTCCCGCTCTTTATAGTCTTACATCAGGATATTGAAGCAGCTGGTCTTTCTGATGCCTTTCTTGTTTTCCTCTAATTCGGGCTTTCTACATAATAGCCAATGGAACGTTTCTAATTCAGAAATCTGTTCACCCCCATTCAGAAATTTTTCAGGAGCTTGGAACCAAGTTTGACTCCTCCCCGTAGCCTATGGGGCCCTTTTGTGATCTGGCGTCTCCTACTTCTGAACCTTGTTTCTCACCATCCCCCAGATCCCAGCTTTGAGCCCGAGCACGTGGTCTTTCTCCCATCTCCAAGCCTTTGCATAGCTGTTCCCTCTACCTGGCACGTTGCTCTCCTCTGCTCTTTACCTGACCAGCGTCTGCTCCTTCTGGGCTGCCTTCCTGGGCCCCTGAGCCCTTCCCACGTTAGAGTGGTTACCGCCCCGTGTCCCAGTATGTTTGTGTCACCCTCCCTTCCCACACATGTGAGCTCCGTCATTAGCCACTGTCTCCAGCTCCAGGCCTGGAGAATGGACACTGCTACTCAGCACCTAATAATCTGGTGAATAAATAGAGAGTTAGGTAATCTATTTCTTGTAGCCATTTTGGAATCAGAATAGCTTCCTGAAACCTCAGGCTTGGGAAAGTTATTATACTCGGGGACAAGCCTTTCAAGGCAGCAAATTAGAAATGGCTTCTGAAGTCCTTGAAACAGTCTTTTAGGAGCTGCAGGGAGGCCTTCCCTGGATTATGCAAATCTAAACATCTTCAAATTGAAAAAGGGAAGCGATGCAAAGTGTCACTTAAAAGCACAAACCCGAGGACTCTTATAAGTTCCTTCTGTTTTAGTCAATTGGGTTGTCACTAACATGCGACACAGAGGAAAATCACGTTTTAACCTGATTAATGAAGGGTCCCATTATGTCATTTTACAAAATATTAAAGAATACAACTGCTCCTCATTGTCACTTGTTCACTTCCTTCCTGTCTCACTTAGGACTTAAGCCCCTGAAGACATCTGTGCTGGCTTTTCCCTTTCAGAATTGTCAGGGCCTGGGGCAGGCTCCACTGTGCAAACTCTCTCTCCCACAGTCAGGGGACCAAATGGGACTATTGACTGCACCGGAGAGTTAAGGGTTCTGTCCCCTTGGCTCTAACCCTCACTCTGACATGATTCCCTGCTGGATTTTTTTTTTTTTTTTTTGAGGCAAAGTCTCACTATGTTGCCCTCAGTAGAGTGCTGTGGCATCACAGCTCATAGCAATCTCAAACTCTTGGGCTTAAGTGATTCTCTTGCTTCAGCCTCCCAAGTAGCTGGGACTATAGGTGCCTGCCACAATGTCCAGCTATTTTTTTGGTTGTAGTTGTCATTATTGTTTGGCAGGCCCAGGCTGGGTTGGTACCAGCCAGCTCGGGTGTTTGTGGCTGGTGCCCTAGCTGCCGAGCTACAAGCGCTGAGCCTCCTTGGTGGATTTTTATACAAATTAATGCACCCCTTGCATACCCCTGATCTGGCTTCAGTGGTTATTTCCCAGGCTTCTGTATTTGCATCCACTTGCAGGGCCCACATGGCAAAGCAAAAGGCTCTGTCCTGGGACTGCTGTTTGCTGTAAATCCCATGTGTATATCCACACCCCTGCCTGCTGCTGATCCAGCCCTCCTTTCCCTCCCTTTCCCTGCTCTCTGAGCCTTGGGAGCAGCAGCCAACTCTGAGTAGAGGGTGAGCAAACAGACCAGGGCTGCATTTAAGGAGGGTTTCTTTAGCGCCATCTGCCACTTCCACAGAGGTCACTGGATAAACCGATTTGCTAAACAAAATGCTTAACAACTCATGAATAAAACTTTAAGAAAAATTCCGAAAGGGATCTGGGCACAACTCTTCTGAGACCGCAGGTCCTGGGTCCCTTTCCGCACCCCATTCACCCCACAAATGTAGTAACTCCTTCCAATCCGCACTTTCTTTAGCTTCCAGTAGGGGGCAGCTGCCATCAGGCCTGGGAAGATGCTTTTTTTTTTTTTTTATTAAATGTTTTCCTTTTTATGTGTTTGAAGTAAAACCTATCAACAGAAAAATGCATAAAATCATATGCAGAAGCAAAATCTGTGTGGCCACCTCATTTCCAGGAAGTAGAATATTCCTGGGCCTTACAATTCCTTCCTTACACCAGCATTATCCTTACTGTACCGACTCTCATAATACCTTCCTGGCTTTGCGTCAATGTTACCATACCCAAACGCACCTCTAAACACGATGGCGAACCGTTGGATGATTTTATGTTTTGAGGATTGTGAACATTATATAAATGGAGTCTTATGGTATATATTCTTTTGTTTCGTGATCTTTTGTTTTTTGCTCCAGATTACGTTTGTTCACATTCGTTTCTGTATAATAACAGTGGAAATGGCATCGATTGCCTTTAGTACAACTTATTTATCTAACCTACTGTTGATGGATGTTTAGGTTGTTCCGAGTGTGGGAAAACCATGAACGTTCTAGTCTGTGTGTCCTGACACATACAGGCATGCATTTCCATAGGGGATACAGCTCAGAGTGGAATTGCTGGGTCACCAGAAACGGATGTCTTCCACTTTACTAGATAATGTTGTACAGTCTTCCAAAGCGGTTCTCAGCAGAGCACTGCATAAGAGATCCTGATGAACTGCGTATTCACTAATACTTGCTCTTGTCAGACTTTTTAATTTTGGGGGCTAATGTCTCTTCAGCAGGGTTGGGCCAATAAGTGGGAAGGGCACCCTTCTTAATGGCTTCCATATGGTTCCTGAAGCATGATGGGGCTTCTGGTACTTTCCCGCAGACACAGATGGCAGAAGCCACAGAGTTAGATGCTCATCTGTATTAAACACAGGCGGTAGGTGGCTTCTCAGTAGAAGAGAGATTTTCTGTCCTGCCCGTCCCTCTCTCCTCTTTTGGAATGCTCCATCAGCGCTAACAATGGCAATTAGGCTCTCCTGCCATCTGGATGGCTCCGGCTGCCTGGGAAGGGCAGCTGCTGGCAGCTGCTGAAGGTGGTTGCTGAGCCAGGACCTGACACGGCCCCAGGCTGCTTCCTGCGTGGCCCTCCTGCCCAAACCCAGTTCCACAAGAAATAGACACGCTTCCCCACTCATGAGGAGCGCCCAAGAGTCGCTGTGGGAGTTCTTCAAGAAAAGAGTTAGTAACTGTTCCCAGTTAGCTGACCCAGCCCAATCAATCCTGATTCTTATCAGGTTTGCTTACCTCCATTTCAGAATTGGTGGGTTTGACTGTCTTGTCTGAGACTTGTGTATACGATGGGATAGTATAACTTGTGTCCTGTATTCTTTTTTTTTTTTTTTTTTGAGACAGAGCCTCAAGCTATCCCCCTGGGTGGAGTGCCGTGGCATCACAGCTCATAGCAACCTCCAACTCTTGGGCTCAAGCGAGTCTCCTGCCTCAGCCTCCCAAGTAGCTGGGACCACAGGTGTCCGCCACAACGCCGGCTATTTTTTGGTTGCAGCCGTCATTGTTGTTTTTTGGCGGGTCTGGGCTGGATTCGAACCTGCCACCTTAGGTGTATGTGGCTGGCGCCTTAGCCACTTGAGCCACAGGTGCCGAGCCGTGTCCTGTATTCTTGTGAGAAAGGTATGGGAAAGCTTTTGAAAATGATTAACTTATTTATTTGTTTGAGTCTAGAGTTATAGATTCTGGGATGGAGGTCTGGCTATGGAGATTTTAAGCAGGAATTGTAATTTTCTTTCTTTCTTTCTTTCTTTCTTGCTTGCTTGCCTCAAGCTGCCACCCTGAGTAGAGTGCTATGGCATCATCATAGCTCACAACAACCTTCAACATTTGGGCTCAAGTGATCCTCCTGCCTCAGTTTTTCTATTTCTAGTAGAGATGGGGTCTTGATTTGCTTAGGCTGGTCTCAAACTCTTGAGCTCAAGCAATGCACCTGCCTTGGTCTCCCAGAGTGCTAGGATTACAGTTGTGAGCCACGGTACCCAGCCGGGAATTGTAATTTTTGGTAAAAGTTCTCTCTTTATCTAAAGGATCCTCCTAGGAGGACTGGGCAGGGGAAGCCGTGTCTCTATGTGAGAGAAAGGGAATCTGGGACCTTGCTGTGCATTCTGTCCTTCTTGGGGGTTTCTATCTAACTACTTGGGGGTGCATAGGGTGAGAGAGGGGTACTTTCACAAGCCTTTACTAGAGTTTTGGGATAATAGAGAAAAACCAAGCAGAAATGGAGAAAAAAGAATCCCAACAGCAGGTAGCTCCCAGGCGTGGCTTATTCAGCCTCCACTCAGGGATGAATGGCTCCTTTCAGTTTGGCTCCTGCCTATCCTTAGACTGGCAGAGACCATCCTTAACCCTTGGTCCCACCAGAGAGCCCTCCAAGGGACATTCCCCATTTTGCTAGGGATATACTGATTTACATCTGTTGTCCTCACATAGTTATCAAAACTGTCACTTTTTATTGCCAAAGGTATCCCATCTGAGTGATCAATTATATATGTGTTCTATCTGAGACTACCTGACAGGTTCTGGTTTCTTTGGAATCAGCTTCTACCGGCCTTCAGGACAGATGCACCCTGTTCCCCCACAGAAGTGGGCGTTGCTGCAGGAGGTGTAGTTCCATGCACACATTGCCTGGGTTCGAATCTCAGCTCTGCTCATCCTTAGTCGCATGATTTACTTGGTCTCCTTGTGTCTCTGTTTTCCCAAGTCCAGACTGGGGATAATGATAAGAGTGTCAGGCTTGAAGTGGTTAATGCATTTGAGCTGATACTATTCCTACTTTAGGGCAGAGATAAAAAAACTGGGAGCCTGGCAGCTAGAGCCCAGCCTACTGACACTTCTGTTCAGCTAGCACAGCGTTTCCAAAGTAGAGCCTCTAGGACTGAATTCCCTCTCTGGTTGGTCAAAGGTGTCATACCCATTCTTACCCCACATTAGACCTGATTCATGCACCTACCACTTGCTGCCTGGAGCTCCTGTCTAGAGCTTCCAGGCATCTGAGTTTGCAACCCTTTTTCAGGCCTTGACCTGAGAAACACCCCAGGCTGCAATAGGTCTAGACTAGGTGTTTCTCCTCACCTCCTGTTACTTAGAGAAGTGCCCCTCAAACCTTAATGTGAGTGCAATTACTCAGAATCCTGTTAAAATGCATGCTCAGTAGATCAGGGGTATGGCCTAAGATTCTGCATTTCCAATAAGCTCCCAGCTGATGCTGATCCTACTGGCTTAAGGATTTCGGGAGCAGTGAACCTTGGGGAAATGTGTTTATTTGGAGGCTGAGGGCAGACTGAAGTGTAGTCTGAAGACTTCTGTGAGCTGTGAGTTATTCTTTCCTCCTTGTGTTCCCCAATGTCCGGAAATGAATGGGGACTAAGGAAATGTTTCTCTCTCGATGAAGAGATTGAAACCTAGTTGGAAGATACTGATTCCTTCTTTAGGGTAAGTCCTACCTTACAGAATTTATAAGTAGCCTGCCTGTCATTCATTAGGCACAGGTGAACTTTCACATGATCATAAACTTTAGCTTATGTGTCAACCAGGACCTTGCTGCTATTTCCTCTTAAAGATAGTAGTTCTCAAAGTGTGGGTCTGGAACCAGCAGCATCACTGGGAGTTACTTAGAATTGCACATTCTTGGATCCCACCCCAGGCCTACTGAATGATGAACTAGGAGTGGGGTCCTGAAATTGTGCTTAACAAGCTTTTCAGGTAATTCTATGCTAGAGTTTGTGAACCTTTATTCTAAGATGCCTAACTCCTTAGGGGAGTTGCTCATGGCCCTAGAAGCCTTTGGGAGTCTGCCCAAGTTTCTGGAGCTTGTTACTCAGTGGGTGATTCTAAAAAGGGGGGTTGAGGGATGGCAACTTCAGGTAAGGAAAAGGAGTAAATGATCCATCCCCTGGGGATAATTGTTTGGCTTTATGCAAATATTTTAAGCAATAAAACCAGCCAGTGATGTACAGGAAATACATGCTCCCCATTTGCAGTGGTCTAAATAAGAACGTTATCAGTGACTGGGCTGCAGAGACCCTGTTACATGAAGCTCAGCTGAGTGAAATACACCACACCTGCTAAATGAAACATACACAGGGACATTATGGGAGTTTTCAGCAGCATTTTATTTTGCATAATGTAGTTTTTCTTTCCAGACCAGAAATGTTATATTAAAAAGTCAGCAGGCATAAAGCTTGTTTTAAAATTATTATTACTTTACTCTGGCTTTGCAGATTTTTATTTTCTTTCTCCTGCTGCTATTGCACAGAAATATGGAACAGTGTCTCCAGAAGAAACCCTCAAGAGCAGTGATTCTATGTCTGCAACTCACAGGTGAAGAAGACATTAGTGTCCCAAGATGTGAGTGGAGGGCCTGGGGCTGGTACCCAGGACTCCTGATTCTCAGACCCCATGATTTCCACTGATTTTGTTATTTTTCTTCCAGGAATCTCAGACCAGGGAAAGGGACCTGGAGAAACAGCCTTGTGCATTTTCTTGTGGATTTCAGATAGCATCAGAGGAATGGAAGAAGCATTTACATTCTTCCCGTGTGTGCACACGATTGATATTAGCAACCGGAGTATCTGGCTATCTTGCCTGTGAAGGTCAATTTTGTGGCTGTCGTACATTCAGAAGCATCTTTTATTCGAAAGATGGTTTAGGCTTAGAATTCAGTCTCTGGGAAGCCACAACCATCACTTCTGTAATCTACATACTGGTGTCTTGTCTGGGGCTATTGGGAGGGTGCCTTTTTTAGGGTCAAAACCTGGCGCTATGACCAGTGAGTTGCCCAACACCCTCTCTCAGAAGGACCTTGATTTGCTTTAATGCTCTGCTGTCACCCTCTTGAAAGTCCTAATTTTTGAAAAGCAGGGAAGAGGAGGCCTTGCACTTTCCTTTCTCCCTGGGCCCCACAAATTACGTGGCTAATTTTTTTCTCCCGCCTCGCTTACCTTTTCCTCTGTGTTTCCTTTGAAACTCAGCTTCTCAGAGAAACCTTTCCGACTCCTCCCCAGAGTTGCTGTGTCTTAAAATACTAATATCAGTAATACTAATTTTTCATCCCTTTAATTGCTTGCTTTCTGCAGCCTGACCTTGCGAGGTGGATACTGTTAGTATGATCACACCACTTACCAGATGAGAAGACTGAGGTTCGGGGAGGTTAACTGGCTTGTGGGCACACAGCTAGGAGTTGGAGTTAGAACCCAGGCCTGTTTGCACCAACAGAGACCGACCCACTGTATTACACGACCTCGCTGTGCTGTCTGTTCAGTGTGCTGCTATTTTCTTGTTTCTCCTCCTCAGCTCCAACGGAGAGACTCTGTCCTTTATTTAGTTTCCCCCAGTATCGTACCTGGCACAGACAGGGTGCTCAGTGCATATTTATTTAATAAGGGCATTTGGCTAAATTTAACGTGCATTTAGCCATATTAGAACTTCCCGCAAACCAGAGAAGCTTCCAGGTTTATGTTTAAATTTCTCCTGTGAATGAGGCTGCACAGTATGGCTGGCGGGCACGTTGTGATGCTTTATATTTGACTTCATGAATTATTTATGGAATTAACACCGGAATCATGATTAATTTGTGGAGGCAGAGAAGTTGCCACGTGGCTTGGTGCCCGTGTTTTCCTGGCAGGGATAAATTACCTTCCCAACGGCTATGGGGTGAAGACTCAGGCTGCTGGTTTCCAGGGGTGACAAGCCCTTGGGCTTCCCGATTTCTTCCCTGTTCCTTCCCATCCCCCACTGAAAAAACCCAGCAAGCACAAGTTGTGCTGCAGACCAATGGCAAATGCCTCATATCTTTTACAGTGAGCCAACTCAGCTTCCCTCAGTGTCTAGTTAACACCTGTCTGTTAAGCACCTACTGTGTGCCAAGCTCGGTATGGTGATACAAAGCCAAGAAGGCATGTTTTCTGCCCTGAGGAGCTTTGGGTCTGCTAAGAGAAGACAGGCACGGGGAAAGACAACACCTTACCAGAAGTCAGTGGCAAGAAGAGCATGTTCTCCAGCTCGGCAGGGCTGAACTGTGGGGACCCTGCCAGGTGAGGGCGCATGCCTAAACCAAGTTTTAAAGGGCAAAGAGGTATGAGCTTAGCTAGAGATGTGGATAGGAGAAATGCAGAAGGCCAGGCTTTCCAGCTGGGAGCAACCCCACAAGGGCTGGAGAAGGACCTGCCAGTAGTAGAAATGGCTGGTAAAAGGGGCCCTGAGAGGTGACCCAGAGGGGGCTTAGACAAGAGATGGGAAATGGGTGTTTTTGTGCCTAAGGGCTTGAATTTTGTCCTGGAGGCTGAGGGTTGTGGATGGAGTCAGTGTTGTCGGTGACCAGTGTGGCTCCTGTTCTTAAGAAAGCAAGATCTCACTGCTCCAGGGGAGCGGTGGCTTTATGGGCTCCCAGGTCCCCGGTGGCCTTAGGGGTAAGGGGAGGCATGCACTGCCCAACACGGAGAGCAGGGAGGAATGGTAGTTGGCAGTTGGGGTAGGGCCACAGTCCTGCTCCATCAGCAACTTTGCTTTTGGAGCCCTCCTGTGTAATAGCGATCCCTTTTCCATCTTCTTCAAAGCATCATGAGGACATATAACTGCGGCTGGGTTCAGCAGCCCTTGCTTTTGAGCAATAAACTACAAATGATTGCAGTTTACTTTGATGCTTCTGGAATTCCCTTACCCGTCGCTGTGGTGTCTTGCCATTTACTAGCTGGAAAGTCGCCTGTGCACACTCACTCAGCCTTTGGAATGAGCCCTCGCCTCCCCAGGCTTGTCTTAGCACGTTATTTATTCTACAGTTTTTCTCCTGGCTCAAACAGGGCTCTGGGTTGCCCGGTTGCTGTGACTGCACTTCAGGGTCTGATCCTGCTGCCCTAACCTTTATATGAGAAAAGATTGTTCTCAACTCCATTTATTTCCAGGTAGAAAAGAACCAGAGAACCCTGCAGGGTGAAGGTGGAGGCGAGGCGCTCCAGATAAGTGTTTTTTCCTCTCTGTATTACTTATTTATTAAAGCCAGCGAGGCATAACTAAGAGAACGGAAAGGAACCGAGGAAATAGAGGATACAATGGCCCTCGATTTTAATGGGAGAGACGGCTGGAAGTGATTCCTAAATTATTAAATAAATCGATTTGATTCTTGAAGCTGGCCTCCAAGGTGTATTTGTCAGTTTCATTACGATTCTCTCCAAGAGTAGGAAGAGTCACGCAGGGGGGAAATTTTACTTTTTCCCCCCTCTATTTTCAAGGCTGCAATTCATGGCTCTCGTCTAATTAAACACTCACTTCTTGATGTAACCGGGGCAGTGTTCTTTCAGTTTTATTTCGGCTTCCATTCGGATCCCATTTGTCTTATAGGCCCACAGAGGTATAACAAGATCAGGTCTGCTGCGGGGCAGACACCCTTTGGAGAATCTTGATCCCATTTCAATTATAGGACTGTGTGGTCACAGATGAATTCTATGGTAATTTATTCACACGCAAGAGTCCTGTCGTTTAGTTATCTGTCTAACAGAATCTAATGAGTATTAGATCAACATGTTGCATCAAGCTGGGTGACACGAGTAACACCTTACTTCACTGTGGGGAAATGAGAGCTTCTCTCCCTGGGTTGTGCTGGTGACTGCGGTTGTGTTTGCACTTTTCTCCCATGTTTCCCTGTCTCCCCTAAACAATCCTCCTGCCCGCAGCCCCGTGGCAAAAACTGCCTGAGCATCTAAATTCTTTTTCTTAATTATCCTCCTGAGAAAAGCAGGCCAAACACCAGGGTGCAAAAAATCTAAGCCATAAATAAAGAAGCCGAAAGGAAATAGAAGAAATGACACCGAAATAAACTAAGCTATTAACTGAAAGCTTTACATCACCGTCCTCCTTGGGCCTGAAAAAAAAAATTCCAAGGGAAGTTGGCTAAGTATTTATTTTCCCAAGAATGTCATTATAATCTGCAGGGATTAAAAACGGATGAAGGAAATGTTTCCTCATGATTTCCGGTGGTACTTCAGGCGCTGGTGCATGAAAATTGGGGGGAGCATAGTTCCTACTCCTCCGAGGTCAAGTGGTGCTGAAGCACAGAGCTGGTGCCTTTGGGGGTCTGGGGCCAAAGGCAGAGATGGGAGAAGGGAAGTGAGCAGAGGAATGGGTAGCGGATCCAGCAATTTCCAAGGTACATGAGGGCGCTGCCTGCACAGCCGGATGACTGGGTACACCTGATGTAAAGAGCTCCATTTGCAATTATACACCCGCCAGGCTTCAATTTCCTGGATGATCCCCCCACCCTGGGGGTAGGGAGAAGCTTCGTGGGTGCTGGCATCACAGAACGCTGAGCATGAATGGCAGAAAGCGAGGGTAGGTTAGCATGGGGGAGGGAGATGGCCCTTCTCCCCCAGTTCTCAGAGGTGGCCAGGCTGACGTGTGAAGCATCACACCCCCAGTTACCTGGAGGCCCAGGAGCCCTGGCGATGGTCTTCCCTCTGCTTTACCTGTGGAGCCCGTCCTGCTTTGGTGATGAGGGTGAGCTGAGCCCCACTCATGTGTCACGGCAGGTACTCACCTGCTAGCGATCTTGCTAACCCATGAAGCTGGGGGCAGAACAGTGTGTGAAAGAGTCAGAAGAATTTGCTTTCTCATCTCGCTTAAAGAGAGGTAAGTGAGAAAAGTAAGGTGCAGGAAAGTATGTAAGAAGTTTTGTAAAACAAACCATGACAAGCTGCTTGGCTCTGCGCGTGTGTATAAAGGGCTGTACTGGATTGTAGGAGCACAGATGAAAATGGAGGAACGTGCTGAGTTCTTAAAGTGAGTACCAGGGGAGGGGTGTGAGAAGGGCCTGAGGATGCTGATGGGAGGCGGGGCGAGGCATCTGTGATAACAGCATATATGGCCCCCATTCAGGCACTATGAATATTTCCATGTGGATCCTAGTTTACCAGTTTTACTCTATTCTGCTCACTTTCCCTCCAAAAATGCCTCTTCTGGGAAAACCTTCTGGTGCCAGGTAGCAAGTCCTCAGTTTTATGTGAGCTCTTTCCTGCAGGATTCAGGGTCAGGGCCATGCAGCTTCTTTTTATGGCCCAAGTGGAGAAGGAGCAGAGCCACGCTGCCTCGGGGAGAAGCCTTATTGACTCTTTTTCTTTTGTATATCCAGAATACATAATGAATTCTTTTTTTTTTTTTAATTGAATGGTAACTGTGTACATTAATGCACTTCTGGGGTACAGTGTGGTGTTGTCACACACAATCCGAAACACTTCCATCAAACAGCCTTATTGACTCTTGTCTGTCCTTTCCTCTGTCCTGATCAAGGGGATAGAGACAGGAAAGAGCGTTTACTCAAAGTCTGACTCCTCTTCACCAGATGTGGTGTCCTTCAGGCAGATTTGTAGAAAGGAGATGTCAGGGGACCCAAGCTGGGAGTGTTTGGGCCACCAGACCCTTGGGGCTGGCTGGGCT
This sequence comes from Otolemur garnettii, assembly GCF_000181295.1. NCBI lineage: Eukaryota > Metazoa > Chordata > Mammalia > Primates > Galagidae > Otolemur > Otolemur garnettii. The sequence goes on from NW_003852435.1 coordinate 1,115,782, forward strand.
AAGTGGATTTCCCACTTCATCCCTGTAGGGAGAGGACAGACTTTGTGGGAAACATACCTGAGATCTGAAGATGGAAATAATTCTTATCTTCAACAGAAGAAGAATTTCCCGACCACCTGAGCTGACAACTGGCTTCACCACCCACCTCTCAGGAGGTGTGTGAAATAGTCAGTCCTTTCTTCTTTCTTGTTTTGGTAGAACTTTATTTCACTTTAACTACTGGAAATTTACTAGCTGAGTTGAGATGTGTCAAACACCAGATTCCTAAGGGTAAACTAATTCATTCACGATTTTTAGATTAAATACACATTGAAATAATATCTTGCAAATGTTGGGTTGAATGAAGTACATCATTAAAATTGATTTTATTTATTTTTTTTAGATGTGGCTACTAGGAAAAGGAAAATTACATTATGTGGCTTGTATTTCTGTGGAAGGTACCCCTCCAAATCTTTGCCAATTTGGGAGTTTGGGATTCCTATGATTCGTATGATTCGAATGATTGGTACGATCGTTCTTGTTCCTGATGTGGGTTCTTGCCTCTCTGTAGATAGAAAGATATCTGTAAACACTTGTGTCTTCTACAATGGCCACCCAACGCAATTTTTATTGGTGACAATAGCAGGAATCATATGACAAGTGCTCAGACTTCAGAGAAATGTCTGGAGCAATTATGTCTCAAACTCTGGGAACTTCTGGTGAAATGTATTACATAAGAGCTTAGCTCTGCATGTGCAGAATCTGGTATTTAAAATAATAGGATGAAGTTTCTTTTAAAAATCAGAATATATAACCTGACTTTTATTCACTGCCTTTCTCAAGCACTTAACGTTGAATAAAAATCTTTTAACTTTCGATACCATTAAAACACATCCTGAGAAAGGCCTAGAATCACAGTGGTAGGCTCTAAATTAAGCAATAAGATATGCACTTTTAGTTTCCCTAATTACCTACTATTGAAAGTAGGTTGGAACTAAAATAAACATGCTGCCTTGAAACGAGAATTACTACGTGCTAGTGCTGCTGGGGAAACTCGATTAAACAATTGAGTTTTGGAATATTTTGCTTTGTCAAAAATCCCAAAGGCATTCTTCCCTTTGGAATTAAATCATCATTTAGAGTTTCTTTTTTTTAATTACCGGTTCCCTGTGTTTTACAAAATGCCTTTATCAAGCTATTATGACATTTTGTTCATTATGTATTGAACCCTGTCACATCCTATGAAGGAAATAACTGCCCCCTTCGTTGCTCCTTGGGAAGCCAAGTATAAATAGTGCCGTGATTCCGTGGGGGAAGAGCTGTGTTTATTATGGAACATATGTTTGGGAGTTCTAGAAAGAGGTGCACCTCTTTGTCATTCCTCTAGGGGCCAGGTAGGGGACATGAGAGAAGGGAAAGGGAAGACCAGAGGGCAGAAGGGGTTGGAGGTTGGAGGGGGCACTGGAGGATCATTTAGAACCAGATGTCACTCAGATTCCTAATGCGGGTTTTCAGCCCAGCTCTGCTGGACCTCTTAATCCGGGATCATATGAGTTTTGAATTAGAAGTGACTTTTAATCTTGTTGCCCAAGAAATATATTCTCTGCTTAAAGTAGGCTAAAGACTAATCTCATTATAAATGGAGGTTGCTAGAATCACAGCATAAATCCATTCCCTAGTTCACGATCCCCAAAGTAATCAAGAAGAGGTCATGATCTAATGTCACCTCTTCTAGTGGCAAGGCATAAATAAATTGGACCAAGAAAGAGTCTCAAAGAGTCTTGGGCAAGTTCTCATTTCTGGTCCCGACTGGGAGAAGAAAAGAGGGAGAAATGCAACTTAAGCAGAATCCCAGAGCTATTATCAAGGCCGGAGCAGGGAAGGTGTTGATGTTAGGGCTGAGGGAAGACAGTTTAACTATCACCTTTTGCAATGAAAGTTTAAAAAGACAATTTAAGTATCACCTTTTAAAATGAAAATGCTAAACAGTTTAGCCTAGGCTGTTATCAGGACCACAAGTGACATCTCTTTTTAAAGAGCTGGGGGAAAAAAAAGACACTGTTGCAGAATACTTGGCCCAGAAAAATAAAATCATGTACTCACATGGTGACCTTGTTCTGGACACACTAACTCTCAGGGGTCTAAGGACCTCTCCTCCGAGTCAGCCCTTCAGACTTTATTTTACAGCACACTGAAGGATCAAATGGCCCACGGCAGGTCCTGGAAACCATCTTCTTGCTTTGAACAAAGGTTTCTACTAAACAACTCTTGTGTGATCTAACCTCAAAAACCCTAAGAGAGAGGGATTTCCCATTTTAGTTCTCTGCTGATTTAGGGGAAGTAACTAGTATGTGCCAAGGGCTTTACACATTCTGCTTTTTAAATTGCACATTATCATGTATGGTGGGCCTTATTGTGGCCATCCTAGAAACGAGGACACTGAGATCAAATACCATGTCCAAAGTTGAACACCCAGCACAGCAGTTGGGATTTATTGCCAGGTCTATCTGACTCCAAAACCATGCTCTTTCCCTCCACCGCATGCTGCTCTTATTAAGTTCTTCTCAATATCTAATCAGCATCCTTTCAGCTATAATTTAAGCTCATTATATCAGTGCTTTGTGGAAATGGAGTAGTTATTCTCAATTCTCTATTCAAAACCCTTTCACATATTGGAAGATGGATACCTCAGTCTTTTACTTTTTCCTTATCTGTTGCACAAAGAGCTAAGAAGGAGTGGCCTTCCTGTCCCCAAATAGCTTTGTTTTATGTAACTGACATTTCGTATGTGTCCATGAGTCCTGCTTACAGTAAACTGGCTGTATGCTGTGCTTCATTCCCTCGTTCTTCCGAAGGATTCAGTGAAGTCCAGATTGCACACCATGAGCTAGGTTGGGTGCTGGACATCCTGAGAGCCAGATCTATGCTGGGAATGAAGGAAGGAGCACCAGACTCTGTCCCAGCAGGATGGGGGAAGCAGCAGCAGAAGTGGCATTGAGGGATGAGTAAGAACATCACCAGGCTGATGTCAGTCTCCTGAGAGGCAGGATAGACCAGGGGAACCCATGTGTAAAGTTATAGAAGCTGGTCACACCATTCTGGGGAGAGGAGGATGTACTTTGGTCTGACCTGAGTCCACAGTGTACACAGAAGGACCCGAGATGATTGAGGGCAAGCGGCAGATCCGAGAGAGTTTGTATGCTATGTCAGGAGTTCTTACTTTGTTTTTAATTTTGAGAATTTAATAGAAAGTATAAAGTATAAATAATAGTTTAATAGATACCCATATCTGTAGTCCTACCACTCAGAATTAAAAACTGTTAGCATTTGACTATATATTTTTCAAGCTTTTAAAAAAGAAATCGAACACTACAGATAGATTTAAAGCCCTCTTAACGGGCACGTCTAGTCTAATCTCCCTTTTTTTATACCCTGTCTCTAAGGCAATTATTGTTCACTTGATATTTATCCTCTCAGATCATTTAAAGCACATTTTGCACATATATGCATTATACTACATAACACATTATGTTGTGTCTTCCCTTTTCTTCCCCCTGAACTTTGCGTCTGAGCTCATCCATGTTGATAGATCAAGTGCATTCATTCTAACTGTTGCATAAAATCCCATTTTATGAATACCACACTTAGCTTGTCTGTTTCCTACCAGTGGGGATGTTGGTTGTTTCCAGTTTTATGCTCTCAAAAGTGATGCTGCAATCAGCCTCCTGACCCTTATTTTTCCAGGGCAGCAGTGTCCAGTTCCCTTGATGATGAGAGTCATGTTGGAGAGTGGGGGGATTTATCAAGAAAATGAACAATGAAACAAGCCAAAACACATTCCCCAAGCCTTGCCTCTGCAGACAAGTCTGGAGACTGATTTAGAGGCCTAGGATTTTTTTTTT
>NW_003852435.1:1119822-1134694 GCF_000181295.1 Otolemur garnettii
TTTTTTTTTTTTTTGAGACAGAGTTTCACTTTGTCATCCTGGGTCGAGTGCTGTGTCCCAGCAACCTCAAACTCTTGGGCTTGAGGGATCCTCTTGCCGTAGCTTCCCAAGAAGCTGGGACTATAAGTGTGTGCCATTACATCCAGCTAATTTTTCTATTTTTAGCAAAGACGAGGTCTTGCCTTTTCTCAGGCTGGCCTTGAGCTCCTGAGCTCAGGCAATCCACCTACCTTGGCATCCTAGCATGCTAGGATTACAGGAGTGAGCCACAGTGCCCAGCCTTCCAAGTAAATCTTTTTATTAGAGATTTTGTGAGCTGGGTATGGTGTACATATACTCTCTGTCTCCTGAGAGAGGTGAGGGTTCACTGTAGGATTTTATGCCACAAGTACCACTATGAGGTTTGCATTTTGAAATACTATTTTGGTGACAGTTTGCAAAATATTCTTAGCCCCAGTTTCATTTGTGAGGCAGTCCTCTTTTTAGGGAACACAAAGTGGAGTAAGACACAGTCCTTAAAGTTGGGTAGCCTATGGCCCCTGGAGCATTTTACAGAAGTGTGGGCATCCAAAGGCTGGAGGCTTGGTATCTATATGTGGAGTGTTTTCTGGTCCAGGTTCACGAAGTGGCAGGCCCTGGTTCAGACTTTTCTTACCTTCTGGGCCTGGCTGGTCAGTGCCTGTAGCCATGTTACTCTCTGCTCCCCAGAAGCTGATTCTTCCAATTTTCCATATGTTTGTTCTTCCCCAAGTTTCTTTTCTGATGCTTTTGAACAAATTACCCCAAGCTTTGTAGCTTAAAACGACAGAAACTTTGTCTCTCATAGTACTGAAGGCCTGACCTGAAGGGGTGACAGGACCCCTGTCTTCCTGAAGACTCTAGAGATGGATCCTTTCTTGTCTCTTTTACCTTCTGGTGGCCCCACACGCTCCATGGCTTATGGCAACATAATTTCAATCTTAGCTTCTGTCTATATATGGGTTCCCTGCCCTATCCTTGTATCTCTGTCCTTTTCTGTTATAAAACATTTGTCATTTGACTTAGGATGCCACCCTAATCCAGCATGATCTCATCTTAAGATTCTTATTTATTTATTTATTTTTTCATGCTATACCATCTTTATTTCCTTTTCTAAATAATTTTTCACTAGCTTAACATGATACTTGAACAGTTGAATACAATGTTCATGTATATTAATAAATGTTTATGAAATATGAGTTGGGTAACATTAGGTAGATTCCCACATGCCTTAGTAATCAAACTTAGTGTCAAATAAGCATTGAATAAATCTCCATTGTAATGCCACAAAGTCATGGCCTTGTTTCACCTGTCTATAATTTTTTTTTATTAAATGATAGCTGTGTATATTAATGCAATCATGGGGTACAGTGTGGTGTTTTCATATACAATTTGAAGTATTTTCATCAAACTGATTAACATAGCCTTTATGTCATTTTCTTAGTTATTGTGTTAAGACGTTTATATTCTACTTTTAGAATGATTCACTTGTACCCTTGTGAGATAAACCATAGAGGTGATCCCTCCAATCCCCCTCCCTCCACCCATCTATCCCCCTCCCTTTCCCTCCCCCCTCCCCATATTCTTAGACTATAATTAGGTTATAGCTTTCATATGAAAGCTATAAATTTATTTTTAATGATAAAGTCTCATTCTGTCTCATCATAGCCCATTGCTGCCTCAAACTCCTGGTCTCAAGTGATTGATCCTCCTGCTTCAACTTCCTGAGTAGCTGAGACTACAGGTGCACACTGCCATGCTTGACTAATTTTTTCTATGTTTAGTAGAGATGAGGTCTTGCTCTTGTTCGGGCTGGTCTGAATTCCTGAGCCCAAGTGATCCTCCTGCCTTGGCTCCCAGAATGCTGGGATTACAGGTGTGAGGCATGGCTCCTGGTTAAGATCCCTAGTTAATTACACTTACAAAGCCCTTATTCCAAAGAATATCACATCCACAATTTCTGGTGGATATATCTTTTAGGGTTATAATCAAGCTCAGTACCACCAACAAGAACCAGTGGTGAAAATTAGTGTTCTGTGGGGCAGCATAGGAGATGGGAATTTCTGCCTCTTGCTGGCCGGGAGCCAAGAAGTGGGGGTGATGGTAAAAGCATAGGGTCTTAGGTGAACAGAGGTGCTAGTAAACACTCTGATGGGAGCTTTGAGGTCCCTCATTACTGTTCTGCCCTCTTCTTCATTTTTCTGTTTGGCTTTCTCTGCTAATCACGGCTTCTGTAGGTCTTGCCTTGGTGCCAAGTCTAGATCCAAGTCCATGTGATCCCCATCCACTGACCACATATAGTCTCTATGTTTTTTTGTTTTATTCCTCAGGGAGTCAATCTGATTGGTCACTGACAAACCAATTGATAGGCTCTTCCCTAGGTTGGATTCAACCCTCTATCCAATCAGCTACGGCCAATGTCACATGATATAAAATGGCTGCCTAACATACTATGGTAGGCTGAAAATGGATTGCTTAAAGAGGTCTGTGTCTTAATCCGCAGAACCTGTGACTATATTATCTTATATGGCAGAAGGGACTTTGCAGATGTGATTAAGTTAAGAATCTTGTATTAGTTTCTTATGGCTACTATAATGTATCATAAACAGGTTAGCTTCTGGAGGCTAGAATTCTGAGCTCAAGGTGTTGACAGAGTTGGTTCCTTGTGAGGGCTGTGATTCTTAAAAGACTGTTTAATATCTCTGTCCAAGCTTCTGGTGACTTGTTGGCAATCTTTACCATTCCTTGGTTTGTAGGTATATTACCCAAATCTCTGCCTTCGTGTTCACATTATGTTTGTGTATATATGTCCGTGTTTCAAATTCTTCCTTTATGGGAAGAATAAAGGAAGAATGGCCCAGTATGAGAGGGTCTCTACTCCAGTATCACCCCATTTAACTAATTACATCTTCAGTGATCCTATTTATAAATAAGGTCCCATTCTGACAGGTATTAGGATTTGGGGCCTCAACAAATGAGTTTTGATATACACAATTCAACTCATAATAGATCTCAAGATGGGGTGATTATTTGGAATTATTCAAGTGGGCCCAGTGTAATCACAAGTATGCTAACAGAGGCAGGAACATCAAAGGCAGAGAGGAGAAGATGTGATATAGAAGCAGAGTTTGAGGTAGGGACTTTTGAAGATGGAGGAAGGAGCCATGAGCCAAGGAATGCAGACAACTTCTAGAAGGTGGAAAAACTGAGAAAACAGATTCTCCCTACAGCCTCTGGAAGGAAGGCAATACTGCCAACATGCTTGATTTTAGGACTTCTGATCTCCAGAACTATAAGATCATAAATTTGTCTTATTTGAAGCCACTAAGTTTTGAGGTAATTTTTTAATACCAGCAATAGAAAATTCATATAGACTTCTTCATGAAGGCTGTAGAAACAGTATGTAATGGGCAGACACTTCTGAATTTGAGTACTATGGGGAGAAAGTTAACACACATACATATATAAAATATATATTTTATATGTCCTTATTTTTTGTGAATATAAAAAAATCAAGATCTGTATTGGCAGCACCTGTGGCTCAAAAGGGTAGGGCGCCAGCCCCATATGCTGGAGGTGGCGGGTTCAAACCCAGCCCCAGCCAAAAGAAGAAAAAAAAATCAAGATCTGTGATTTTTAGGAAGTTTCTAACTCACCCCAAACAATAGAAATAATTTAAATCTTAATAATTCAATAATTCATTTTGATCCCAATCCTTTTTGTTTTTGGAGACTAGAAAAATGATGTTTGGAACCTGGCACATGAGGACAGATATTAGATATTGCAATCATAGGAGAGGAGTCTTAGAGGTCATCCTATCCCAACTCTCTCATTTTACTACAGAGAAAACTAACATACTAAGGGCAAAACAGGTTTGTCCAAGGCCACTCAGAAGGCTAATGGTAGAGCCAGGACTAGAAAGATGGTCTCCTGACTTGTGTGCCATTGTTCTTTTTATATATACTGCACTTGTAAACCATTGCATAATCTGCTATTTCCATCCCTTCCTATCTCTGGGAAATCACTCTATTTCCTTCTGGATGGACACGTGGTAACTCTGAAGTCACTCTCCATGCAGAAAGAATCAGGCAGAGTTGATCAAACCATTCCAGGCAGCTCAATAGTCAGTTCTGCCCACACAGCTCTTGTGGTATCCTGTGCTTATTCCAAGACCAAGTGCCCATTTCTCACCATATTTCTGCCACTTGTGGCTAGGGGCAATTCAACTTTCTTTTTGAAGTCAATGGAGGGCTTTTGCTCAGAATAGATTTGAGGGAAATAAAGCAAGGAACTACAGAGAAACAGACCCTGACCTGCCAAGGAGAGGGGCTATTTTAAAGCCAGGAAAGGAGACATTACTCTTGAGTGAAAGAATCCTTTTGAGCCTTTATTACCGCCTCTCAGAAGCAAATTCTTTTATGTTGAGTGTATTGATACAAATTCAGTGCCCAAGTCCAGCACTTTTATTTTCAAAGAGCAAAAGCCCTTTCAGTGTTTCTATTTCTTCACTGTTAATATCCCACCAGCCTCTCAGAAAAAGGCAATACTCTGAGTAGTGACAAAGATATTTTATTTGATTCAGCATCTGAAGAACAGGGCTTGAGCCCTGGCTTTGCTGCATATGAGACGTGTGATCACTGGTAAGTGGCTTCACCTCCCCACATCCAGCTCATTTTCTTAAGTCTAAAATGGCAGTGGTTGGGACTCGTTTCTCAGGGTTGCTCATTCATCTATTCATTTTGATTCATTTGTCTGTTCACCTGGTATATGGCAGGCACTGTGATAAGTGCTACGAATGCAAAGTGCATGGCCCCTGCTCTCACGGAGCTTATACCATAGCAAGGGAGACTCTCTTAGTTCATTTCGTGCTGTTACAACACCTCAAACTAGGCAATTTATAATGAACAGAAGTTTATTGGCCCATGTTCTTGAGGCTGGGAGATCTAAAACGAGAGTTTGTCATCTGGTGGGGGACTTCTTGCTGTGTCATCCCATGCTGGATGGGCAAAAAGAGGGAGAGAGAGCAAGAGATCAAACTCAAGCCTCAAGCCCTCTTATAATTAGCATTAATCTACTCACAACATCACCTAAACACCTCCCATTAGGACCCACTTTCCAACACTGCTGTATTGGGGATGAAGTTTCCAATATATCCCTTTGGGGGACACATTCAAGCCCATATCAGAGACAATTAAGGAATCACATTAATGAATATGCAATTCCCAACTGAGTGAATGCCCTGAGGATCAAGAACATAGCTCTATGAGAGAGTACAAGGGAGTCTGACCTGCATGAAAAGGTGGAGAGAGGGTGGAGTGGGAAAATGATTTAGGGAAGCATTCCCTGACAAAAAAGAAGTTTGAACTTATGTCAGGTAAATAACATATTTAAGAGTGAGATTACTGTGTTCCTAACAGAAGAAACGGCATGTGCAAAGTCCCTGGGGTGGGGAGATACATGGTGCATTTCAGGCAAGGGATTGAAGAAGATGCCAGTTTGGCTCTGAGAGAGCAAGGGGAGAGCGGTATGAGGGGAAGCTGGAAAAGCAGGTGGTGGCCAGACCAGCCAGGGATTTGCAGGCTACAGCAAGAATGTTGGCATTTATCCTCATACATATAGCAATATGTGTAATGTCTAGAAATGAAGAGGGATGGAGAGAAGTCAGAATTCTGTATTGGGAGAACAAATTAGGGAGCATTGCTGTAGTCAAGGCAAGAGCTGACAAACTGGGTTGGTAGAAGTGGAGAGGGTGAGGATGAGATGCATTTGTGATCTCTCCCTTGTCTATTTAGGAGGGAGTTAGATGGAGGGGCAGATAGATGGGACTGCTTCCTTGATTTCCAATGGGTGGGACTGGATGGTAGCACTATCTGAGATGGAAAGAACCCAGTTTGGCGGTTGGGGTAAGAAGAAGAATGTAAATTCAGTCTTCACCATGTTTAATTTAAGAATGTTTGAGACATCAAGAGGTGGTGGTGCTCAGGCTGGTGGAAATGTGGGTCTCAGCCTTAGAAGTGAGGTTTTGAGTTGGAGATATGAATTTATGAGTCAGGCAATGGTTTTTGAAGTCAGGAGTGTGGATGAGATTTCTTGGGGAGAAAGTGTGGATTCAGAAGAAATGACCAGAGAGTTAGAAAAAAGTCAGAACCTCCTAGTTCAGTCAATTTTATCTCTGAACATTACTGGGAACTACTCTAACATATTTATATGTATGTAACTCATTATCCCCATATTTAAGATAAGGAAACTGACTCAGACAGCTCATGTAACTTGCCCAAAGTCACATAATAAGTAATTTGAGGGCATAGTGCCCCAGTTCCTGTAGCCTCAATCATTCCTGTGTACTGCTCCCTCCTAGTTATGTAGGTAGAGGTCATTGCTAACTTTGTTGAGAGCCATTTAGGCTGCTTGACTTAGGAGGAAACCAGACTGTGATCCCCCCAAGGCCTTCAATCTTTTGTTTCCTGCTCCAGCCTCCTTTTTTGTGTGCTTGAGGCCCTTTCAAATCTGCTAAATCTATAAAAGCTTTGACACTTTCCTCTACTTGGGGAAATACCTGGTTGCTTCTTCTTCTTCTTCTTCTTCTTTTTTTTTCTTTTTTTTTGCAGTTTTTGGCGGGGCTGGGTTTGAGCCCGCCACCTCTGGCATATGGGACCAGCACCCTACTCCTTTGAGCCACAGGTGCTGCCCTGTGGTTGCTTCTTGAGCCCTGTTAAGACACAGGGGACATTGTAAGGCAGATTTAGGTACCACATAGATATGTGACCCTCTGTTCCAATTTGCTTGTGATTGTCTGAGTTTATGCTTATCCCAGCATTGTTTGGAACAGTTTTCCCTTTCACTTTCAACAGTGTTTCAGTTTGGATGGTAAATTATACCGTCTCCTGTGATGGTCAGTTCTATGTGAACTTGGCTAGGCTATAATGCTCAGGTATTCAACCACTGACCTAGGTGGGGTTGTGAAGGCATTTTGTAGAGGTGATTAAAGTCTATAATCAGTTTACCTTCAGTAAGGAAGATTAACCTAGATAATCTGAATGGGCCTAATTCAATAACTTGAAAGACTAAGAGCAGAACTCAGGTTTCCCTGAAAGAGTAGGATTTCTGCCTGAGGATAGCAGCATTAGCTCCTGCCAAGAGCTTAGTCTGCCCTTCCTGACAGCTTGCCCTGGGGGTTTTGGCCCAGCCAGCCCCTATAGTTATATGAACCAATTCCTTGCAAGCAATCTCTTATTATATATCTTCTAGTTCTGTTTCTCTGCTGGAACCCTGACTAATATACCTTCTTTCTTGTAGAGCCATATCTACCCATGCCACAGTGGCTCAGGGGATTGGGATAAGGTGGGATTACCATCTTCCAGAGCTCTGGACAGGGGAAGGGAGGGGGATTTAGAAGTTGTGGGGGATTTTTGGTTGTTATAATGATTGGGGATACTATTAAGATTTAGTGCCCATGTGCTAGGATGCTAAATGCCCTGTTCTGCACAGCAGCCCTATACAACAGAGAGCTGACTTGCCTAAAATGCCTATTATGCTTCATTTAGAAACACTAGGGGCCAGGAGAAGTGGCTCATGCCTGTAATCCTAGCACTCTGGGGGGCTGAGGCAAGTGCATCAGCTGAGCTCAGGAGTTCCAGACCAGTCTGAGCAAGAAGGAGATCTTGTCTCTATAAAAAATAGAAAAATGTGGCTAGGTATTGTGACAGGTACCTGTAGTCCCAGCTATTACGGAGGTGGAGGCAAGAGGATCACTTAAGCCCAAGACCTTGAGGTTGCCATGGCACTCCATCCCAGGGTGAAAGAAAAGAAAGAAGAAAGAAAGAAGAGAAAGAAAAGAAAGAAGAGAAGAGAAGAGAAAGAAAAGAAAGAAGAGAAGAGAAGAGAAGAGAAAAAAAAGATGGAAAGAAAAGAAAGAAAAGAAACTCCGGGAATTTTGCAGAAGGCAAATGATAGAAATGGAAGGGTGAGGGAGTGAAGGACTTTGGCACAGTGTTGCTGGCAAGAAGGGCCACAGCCTCAGAGTGGGGTAGGAGAGAAGTAAAGAAAAGACAGCTCTCATGGGGGGCGAATGAACTGGATGTCCCAGTGAGGTGGACAAATGACTCTGGACGAAATCCACGAACAGGAGAGTGGGTTGGAGAACAGGTTGTCACCTTGGAGTAAGATGCTGGATGAGTGACTGTGAAGATGAGACACTTTCTGTTAATGACAAAGTCCCTGTGTGAGCCTGAGGGTAGGTGGTAGAGGTGGGTACAGGAGGACACAGGGACTGAGGTCAGAGACCTGATAAATGGATGCTGCTCACAGCTGTGTTGATGGAGTGCGAGGATAGTCCAGAGTTGTGAGGAGTGAAGGAAACGATGGTCCAAGAAATCCTCTGTGAGCCCTTGATGCAGAGCCTTGAGCAGAAGGGGACCTGTCTCTTCGTGCTGCTATCCAGGGCTTCTGTTTGCTTGGGGAAAACCAAAGCTGGTTCTACCCGCCTTCATTCTAGCTTCAAGGAAGTGTGCTACTGTAGTGTGGATGTCACTTTTCCTATGGCCCCTCTCTTGCCGTCCTGAAGGTGCCACATGATCTGTCACTCATAGGCTCATGTGACAAAACATAGGGAAGACTTATCTCATCCTAAGTGATAAAGAGAACTAAGAATCAGAGTAGAAGAGCCCACACCTTAGATTTTGTGTGCATCCTGGTAAATGTAGACTAAAACCACTCAGCATTTGTTCACAAGCCTAAATCCGTGTAGGCAGAAACAGCTCAGTTCTCCCACACAACTGGAGAGACTCAGCTGTGGTGTCTGTCCTCATAATCATCTGGATTTATTGTCTTTCTCATAACTGGTCTCCTCTGATAGAAGGAGGGTCCAAAGGCTCATCAGTCACAGGGCAACAGATGCTGTGTGAAGTTATGAGGACAATATGGGCAGCCATGGCCATGGTCAACCATAGGTGAAAATTCAAGGCAGTAAAACATACTAAACTTCTATCGAGTAAGGAGGTTCTTCACACTCTGTTGTTTTAGAAGGCTCCTTTGACTTGGAAAATAAAGCAAAGTATTCGTTGTCTGCCTTTCTGCATTTCTTCTTCAGCTAAACTCTGATGGCTCTTTTTGTAAGCTTTGTGTGTCTGACCAGAGCATGTTGCTGACTGTAACTACTGGCCTCTTACAGGACTCCTCTGAGTGACAAGGAGGTGATGTGATTTATGAGCCCATGGTAGAGAGTCTAATTGTAATGAAGTTTTCCTAGCAACTTAATACTGAGCCCATGGTAGATAGTCTATTGTAATAAAGTCTTCATAGCAACTCAAAGCATTAAAGATGGTAACTTCATTTCTCAGTTAAGGAACCAGTTGCAGAGAAGGCCAGTGACTAAAATTAGATCACACAAGTCCGTGGCGGGGTCTGGTGCTGAAGTGTAATTGTCATCTAATGGCGATGGTATTGCACTGTTTTTCATGATTTACTTTAATTATTCCTTACGTCTTATCACCACTAACACCGCCATCAGCAAATCTGCATATTATAGTACAAGAAACTGATGAAAAAGTTAAATCAATTTTGCCATAACTGACAGATGATGGGATTTGAGCCCAAGCTGAAGAACAGGTATGCTGAACTCCTGTCTTGCCCCAGGAGTTGTTCCGTCTCTTGTACTGTGTCCTGTCTCCTTGTACTAGTTCACTGCCAATTCACAACAGGTGAATATGTTGAGATGAGAGTTACAAGTATCTGCAAGATAGGGGAAAGTGGTAGAATTCAATGGGCCATGACTATTGGAATAATGTGAGGTTTCTGTCCAGATTGCTAGAGGGCAGCCGCACCCTCTTACTGTGTGTGACCATCGTTTACGTGAATGTCAAGGTTGTGCTATGTCATATTCTGACATGGCAACTCTGCTGGGGCCTGTGAGGTTAATATGGCCTTCTCCCGGTATGCATGGTCTTGTCTCTAGGGTGAGATTATTCCTAGCGTCTATCATTTGGAAAGAGAGATCCTTAGTCAGGTGCCAGACCACAAGGATAGAGAGATCATGTATCTTTTTTGGCTGATACCCTATAGACCGACTCTGCAGAATAATAGCACCAGGGATTATGCCCTTGCATGGTGGATGTGGGGATGGTGGCACTCATGCCCAGGTGATGGAGGGACAGGAAGAAGGCCAGCAGAAGAGATACGAGGGATGACCTACATTCCTCGATTTTTGATGTATATTGTGCTTTTCTGTTTTGTTACTCGCAGCCATTAGTAAAGACTTCTTGATCATTTCAGCCCGGAGCCAGCTGTGCCATCATGAATAAGGAGAGAAGCTAACACCTGGGTTAACTATAACGGGATAGCGTGGGAGCTGCACCACCTCTTTGAAACAAACACAGGATTTGGCTAGAAAGTGCTAGAGGAAGGTGCAATTCCCTATAGAGAGCTTCAATGTCCCAATAAGCTCTCTCTTCAGAAGAATCATCTCCAGGGTCACACCTGGAAGTTTGGAATTTTGTGTTTCTGAAATGGCGGCTAAGCCATGTGCCTCCTGCTGCTTGCTGAGTTGTGTTTGCAGAGGAATTAGCTGCCCTGAAGCTGTAAGGGTAGAATTCTGCCATGATTAACAAAATCCCAAGGATGCCACGAAACACACAGCTTTCCATCACTGCTGCCGTCAGAGAGACTTATTGCAGAGAGAGATTTAAAAAATGTAATTACTTTCCTATACAACTTCATAACGATACTAAAAAAAATTGAAGTAGAAAAAAATTCACCCACTCCAGCAAATCAAAGTGTTTTAACTTTTTCATATTTTTATGTTATTATACTCACAGAGAAGATAAAATTTAGGGGTTTTGCATGTATGAGTTATTTTGAATTTGTCTCCTCTACTATGAGCTTTTCTCTATTTGTTTCATATCTCTACTTTTTTCTGTTTGTTTTTTTTCTACTATGCTCTAGATTTTCTGGAATAACCCTGCCTTCGTTTATTTCTGACCTTCAAATCCTTAAGTGTGTAACAATGTGATTTAGTTGTATGCCTTTATAAGACGATGGACATAAATTCATTCATTAGAAAGAAATTCTTTGCCACACTGTTATAATTTTTTATTCATTTTTTCCATTTTTCTGCACAGCTTTTGTAATTATACACATAATGCAGTGATTCTTGAATGGGGAGCATGATTTTGTCCTTTAGGGGACATTTGGCTGTGTCTGGAGACATTTTGGCCTGTCACAACTAGGGAACGATGTCCCTACCATCTAATGGGGGGAGTCCAGGGGTGCTGCTGAATGCCCTGCAAGGCACGGGCCAGCCCCGCCACAGGGAATTATCTGCTCTCAACATCAATATCGCTAAGGCTGAGAAACCCCTCTGTAATGTAAGATGGTGGCTTCAGTCCCATGGGCAGATCCCTATTTTACTTAAGCATCTCCTTTACCCCTGCTGGACGGTAGCTAGCTCCCAGTATTTTAGTGCTGTGGGGAGCAAGTTCATATCTTGAGCTTCGTTTTGCTTTGAGACTGCAGTCAATTATTCCAAGGGGGGTTGCTGGTCACAACTTGGCTCCTCTGGGGGTGGGAATGGTCCTCAGAGCAGGCGCTGTGGTTTTCCTACAAAAAGCTGAGGTCGTTCATAGTCCCGGTTACTGAAATCTAGATAAGGGATTCAGTGGAACAGGCGTGGAACTGGGAGGGAAAGCAAAAGCTGGAAGGCAGAATCCTGGGAGCAGTGGGACGCAGGGATTTGGATAGTGGAATGGATTCATACTGTTTCCAAGTCATCCTCTTAGGTTAGTCAGTGGGCTTACCGGGCCTGCCGCACCTAACTGGCAGCGTCGCAGCTGGAGCCACACTCGCCGTCCACCTTGTGTGCCGAATTTCTTTCTCAGCCCTCAGTGCTATCTTCCATGCTATCTATTTTACTTATTTGTCTTGTTTATTGCTTCCATGAGGGCAGGCCGTTGTGTGTTTTGTACACTGCTGTTTTTCAGCACCTGGATCATCATGGGCATTCAAAGCCTGTTTGTTGAATGAATAGATGGATCACTCACAAACACAGAAGAGAGTTTGCGATTAGAAGAACCTTGGGCGGCACCTCTGGCTCAGTGGGTAGGGCACTGGCCCCATATACCGAGGGTGGCAGGTGGTTCAAACCTGGGCCCCGGCCAAACTGCAACAAAAAATAGCCAGGCGTTGTGGCGGGCACTGTAGTCCCAGTTACTTGGGAGGCTGAGGCAAGAGAATTGCCTAAGCTCAAGAATTGGAGGTTGCTGTGAGCTGTGAGCACTCTACCAAGGGTGACAGAGTGAGACTCTGTCTCAAAAAACAAAAAACAATAACAACAACAACAAAAACCCTCAAATCCCAGAAGAACCTTACCCACCCATAGCTCTCAGATCTGTTTTTTTATCTTTTTTCCTTCACTCTTAGATAAAAAAAGAATCCAGAGAGAGAGAGAGGCACAGGGAGCTCCTGGTGACCGCGTGCCACTCTCAGCGGGCAGTGAGAGGAGGGGCTGCAGAGGGCCTCTCCAATGGCTGTGAGAACAGCTATGGGTTGGTGGGTGTGTCCCCTCATTCCTCTGTTCTGGGAGCTGCACCCAGTGTCATAAGGGCCAGACTGGGGTTTTCTTGTCATGTCCTTTTGGACACAATGGGGCTTTCACTGAAATCCCATCTAAAGACACCAGTCACATTGGCCAGCTGTCTTGGGTTCCTACCTCAGACTCATGGGCTGGACTCCAGGAACCCTCAAACCAGACACCTCTGGCCTCAGTGCACAGGCAAGACCCCTTTTAAATGTTCACAGTTACATTCGATCCTATGTTCCTGAAATTGAGAATATTCTCTTCTCATTGAGTACAAAAGACCTCCAATAAACCTCTAAGCACCTATAGCCACATCCTTATGAAAACATTGCCACCACCAGGTAGAGAGGGGTGCTGGGAGCCGGGCGGGGAGAGCCCATCTGGAACCAGTCAGGTGAATGGCAACAGCCCTGCCTTGGGCCTCTGCAGCCTTGTGGCAGGCAGCTCTGGGGGCCAGCATTATGTTTCCACATCCCTCAAGGCAGGTGAGCTGGCTCCACATCTCGCTGGCTGCCTCTGCAGCTGCGACACTGATCAGGTGGTCCTGCCTGCGTCGGCTTGGCAGCTTGGGTTCTTGAGAAGCAGATGACAGGGGCAATCATCTGCACTTGGCAAAACAAACCCAAACACACTCTGAAAGGCACAGCTGGGCCAGGCTCAGCGACTTCATTCATTAGGCAGTCAATCTCAAGGCTGTCAGCCTCGGCCACAAGGGCAGGCCCAGTCGGGGAAGCTGCATTTTCAACAATTCAATCCATTTCCACAAATATCAGAGACCCAGGGCTATGTATGGTGCAGAATAAGAAGGGGACAACTCTGCCTCCAGGACCTTAACTTCTAGCTTCTCTAAGGGGCACAAGAGAGAGAACAAAGGCTAGCTGGGTTCGGAGTGGGAAGGAGGGAAGATCCAGTTGGAAAATCAGGATGAATTTCATGAGGAAGAACCCTGAGAATTCCCCACCCCCTTTCCTGGCCCTCCCTTTCCACCTCCTTTTCTTCCTTTCCTCTATCCTTCCCTGTGGCAGATGGAATAATCCCCTTCCCAAAATGTTCAGGTCTTAATTTCTGGAATCAGTGAATATATTACCTCATATGGCAAAAGAGACTTTACAGATGCCATTAAGGGTCTTGAAATGGGGGAGATTACACTGGAATATCCAGGTGGGCCTTAAATGTAATACCAACTGTTTTCATAAGAGGGAGGCTGGAGGGTCAGAGTTAGAAAGAAGCTTGAGGATACCCCACTGCTGGCTTTGGAGATGGAGGATGGGGCCAAAGGCCAAGGTTTACAGGCAGACTTTAGAAGATGGAAAAGGCAAGAAAATAGATTATTTCCCGAGAGACTCCAGAAGGAACACAGCCCTGGTGACCCATTGTGGACCTCTGATCTCTAGAACTGTAAGGGAATGAATTTGGGTTATCTAAGCTGTTAAATTTTGATAATTTGCTACAGCAGCAATGGGAAACAAATACAATCATTTTCTCTTTTCCTTCCTCTCTCCCTCCATCCATCCGTCTTCACCTCCCTTCCTTTCTTCTGTTCCTACTCATCTTCCCTCTCCTTTCATTCTCTCTTTTCTTCTTGTTTCCCCTTTCTTCTTTTGCCCCCCTCCCTCCCTTCCTTCTTTCAATTATAAAAATACTCATTTTGTAGATTTCAAACAATATGGAAGTGCAATACAATGAAAAAAAGGAGGATCCTTCTCATGGTTCTGCCTCCCACCTTGGTGAGAGACAGTGGCTCAGCATGAACTCCCCGGCTCACATTCTGGCTGCAGAGGGTAAGGCAAGTCCTTGACCCTTCTTTGCCTTGTTTTTTTTCCTCTTTAAAGTGGGGGAAAAGATGCAATCAGTGTAACCTAATTCTTTGTACCCTCAATGAATCCCAAACAATAAAAACAATAATAAAGTGGGGAAAAGGTTAGCACCTCACAGTACTTAGAAGGGTAGCTGTAGGGGTCACTCACTGCACAGCAGCCCTTATTATAACTTTCTGCAACTCATTCTAGTACACGCAGACACTTACAGATCTATTTGTATAAACAAGATAGATGGACTTGTTTTTACTAAGATGGCATGATATCATACAAATTATTCTGCAACTTAGACAAGATTATTTTAGGAAGGGTTAGGGAAGATGACTCTGGAGGGTAGCAAAGGTCTAGGGATGGTGGTGCTGGAGTGGAGACACATTGATGGGAGAATGTTCAGAAGAGTCAATAGAACAGTTTGATGAGAGAGAGAGGCTGCAGAGATTGATTAGGGTCAGACCATAGTAGGCATTGA
>NW_003852435.1:1134952-1153317 GCF_000181295.1 Otolemur garnettii
AGAAGTCAATGTGGCTTTGAGATGTTGAGTGCTGGTTGCTGGTGATGGACTCTTGGGTGTCAAGCTTGACTTCTTTTGTCACTGCCAACATACAATCAATATGATACTGTCAGTGAGTTCTGCCCCCTGTGCTCTCAGGATTTCTCCTAGGCATCCCTCCCTACTTACTCTTTAGGACTGGTTTGGGCATCCTATCTTCTAAGAAGGCTTCCAGACTCCCTCCAGGCCAGGCTGGGTCGAGTGCTTTTCTTCTAAACACTCACAATATTCTCTCCCTCTCTCCGTACACACATTGTTTTACAATTGCCTGATTTAAGTCTGTCTCTTCCACTAGATTCTGAAGGTCTTGAGGTCTTGATTTTAATAATTTTTGTGTTCTCAGCATTCAGCCCACTGCCTGGCATCTTGTCCACACATGTTTATGTTGAAGAAAAGTCTGGATGCCATTTAGAATGTGTTTGAGTAGAACATCCTGGTGGGAGTGTCCATGAGACAGCTAGAAATATGGGTTTGGGGCTCTGGTTAGAGAGGTCCAATGTGCAGAGACAGATTGAGAGTATTCTGCAAAGAGGTGAAGCAATGAGCCTGGCTGGAAAGGAGGAACAAGGGGAGTCCTCTAATGTAGGGAGTGAGCAAGAGACACCTGGGAAAGCCACCAAGAGTGGTTAGTCACAAAGCTGGGGGTCACCCAGGTTGGTGAAATAACAGGAAAATGAAAAGAGTTTGAAGAAGACAGTCATTAGGATCAAATGCCTTATGGACGCTGGGGGATGAGGAGTGAGGACAGGCCTTGAGGATTGCTGTTGAGTTTGGTGCGATGAGGCAGGTGGCCAGCTGATAAGGGATAGAAGATAACCCATCATGAGGTGGTGGGCCCTCTTTCATTGTTCTAGGAAGGGAAGGAAAAGGAGGGGTATGAAAAGAGGGCTTGAGCAGGTAGCGGGGCGACGTAACCTGACTGAAGGGAGGTGATGGGCACGCATTGAAAATGATGGCTGAGCACAGACTCTGGGCTGGGCTGAAGCTGGAATGAGGATGAGGGATGAAAACAGCAGAGCGAGCTGGCAACTGGAGCTTCTGAGCAGTCCCAGAGCAGGGCTCCGTGGCATGGGGCACATCTCCCTCAGCACCCTACACGGCCTCACAGAGCCACATCCAGCTTCACCAGAGCCATTGCATTCCTCCTGACTGGCCTGCAAGGAAAAAGAATGTCTGAGAGAACATGTCTGTGGGCCTCTTGATTCCAAAAGAGCCTCACAATCCCCGATTCCTGATGGCATGCAAAGACCTCTAAGGGCAAGTTCAGCCCATCTCTGTCACGTGCCCATGCCCATGTTTGAGTCTGGAGGATTCTGAGTATAGTCACCCCTCTGTACCTATGGATTCAACCAACCACAGATCATAAATTTTAGGAAAAGAAATTTCACAGCGTTACAGGAAGTAAACTTTGAATTTGGTTTCTGCAGAGTACTACTGGGAATCCATGCAAATACAGTGATGTGTAGGCATTGTGTGAGGTATGATAAGTAATCTATAGCTGATCTAAAGTGGAGGATAGGCCAGGTATGGTGGTTCATGTCTAAAATCCCAGCACTCTGGGGGGCTGAGGTGGGAGGATTGCCTGAGCTCAGTAGTTTGAGACTAGCCTGAGCAAGAGTGAGACCCTTCTCTACTAAAAACAGAAAAATTAGCTGGGTGTTGTGGTGGGTCCCTGTAATCCCAGCTACTTGGGAGACTAAGGCAGGATCACATAAACCCAGGAGTTTGAGGTTGCTGTGAGCTAGGCTGAAGCCACAACACTCTAGCCTAGGCAATGGAGTGAGACTCTGTCTCAAAACAAAATGTAGAGGATATATGTAGGCTATATACAAATACTGAGCCATTTTACCTAAGGGACTTGAGCATCTATGGATACAGAGCAATTGCCTTGGAGCAATTCCCCACAGGCACCGAGGGACGGCTGGATGTGTGCTTATCCTTGTGTCTGGTGTTTAAGTGTCTATAGTTTCTTTCCCTTCTCTTTCCTTTATCATTTGCCAGTGAAGTGATTCTAAGTGTGGCTCTACTCCACACACCTGGGCTTGCCTGTTTGTGAGGCACACGCAGTGCAACACCCTGATCTGAGCAGCTGAAAGGAGATGGCCTTTGTCCATTACTAACAGCCGTCAGAGCAAGCTGCTTCCTCTTTGGGGATTCAGTAGTGGGGCATTTGGGGGCCTTGCAGAGCTTACAAACATCTGCCTCTAAGATGCAAGTCTAGTTAGCTGATTAACCAGTATGGGTCAGCAAAACCTATAAAGTTTTATCTTCCTCATGGAGGAAGCCGGGTCACTGACTTTAGGCCATAAACGCTGTCCATGGTTACATCACCAGGAGTTACAAATGCCCACGAGTGCCGAGAGGCAGCCGGGCAGAAGCTCTCTGACATTTTCACTACCCCAGTGCTTCTCAGGCCTGGAGCTCCTTCCCACTCTGAGTTGTATTTTTATGTTTTTTCCTTTCATGTTTTTTTAATTCCTCTGGGCAGGTGCTAAGCCATAAGCATATTTGTGGAAGCTTTTGTTTGGGAGGGTGGAGTGGGGAGGAGGGTTTGCTCCATGGCTGGACAGTCTTTGCTCCCAGGGCTCATGACCCTGTTCTCTTTATGGGGCCCTCCTTTCTGCTCTTCCCAGAGTCTGGCCTTGTCCCAAGCCTGCTGTGCACTTGACCGATTCCTCACCGGAAGTGCAGACACTTGTGGGATGGGATAACATAGCTTCAGTTTAAAAATACGCTTCTTTCTCCAGTACAGGTGATTCAGATAAAGCCTCTACCTTTAATTTTTCCTATTCTTTCCTTCCCTAGGGATTCTTTGCATTTCACAGAGGGGGTCTATTTGATTCGAAGATGAATTATAAGATTACATTTTATCTGAGCAACACAATACTGTCAAAAGTGGGTTGTATTTATAAAGTCTGAATTATCTGGATGGCCCACCCATAGAGACCAAACTTTGGGAAGACAGGGTCCCCGGGAGGCTTGCAGAGAGAACCCTAGTCCTAGAGCACGCATGTGCCGAGGACCCTGTCCTGGCAGTAGCTGGGAGATCAGAGCTTGTATTTGCAGAGCAAAAGCTTGTTTTTCCTTCAGCTCCGGCCTGATCCACTTGTCACTTTGGATTATTTCCCTTATACCTGCATGGAGAAGCAGTGTCGTCAGCCGCAAGGATTCCGAGTGTGCTCTGTTGTGCCACGAAACACAAATACCATTTCCTTTCAGCTCTGCTTTCACAGGGCCTGCCCGAATACATTTGTGTTGCCTCCAAACTTGGCACTTTAAAATAAATGAAAAGGCCTCTGAATGACAAACACGGCACACATAGTGGGAGGGCCATTCGCAGGGAAATGGTTGCAAGGAGAATCAGCACTTTATGAATATTCACTGAAGTGTAAACCTGCACATTGCTCATACGCTTTTCTGCATTCTAATTTGCCCATGAATGCAAATGAGTCCCGTTTAAAATAGAGAGGGGGAGAGCGGGCTCCTTGCAGAACACCTAATTGAAAGATGTTTGTACATCATGTTTGATATTTAGTAAACAGAGAGACAAATCCAATCGTTTTTCCAAATGAGACCTCAGAAACAATAAAAAATAATGATCACAAAAACCGGGAGAGTGGGAATGTGCAGAACTAACTGCTTTCCTGAAAAGGGGGACGTAATTACTCTGTCTCAGGGTGCAATTAGTGTCCTAATTACATGAAGGTGTATTTTGCTTATCTCTTTAGTAAACCCTTTGTTGAGATTTAGCTGTCTGGGCGAGCTGTCCAACCATGGGGTTGGGTCCTACACCGGGGGTGGGCAATGGACAGTCCTGTGTGCAGAGGGGCCCAGATAGATGGCACTTTGGGAAGTACCTTCATCTTTCTTTTAGACTGACAGATGGTTTCAGCCCTGGTTGGACTGCCTGCTGCTGCTTTCAATGCAAGAGTGTTACCTTTTTGGATTCATGAAAGCCACTCAATCAAAGATAAAAAGGCAGGCCAGTGTGGGGAATCAATACAATCTCTACTTTCAGCTGGAGTGTCTAATAGTAATTCTTCTCGTGTCACTGCCTGGTTAAACAGTCATACTCCTGCTAAAAGCCCCATAAGACATAATAGATTCATGTGGCTTTCCTCTATTGTGTTGTACTTGGCCTAGAAAAGGGGAAAGGGGCTCCTATTTTTCTAAAACAAACCAGACACTGAAGCATTGTGTATCAAAATGCATTCACCCATTGCAAATGGTCTCATTAGAGCACAGGGGGTTTTCTTTGCATACCTCTTGTGGAGCTATTTCCAGGCATCTGATATAGTCATTGCAAACCCTCCTTTGGAGATGTTTTAGTATCAATTCTGAGTCATTCTGCTTATGTGTAGATGGGGTTTTTTTTGGTTATTGTTCTGGGGAGAAAACAATCATAAAAATAAGTACTTCTCATTTCAAACTGAGCCAGTTGATTCTACACAGTGAGACCTGTTCCCACGTTGACGGTGAGTATCACACATCTCAGAGCTAGACTGGAGAGCACGCAAGGCTCAGCTATGGCAGGGCCTTCAGTGACGGCTGCTCAGGAACCAAATTTACGTTGGACCGGGAGGCAGGGTTTTCCTTAAAGGTTGTCAGTGGCAACGTATGTGGTCAAGATCTCTGTGTAACTCTTGTTTCCCGCTGTGTCCCGTCCTCGTACACCCTTGGGCCCTTAATTGGTTCTAAACCCACATCCTAGGGTGTTGAATCATGGAGATGTTGGGCATTTTTCCTTCCAATCTTTCCTCCTCCAGTCTCATAGAGGAAAAATGAAGTATTTGTGCCTGCGTTGAGCAACAGTAAATGGAATTGGCTGGGTCACCACCCACACATTGGCATCCAGGGATTTCAAGTGAATGAGAATCACAGAGAATGTTATTCGCCATCTGGGGTGAGAAAGAAGTGATGGGACAAGTGGCACTTTGTTGGCCATTCCAAGCAGACCCTTTGATCAGGAGAATCCTTTGTGAAGCTTCTGTGGACCCTTCCTCTCCATGTTTCTACAAACCCAGGCCACTTCTCCCCCTTGGCTTTCTTCAGAGGATTTGTCTGCGGCTGTTGGGGGTGAACCTGAGTTCTTTCTGGTGTATCATGTAAGACTACAGAAGAGAGGAAAGAAATCTAGTGTTGTCCCCCTGGCTGCCACCTCGTGCCCCTTCTCAGGAAAACTTTAGCAGATGTAGACAAGATTTTAATAGCGACATAAAGAGAAATGCATGACAATCTCATTAGGACAGCCATAATGGCCTATTGGAGGATCTCAGAGAGGACAATATATCAATGTCCAGCTCGTTATGGCATCCCTAACGATGGCAGTTTGCCCCTCTTCATAATGGCTCATTCATCACCCATTTGACCTGGTTCCCAATAATACTTTGCCCTCACTGGCATCAGTCTCCCTTTGAGGCTTTCTATGATTGCTGACACCCCTCTAAGTGGGGCTAAATCAGAGCCAGTAAGTGACAATCATAAAAAAGCAGTTAGTGGGCCACCCCATGGCCTGCCCTGACACGGTGCATTAAGACTTTTTCTTCCTTTTCCCCCACAGTATTCGGTGGCTCTTCATCCCAAGCCTAACATCTGCAGGAGGTCAAGGCTGGCGGCCTGAGGTCTCGGGATTTTCAACCATCTGCCCAGGAAAAAGGAAGTCAGTGGTGGAGGGGGGAGGACGAAGAATCTAAGTATTCTGAAGACCTTCTTAAAGTTATTTATCTGGCGTGAGGACAGGAGGATCATTATTAACAGTATCAGGCCATTGTCTTTCTTGTGTGCCTCCGAGGGCAGTCGGACATAATTAAAGTGGAAGCCGAGTTTATTTTTCCCCTTGGAGGCTTAAATGGCCTGGAGTCATTTCCCATTCCTCCTTTCCCACTAGTGTCCGTCCTCCCTAGCTGCTGAAAAATTCAACATTCCTATAAACTACAGCTCTTTGTAAAGGTCACACACCAGTTAATCTGAACCCGGGGTCTGGGAGTTGTGCTCACGGGAGCTGGGGCAGTGACTGTCCAGCCCGGTGACGTGGGAGAGGGAGAGGGGCACGAGGCTGGCAGGCAGAGCTCTTTAAATATTGCTGAACGTTTCCTGGATCAGCATGATATTTAAAGATTTTTGTTCCACCTGCCTGCGAAATATAGAGTCCAGCCGAGAGGCAAGAAAATGAATATGGATTTCTTGCCCTTTCAGTGTATTCACTCCAGAAAATAGCCATTTCTTTTTTTCTTTTTGCTGAGCCGGGGACTGCAGGCTTCAGGCAGCCACGATTACAATCATGCATCATGAATGAAATGTGCCATTTGGAGAAAATCAGCCACTCATTCCATTTCAAAACCCTACACAAATCAATAGTGCTAGCAGAGTTTTCAGGCTGAGCTGGATGTTGTGCTTGAACCAGAGCACTTTCTCAATGCACTTCTGATGCTTGGAGTGGCAGCCAGAGGCAATCTCTGTGCCCAAGGCTCTAACAGGTGGATCATCAGCCTCCAAACACTGGGTCTGGTTGGGCTCATGCTGAGGAAGGGAGATGTATTGGTGATGGACAGACCATCGGGCAGTGTCAAACTTCCTAGTTTGAGTTCTGTCTGAACCAGCTTTCTATTAATCCCTTCATTCAAAAACCATGTATTGTGCATGTCTCATGTGCCAGTTACTGTGCTAAGCCCTGGAGATATAAGGGCACACCAGGTAGACCCAGACCCTGTCTTCATGTGGCTTCTAGAGGTTAATGAGGGAGACAGAAAAATTACTGAGTAATTATGATGCAGTGTGATAAATCTTAGGACTTTAGGAAATTTTCCATGTCTCACTGGTTCCTCATTTTCTTATAGGTGAAACAGAGTTTAAATAGATAAACCCTCCAGGCATTCTCCTGCTTGAGGACTTTAATCAATCGGGAGGGCAATTAGACAGTCAAACATTACGACCTCATCTTGTTCCCAGTCCTGGAAGAAAGACTCATGGTCTCCTTGTTCTCAAGGTCACCACCACCTCACTGTAGAGAGAAGACTCAAGCAGATGAAGTGTTCGCTCAGGGTTAAGTTGAAAGGTAAGTGTTGTGGACTTTGAGAAGTTTTGGGTCATTCAGAGAGTTCCTTGGGAGTTGGGAGGAAGGAGAAGGGTTAAGGGCCTTATCAGTGTCGGACACACTTTTTTCCTGAACCTTTTTAACCACTCCCTCGGCTCCCATTACTAGTTTATGGACGAGACTCCTAAATCCGTGTCTCTGGCCTGGATATTTCCCATGAGTTTTTCCCTTGGCTAACGTCTCATTTTCCATCTCCCAGTTAAAGCACCACTTATTCCCAAACACTTCATTTCCCTGGACCAAGTAAAGTCCCCTATCACACGCTCCTGTGCTACCCTGGTCTTTATCATAGTACTTACCACACATTTTAATTGCTTATTTAACCAGGCCTCTTTTCCACAAGGCTCCAAGATCCTCAAGGACAGGGGCAATGTCTACCCAACTCGCTGTTGTCTCCCGAGGATTGGCATTTTATGGGTGTTTGGTAAGTAATTTGTCAGATAAATAAATGACTAATTCTTCTAGAGAATGAACTTGTCTTTTTTTCACGGATGCATCTAGACCATTTTAACTTATTTGAGTGATCCATCTGGAATAAGATGAAACTAAAGGGGCATTGTACCAATATATTCCCAATGTTATCTTAGACAGTGTTTCTTAAAAACCAGAGGGCTTAGGTGCTAATATGTAATGTGGGAAGTACAATCTCAGGGCAGCGGTTGTGAAGGAAAATAAAATGAAGCAGGGAAGGGTGGGAAGCAAACTCAAGCAAACAATCGTTGCTGTCTTGGCCCCAGCCTCACAGCAGTGTATGTAGGCTTGTATGCACACACAACAACAACAAAACAAACAGAAAAACCACAGCCAGTTGCTCAGCAGGTACACCTGCTCAGCTGTGCGGAATGTTTCTGGGCAGACTAGACAGAAAAACCATGCTTTAAAACAGTTCTTGGGAGGAGGAGAAAGGGAAGGGGGTTGGTCCTCCCATGCCTGCTTCCCTCAGTCAAAGTTAAGCCCCATGGGGGAGAGAACAACCTTATATTTATGGTCTGCTTTATCTGGCCCAGTTGAAAGCTATTCTGGAAGTCCAAGCCCATGCCCTAAGATGTGGCATTTTATCCAAATCACATGTATACAGAAACGATTAAATATAGCAGGCCTGAGGCTGTAATCCTTAAAAAGACCTGCTTGTAAGCTTGGCTGGCATCTGGGAACTTAGATTTCAGGAGGGTTTCCACCTTTCCATGATAGGAATAGCTCACCGTACCTACACTTTTAGTGTAAGCAATGTGCTCAGACACCTGCTTTCCTTCTGGGAGTCTGGGATTTTGGGATGTGCTGGCAGGCACCTCCATGACCAGCTCCCAGTACACCGCCCCCCCTTCCTCCCCCGGCACCGAGTCTTTAAGGTATTTCCCTGGTAGATAACAATTCACATGTATTGTCACAACCGTTGCTGTGTGTGTCCTGTGGGACTCACCTGGAGAAGACTCTTGGAGGCTTGTGCCTAGGCTGCCCTGGACTTCACTCCATGTGCCTTTCCCCCGTGTGAACTGGGCATTGCATCCTTTTACTGTAAGAAATACTCACCAAGACTATGATATACCCTGAGTCCTGTGTGTTCCCCTAGCGAATCGCTGATTCCAGAGGTGGTCTTAGGGATCCTGACACAGGCTGTGTGGCTGGTTGCCTTCAGGTGGAAGAACCCAGCAGGCTTTGGGGCACTGGTTGCTAAGCCAGCGATTGAGGTGAAGCAAGAGGTTGAGAGTCTAGGAGATGGTGGAGGCTGAGGAGGTACAAAGCTGTGTCTGAGATAAGCAGCAAAAATGGGCCACAGGGACCTTGCTGCTACCGGCCGTGCAAACCAGTGGGTGAATTCGTGTCTCTGCCTCAGTTTCACCACAGATATAATGGTGACAATTTTATCTCTCCCGCAGGCTTGTAAGGATTAGTGTAATGTATAGCTTTCTTCAATCTGTTGACTTTTGGGAAAAAGCATACTGATCATTCATCTTTAGATTGTAGTATTGGGACGGACTATGTGGGAGGGGGAGGGAGAGAGTGAAGGCACAGCAGTGAACGGAGGCTGTGTTTGGAGACTTCATCAAAGTCAGAATGGAATGTTCTGGCAAGATGGTACCTGCTTCTAGAATAGAAGATGTGCTACTAGGTTTTGCTGGATATAGAAGTGTTCCCAAGAGAGCCAGCAGATTATTACACTGCCCAGATCCCACTTCCAGAAAGTGGCTGTTTTGGGCTAGACTAGCCTCAAACTATATAGGACATTTTTTATCAAGCCCATGTGTCATCTCTCAAGAAATATTAGAATTACTATATTTGGCTGCAGTCAACAAACTAACTTAAGCAAGAATGAATTACTGGATGGCTTCAGAGTGGCTTGCAAAGAATTAGTAACTGAACAGTAACCCAGACTTTAGGTAGGGCAGAAACCAGGGCAGGGCTTGGTACCTGTGAAGGTGGAGGAACCCTCTAGGCAGAGATTGCTGGGTGACAGCTATCATCACTTGACTCCTTGCTTGTCAAAGCTCAAGGTTCACAGTCCCTGGAGAGGGGCTGTGATTGGCAGCTAAATAGAAATACACCAGAGGAGAGGGATTCCTCCAGAGGAAGGAGGATGCCATTAGCAGAAGAGGGTAAGATATTGAGTCAGACATGATTTTCTGACAAGGCCTCTGCCTTAGGGAGCCCAAGTCACCAGGTCACTCTTCTGCTTCTGGGACATCTGAAGCCTGGTGCTCTTGGGCGCCCAGAGCTTTGTCAGATCTGGTCCGTCCAAAGGATTTGCTGCGTGACTTCTTGGTTCCACCATTCTTTCCAAATGTGTCAAAAGAACACATTTTGGGGAAGATCCCTGGGGAGATTACTGATCTCTTGTTGTCACCGAAGGATACACCTTGGTAGAGCCTCAATGGCGTTGTCAGTCTTAGTGCTTTCATTTCTTCTGGCCTCTGCAAGCCTTTGAGAGACTCTGTCCTCTGCTTGGAGTGCTTTTTACTCTGCTACAAATGCCAACTCACCTTCAAGCTCAAATAGCACCCCTTCTGTGAGCGCCACCCTCTTTGAAGTCACACAGTTAGTGGCAGAGGCTCATGTAGAATCCAGGTCCTCTGGTTTCCAGTTAAAGCCATTACAATACAGGGGCTTCTAAAGAGGGCTTTGGAGTCAAATAACTCTTAGTTTAAGCATTAGTTAGGTAACTTTGGAGGTTATTTACCATCTTGGAAACTTGAGTTTCTCTTCTTAAAGGGGATTTCTTACAGGTTGTGTAAAAGTACGTGTTAAACACGACAATAAACTGGTTTGTTCAATACTCGGCTTACAGTAATTGCTCAAGAAATGTTAGTTCTTATTGATGTTTTGTGCCCTTGTCCCAGGAAGATTACTTAAATGAACTAAAGAACAGAAAGCTCTATAATCCTTAGGGACAAGTAGAGTAATGTAACACCGAAAGACATGAAAAGCCCCAGGGAAGGGTCAGCATTGAAAGTTTGTTATTGTGAAAGTTGTAAACAAATCTTAAAATGTGATTGAGTAACTTGCTATTCTAAATAATGAAATATGTGCCGTGGTTCACAATTCAAACTAATAAATTCTAAATTAGTCACAGCATTATTAATAACTAAATACAATTCACAAAGAAGTAAAAGTTGTGTTTTTTGATGCTCATGAATTTAGTTTGTAATAAGAGAAAATATCAGGATCAGAGCCTTTTGAGATTAACATGAATCACTATGATAATCTGTTTTTGTGGGAAAATGATTGGAGTTCGAATCAGAATACCTTTTTGAGCCTGGCCGTGCTGGGCTTTGGCTATGTGGTCTTGAGGAAGATACAGCCTTTCTGTGTATATGTTTCTCATATACAGAAACACACAAAAGGACCTTAAACACTGAAAAATGCCTTTTAGTTTTTCAACAGGGTTTTCTCAGTCCAGTGGCATCTTCACAGCTTGCTGGAACCTCAAACTCCTGGGCTCAAGCAATTTTCCTACCTCAGCCTCCCGAGTAGCTAGGACTATAGGTGTGCCCCACCACAGTTGGCTAATTTTTATATTTTTATTTATTTATTTTTATTTTGTTTTTGAGACAGAGCTTCAAGCAGTTGCCCTGGGTAGAGTGATGTGGCATCACTGCTCACAGCAACCTCCAACTCTTGGGTTTAAGTGATTCTTTTGCCTCAGCCTCCCAAGTGGCTGGGACTACAGGCACCCGCCACAATGCCTGGCTAGTTGTTTTTTTTTTTTTTTTTGGTTGCAGTTATCATTGTTGTTTAGCTGGCTCAGGCCAGGCTCAAACCTGCCAGTCTCAGTGTATGTGGCCGGCACCGTACTCACTGAACTACGAGCGCCAAGCCCATTTGTCTTTTATTCTTTTACTCATTGACACGCACCCATTATTAGCCTAGCATGATACAAGTTCCAACAGGGGATCAAAAGGCTGCAAAAAATGTGATGTCCACTCTCAAGAAATCAATTTGACTTGCATTCTGCAGGCAGGTTGAAAAGACAATATACACAGAATGTAAGAAGATGCATCCTGCTAAGCAGTTCTTTCATTAAATTCAGAGAAATACAAACTAAGGGAAAGATTAGGACTTACTCCAGGAAAGCTGTCTTGAGAGAGGTCTTAGATTGTATCCTGTAGTACAAGGGAGGGAGTTGGAAAGGACAAGGAGGGCAATTTCCATGGCTGGCACTGTGACTAAGACAGCAAAGACGCACCTAGTAATGGCCAGTCAGGAATCAGTTAGTGGACACGTCGGCATTGGGGATGGTGTGGGTGTAGTACTGCCCTAGATACTGGGGGGGTATGGGAGAAGGAAGAGACTTGGCTTTCATCTCCTGGGGGTTTTAACACTAAGAGAGGTGAGACAAATACTGATAAAACTCCTGAAGATGAGACCGGGCATGAGTTAAATGCTACATGTTATTAAGCTGAACCGTAGGGTTAAGCCATCTGGTATAAAGACTGTACCTTTAAATCCACAGCTCAAGAAAACATGTCAGTTTGCCAAGTTTCTGCTAAACCATCCTGAAAAAAAAAAATTTCAACAGCTTTCACCAGCCAGAGGCCCCAATATCCAATCTCTGTCTCAAATGATAAATGACATTTGTCAGTTGACAAAGCAAATGGCCTCGACCATTTGAGGACATGGTCCTGCTGTGCATAGCAGGCCTGTGAACCAGCCCAGAGCACCTGGAGGTGAGAAAAAGCCTTTTTGTGCATAAGCCCTCCAGAGATGGCCTGCAAACAAGCAGCCTTTGTCACTCTGAGGCCAGTTCCTTATTAGGAGCTGCAACCCTGGTAGAAAATCTCTCTCTTGGCAGGAGAGGATTTCTTAGGTGTCAGGGGCTGGATTAGCCAGGGGATGGCCTGGAACCTTGCTGATGGGCATGCAATCTGGCTACATTTCTGCTGGGCTCTTTGCCCTTTTTTGTAGTATCCCCTGGATCCCGTTGCTTTGGAGCAGAAGTTAACAAGGTTGGCATGAGATAACACCAGGGTTCCTGCTCACAGGGACACTGATGGCACACTTGACAGTGTTGTGCATGGTGGGGGGTGGTAAGCATGTTGGCATTTGGGGCTGTCATAGTATCCATAGAGTGTGTAACATCCCCGGCTCTACCTGCTGAATGATAATGCCCAGTCATTGTAACCGTTAAGATATTTCCGACCCTCACTTCCAAGGTTTGTGGAGAATCCCAAGGCATATGGGGTGATGGATGCCTGTTGAGAGTCTCTCCTTCACCTGGTCCCAGCCTGTTCTTCTGTTCGGCAGGAGCCTAGGGTAGGATGCAGTCTCTCTCTTTCTCAAAACTGATCCCTGGGGTTTTAGGTGGTGGGGGTCCCAGACTGCAAGTCAAATTGGGTGCAATCCTCACTCTGCCCTCTGAGTGGCGTGTTTATTCCAAGCTGAGTCCTCTGGACAGGGCTTTTAGCTTCCCAGAATGAGAAGCAGGCATGGCCTGGGCAAGGCAGATGCAGCAGGTCAAATGGGTAAATAGGAGGACATTACAGTGGTCTCACTGCAAGCATTTTCTAGCAAAAGGGGCTTTCTGATTTGATCCAGTGTGAGCTGAGGGCCAGGGACAGAAAGGGTCCAAAGGTCAAGTGGTCTAACCATCTGCTCCAATGTTTTCTAATGTCTGGTTCATTGATGATTTGTATTAGATTGACCTGGGCTCCTTCTGGAAAATGCAGATTCTTGACTCCTAAAATCTACTGCGTCAGGCTTGGTGCTGGTAGCACAGTGGTTACAGCACCAGTCAGATTTACCAAGCCTGGGGGGTTTGAACCTAGCCCAGGCCAACTAAACAAGAATGACAACTGCAACAAAAAAATAGCCGGGTGTTGCTATTTTTAAAAAATAGTCCCAGCTACTTGAGAGGCTGAGGCAAGAGAATCGCTTAAGCCCAAGAGTGGGAGGTTGCTGTGAGCTATACGCCATAGCACTCTTCTGAGGAAGACACAGTCTCTCAAAAAAAAAAAAAAAAAAAAAAAAAGAAAGAAAGAAAGAAAAGAAATCTACTGTGTCAGATCCTCTGAATTTGGGTTTAGGGATCTGAATTTTCTAAGCTGAAGAACAAAAGATCTAACCAATGCTTTAAGAACTTTGATTAACAAGTATCCTTTTTTGAACATCTTCAGTGGAGGAGGCCTCACACTCACATTCTTAGCAAGCAGCCCATTGCCACTCTGGACAGCTCAGGTCAGCAAGCTTTTCCCAGTAGGTAAAGTATGAACTCATGGATAGGAGAAAAATCCCTAAAGCCTAATTTGTGTGTGTGTGTGTGTGTGTGTGTGTGTATGTGTGAATAAATGCATTTCAAAAAGGCTCAAAAGGATACACCTTAAACTTAAGCATGGCTTTTAATAGGAGGGAGAATGGAAAATGCAGAAACGAGAATGTTAAATAGGGCACAGTAACTTTATTCAGTGTGTGTCTATATTCCTTGCATTTTTCTTTCGCGGTGCTCAGGCATTAGTTGTACAATTTGGAGAATAAAAGACAAAAGAACACCAACATCGACATCCTTTACACTGAGCCCAAATCTACTTTGCTCTCAATTTTCCCCTCTAGTTCTAAGGGATTCACATGGATGGAGTTTCTTCCCCATCTGTCAAGAGGTTTTGAACACAACAATATCAGCTCTTTAGGCCAAGTGGTCCCGTTTCCTAGATCCTTGCACTGTGACCTGGTGCATGAATCTTCCGGGAAGTTGTCCATCCTTATTTGCTTAGTTCAACTCGACCATTTTCTGTAAAAATTATGCTCTGTGCTGTGCATGAAAAGCAATATCCTGGGTGTGCTGAGACCCGTACGGAGGGAACAGGACGGTCATTTCCATCTTCCTAGGTCCTGTTTTTCTGTTAATGCTGCTGAGCCCTTTTTTGGCCAGCCATGTCACAGTGATGACTCCCACTGAGCAGAGTCAACAAAACTCTCAAATCTTCTTTACACTGGCTGCTGCCAAGGCTCAGCGTAACCCCCCTGTACTGCTTCCAGCTGCCTCTCTGGACCCAAGTGGAGAATCTTAAACTAATGCCTCTTAAACTTCATCTTGTTAGGCTTGGCTCATTGATTCAGCACACTGAAGCCTCTTTTCCTTTTGGATCTTGATTTTGTTCTCAGCAGAAACCTCTTTTTGCAAAGTTTGATTTTCTTTGTCTGCGGGTGGGTGGGTAGGAGGGGGGAAACCCTCTTTATTTTGAACAGTAGACTTTCCTAGAAAGTCAGCCTGAGCTTGGCATTTCTAATGCCCTGAACAAATGGAGAACTTGCCGTCAGCCTGATTGGACAAGGCTCCACTTCAGGGTCGGCTACCTGCAGGCTCCTAAGGCAGGTCCCACGACATATGCCAGGAGGCTGGAAGGGAGTGCTACAGCCAGCAGGTCCCCTTCCCAAACAGATGGGGGTCTCTCCTCTTCCAAAACCTCCCCTGGGAAGACTTGATTGGGAGCATCTTCCCGAAATGGGATGTCTGTGTATTGTGAGTGACTTTATTGCTCAGAGCATCTGGATATGTTGTGATAAACAGCATGATAGATGATTTTATTGCCTCTGGAATGGGTTGCCCAGACAGAAGGAATAGAACAGAGAACATTTGCCTCCCTGTTTCTTAGAACAGACCAGGGTCGCTCACAAGAATCTCACCTGAGTGGTTCTTCCTGCTCTTCTTAGTGGCAATTTCAGTACCATGGGCCCAAGGGGGCCTCAGAGATGGGGACGTTTACTGAGGGTGGTGAGCAGGATGGAGAGAGTGTTCATTTATATGCTTAGCAAATATCCTTTGAGGTTCGAGGGTTGCTAAGCATTGGGTATAAATGGCAAGAAAACCGGACGTGAGCCCTATGCTCACAAAGCTTTCAGCTTAGTCAAAGAGGCACATGTTTATAAAATGATCGCTAACATACAGATATAATTACAGCAATGGTAAACGCAGCACGGAGAACATGTTGTTATGACTAGCAGGCTAATTCCAATCTAGACAGTCAGGGAAGGCTTCTCCAAAGAGGTGACCCTTCAGCTGAAATCTGCAAGTCGAGTGGCAATAACGTGGCAGAGGCAGAGAGTCTGACAGGTATATGCTAAGTATGTGCTAAGGCCCTGTGGGAGGTGGGCACAAAGCATGGCCAAGGACAGCAAGAAGGCAAGTGTGTCTGGGTGAGGAGAGCAAGGAGGGAAGGTTTTGCATGAAAAGATGAGAAAGGTTGATAATGGTTATGGTAGTAATAATACTATTGATGTTTTTGCTGGAGGTTATTACTACTGTGGTAGTGATAACAGTAGTGATGTTTTTGCTAGGTTCTGGGTTCTTCATATGCATCATCCACTCGTTCTTCCCGATGAACTTATATAACATGTGCCCTTTCCTATTTCTGTGTCTTAACAGGAGGAGAAGCTGCCTCGGAGGCAGCCCCTGTGTGGTGATGAGCAGCAGTCTCATCACCCTGAGATCTCTTCAAAATGCAGATCTGGGGGTTGCAGCTGTAGGGTAGGGCCAGAGACTCTGCTCCTCTGAACAATTCCCAAGCTGCTGTTCCACAGGCCACACTTTGGGTAACAAGGTTTGGGAAAGGGGGAGTAAGTGTTAGCATTCCCAGGAATCTTACGTATTCGATCATGGGGCTGCAGTGAGTCTCCTGGGAAGAGCTGTCAGCAGTGCCTGCTGCTCTGTCGGGAGCCACATGGTCTCTCGTCTGCACATCTGTCTCCTCCGCAGGCTCACCCTTGGCTATCCTTACCTTTATAAGGACCCTGACCCCAATTTCATAGCTTCATCACCTAACTCTGTTCGGCTATAGCTTTTTTGTTCCTTAATTCAGACTTTTCTCAAGACTCTGATGGGCTTGACCTCGTCAGGTGTCCACACTTGGTCAAGGCAGCTGTGCTTGTGACACCCCACACAACAGGAAGGCTCAGTGAGGTGGAGCAAGAGAAAGGGACTTATTCAGATGTGATAAAAAATGTGAAAATACATCAGAATTTTGCCAAATGTTTTGCTTACTTTCCAAAATGCAAATTTAGTTTGGTTTTTGTATAGAGCTAGATAAGGGGGCACCATAATCTTTTTTGTGCTTGAGGTCATGGAGAGAATAGGGGTTTGCCATGAGCCCCAAATATACCTCAAAGAGAAGTGAGCAGATGAAGTGTAGACACCAGGCCCCTGTGGATTGAGACACATGATAAAGGGAAGGAAAGAACCTGAGATGGGGCTGTTTGTCCATTGGTTCACCTACTCCCATCAGATGGAAGTGAGGAAGCTACCACAGTGTGAGAGAGTCCTGGAACCATGACCTGGCTACCTGATCCCAAGTGCAGGAGGAGGGCTCAAGTTTAAGTGATAGGTCTTTGGGAAATCTCTGTACTGATTTCCATAGAGGTTGTGCTAGTTTATATTCCTAACCTACCCAGGGGAAAGAGATCATTATCTCAAAAAGTCACTTGCACTCATATGTTTGTCGCAGCACAATTCACAATTGCAAAGATATGGAATCAAACCAAATGCTCATCAGTCAG
Organism: Otolemur garnettii; assembly: GCF_000181295.1. Lineage (NCBI taxonomy): Eukaryota > Metazoa > Chordata > Mammalia > Primates > Galagidae > Otolemur > Otolemur garnettii. The sequence goes on from NW_003852435.1 coordinate 1,152,066, forward strand.
TAATTAAAGACAATGTGGTATACATATACTATCTAAATATAAAAAAGAATGAAGTCATGTCTTTTGTAGAAACTTGTGTGGAAGCATTATCCTAAGTGAAGTAACTTATCAATGGAAAACCAAATACTACATGTTCTCACTTACAAGGAGAGCTAAACTATGGCTACTCACGGTCATGATAATGACACAGTGGACATCAGAGACTCAGAAAGGGAGGCTGACTAGGGTTTGAGGGATGAAAAAGTGCTTATTAGTTACAATGTTTACTCTTTGGGTGATGGGTATACGAAAAGCCCAGATTCACTGCTATACAATATATCCATAGAATAAACTCTGTTTGTATCCCCTAAGACTATTGAAATAAAAAAAAATTAAGTGACAGTAACAGGGTCCGGAAATGGGGAAGGGTCATGGCTCATACACTTGGATTGCTAGACCAAAAATTTACAGATAAGGAAAGAGACCCACAGAGATTCTGACCCTTTCAAGGATAAATTCTCAGTTGTGGCTGAGCCAAGCAAAGAGTGGCAGTGTCCTGGACACCCAGCCCTGAGCTTTTCTGCAAATGAGGAGACTCTTAAGAATACCTAATACTTCTAACCTCTTTGTTCACACAGAAGTAAGTTTGCAAAGCATTCGTGGAGGACTCTCTGAAGAAGGGCAGACCGTCCCTAAGGGGGAGGAGCCGGCTGCTACAGGAGCTGGTTGCCAGCAATTATTAATTTACTCCTGCTGAATCCGTCTTGGGGGCCTCCCGCACACAATAACATTAGGAGTGTTGGCAGCTGTGAAGGGAGAAGCCCTGTGTGGAGGGAGGAAGGTGGGACTCCTCACAAGGTTGCTCTGCTCCCAGCTCCCACTTTGGGAGAAAGGATCAATGCTTTTAGGCCAGGGATCAGGCTGCTGAGGACATAATGTTCCAGGGAGGGTGGCAGATCTTGGAGAAGGGACTGAAGCTGGGCCAAGAGACTGGAACTTATGCAAATCAGGCCTAAGGATGGTTCAGGGAGGAGCAGCCCCTGCATTATATCCTCCCTGCACTGTATGTCCCAATATACCAATATACCTCCCCATTATACCCAGACCCAGACTCCTCAGGGAGAAGGAAAAAGAAACCTTCAGGAAGAAGATAATCTTTCATCCTCCATGCTAAGTTTACTCAGGAGGGTCCATATGTGTGGGGAGGGCAGTGAGTCCTCTTTTACTTTTGAATCTTTCTTGCTAAAATAGTTTACACATCTAAATGCCTTTG
>NW_003852435.1:1153533-1165029 GCF_000181295.1 Otolemur garnettii
TCCAAAGCCAGGCCCCTTGGGGTTGTTGCATACGGTTGTGCAGGCTGTACACTGCATGCTTCTGAGGGCTGTCATTCTTATTGTGAATATAAAGCCCCCAGCAACAGCCTTACCTTGTGTTTTTTATTCAATTCAGGAGGACCTACCTAGGGCAGAACTAGAGACAGTGTCTTCAGCTCCCCCAGGGCAACTCCTGTCCCGGTAGCTGCATAGCCCAGACTGTCTACCCTTTTTGTTTTTCCTAGCAAGTCACCCCACCTCCTCAATTGCCTTGGCAAAATTGTCTCATAGAGGAAATCAATCTGACAAACAGTGTGCAAACAAAAACAGAGTAATAGAATCACAGATCTGGGAGGGACATGGAGGCCACGCTGGGCAGAGATTATAAACCCTATGCCAAGGACTTTGATTTATTTCTTGATTTGATATGTGAAGGCCTTTTATTGGGTGTATGTATTTTCTATTTCTCCCCAATCCCCTGGTTGCTTACTGTTTCTGCTTTGAGGCAGATACTTCTAAATGTGTCAAGCCCTCCATCAATACCCTCACTTTAAAGATTAGGAAACTGAGGCTCAAAGACGGGGCATAGCTTTCTTACTATGTTCATTCTATAAGGAATATAGATAAAAGTTGGAGAGGAAACTCTGAGGAATCTTAAGTGGGAAGCAATTGCTGAGGTCACAGGCTTTGTTCGCTGGCTGGACTCCTTAAGTGTATGTCTTTGGTTTTCCCAACTGTAAAATGAGGGTGTTAGAATACTTGATCTTAGCTCTTCCTTTTGGCTCCTTCACCCTCTCATTTCTTCCCCAGAGAAGTTGGGAAGATTCTATTGGCAAAGGTTAATGGTTGGACTCTCTCAGGGTCTCTCAGGAATTCACACCTTAGCAAAGCATATGTACCATACATAACTTGATCAAAGCATATTAAAATCATGTTCCTAGTTGACTGATAGTTAATAAAATAACTGATTGGGTTACAGGGTGATCTCTATAATTTAGTTAAGATAGCCTAAAAAATTAGATTGACCCTTTGGCAGTCACCAAGTTGAATCAACACAGGCTTCTCAGTTTGGCTCTGTTATCAGCATGTGATAACACGATTTGTAGAGAGGTGCCTGTTGGCCTAAGTCCTACATTATGGGTGTGTAGTAAAGAATATGGCAGATGTTTCTCCTTAGTTACTGGGAGATAGTTGCTACACTCTTGGAATTTCCCAAGTGATAGGGATGTCTGTTTTTCATGGTGGACCCCCTGCACCACATCTGATGGTTTATGGTAATGAAGCGACTCCCTGGCAGGCCCCTAGATAGTTTATGCTAAGAAGATGACTCAGGATGTGGGCTAGCCATGCTGAAAAACACCCAATGTGTGGTGAGAAGGTTGGGGCTTTAAGTCAGCAATATCAGCCCAACCTCTGAGAAGAAGAAAGGATGAACATTGAGTTCAATCACATGGCTAAAGAGGATTAAACATCATACTTACTACAACAGCCACCAATACCATAACTCATCGGAGGAATTACTGAGAACAAGACATTCTTCTGGCAAGCCTGGAAATCTCTTGTAACTTGGAAGGCAAGCCACAAAGTAGCTCAGTAATCCTGGAGGAGCAAAGTTCAGTCTTGTAGTAGTTAGGCTAACGTTCAATATTAAGCATTTTATGGCAGTTCCTTGAAGGATTAGTGGAGAAAAATTGCATGTAGTATTTTGGAGATCATTTCTTTACCACCCTTGAAGAACATTTCCTTGAGTACATACTTTCTTGACACCTATGAGATCATTTCCCTGAGCATGCGGGCCCTGCGTGTCTTTGCTTAGTAATCTTTCCACCCATTATATATCTTCTCAATAAAAGGACTCTGTGAGAAGTGCTCAATGCTATCCTGCTCTAGGAGTGTGTACTGTCAATTTGTGTCTTGTGTGATCATTTATGTGGTCATGACATCTGGTGCAGTTGGCAGGACCTGACCCAGGCCACGTACGGAAGGGGAATAAACACTGAAGCCTTCGGCAAACATAAGAAGGAGATTACAGGGAAGCAATGGTAATTCTCCGTCCATTGAATCACAATATCTCTGACTTTTAAAAACATTATTGAAGTTGACTGGAGTGAAAGTAAAACAGAAAGTTTTTTAAGAATTCTTTAAACATGTTAAGAAACATTGTTTTTGGTTCCAGCCTACAGGAAGGGTAGTTCTTAATGTAAAGGTCTGGAAACAGGTGGTGAGAGCTCTCCATAGAGCTTGTCAATTAGGGGACATGATACCATTACAAGGTGTGGTCCCTATGTGACTTAATTACTTTAGCTTTAAAACCTCTTCAGTCAGAAACTGATGAAGAAGGGAATGTTATAGTGCATAAAACTCGCTCAGAGGAAGACAGTAAAAAGGAAGGAAAAACTGCGAGAGGCTATGAGCCTACTGACCCTGTGCCTTCTCGCCTGTTGCCGCCTCCACCTATTAATGAGGAACTAGGGGACGAGGAGAAAAGGAGGACCACAGATCTAATGAAAACTCCTCTGATTCCTCCTCAGAGGAAGAATTAAGTAGCAGAAACATAAGGAAAAGGGAAGACACAGCTGTTGCCATTATGGCCACTCCAATCAAACAGTTAGAAAGTTGATTAAATAGACTAACAACAAAAACACCACTTCCTTCAGCACCTCCATATCAGGACAAGCCTTCAAACCCAGATGATTCCTCTACAACATCATTCATGAAGGCTTTACTAGAAGGTAGGAAAACAGGAGATTTTACTTTTAAGAATACTTTGGGACTTTTTCCTGTCGTTGTGACTGATATTCCACCCAGTCTGCAGTCTCCACAAGGGGGACAACAAAATAACCATCACATGATTACTTTTAAAACCTTAAAGGACTTAAAACATGCTGTAACACAATATGGTATGCAATCCCCTTTTTCAAGAGGGATATTACAAGGACTAGAGCAAGAACAGAGTCTTGTTCGCTATAATTGGGATATGATAGCCAAAACAATTCTAGAATCAGGGCAATATTTACAATTTAAAACATGGTGGAAAGGAGAGGCTGATTTAATGAGTAGACAGGACCAGCAAAGAAATGTTCCTGTAACATCGGAACAAGTGAGTCTGGACAATGGATGGGAATAGCACGACAATTACAATACGATGATATAGCCATAGTACAAACCAGGTTATGCTGCCTTAGAGCCTGGGAGAAAGTTCAGGCTCCTGGAGATATCTCCAAGTCTTTTATGAAGGTAATGCAATCAGGGAATGAGCCTTATACTGATTTCTTGGCACGGCTGAAAACTTCAGTCGATAAGGCTGTGGCACAACCTGAACTTAGGGATATGCTTTTTCAGACCTTAGCTTTTGAAAATGCCAATTCAGAATGCCAAAAGGTTTTACATCCTCTAAAGGCCCAGAAAGCCCCTTTAGAAGAATATATAAGGGCATGCTCAGATGTTGGGACTGAACCATACAAAGCTAATCTCCTTGCCTCTGCGTTGAAGGATGGATTCAAATCAAATTTTATCAAGTGTCACAATTGTGGAAAATTAAGCCATGTCAGGAAGGAGTGCCATAAAGGAAAGAGTAATAATGATAGCAATAAGAGAAACTTTACTACCAATAACCAACAAAGACAGGGTGGATGCAAGCCCCCAGGCATTTGTCCTAGGTGTAAAAAAGGATTTCATTGGACAAATGAATGCTGCTCTCAATTTGGTAAGGATGGGATGCCCCTCCAGCAGGGAAACTGAAGTGCTCAGTGCTATCCTGCACCTATGGGTAGCCTCACCTCTTGCAGTGTGTACTGTCAGTCTGTGTCTCACGTGATCATTTATGTGGTCGTGACACATGGCTGTAATTCAATTGAATATGCCTATATAATAAAACCCCAGTGAAAAATCTGGACACCAAAGATTGAGTGAGTGTCCCTCACTGGCAATTTTTCTTGTAGACACACTTTTGTCCTGAAGGACAATGGAAACTTTGTGTTTGGGACCCTCTCAGACCTGGTTTTATGTGTCTCTCTCTCCCCTTGGCTGGTTCTGATTTATATCTTTTTGCTGTACTCATAAGTGAAGTGCTTTCCTAGGTTCTGGTGAGTCATTCTAGCCAATTACTGAACCTGAGTGGGGACTAGGAACCCCTGAATTTGCAGCCAGCTGGTCAGAAGTGAGGGTAGCCCTGGGCCCCATTGCTGCTGGTATCTGACAAAAGGACAGTCTTACAGAGAACTTACAGAGGACTGCATTCTTAACCCGTAAAATGTGCCCAACTGTGAGTAGGAAAAAGAAAAGGCAAGAAATAAGAGGTTACGGGGAGAAGTGGTAGGTGGAGAGGAGACATTCCAGTAAGGCCCGGGGACCATTCCTTCCACATATCCAGCGCCTGCTTTTGCACACGTCTGTGGGTATCTCTCTGCTCCCTTTATCTCATCCTGGACTCTAATTCCCAAAATTCTGGAACAAGCCACAGATTCTTTGTGGAGGTCTATTCATGGTCTGATTAGTAGCCTTCAGGGTGAGCAAAATATTGACACTGAATCTGAATCTGAACTCTGGGGCAGAGACTGCATGGGTTCAAACACTGGGTTCACCATTAACCAGCTGTGTGACTCTGGGCAAGGAAAATTAGTTGACCTCTCTGCCAGTTTTCTCATCTGGAAAATGGGTATAATAACAACCCTTGCCTCATTAATTAAAAGACTGGTTATATACAAAGCACTGAAAAGTTGCCCAAAACATGGAAAGGCCTCCACTTATTATTATTATCATTGTTATTGTTATTCTCCATTGAGCAGCAAAATGTACTATGAAGTGCATGGGCAGTGGAGAGGGGCAGACCTGGGTTCCAAGTTCCCCCATCGCTGCTTTTCTGCATAACTGTGGGCAAGATGTTTATCTTCCCAATTTTCTCATTCACAGAATGGAGTCATTGATGTTTGCAGCATTATCCCAAGGCATAAAAATGATGTACTCTAAGCCCCTCCCTGAGGGTGACTCGTGGCAGAGAATACAAGTTCTGCTGGTTGATGTTTGTGACTGATAAGTTTTCCGGTAATGGTCATGGGGTCAGAAGAATGAGGGTGGTGGTATAAGTTCAGAAGTGGTGTTGGTGAGCACGTACTTGGGGTCACAGAATCTGAAAGGCTGCTTTGCTGAGGGATTGGAAGGGTGGGGAGGGAGAGTCCAGTGCTTCTCTAGAAGATTCTTCTGGAGAACAACCTGGGGTGGGGGTAAGAACCAGCAGCTCAGGGCTTGTCACTGGGAAGGTGAAATGCATTGCTATTCTCCACAATGGGCCTTGTTATTTATATGTCACCCTGTTTGTTTATTGAATAGGTATTTGACAGAAGTAGACTCAGCAGAGCACATCAGCGGGGATGATGTTTTACCAGCAAATAAATTAGAATCATGGAGTTAGCTAAGGCATAACTAAGTACATGGCATAAATATGTCACTTGGCCATTATGAATTCATTCATGGATACGAATCTTTAATGCATCTCTATCAAACCTTTAAATGAAATATTCTCTTTATACCAGGCCTGTATTTTAATTACAGGCAGCAATAATATTAGTGCATCCTCCGGGAGTGCTGGAAGTTTGGCGGCGAAAGCGTTCTGTGAAAGCTTCTGTCCAAGACTGCAGAGCGTGCCCTGCCCAGCCCAGGCCGGCCCAGGCTGGCCTGACCCCTCCCCTCCTTCTTCCCTCAGTCCTGCTTCTTTCTCCTCTTGCAGTGGTGGGCTGGAAGGCAGAGGGGAGGGAGGGGCAGGTGCGGGGGGGGGCTGAGACCAGGGAGAGCAGCAAGCTCCAGCCTTGGGACTGGGCCAAGGCACGCGAGGGGACTGAGGTGTTGGGAGCTGCTGAGCCTCCCCGCCCCCAGTCCAAGACAAATGTTTCCAAAGTGCTCTTGAGTGACACTTCAATTCCCCATCCCCTGCTGAGAAAGCTTTCTTTCTGAGGCTTGCATTTGAAAGGACAGTCACCCCCTCCCACTGCCCTTTGCCTATTTTTTTTCCCCTTGTAGGGAAGAAAAGAGGAAAAAGAATCTAAGAAAACAAAGAAAGAGTCTGTCTCAGGGCCCATTCCTCCATCATCAGTCACTGCCTGGGGCTTGAGGAGGAGGTGAGCCTGAGGACCAGGAAAGGTGCAGGAAGGTCCCAAGTTGCTTGTTGAAGAGCTAACAAGTTTCCATTTCTATTCAAATATCATCAATGTGATGGGAAAGAGACATTTCCCAAACTTTCTTATAAATAAGTAATTTGCACCTTAAATGCAACTTCGTGTGTGATTCCTTCTCTTTTTCTAACTAACCCCTTACGAGTACCCCACGCATCTTTAATTGTGTACCTTGTTATTGGCAACCTAAGACGATTATTTTTTTTCTTGACCAATTTATACTGATTGTGTGGGAGGTTCACAAGATTTGCTGGAGACTTCAGAAATTCCTACACTAAATGCCACATCTCTGATGTAGATCTTCAAAGGACTTCAAGGTTCGGGGGTGAAAGATTCAACTTCGCTATTCCGACAGGACCGTCACAGTGCCCATTCCACGTCACCTTTTCTCCTCACTTCTAGACAATTGAAGAAAACTTGAAGTATCCCAGAAAAAGAAGCCAACTCCAATCAATTTCTGCGACCCAACTCATTTCTTTTTGTGTGTAGGAAATAGAAAACAACATGTTTTTCAGTAATTCCCAGGGTGTGCCTGGAACCCAGGGCTGGGTGGCAAGAGGCAGAGGCGTCTGGATCTTGATTGCATCAAACCTGCCCACCACAGCACTCTTCCCGTCCCAGTGGAAGGAGGATGTGCCCATTTTATTTTTGATCCTGGGGGTGGCAAAGACATGCATACTCTTTCCCGTATCTCCTGTTTACAGCAACATGTGTTATTTATATGATATTTGCCCGATCTTATGAATCACTGGGAAAATTTTAGAATGGTACATGACCTTAGATGTCGTCTTGTTTGCCTTTCTCTTTTCAGAAGATGAAACTGAATATGGAGGGCAGAGTTGTGTGTAAGAGCACACGCCGAGTTATCGGTGGAAAAGGACAAAGCACGACAAAGAACAGACTTGCCCAGAAAACTGCAGTCAACCCGGGCAAGTGGTAAGAACTGCGAATCGCTTCACCCCGGCTCCATTATTTTTCATTCCTCAGCAAATACATTGTTATATGGCAGGCCCTGGGGACACAGAGAACAGTCCCTGAGGAGTGTCAGGATGTGTGTGCTCAGAGGAAAAAAAAAATGACAGGTGCAAAGTGTCACTTCCAGAAGAGAAAAAGAAAAAAGATGATGATTTTTTTTTAATCATTCCTATTTTCAGGTGAAAAACCAAGTGTGGAATTGTCTTTTTTCAGACATTCAATAGAATATAATATGAAAGTAATATAACATTTTCAATAACATGTAATTTCCATATGTAATATGTGGGCTTCACATTAGGACTGGGCACTCTGGGATAACCCGAGATAGCCGGAAAGTATTAGCGATATGCTGTGATTGTCCTTTCAGCCTCCTATGTCCAGGCACACTGAGAACCCAGGGCTGTCTGTTACAGTCAGATGGCCACAGACAACACAGTCTGAGTAGAGTAGCGTGGTGGGGAAGGTGGTGGTCACAGATTCTGTGGTTGGGGACCAAACAAAGGTGCCAGCCCAAGGAGAGTGGGTCCTGGGATCCAGTTTGTGTTGTTTGCTAAGACAAGCCCCTGGTGTGGGGTGAGAGTAAGGGATTGGGGAGGGGGCTGGGGACAGATATGCTTTCTAATGATGCTCTTTCTCATGCCTGTAAATCCTGCAGTGTCAGATGTGGCTCGCCAGCTGCTGCCTACCAGCCAGGTAGTGAAGGCTGAAGGATCTGGGATAGGAGGAGGGGGCTGTAGATGCCTGGTCGAGGCAGAGATTTACTTTTTTCATTTTTAAAATATTTAATTGACAAATTAAGATGGATTATATCCAAGATGTACAATGTGAGCGTCTGATACATGTATACATTGTGTAATGATCACCGCAGTCAAAGTAATTAACCCATCCATCATCACCCGTGCTGTACATTAGATTCCAGAATGTGTTCATCTTATAGACGAAAGCTTGTACCCCTGGCCCAATAGCTCCTCATTTCTCACCCTCACCCTCCATCCCCTGGCAGCCACTGTTCTATTCTCAGCATCTACGAATTTGACTTTTTTAAAGATTTGACATGTAGGAGAGATTGTGCAGTCATTGTCTTTCTGTGCCTGGCTTATTTTACCTACCGCAATGTCCTTCATGTTCATCCGTGTTATTGCAAATGGTAGGCTTTTGTTTTGTTACGGCTGAAGAATATTATACTACCCGCACACACACGCACACAGACATATACACACGCACACACCCCTCATAATTTCTTTGTCCATTCATTGCTTGATGGACACTTGGACCCTTGGGTTGCTTCCCTATCTTGGCTACTTTGAATGGTGCTTCACTGAGCACGGGAGTGCGGATATATCTTAGATATACTGATTTCCTTTCCTATGGATGCATACTCAGATTGCTGATGATGGGTCTATTTTGAGGACCCTCTATACTGTTGTGCACAATGGCTGTAACAGAAAGGGGTTTCTGAGTGAGTTTCAGAGTGCTGTCCAAACCTGCACCTCACCTAGAACTCCCTACTAACCTCGGAGGTTTCACACCCCAGGCATCAAAGGAGAGGACTTGAGCATTTAGGGCATTTCAGTAAGGGCTGCTGCATAGTGTGACTGTGGGTGCCTGTGTGTGTGTGCATGTGTGTGTATGTTTTAAGTGACAGCTGCTAGCTTGAAGAATGAAAGTTGGTTTTCTATTCAAATTTTTCTCTGGGGTTATGGAGAGTTTCCTTTTTGGTGGTAGGGGTGGCCTTGCCACCAACGACGTTTACAAATCGCCATAGATTCAATTCCAGCATAAACCATTGAGCTCCAGAGGGGTTTCTCTTGCCGCTAGATTGATCTAGTGACCTCGGAGGGCAGTGTGACGTGGAGAGCAAGCCGTGGAGCAAGGCTCGGACAAAAGTTGCTGATGCTGGTTCTGCTGATGGGAGACTGTGTGTGAGCACGTCCCAGTGGGGGGACGGGGAGGAGAGCAGAGCAGAGCTGAAATCCTTTACAACTCGCAGGCACTAAACCTCTTAAATCATCATTGAAAAGTCATTAGAAATCTGGCAGAAGAGCAGGGTGCAGATTGCCAAGAGAGGACACAAAACCCCTTTTTCTCTCCACAATACCTGTAATGAACTGGAAGGGCTGGGGTGGAGCTGAAAAACAGATTTCCTGCCACAACTATAGTCTCTTTTCAGCTGGGTTTGCCACAGTTTTACAATGTGTTAGAATTTACATTCACACGTTTGTTAACCATTCTTCAGCGCAAGGAGACGTTTTTATCTGTCTGACCCCAACCTTTGCCATATGGTGCCGCAGACTGTTGTGCTGTGTTCAGGCGCTGAGAGGGTGGGAGGCTGGGGCAGCGGCTCACTGGGACTCTGTGACCAAGGCCTGTCCCCACGCTGGGGAGGCCATTCCCACAAATTTCACTGAAAAGAGAAGATGCCCTTTCACGAATATGTGTCCTTTATGATTGCTAAGTTCCGTGTCACCGTGGGTGTTGACAGCCCTTGGGAAAGTCAGAGGAGTTTGTGAGCGCTTCCTGCAGACATTAGATCTGTAACTTGATCAGTGTTGGGGACCAGTGGTCTTGGTGCCTGAGCTCCCTGAGGATAGAACCCACGACCAACTTGGGGTTTGGCACAGCGCCTTGTACTCTCTGGGGCTTAGTACAAAAGAACTTTCTGGAACAATAAGAATGAACGTTCCAATACAGGAGCAGCCAGCTCTGCCTGTGTTGAGGAGGGGGAAGACTCAGGAGTGAGTCTCTCAACAGTTAACCCAGGCAAATTGTCCTTTATACAGGACAAATTCAGATAGGGAAAATTAAATATTGCCTTGAGTGTGAACCACTGGTGAGGAAAGAGAGAGATAATTAATTATTTGACTATTTGAGGCCAGGGATGGAGTGGTTTTAGATGAGCTCTAAGACTTATTGATTCATTACAAGGCCGCAGGGACAACTTCGGCTAATACCGGTGTGAATGTCTTATGAATGACACACCCAACAGAGCCCTGAGGTCACAGGCCTGTCCTCCGCAGTCCCCCATAAGCAGGAGTATATTCAGATGTCCCAGGCAGATTCTGTGTTACTCCCAAAGACCTCCCATGAGAGACAAGCATATATGCATGTGGATCCATCATTAACTTTTTCATCTTAATTGTCTTTCTTTGCTGATATTTTCTATTTTGACTGTGGCGATGCCACCATCCAGTTTACTAGTGATGGGTGGGTTTAGGATAACTGACCTTTGGAGGCAGCTCCCAGCCTTATGACTGTAGGTCTCTGTGGCCGTCTGATCATCCAACAAGCACATATTGAGTGCTTACTGTGTACTGGATGTTCATGAACAGCAATGATTCAAATAGATAAGAAGCCTTACCTTTGCATTCAGATGATATGCCCTGGCTTTCTATAGTTTGGGGAAAGCACAAAGCACCCTTATTTCTGCAGCACAGAGTAGCATACTTACACTGTGTAAATATGTGTGTCTTTTTCTTAAGGAACTGTTTAGACATATTAGTCATCCAGCCAGCACGTGTATATTGGATACATTCTGTGCACACGGCCTAGTGATTTCTGCTCAGTGTTGCACTATGCTGGGCCCAGAAGGATTGGATAACACATCCTGATCTCCTGCCCTCTGAGGATGGACCCTTTTAGAAAGAGATTCCCTACATGGACAGCAGAGCTCAGGGCCCACTCATGAGCTCATTCATCAGTTCCCTAAATTAGTTAAAAAACGCTTCTTGTTCCATCTTTCTCCAACATGTTCCTTCACTCTGGCTTGACAGACGTGAGCTCTCATGGACTCCAATTTGGAATCCAACTTCTTGTGTGGAATTTTCATCAGCAACCAGCAGGAGTCTCGCCTGTAGCTTTTTTTTTTTTTTTTTTTTTTGTGCTTGACTCTGCAGACCTCCTTTTCCCTTAATTGATCAATTTTCCTGTTCAGAAATAGACATAATCAGATATATTGCCTGGTAGCCTCTCTGAGAAACCATTAGCTCCGTCTGCTTAGACAGGCATTAGGTTTGATGCCCCCGAGGGTTGCTTTTCTTTTTCAAGAAAAATTAAGTGACTAAGTGAGAGCATGCTGAAACAAAGTTGTGTTACTGCTTGGCATTTAATTGAGAAACTTGCTAATGTGTCCTTTGAACTCTTGGTTTCCCCTTTCCCTGAGGAATTGCTGATGCTTGGCTTTAATGGCAGCATAAAAATCTCAGTTAGACTCCGGGTGGCATTGTTTGGGCTTTAAGAATGCAAATTGTTGTTTTTACTGCATTCATTGGTCTAGTAGTTCTGACAGCCACCACTTCCAAGTAACTGACGGTTCAAAGAAAGTTTCTAATTGGTAGGGCTTCTTACTCCTTGGGAT
>NW_003852435.1:1165241-1179737 GCF_000181295.1 Otolemur garnettii
ATTTTTTGGTTGCAGCCATCATTGTTGTTTGGTGGGCTCGTGCTGGGGATTCGAACCCGCCACCTTAGGTGTATGTGGCTGGCGCCTTAGCCGCTTGAGCCACATGCGCCGAGCCAACTCTCAAAATTTCATGAGGCCAATCTGTAATAGAAGTCAGTGCTTCAAACAAAAGGGGGCAGATGGGTGGAAATGGCTTTGCTTGAATAAAGAATCATGCATAATACCGTGGGAAGCTAGTGGGCTTTGGAGCAAGATGGACCTGGGTCCAAATTTGTTCTTCGTATTCCTCAGATTCATGGCAAGGCTCAACAACTCCTTTTTGCATTTACAAAAGTAAGCAATATACATAAATCTCAGTTCACACGTAACTCAATTATAAAAATATATAACTTTCAAAACATTTCTGGTAATTGACCTTTATTTAAGACTCTGTTGTGTTGAGATGTGACTTAATCACAGCCTACCTAGGGACACTCACTTTTCCTTTTTTCTTGTAGTGTCAAAACATTGGGAAGAGCCCAATCTTGCCCTTGCTATAGTCTGTACACCAAAATCAAACTGTCCTTTGACCCTTCTGGATCCCAGCTATTCATCAACCTCAGCCTGTCCCCGAGGTTTCCTTTGCTTCTGCCCCTGGGGACTTCTCAGGCCCTGGGAGGAACTTTCCACTTTCATGTTATGCACAAGACTCCTGCAATAATTTCGTTGCTTTCCGGCAACACTGGAACATAAAAACATCTGTTGTGCTGCCAAGGTCCCTTGTCTTGACTCATTGTACATTTCTCTCTAGAGGTCTTGCTGCCTCCCTGAGGCTCTGCTGGTCGCTATGTGCATGAATGTCTCTCTGGGACTCAGTGACATCCATTGTATCACTTCTCTCGATGGCCAGAAATAGTTTTTCTAGTCTCCAGGGATAGCTGTGCTCTTAAACTTCACTCCGTTCAAGCATTTAACCTATGCCAAGGTCCCTTTGAGTCTTATAAGAACATTGACTGTTTGGAATGGAATGCCAGAATTTTTTTTTCTTTTCTCTGCTTTGTACCTGTTTCATCTGCCCCCTAATGGGATCAGTATTGACTGGTCTAGCTGCTTGAACTGGGGGTGGTGAAGAAGTGAAAAAAGCAAACTACCCACAGCAAAGCAGAAAATCAATTAATAAAGCCAAATTATTATTCTGCCACACGGGGACAATACACCCTCCCTGCAGAACTGTCATAGAGTTCAGATGTGGATGTGAAACACTCTACTGAGATGCTTAAAGAATAGATAGGTCCCTGGTTCCACACCGTCTCTACTGCCCCTCATGGTTCTAAGATGGCATGAGGGTGAAGGATGGGTTTGGTGTCGACTTCTGCTGAACCTCTTCCTCTTGTTGTTTTCCTCATGTCAGTTTTCTGTGTCTACTCATTTGCTCAGGTTAGAGATTAGGGAGCTATTTTGAACCCCTCTGTTTTACCTCCCCTTTTGTAATTGCTCCCTAAATCCAATCAATTGCCGAGACTTGATTATTGTCTCTTCACTCTTCTCACTCCGCCCCATTCTTATCCCCCTTCTCCACTTCTCTCTTCCTCTCTGCTCCCTCCTTCTCTCTCCCTCCACCCTTTCTCTGTTTTCTGCCTTTATACCACTCCCAGTCCAGGTTCTGCTCTCTCTTTCTGAACCAATATTTTAGTCTCACCCCTGGTATCCCAATGTCTATTCTTGCCCACCTTTAATTCTTTCCCCACACAGCATCCAGAGGGTGTTTAAGAAAACACACAAACTTTCTCATTGGCTTAGCTTCCTGTGTCCCGATAGGATTGACACATAAGCTTGTCGACATGTCCTACAAAGTTTTGCATGACCTGGACCTAGTTCCCCTGAGCCTCATCCTGGCCCTCCCTGCCCAGTACCGGTGGTATAGATGCAGGACTCCCAGAGACAGAGACCTTAGCTCTTGTCAGCAGACCTCCCTGGGTTGATGTTCCTAGGTTTTCCATCTCCCCATTAGATCCCTTTGTGACCTCTGACTGGTCCACTTTCTGCAGATCAAAATAGAGGACATAATTTCAGACCTCCTAAACTGGTTTCACATCCTCCTCTGAAATAGCCCACTTTTCACTTCTTTCCTCTCCCATTTCTCAGAGGGGACATGCCTAACATCCCTTCCCAGGCTTGTCTTTCTTCCTAGGCTCCTAGTAACCACCTACCCCCATCCCCTGATAAAGTGTTGCCTGATAAAAATGCAGGAAACCTGTTTAAATGAGAATCTCAGATAAACAGTAGGTAATTCTTTTCAGTATAAGTATGCCCCAAATATTACATGGCAAATGTTGGTGCTAAAAAATTATTCATTCTTTACAATTTGAATTTCACTGGTTGTTTTGTTTTATTTGTTAGTCTGACCATCTTATCCCTAGCTCCTTAAATGTTTCCCCTTCTCCTTCTTCCCTCCCATTGGGTGTTCCTGCTCAACTTTAAAGTGTTCTCAAGCTACTTTTACTGAAGAATGGCTGGATACAACAAACCCTTCCTTTGATTCTGTGCTTCAATCTCATGCCCCAACTCTCTTGCCTACGCTTGATTTTAACTTCTTTCCTTACCTTTCATTCTTTAGATCTTTGCAATATGATTTCCAGTTTCACCACTTGATACTCTTAAATATCACAAATGCTTTCCAAATTCCATCTCCAGCAGTCCTCATATCCAATTAGACTTTTCATGTGGGTGTCCCCTTATATACTCTGTGCTCGCTCCCAAATGCCCACCAGTTAACTTATAATTGCCTTCTTGAAATTTCTCTCTCTTTCTGCTTTGTTATAATTTAAAAGCATCTGTATAGACCTAGCTGCCTACGCTATAATCCAGGAGTCATATTCACCTCTTTTCTCTTATTCATCATCAACAATACAATTGGCTACTTTTATTATATGGCTTATGTCTCTGGACTAACCCTTTCTTGATATTATCTTTTTAAAAAATTTCACTGTCCCTGTATTAGATTAGGTTTATATAATATCTCATTTGTATTAGTACAATTTTTAGGTCAAAGGAGGTACAATATTTTGAATGTTTGATGTGTGTGTCAAGTGAGTCTCAGAGATGGTACCACATTTCATTCCCACCAATAAGGGATAATATTCTTGAATTTTAAGAAATTCATCCCCAAATTGTCTTTAAAAACAAACAACCTTGACAATTCTTTAGGTAAAAAATACCCTTTTGATGTCCTGATCACATTTCTAATGATGTTGAACCTTTAGCAACCTTCAGATCTTTTGGAAACTCAATGCTGGATGGCTCTAAATCTCCTGTTTAAAATCTCTCATTGCTTTCTGTTGCCATGGAATGAAATCTAAAATCCTCAGCATGACCTTCAATGCTTTCCCCCATATGGCCCTCAAATATTTTCAAATTTTATTTTTCATTATCCTCCTCCCCACCCCACTGAATGAAATAGAAAGTAGAGGAGAGTTAGATGGTGATTTCCCTGAGGTCAGGAACTCTGTCTTTTCTTTCTCTCACTACTGTAATTCCAGCTCTAGCACATAGTAGGTGCTTAATGAGTAGGAGGGCGATGGGTGAGAATGAGTCAATGAGAGTGAAGGCTTTGGTGGACAGAAAGCGAAGAGGTATTAAGGATGAGAACTAGCACCAGGCAGGTAGATGGCATTTCAGAGACATCTAGGGTTTATGGCTGCAAAATGCCGCTCCTCCACAATGCTGCCCATCAGATAGTAGTTTATTTAGAATAATTCACAAAAATGCACACATGGTTGTCATGTCAATAATATCTTCAGCAATGTACTTGGGGAAGTGAAGAAGTCATTTTCTTGAGGTCACAACAGCAATCTTGTCTCTCAGTCTTAGGACAGTCCATTTTAGCTGGCCGGAACTCCACTCCTGCTCTCTGGTCTCCAAACCTAGTAGTTCCCAGGCAAGGATTTGCTGTCTTTTCTCCACCTCCACTCAAACATCAACTAGCCAGGGACCACAGCTTGAAGCCCCAGTTACCCTGTCTGTCCTCCAGTTGCTCCTCCTGTTCTGTCTCAGCAGCACAGAGCGAGGGCAGCTCCCAGCATGGTCCCTGCTGTGCTCTTTAGTGGCCAATAGGATATTGCACAGCTGTCAAGAAACAACTTTCCAGCTAACATCTGGAAACAAGCCGAGCAATCCTACAGTATCGAAAAACACTGACTCTGCCCATCTACTCTACCCTGGGGCAAGGCTCTTGTTTCCTACGTGTGGTTCAGGTGGGGTCTGAATCCAGTGTGGAGGGGACTTGGCAATAGCCCCAAGTCTCTCTGCCTTTTGTATTAAGACACAGAGATTCATTTGTGTGGGTATGCACACAGTTCCATAAAGAAGATGTTTGAATGACACTGACTTCTATGGATTATTTACAATCAATGTGCTAAGACCATCAATTGGTATAATGATGTTATATATTTGCATTGATTGCAATACAGGGGAACACACAGAAATTCAAAATGGTGGTATTGCAGCAGACCGTCCTGTTTTCATGAAAATAAAGAGCAGTGTGGAGAAGCCATCCAGCCAATAACCTTTGTATTCTGACACTGCTCCCATTTTTAGGCTGACTGACTCTCATGGTTCATGCTCATTTTACTTAGGGGGAAAGGCCAACAACCCTGAGATACTCTGTCCCTTAAACTCCTGGCTTTGCTGCAGCACAGCCATGTTCCTGTTGTCAGCCTGATGCCCAAGTTGTCATTTTCTTCCTGCTGCTTCTTTCCCTGGAGCCCGATGGAGTCTCCTTGAGGCAGCTGGAGGAGTGACAGATAGACGTGTTGCAGAGTGGGGCCATTTGAGGCAGCCATGTGAGGTGTGGAAAATGTGATTTATAGGTATTTTTTTCCCCAGGGGAAAATAGATTTCATTATTTTCCATGTCAGGTAAAGGGTAAACCTCTGGGCTTGACCTTGGAAGATTGTGCGGCTATAATAGTGCTGGCTGAAATGCTGATATAAAGTAAAACCTCATTAAATCAATATTGGTTATTCAAAATCACGCTTGATTGGAAGCAACTGCTTTTCCTCAGCTGCCTGGTGCCACACTCTTCCTTGGGCAAAAATATGAGATCCTCTCAAGTTGGTAAAGGTTTTGTAGTCCTCAGAGCTTCAAATTAACAAGGTTTTTTAAATAATTTTAAGTGGAACATGGTTCTAAAACACCAAGTCCAACATCACTTATGACCTACCACGGTCACATGTGAGTTTATTAAAAAATGTATTTCTATCTATTTTGGTGAAAAAATCATGCTTTTTCTCTTCTCATTTATGCAGGTATATACAATCACTTATTGGAATAAATAAGCTCATGGGTCCCCAGATGAATAGAAGTTATGTAAATAAATAGTCGATGGCTAATTATCCATGGCAATGGGCAACTGGGACGGCAGATGGATAAAATCCATCATCGATCTTAAAGCCTTCTGTTAGCCAGAGTGGGGCCAGACTGGGAGCAGGCGAGATCCCAGGTGACCCTGGACCATTTTATTCTCCACCTTCCCCTCACCAAACCAAATCAGTGGTAGCAGACATTCACACTGGCCCTTGGGCTTTCACTAAAGGATATCAAAGTGTCTCAGAAGCGATTAGGCAGACAGAAGCACAACCACAAGTTAATAAGCAGTGGGTATGTTTATCTTCATGATCACCAGAGAACGTCCTTGTTGTGCCCACAGGGTGTCATCGCCAGAATGCTGGGCACCCCGGGGTCTTAAGAGGCAATCCTGTATACTTGTGCATTTGCCACCCTTTGACTAAACAGTTTTTAAGCTGAACTGAGGCAGGCCATTGGATTGAATAGCTCCTTCTTTCTTTCCTTTGCTTCTTTCACTGGCTAAAACCAGAATAGTACCTGTTTCTTATGGTTTTTTTTTTTTTGAGACAGAGCCTCAAGCTGTTGCCTTGGGTAGAGTGTCATGGCATCACAGCTCACAGCAACCTCCAACTCCTGGGCTCAAGCAACTCTCCTGCCTCTGCCTCCCAAGTAGCTGGGACTATAGGCACCCGCCACAATGCCTGGATATTTTTGTTTCTTATGTTTTTAATATACCTCTTCTCACCCCCAAATCCATCCAAATTCTCATATCTTCACTGTGGGGAATGGGAATAGGTCCAGGTATTAGGGTAGGGCTTCTGAGAGGCCAGAAGTTAGATCCGTATTTAGGGAAAGCTGAGACATGGCCTTCTGGCTGCTCTGAGGTTCTGTGACAGGGCTCCCTACCACCAGGCAGGGAGAGCAACAAGGGCTGACTGTGGTTGGGGATCATTTCCTCAAGTTGCCCCTTTTCCATCAGGGACACGACTGGTATCACAACAACCAGAATATAGGGATGAAACAAGGCATTTCTTTCCTGAAATGTAAATGTCTGTGACCTCCTATGGCCATGAGCCAGGGCAAGCGCTCTGATTTGCCCCTTCCTGTGGCCCTGCTCTTCCCTCCCAAGCCAGGACCTTGAACATGGAGGCTCCTCTTATCTACATTGGGAAGGACGCTGATCTGCCCACATGGATGTGGCCTTAAAGGTGACCAGTACAAACCTATTTTAAGGATAAAAATGGAATTGATAAAAAATGGAATTTATAAAACTACAAATGAGGGCATGGCCACTCTCTTAACAAAAGGATTCCTGCTAGACTCCTGCAAACCAGGAACTTTCCTAGGGGTATTTTCAGCGTTCCTCAATTTGCTTACTGTACTTTTCAGGTGCTTCTCTGTGGCGTGAGCAGGGCAGCCCTCAAGGTAGCACAAGGGGGACACTCAGGGAGTGTTTAGAGGACACTAACATGGCGAGAAAGCCCATAATCCTGGGGGGCCAGATCGGAAGAACTGCAGACTGTCAGCAAATTAAAGACATTTCTTTTTCATTTCCCCTTGCCCTCATTAATTTTCCCCAATGCATTGTTTTCCCAGGATTGCAATGAAGTGAACCTTGCTCATGATTTGTCTAGTCATAATTAGAGTCTTCCTTTCTCTTGTTAGACAGTAATGCCAATAATGACTGCAAACATTTTGTCTCCTTTTAGAAAGGCAAAGAGCCAAAATCATTATATCTGTAAGCTGATGTCAGATTTATAATGCAGAGAGGCAAACTTCACATACCACGTGTGTGCCAAATTTTTAGTAAGCCTTTGGAAGGTTTCAACTATGCATCAAGAAGAGGTCTTGTTTTTTCCTGATGAATTTTCTTTTTCTGTCCTATTTGTTTGTACTGAAAAGCCAGAGCTTTCTGTTTACCATGACTCATTTTCAGGGGAGGCGAGTGGGTGGAAAGAGAGATTCAGGAAAGAGGAGTCATGATATGAGAAGTGAAGAGAAAAGGGTGGATGGGGAAGAGTCTGGGGAGGATTGCAAGAAAGCAGAGATTAAGGGAGGAAAGAGTGGAGACCTAGGAATGAGGACAAGAGGGGTGTGTGTGTGTGCTGGGAAATCGAGTGCTTAAAAAGAAGCAGACGAACAGAGGGAAAAGTTAACTTGATTGACTTGCTTTGGCTAATTCTCTTTACCTGGGCTCACACTCAGATATGCCAGAGAGAATAGTTTAAAAATAGACTGAATTTATCACACGTGGTTGAGCAGATTGCTCCCTAGGGGGTGTTTTCCTGGGCCCAAATGGTAGAATCCCAACCATTTTGCACTGCAGAAGAGGTAATTTACTTCACACAAGCGAGCATTTGGCTCCCTGGGAGAGTATTTTTTCCTATCTGGCTCACGACAGAATGGGGTCCAATATTCCCAGCCTTGTTGGTTGGGCTGGGAATATTGGACCCCATTTATAAACCCATAAACCAAGGAAGAGAGGTAATCAATGAATCTTGATGTTATTTGGATGAGAGAAAGGCAGCAATCTTTTTAAGACTCCTGACTTGGGCCCCGGAGTCTACCCCAGCCTGGCAACTCAAGAATTTTTTAGGAAATGGTGTTTAAAAGCTAGAGACAGGACACACATTTCTTTTTTAGGCATTGGCAATGATGATTATTTAAGTGTTTAATTTCCCAGTGTTCACCCCAAAGCACAATTTTTCAATCCACTCCCAGGGCACTGGGAAAATAGCTTTGGAGTCTGATAAGCTGCCTACTGCTGGCTCCTCTGTTTTCTGGCATCGAGGTTTCTCAATAGTGGACTCAACAGTTGCATTTTTCACCTACAAAAGAATTGCTATAAGAAAACCAGACAGCAGATAATTGTATTTTGTGAATTGATGGTGAAGGTACTCGGTTTCAGCCAGGGTCCAAAGGCTGATAATGTTCAACCAGGAGAAGTGGTTTATGTGAGAGAATTTGTTCTTGGGTGCTCATTTTTACTGGGGGGAAAGAGTCTTGCTTGGATTATTTATTTATTCTTCTCCAATGTGCAACCAGAAGTTTTGGAAGGTTAGCCGCTCTGGTGACCTCTGCTGAATTAGTGTGAGCGCAAGACTCCCAGTAAGAATGGAGACTCTGGATTTTACAGGAATCCTCAGCCTTCATACGTCTCCTCATATCTACTAGGGAAGAAAATAAAAATGCATGCCCATAAACATCTTCCTGATGGGCAGCAAATAGGCTGGCACCTTGCCACCTGGTTGTATTGGACAAGGGACATGAAGAGGATGAGTATCACCCTCCAAGCTTACCCTGGGCTGCTTCTGCCCCTATCTGGAGCAGAATCAAGATGCTTCCTCAGAAGTGTGCCAGCTGCCCAACGCGGCCCGGGTTTATCCATCTAACACCTATAAATATCTAACGTTTATCCACTTACTGTTCTAGTGTTGGTCCAGCTTATCATAAGCGGGCGAGGACTTCTTGGCTCTCAGCCCACCAGGATAACTCTGGAGTTTTCTGGGACTCTTATTTTGACCATTTCCCCCCATAGGAGTTTGAGGAAAGTACAAAGATCTAAACTCCTCTCCTTGCCTTAGAAAAAAATGCACCAAAGGAGAGTGAGAATGAAGGCAAAGTCCGTGAATTTGTTCCTTGCACACACCAGGCTCATTCCCACCTCGGTGCATGCTGCTTACCCCACTGGGAACACCAGTCTCTCTTCCATCAGCGCCCATTTACCTAAATTGTATTCATTTTTTGAGACTCATTAAATCCCATCTGCTTCATGAAGATTTCCCATGTATGTGTTCTCTCCCTCCCTGGTCTCCTACTGTACCTGCAATCTGTACCAGAATTTACTGTGAATGTAGACCACGTCTTGTGCTGCTTCTCTGTCCTCCGCACCTCCCTCCTGTGCGCTGCACAGCGCTGGCCCATAGTAAGCGTTAGGCTGTATTTGTTCATCGACACACTGACATGAACTGACTCTCATTCTCTATCTGCTGCAGGGACCAGGAGCCAAGGAAGCCACCATGCCCGTCTCACATGCAAGATCATCCAAACCGATTTCCTGGGTCTCGACTTTCCCTACGTGGTAATTCAAAGACACAAGAATCTTCCTCTGTCCCCACACTTCTTTTACTCTCTCTACTATTATTTTTACACAGACCAGGTCAAGATAAAAACAACTGTGACTTCCCAGGCACGGGCAAGGTCACCAAACGTGAAGCCTGACATAAGCATGTGGGGTCTCTACTGTTGAGCTTCCTGGTAGTGGGGAGTGTGTGAATGTTTCTTGGGGTCAGGCTTTTCAGAGGCTACTCGGTCTGCTTAGTGACCCCTACATAAATAGTGTGATTATAATGAGAATCCAGATTGAGTAGCAGGAAGACCCAGAGCCAGGGTGACCCATTCGGCTGTTATGGCTGGTGATGCTGGGCTGATCACAGAAGGTTTTACAGGGCAGGGGATCTTTGAACTGGGTCTTGAGACCCTGTTAGAGTCCCAGTCTTTTAACCTGGTCACAGCAGGGAAGAGCCCCCGAAGGTCCCACAGAGGGATACCCTGACTCCAGCGCCCTGGATAGTGGCACACACAGGTACCCCCCCGCCCATGTCCTCTCTCTTGGGCTGTCACAGACCCAGTAGCTCAGAGTAAGGCATGGGGGCGTTCTGGTGATTGTGCCTTCCCATTCCCTAGGCACACAGAGCTGCCTCAAAAAAGTCTTCTAACTGCTAGGCAGCTGGGAGCCTGGGGGCAAGGATGGCCAGACACCTTCCTAAGGCTGCTGGTGGTGACACAGTAAGCCTCACAGCATTCTCTGATGGGGTGGAAACAGACATCTGCTCTGGAGGTTGAACCCAAACTGCAAGTGGTAGAGACCGAAGGCTGATCTCACCATGCTGTTGTCAGGGACATCTGTGACAGTGAGGACCCAAGTAGGCCATGCCTCTGTGGAAGTCATCGGCTCACTGCCCAGCAAATTCACGAGTGGGGACAGCCTGGTGTCGAGAGGCAGCAGCAGCTTGCTAAGAACTGTGCGCATCACCATTCATTTAAAAAATTAGAACATGGCTCCCGTTTGGATGGAAGCTTGCCGAGTCGGTGTTTCTCAATGCTGCCTCCGGGATTTTCTGAGAACCTGTTCAGTTTGGCAGCCCTGGGTAGCAGTTTGGCTCCAGAAAGCTTTGTTTAAAATGAAATGATCTGAAGTGAAACCACGGAGAGGTGATTTGCTGCAGGGCGATCACAGGCTGCCTTCTATCTTTGGATGATGTTTAGTGAAAGGGCATGAGGAAAGGATGGTTCAGAGGCCAGGGCTCAGGCGTCAAGACGTGTGCTCCAGGGCCCCTCTGGTGGCCCCTTGGGGCATGAGGCAAGACTGCGGACACACCACTAGGGCAGAGTCTCTGTGGGGTTTCTCTCTGTGGTATGCGGTTCTGACCAGTTTGGAGGTTGATTATTACTGACCATCCTTCCATTCATTTGCAAATATTTATTGAGCATTTTGGATGTCCAAGGCCTGTGCTAGGCATTAGGGCTACAATTGTATCCTACTGGGGTTCACTGTGCCATCAGAATAATGGATCCTTGAGCAATGGGTTGGATGACAGGAGTGGATATGATTTGGTCCAAGAGAATGACCAAAATAATTAGTCTAACAACATAGTCATTCATTCAATCATGCTTTCGTGTATTCAATTTAACCTACATGCATTAAGTGGTTTCTAGTTGCTGAAGAGTGTGCTGACTTTTCTTGGAGGAGCTGAGCTCCTTGTGAAGGTGGCAGATAAACCCCTTGGCACAGTGATTTTCAACCAACGTGCCATGGCACACTGGTGTGCTGTGAGAGGATCTTAGCTATGCTGCAGAAATTTATAAAGATCATTAATTAGTTTTCTAAAGAAATTCAAAGCACAGTAAATATATTCTTTTTTTTTTCTCTTTTTTGATCAAAATAATTTAAGAGTGCCATGGACATTTGTTTGTTTGTTTATTTATTTTTATTTTTTTCCAGTTTGCATTTTTTATAATTAATTATTTTTATTAAATCATAGCTTTGTACATTGATGCATTTATGGGGTTCAGGGTACTGCTTCGATATACAATGTGAAATGTTTACATTGAACCAAGTAACATATCCATCACAATTATACTCATTTCTTAATAGTTTTGAAATGTACCATTGCATCATGCACATTAGGGGAGGTCCCCCCCCCCCGAATACCCACCCTTCTCCCATATCCCCTCTCCCCACCCCTTTCTCTCCTCTTCTCTTCTTACTTTCTGGACTATAGTTATGTTTTGCCGTTCATATGATTGTGTAGGTGGTTACATATTGATTTCATAGTAGTACTGAGTAGGTTGGATACTTTTTTCTCCATTCTTGGGATATTTATTTATTTTTTGAGACAGAGTCTTACTCAGTAGAGTACTATGGTGTCATAGCTCACAGCAACCTCAAACCCTTTAACTCAAGCAATTCTGTTGTCTCAGCCTTCTAAGTAGCTGGGACTATAGGCGTCCAACACAATGCCTGGCTATTTTTTTTTTTTAGATACAAGGTCTCCCTCTAGCTCAGTCTGGTCTCGAATTCATGAGCTCAGGCAATCCACCCGCCTCGGCCTCCCGGGGTGTTAGGATTATAGGCGTGAGCCACTGTACCTGGCCTTGCTGTGAAAGTTTAACTATAGGTTCAAGTGTGCTGTGAAATAAAAAAGGGTACAAAACACTGCCTTAGGAAATAGTGAAATTTCGATGAAAACAGGCAGTGAATGCTGGGAGGACAAAGCAATCGACTCAGCTGCTAGCATTGGTAGCAGGCAGGTGGATCATTGAATTTTCACCAGGGCAAGAGACATTTGAACTGGGACATGAGAGAAGAGAATTATCAGGAAAGGAAGAGGGAGATGGATGAAAGCTGGAGGGAAGGAGCTATAGGCAGAGGCGCAGGGTGGGCCCAGGCACGGAGAGGTGAGGTCGCTGGGCTGCTGTCTGGCTGGAGTGCACGTGGGCAGGCCAGAGAGGAGCTAGCCCCCTTTTCTTGGGGCTCTGTCTGTAAAAGTTGAATTACTATGCTGTGGAGATGAAATCATAGAAGATTCAGATTTCTACAATCTGACTTTGAACTGAAGCAGTAAAATGTAGGCAAGACATAGCCAAACCTTCAAAATGTAAATTCTCCTTCATATTTCAAACTGGAAGCCTAAACTAACATTTTTTTCTTTCCTAGATCTTCTACTTGTTATTAAGAAAAGCCTGCAAATTTCCCAGAAAGGTGATCTTAGTAAGAATACCCCGGATAACAACTCGGACTTGGGACTTTACCTTATAAATGCAAATAATGTAACCTAATCATATGTACTCTCCTATTAATCCATTAAGAAAGAGGATCCTGCAGATATACTTTAAAACGTCTGCTTCATCCCTCACTTAGTTCTGAGGGCGAAAGCAGTTTACCTGTAGGCCAGGATTTGGGGACAAAGGCAGTGTTTGTACTGGCTGGGTCACTAGTCTCGCTTTGCAGAGAGGAGTTTTTAGGAGAGCTATGGCTGTTCTGGATTTTAGAAGGAAAAATTTCAGGGACAATCTGTATGTTTTAACAAATTATGCTATTACGGACAAGGCTAGAATTACTTCTAATCATTTCCCAAGGGACATTTTAAAACTTGCAGACAATTTTGCTATTTTGTCCGTGTGGGAAGGACCCATTTAAACTTTCTGGCTATATTAATTTTTAATTTAAATTTAATGAAATTAATTCAAATTAAGAAGGTGACCATTATCAATTTCCTTTCCTATTAGTTCCTTAATGCTTTGGCAAATTGCATTCTAAACTTCTCCTTCAATGAGCTGGATACATATTCATGGGTTTCCTAAGAAAAGATGAATTTGATCTTGATATGCTAATCCCATAGCCATGGCAGCAATCAAGGAGCAGCTAGGGAGGAAAGTGCATTCTGGTATTAATTATGAATCAGGCATTAAGAGCTGGTAAATAATTAAAGCTTCATGTGTCACAACACAAGTTAAGGATCAGTGTGTTTTTCCATCACCAAATGCATTTTGGGGACTATTTCTAGTCCTATTTGGATACTGTCTGAACATAAAGTGGGATGCAAATAGGTAACTCTCATTCCTAGTAAACTCATAGTATAAAATTTTGAACTTATTGAACTGCTGGTGTAGGAATACATTCAATTTCAGAAGCTGAAGCTCTGCCTTTCTAGGAGCTTTTGGCTCGTTCCCTTTCCCCTCTACCCTCGAGGTTTTTTTCAGTCTTTGGAGAGTCTGCAGAATAGTTACGCAGAATAGTTGGGCAGGAGGTTGAAGTAGATATCTGCAAGGGTCTTGCTACTCAAAGTGTGGTCCACAGACCAATCTGCATTGCCTGGCAGTTGTTCAGAGATGCAGAGTCTCAGGCCCACCCAGTACCACTGACTCAGGATCTGCATGTGAACAAAGTCCCCTGAGAATTCCTTTGTGAAATTTGAGAAGCCTGCAAAACTGTGTTTCTGCTGGGGGTATTTGTGATTTTCCATCTTCCTTTGTCACTTTCTCTACAATGGGAAGGAGCCCAGGTACTACTTTATCCGTCCTGGCATTCTAGATTAGCACCCCTGCTCAGTCACATCCTGGGGGGGTCAGTACCACTCAAGTCTGTGCAGATGCCTTTAGGATGTAGAAGCAATGGTCTTGGGTTTGAATTCTGGCTCCATTCCTTGTGATCTGGGGTGAGTTTCTAACCTCCTGGAGGCTCAATTCCAGTGGGAATAGCACTGCCTGCCTCACAGGGCTGTTGGGAGGAGGGAATGAAACAACAGGGGATTACGGTCATTAACACTGCGCTCTGCATATGGCAGCCACGATGATGGTGATAGTGATGGGCCGGCACTGAGGATAAAGCAACTTTTCAAAGAGCAAATTGATAGCTAAGAAAGAGGTGATTAGCTCTGTGGGCTATCTATTTAGCAGATCCTTCCAAAATAATCATAGGTGATGCGTTTTATGCCTCTACCTGACAGCTAAGAATGGAAGTTTAAGGGCAGGGGTTTTCTTGACATGGGTTTTGGGAGAAGAGAAATAATATTCTCAAATAGTGAAACCTAACCAGGAAAAGAGAGGAGAGGAGAGTTTTAAAAGGAAAATTCCAGTGCTATCTCCCTTTCGACCTCTTCCCTATCC
>NW_003852435.1:1180668-1186004 GCF_000181295.1 Otolemur garnettii
TCTCAAACAAACAAACAAACAAAAAAACCCCCAAACCTCTGTTTTAAAACTTTTCCATTTTTAAGCCCATTAGGACAAGAGGCTTTTCTTTGAAAAATATTTTGTGTCAGGTTATTCCATCTGTAATATTTAGAAAGCTGATTTGCTCTCATCTGGGAGGTGAAGGAATTTTACCGGCTTTATTCACAAAGCAATTTATGGCTAAATGCTGAAGGTTATTAGAATCAGGTCCTCAGACTCTCCATTTAAATGTTGGGCACCAAGTTTGTTTGGGTGTTGATCACTTCTGAGGCTTTGTACTTGGTTCCCAAAACACAGAATCTATGAGGTGGGGGAGGCTGGCGAGAGAGGACGCAGAGTTGCTAAGGTGTGACCTCACAAATGTCACCGACTGGACTTAATTTCCTCCTCCTGTCTTTCATAGCACCATGTGTCTCACTTCAGGCACACAGTAGGTGTACCTTGGCACACAGTGGGTGTGCCTTGTCCTGTGTATTGTCCGCATCTGGAGACCTGAGAGCAGCACAGCAAAGTGGCAAAATGGGCAAGGCCTTGGACTCAGGAACCAGCTGCCTGGGCTTTCTTCCTGCCCCTGCCACCTACCAGGTGTGGAAGCACAGGCAAGACATTCGGTGCCTTAGTGCCCTTATTTGCAAAATGCATGTGGCAGTCGTACCTACCTCGTAGGGTAACAATGAGAATCAAATGGGTGACTTCATACGTGCAATACAATTGATACATATAGCAATTGGTGTGTATTTGCTTGCTCTTTTAAATTCATCTTTGTATTTTCACAGTGTCAGTTATAACACTGTTCTGTAGTACAGTGGTCTCCAACCTATTTGGGACCAGGGACCAGTTTCATGGAAGACAATTTTTCCGCAGAAGGTAGGGTAGGAGGGATGGGGCACTGGGACAAGAGGCAGAACTCAGGCAGTGATGTAGCCCGGTTCCCAGCAGGCCACGGTACTGGGACACAGCTCTGGCACACATTTCATCCATTGCACACATATTCATTATATGCTTACAGTGGGCCAGACCCTGACTGAGAGACGTGATGACTCTCCTGCTGGAGCACGTGGCCTCTGTGGGAGATTGGCAAGTATTACAGTATTTCTACTTGGGGAAGGGTGGGGTGCTATGGAGCATGCATCAGGGGTGCTTTCCTCTCCCCTGTGAGAAGAAGGCTGGGTTTGCTGGAGGGAAGTGATGCATTAGCAGGGTCTGGGTGGAGGGAAGTGCAAATCCTATGCATAACTGTCAGAGGAGTTTCAGAATGACAAGAAATTTTGGTCAGCTTTTGAGAAGGTTAGGGAATAGCAATAGCATCTTAAATTGTTTTGGTTGAATGAGGAATGCCCAGGCACTCTGGATGGTCATGTTTTCATTTTCTGAATAAGGATGAATGATGGAAGAGGGCTCCTGGATGGCTTCCCAGCGCAAAGTCTCCGTGCTGAGAGCAGGACTTGGCATATCTTTGTACTTTATGAAGCACAGTGCTCCTTAATTGTTGTCTGATCGGTAGTTTCCCTTTATTCTCAGGGGACTATATTCCAAGGTCCCCAGTCAATGCCTGAAAGTGCAGATAGCACTGAATCCCACATATGCCATGTTTTTTCAATGTCATAACTGAGACAGCCACTAAGTAACTGATGGGTGGGTAGGGTATACGGTGTGGACAAAGAGATGACTCACAGCCTAGGTGGGATGGAGTGGGACGGCAGAAGATTTCCTCACGCTCCTCCCAACTGTGTACAATTGAAAACTTATGAATTGTTTATTTCTGGAGTTCTCCATTCAATTCTTTTGGACTGTGGTTGACCATGGGTGACTGAAACTGTTGAAAAATAAACCTCAGATGAGGGGGCCTACTGTACATATATTCGAATGACCTCTTTCTCTGAGTCTTGTAATGTCTTTAGCAACCTACCCTGAGAGCTTGGTAGGCATTTGACTATGGATGAATAAACAGCTTGTTGCAAAGAAAACACAGGTTAAGCTTTTTTTCTTGCCTGCTTAGAAACTGACATTTTGAAACTCTGAGGTCTTTGAAGGGATTTTGTTCCCATCGTGATTTCTGTGGCCACCCCCTCTACTCCTGAAGAGACTCACCCTTCCCTCCCCGTCTTCTTCCCTACACCTCCATAAGACAAAGCTGACTCTTGAACTAGAAGACAGTGGGACTAAATTTAAAAAAAAAAAAAAAGATTGGCTAGCCATTCAAAAGCTACAGAGAGCAAGTGGTAAAACTTTCTAAACTCTAACTAGGCCTCTTCATTGGGAAGTTTCGGCACTGGGCAGAGGTGAGCCTCTGCCTTCCATTCCTTTGAGAAGAATGGAGATAGCCCTTGTCGATACACAGCACCTTTCTCTGCAAAGACATCCTTGATTGAGTTGGAAGCCTGGCTGCTTTCCTGCCCTTGATGGCAGGGTCCCCTTGACTCTCGGTAACCTTCTCAGCATCTCGCTCGACATGATCAATAGCTTTCCATTAATGCTTTGGGCCTGGAGGAAGCAGAACAGATGAGAGAAGGTGAGTGGGGTGATGGATACTTCAGAATCACCCAAAGGTAAATGGTGATTTCATATATAGGATTCAGGAGAGAGATTCTCTCTAAAGGTACACATTGTCTCAAGATGGGTGAGTGACTGCCTTGCTCTCTGAAGAGGACTGAATCGACTGTGAGCATTTGGAGAATTAACCTGTTTCTGCCTTCCTTTCCACAAAGAAGAAAATGTCCTCAAGACAAATCTTTCCTAGGAGAACTTACCACAGTAACTGAATGTGTGCAATGGCTTTCCTCCCAAAGCTCATGGTTTTGTTTTTGTGCTGTTTATCATCCTGCAAAACGTGGGAGATAGAACTGGATGGTATAGTGATTTCTCATGAGAAGACAGTGGTGGGATTAAATAAGGGGCAGGTTTTACATGCCAGCCTCTCTGCCATGCCTGCTTGGGTGTTTCTCATTTGGAAAATGTGCTCGGTTGTTTAGGAACGTGCAGAGCAGGCATCCAATTGCAGCGATGCTGTAGACCAGCCGGACTGAGAGCCCTGGGCCTGTGAAAATCCCAGCAGACAGAACAGCAACGGGGAAGTGGCTCTTAGGGAAAATGCAAACAATCATGTTCTATTTCTCTAGCTGGGGACCCCCTTGAGCTGAGCCCGAGAGCAGGGTTTTCAAATAGCATTTTAGGGACCCACGCTTCCTTCCTTCTTCTCACCGTATCTCCCTAATAAAGCCATGGTCCCTTTCCATTGCTTATTTATTCTTCATATGCTGCAGTTTATAAGATTATATAGGCCCTGCATTGTAATAGGCTCTCTGAAAAACAGCTTTCGTTTATGAATGATCAAAGTACAGCTGACCCCTGAACAACAAGGGTTTGACCCACATAGGTCCACTTACAAGAACATTTTCTTTGCTTCTGCTACACCTGAGATGGAAAGACTGACCCCTCTGCTTCCTTTTCCTCTTCAGCCTACTCAGCATGAAGATAACGAGGATGAAGGCCTTCATGATGATCCACTTCCACTGAATGAATAGTAAATATATTTTCTCCTGCTTATGCATTTCTCAAATAACATTTTCTTTTTTTCTAGCTTACTTTTTTATAAGAATACAGTATGAAATATGTAACATACAAAAACATAAGTGTTAAGTGAAGGCTTATGTTATCTGCAAGGCTTCCAATCAATGGTTAGCTATTAGCAGTTAAGATTTTAGGGAGTCAAAAGTTGCACACAGATTTTCAACTGTGCCCTTTACCCTGGTGTTGTTTAAGGGTCACTTGTCATACATGAACACCATGAGAAAAATCAAAGGCTGCGAAGGGGCTTATAGTGCCGGCCAGTAGAAACGTCCCCCGTCACCAGTCATCACTCAGCCCCTCCTCACAGAGGCAATGACTGTCACCTATTAGTTTATCACCTTTAGAGATTATTTATTCTCTTTCTCCTGGGATCATCTTCTCTTTCCACCTCTTTCTCTCTCCATCCTTTAAAAAGAGTCTTTTGCTTAGTTACAGGAATGAAGTGATTACATTATTACAAGGAGTTGAATATCTTGCACATCAGTCACGTGGAATATTATAATTAAATTTTCCCTAACAGCTGTTGTTTTTTCTTCAAGTTTCTAGTTGGCTTTCTTTTTTTCTGTGTATTGTTTGCTCTGAATACAACCTATATTATTCCAAATCTTTAAGGATATTTCAAACCCAAACCATCCCCTCGTTCCTTCCCCTTTCCCCGTTCTTCCATGTGGCTCTCCCTTTGATGACTGATCCACCACTAATTCTCTTAGTTGAGCTGCTTGAGGGAAGCAGCATACCTACTCCTCGGTATAGACCCCTTGTCATCGCCTTCTCTGCCACTGACTGGACATTCATTAAATATTTGATGACGAGTGAATCACTATATTTCCAGAGTGATGAACAAATGAATTTAGGCTTTATAGGCTTGAGTGAGATTACTTTCAGGTGTTAACTGTGATATATAATTTTAAAAATCCAGCAATTTTCTTTCTTTCTTTTTTTAAAGCACAGGTCAAGTAGAAAAATCCACCAATTTTCTTTCTCATTGTCTTTACCTTTTACTCTTGAGTTCACCAGGCAAATATTTATACGTTCCCAAGAATAATCTGAATTGAAAGTAGAAAATGGGTTAAGCATTGTCAGTCACATAAAAATATTAGTAAGGATTACTGAAGTCTAGATGAGAATCAGCTGTTGCTAGATCAATAATTTAACATACTGTTTACCCACCAGAGCTAACGACTACGTATTTACTTATTATGACCTTGTATTTCTCCTTGGCATGATTACCATGTGAAATCCACATGAAATTTCTGCGTTACCTGGAATTTTCCTCCCATCAGCTCTCACTGCCCTCTCACAACACACATGCCTAGATCATGCTTACCTTCTCCTACAGCTCAGCTCAGTCATCCCCGACCAGGCCATTTCTCTTTATTTTATGCTCTCACAACATCATGTAGCGCTTATGGCCATCGTCATTGAATTTTGTTCCGAGTGATTCTTTGATTAATGACTGTCTCCCCCAACTAGACTGTGAACTTCCCAAGTGTGGGATTCCTTTTGCTTCATCTCCAGCATTCGTCCTGAAATGTGGCACGTAGTGAATGCTCAATTATGCCATTAAAAACCTTCCTCTATGATTGAATTTTTCTTGAGTAAGTGTTCTATGACTTTAAACTAGAAATTTTCTTTTGGAATGTATTTTTCAAAAGTTGACTACTGGGCTGGATGAGGCAGTGGGATTGGGAAATCTCATCAGTGAGTTATTGAGAGATCCAGGTCATTTCATTACTTTTTTTTTT
>NW_003852435.1:1186060-1202065 GCF_000181295.1 Otolemur garnettii
ATGAGTTCATTTTAAATAAATACTTTATCTGTCATCACGAGTATTTATCTTTCCACTTAAGTGAATTTTCTAGATACCTAAAAAATGACTTACCCCACTGAGTACTGAAACATTTTTTATATGCACTATTTTCAACAAAATATTTTAATATTTCCAGTTACACACACAGATCTTTTTGCCTTTTTTGAAGGAGTTACATTGGTCTCAAGCTCTTTGCTGGGGACTTTGTCACTGACATTAAAGTAAAATTTACTTATGATTTATTTTCATCAATCATTGGTTGGTACAATAGATTGGTAGAGCAACTGGTTAGATAAAAAGACCTTGAATTTTTTCTTAATGCAAGAAATCAAATATTGAGGAAATGCTAAAAGAATACTTGCAAAATAGATGTAAAGTAGTAAAAAAAAATTAACAATATAAGGAACGTATGCGTAACCACAACCCTGCTTTCAAAACTGAACATTTTAATGACTTCCTAAAACCTGGGGGTGCTGTTCTGATCCTTCTCTTTGTCCTTCCCCTTAGATACAACCACTATTCTGAATTTTGTATTCATGGTGTCTTGCTATTTTTATGGCTCCAAAACGTGCATTTGCAGCCTGAATAATATATAATTTAATTTTGCATATTTTTTATTATTTATAAATTATATATTTATATCTATCATAGATAGTAGATATTTTTATTATTTGTACTATATTTGGCAACATGATTTTTTTTTTATCACTATGAAGTTCATGAAGTTATTCCTTGTCAGTGAGTAGTGCTGAAATCCATTTATTTCATTGATGTCCTCTGTGTCCATGTGCAAGAGTTTATCTTGAGTATGAATCTGGAAGTGAAATTGCTGAGTCATAGGTTATGTGCACCTTAGACTAGATAAAGCCAAAATGTTCACCAAAGCAGTTGTACAAATTTATGCTCCCAGCAGCAGAGTTTAAGCATTTCAGTTGTTCTACATTCTCTCTGGTGCTTGGTGTTGTCAAACCTTTAGTTTTTGCCAAGCTGGCAAGTGTGAAGTGGTATTTCATTACGGTTTTAATTTGCATTTCGCTGATTACTAATGAGGCTGAGCATTTTCCCCACATATTTATAGGCTATTCAAATTTCCTTTTCTGTGAAGTGCCTGTTCAAATATTCTGTCCGTTTCTGAATGAGTTTCATAGGCCATTCTTTTTGTGTTGATCTGTGGTTGGGATAGTATACATTACTAAGGTTAGGAGACCACTTATAGTGAAAGGTGCTACGTTATTTATGACTAAGAAAGAAAAACATTAACAATTGGGATGCAGTGTTGATGGTAAGATGCATCCTGATTAAAAAGATGCTAAACTATGAAAGAAATGTGCATTTTATAAAAATGAAATATTATACATTCTGGATAGTAACCTTTGCCAATTTAAGTGCATTTTGTTTCTTTACTTTTTTATATCGTCTCTTAATGCAAACCAGGACTTTTTATTTTTTTAATTAAATCATAGCTGTGTACATTAGTGCAGTCATGTGGTACAATGTTCTGGTTCTATATACAATCTGAAATATTTTCATCAAACTGGCCAACACAGCCTTCATGTCATTTTCTTAGTTATTGTGCCAAGACATTTATATTCTACATTTAGAAAGATTCACACGTACCCTTGTAGGATGAACCATAGGCGTGGTCCCACCAATGCAAACCAGTTCTTGACAGCACTTGTTACTGTCAGTTTTTTTGATCATTGCTATCCTAGATGGTGTGAAGGGTTATCTCATTGGGGTTTTGCGTTTCTTGTTGGCTGAGATAACGAGTATGCTTATATTTGTTCACTGGCCATTTGTATGTCTTCTTGGGAGACGTGTTTATCAGATCCGTTGCCTGTTTTAAAATTGGGTTGTTTGTCTTCTTATTAATGACTTGTAGGAGTTTTTCAGACTTTCTAGATACAAGTCCCTTATTAGATATGTGATTTGCAAATATTTTCTCTCGTATGGATTATCTTGTCACTTTCCTGATGGTGTTCTCTAAAGTGCAGAAGTTTTAATTTTGATGAAGCCCGCTTTATCTATTTTTTCTTTTTGTCATTGGTGCATTTGGTCTCACATCCTAAGCAGGTTTGGCCGAACCCATGAGCATGAAGATTTATGGCTTTTCAGTAAATGTCCTTCATCAGGCTAAGGAAATTTTTTTCTCTTCTGAAAACCTTTGGAAGTCTGTCAACAGCATTTTCTGCATTTATTAAGATAACCACATTGCTTCTTATTTCATCTTTGATTTGGTGAAATACATTAAATTGATTTTCTAAGATCAAATCAAACTTTCAGTCCTGGTATAAATCCAACTTGTTTGTGACATGTTATCTTTTTTCATAGGTTACTGGATTTGATTTGATAATGTTTTATTTAGGATTTTTGCATCTATGTTTATGAATGAGATTGAGTATGTAATTGTCTTTTCTCAAACTGTCCTTGCCAGTTAGAATTGAGGTTATGCTGCCAACCTCATAAATTGAATTGAAGAGTAGATCTTTTGGTCTTTTCTGGGGCAAAAGAGATTTTTGTGAGATTGAAATTATTTGTTCTTTAAATGTTTGGTGGAACTTGCTGGCAAGAGCCTCATGTTTTTTTTTTTTTTTTTTTAACCCCCATGGGAAGATTTTAAAATGCTGATTTAAGTTTCCTAAAAGGGGTTTTAAGAATTTTCAAGTTTTCTATTTCCAGAAAATTTTCTAGGAATTTGTCCATCTCATCTAAGTGTTCAAATTTATTTGGCCTAGAGTTGTTCATAATGTTCTTTTTCTTTTTAAAAATATCTGTTGTGTGCAGATATCTTCTTTTTCATTCCTAAGAATATATATTAATGCCTTGTTTTTCTCTTATTCAGTATTGCTTGCTCTTTGTCAATATTATCGTTCTTTTCAAAAGCCCAACTTTTGGCTTTGTTAATGATCTCTCTTGTACAACTCTCCCAGTGATGAACTCCGGGCTCCAATAGAACCTCTGTACATTGACCTCTCAAGGGACTGTCACAAACTGATCAACATAGGGAGGAGGTTGACATAAGGAACTAGGCCTACTGTAATGATATGCACATGTGGAGTATGTCTGGTCTATGAAAATTAGGTCAACGTAAGGAAGGAGTTGATATAGGGAGGTGGTCAACTATGCAGGTTCTACTGTATCTGTTTTCCCAAGCAATGTCACAGTGTGCATCCTAGAACATGTCTTCTTATAGATCTATGTAGGCATGTGTGCACAGGAACAGAATTTCTAGGCCATAGGAATGCCATGTATCTAGTTTGGAAAAGTAGGACTGATTTCTCTCATTGGTCTGTAGCTTCTCCAGCAGTGGGTGCAGGTTCCTATGTCCCCACCCCCCACCCATTACTTGAATTCATCTACCTTTCCCATTTTAGCAGTCTATAGATCCAAAATGATAAGCATTCTTGTTTTAATTTGTGTTCTCTGACCACCAATGTTTTGGCACACTTTATCACCTGCTACTTGCCTTTTTGAAGTGTTCTGTACATTGCCTGGTCATATGCCTTGCCTTTTTTTTTTTTTTATTTTTTGTAGTTTCCATCTTTTGCTAATTTGCAGGCATTTCTTGCATATCGTGCATGTTAGTCTTTTGTCATTTTAGACATTGCAAATATCTTTTCCCATTCTGTTAGCTGTTTATAAATTTTTCTCATGGTGAGTATTGCCAAACAGAAATCCTTACGTTTGATGTAATCAAATTCGTCAATTCTTTTGCCTAATGATTTATACTTCTGAAGTTTTGGTTAAGAAAGCTTTTTTAAACACTGGATGACAAGAGAAATCTATATTTTCTTCTAGAAACTTTATCCTTTTACCTTTTAAATTTATGTCTTTAATTTGTCTAGAGTTTATCTTTGTGTGAGGAAGGCATCCAGCTTATTTTCTAGTTTTCCTTATAGTATCTACTAAATCTTCTGTTTCTCCTCACTAATTTTTGATGTCACCTGTATTGCATACTAGGTTTTTATATATGTATGAATCTCTCTCTGAATTTCTTGACTCAAAACCACATTGTCATTACGATGCTGATTTTTTTAAAATTTAAATCCAGTAGTGTCCTAAATCTGGTAGATCAAATGTTCCACCCCTCCTTCAAGATCAACTTAACCTTGCATAAGCATTTATTTCTTTACATACATTTTAGATTAAGTTTTTTGAACATTTAAGAAAATCCAAATGAAATTTTGATTGGTATTGAATTGAATTTATAGGTTAATTTGGGAGCAAACTGAGTTTATAAAAATTAAAAATTTCTATTCATCAGACTGCTTATATCTGACAAAATACTCATACTCAGAATATATTAAAAACTCCTATCAATCAGCAGTAAAAAGAAAAACAACCATTAAAAATGTGCAACGTACTTAATAGACATTTTACAAAAAAACAAAAAAGAATAAGCACATGAAATTGCTTACCCAAGAGAAATGCAAATGTGTGTGACCAAAAATTTTGTACAAGAATGTTTATTGTACCCTTCTTTAGAAAAATCCCAATTGGAAAAAACCCATAGGAGAATAAACAAGTTATTTATATGTATCATGTTTCCCTGAAAATAAGACCTACCCCAAAAATAACCTAGCAGGATTTCTATGCATTTGTTAAATATAAGCCCTACCCTGATAATAAGACCTACTGATGGGTGTGGCCATGCATTTCTGCGCAGAGAGGAAGACATCCCCTGAAAATAAGTCCTAGTGTGTCGTCTTGAGAAAAAATAAATATAAGACAATGTCTTATTTTTGGGGGAAACACGGTATGTATAGTGTGACATTACTCAGCAACAAAGTCGACACAGTGATGATAATATAGCATAGATGAATCTCAAAAACGTTACCTTGAGCAAAGAAATCCAAACACAAAGTAATTTACATAATTATAATTGTATGAAGCTTGGTAACAAATAGAACTAATCTAGGATTATGGAAATCAAAGCAGTGGTTGTCTCTAGGGGAGGGGATATTGACAGGAAGAGGCATGAAGGTACTTTCTCGGATGAGAGAAATTGTCTCCATTTTGTTTGGGTGGTGGTTATGTGATTGCATACAACTGTCAAAATTTATTCCAATGGATATTTGAGATCTTTTAAAATATAAATTGTACCTTAATCCTCTTCCCTCCTTCACCCACTTGGAGGAAAAAACAGTTGCAGTAGGTGATTGAAGTGTCGTGAGGGACCAGGAACCCAGTTTCTCTCTCTTCTTGCTCTACCATGCAGCAAGGTATTTTTAAAAATGTATTTTATACCTTCAGTGTGTGTTTAGAGTTAATCACATTTTTTATATTTTATTTTCTCACCATTTTCTTCTATATGTGTACTATGAGATACCTCATTTGAGATAACATACATTTTTTTCTTGATTGAATTATATTCTTTTGGATTCATTTAGGTGGGAATCTATTGCGGCACACTTATTTTGGTTTGAAAATTTGCCTTTGTCCTGAACAATATTTTTTGCTGGATATACAGCTCTAGGTTGCTTGTTATTTCCTCTTAATGCATTGTGATACTCTCCTGCTGCTCCTGAGAGGGGTCAGCTGTTTGTTAAGTAGTTGCTCCTTCGAGGGCAACTTATCTATTCTTTCATCTTTGTGTTTTGGTGTTCTGGGGTTTCAACTATGATGTGTCAAGGTATGAATTTTATTTTTTTACTTACCTTATTGCTTGGGATTTTTTAGGATGTTTTGAATCTGAGGTGGATATTGTTAATCAGTTCTAGAAGATTCTTAGCATTTTGTCTTGATTATTGATTGCCTCCATTTCATTTACTTTCTCTTTTCTTCTGTAATCCTAATTGAGCATATAACAGACCACTCCCTTCTGTCTCCTCTCTTCCTTAATGTCCTTTTTTCTCTCTCTGGTCTGAAATTCAGATAATTCCTGAAGATTTATTCATCATTAATGATATTATTAGCTATGTCTAATCTGCTGTAAAAGCTATCTACTATGTTTTAGTTTCACATATATTTTTCCTTTCTAAAAGTTTTATATTCTTTGTTTTCCCAAATGAGTTTGGGCACTTAGTTTCCTGTCTGTTATTCTTATTTTTAGCTCTTTTTTATTTTTATTTTACATCCTGTGTCTTATTATTTCAGTATTCCAAGTTTTTCTAAAACTGATTCTGTCAATAATTGTTTCTCTAGGCTCTTGTTCCAAGTGCCTCATTTCCTTGTATGTTTAGTGATTATTATTATTACTATTTTCCTACCATGAGATCCTATTTTTTAGAACTTTTATTGGTTAGAATTCTTTTTTTTTTTAGACGGAGTCTCACTTTGTCGCCCTCAGGACAGTGTCATGGCATCACAGCTCACAGCAACCTCAAGCTCAAGCTCTTGGGCTTAAGTGATTCTCTTGCCTCAGCCTCCCAAGTAGCTGGGACAGGCCCCTGCCACAATGCCCGGCTATTTTTTGTTGCAGTTGTCATTGTTGTTTCACTGGCCCAGGCTGAGTTTGAACCCACCAGCCTCCGTGTATGTGGCTGGCACTGTAACCACTGTGCTATGGCGCCGAGCTGTAGTTAGAATTCTTTAAAGGCTGAGTCTAAGGTTGGGTCTTCATGACAATCCTTATATTTGTTTTAACCAGGCACCTGGGACACCACTCACCTGGGACCACTTTAAACTAACATCTTGGCTTAAGGTACAGTGAACTTGGGCTGAAAAGCTGTGGAAGGGTAAACTTTTGGTTACAAATTCTGAAGGGAATTTTCTTTTATTCTCTTTCTGTGCCAAGGTTTAAAACAGACAAATTATTCTGCTGTCCCCTCAGGGGAGGGGTGAGTTTACTTCTATTTTATGTCTACATGGGTAATGTCAGCCTTTGGGGTCCTGGCTTTATAAGCGATACCTTACATCAGACTCTTAGCGTTTGGAGAGGCATTAGTCCTTATCCTCTGTACCTTTCGGTCCATCAGGCTGTGAAAACTGAAGCTTAAACTCAGCAGATTAAGCAAATGCCTTCAGGTGAAAGCTGCTTCCGTGCTCCATTGAGCCTTCCTGGATTCAATCTTTTAGTTACCTTCTGGTCTCTGAAAATGTATTACTTTCTTGCTGGTTCTTTCTCACATTTACACAGATTTAAGAAAATATGTGTTTAGTATTTTTGTTTTTACCCAAAAGGGTTGATTGAGATAGCTAGTTTATCTGTCATCAGAAGCAGGGGTTCTGTATTTACGTTTTATCTCATCCTTATAAAAATATCTATTTTATGTTTAGGTTTTAAAATGCATTTGAAATATTAACGCAGCTGTCCACACATTTAGTTTGTAAATGAATAAATGTAAACTTATCAGGCATGTAGGCTCAAGAACGTTTATGGCTGGATTTTGTAATTTAAAAAGCTTGAGTCACAACATGGACCATCTCCATGCCCACGGATGTGGTACCATGCCAGCAGGGAGGCTTGCAAGGCCTCCAACCTCCTGGGAGATCGAGGCTTCTTTCTTCTTTTCCTATTGTAGGGTAGAGGCCAGGAAAACTGTGCAAATGTGACTGGTTATTTCTGATTTCCTGAAAGCGTCTTGCGAGCTTTCTGGAAGGAGGGTTTACTTCTTATTTGAGGTGATGGCTGGTCTGTGTTATCCTGCGTGTCCAATAGCGCAAGGGAAGCCGCAATGTTGATGATAAATGGCCTGGCTGCTTGGAAGTGATGCCTTGTGTTAGTCCATTTTGTTCTGCCTTAAAGGGATGCCTGAGGCTGGTTAATTTTTAAAGAAAATAGATTCATTTGGCTCGTGGTCCTGAAGACTGTACAAGCAGTGTGGCACCAGCATCTGCTTCTGGTGAGGGCTTCAGGGAGCTTCCAATTAAGGTGGAAGGTGAAGAGGGAGCAGGCTTGTCACATGGCCAGAGAAAGAGCAAAAGGTGGGGGGAGGGTCTAGGTCTTTCAAACAACCGGTTGTCTTTCATGAACTAATACTGTGGGGAGGGACCAAGCCATTGGTGAGGGATCCACTCCAGTGGAACTCAAACATCTCCCACCAGCCCCCACCTCCAGCACTGGGGATTGAATTTCAACATGAGATTTGAAGGTGACAAACTGTGCCATACCATACCCTGCAGAAAGCCAGCAGTTCTGTGTGCTGTGTCTCGCACCTCCTCCAGTGCTCTGTGCCTGGCTGGTTTTACCTGAGACAAACCAATTTCATGCTCAAGAGTTTATATTGGAGCTTAGACTTCTGACGGAGAAATACTTGCTTTTGCTTGACTGATAGGACTTTGGCACGTTTTACCAGTTGTTGGCTAATGTCCTGGCTGGGAAGAGCAATAATCTCATTAATGAATTATCTCTTACTTACAAGACAAACTGGACTCATTTGTTTCCTTAAAGAAATAGTGTCATTGATTAAATGTAGCCATTAGTGACCACCAATAAATGCATCTATTCAACCTTCAAGGATGTTTGACATTTGCATTTTACGCTACGAAGCAAAATAGACAGTTCTCTGGATCTGTTTCCAAGTTGTCTTCAGTATGGCCTCACCATTTTAAATAACAACAATAAGAAAAGAAATGATTTACATATACTTGGATTGAACAAATATACAGATAACTTATAACTCTTAAATCGGGAGCAGTGCTAACTTTTGGCTAAATTAGATGCAGAGTCTACGGTAGTGATTAGGTTATTGAAGATATAATTCACAAGGCTGGTGATATCCAAGGTAATGAGTCTGACTACACAAAGCACTGGACCAAAGCTGTGAGCCAAAATGGAATCCATCACACCATTTCAGGAACCTAAACTCAAAGTCAAATGCTAATTTTTACAAAAAGCTGTTGAAGTTTTTTTAAAAAGTTGACTGAACTAGGTTGAATGAAATCCAAACCTATGCATTATTAAAAGAATTGAATTGGCTATCAAAATATCAGACTGGAATTAAATCAGAATTTCTCATGTTCTTGATTATAGATAATAGGTTCCCCCTTTATAGAGGAAAGTGGACCTTTTGAGAGGGAATGGGCGTTGTGCTATCAGACAATGCAAAGATGGGATGTAGGTGATTAGCCTTGAGAAGGGAGGTACTAATGAGACGCGTCCAGAAGGACAATGTGCTCCTTGGCCCTTCCATGGTGGTGACTACCAAACTCTCAGTTCTTCTTCTCTTTTTTTTTTCTTTTCACTTTTTGAGACAGAGTCTCACTATGTTGTCCTGGCTAGAGTGCTGTGGCATCATAGCTCACAACAATGTCAAACTCTTGGGCTCAAACAATCCTCTTGCCTTAGCCTCCCAAGTAGCTGGGACTACAGGTGTCCACCACAATGCCCCACTAGTTTTTCTATTTTAGTAGAGACAGGATCTCCCTCTCACTCAGGCTCCTGAGTGCAAGCAATGAATCCACCCACCTTGGCCTTCCAGAGTGCTAGGATTACAGGCGTGAGCCCTGGTGCCCTGCCTGTCATTTATTTAGCATGCCATCTATGTGGCCATCTATTCTTCCTACAGGATATCTCTGGCGGAATTCAGGGTTAGTCATTGTAGCCTGGCTGGGGCTGACAATAAGGGGACCAAGTCCGCTGGATTGATGGTATCACAGGCCACTTATTTGGGGGCATAGAGCTACATCCTGCTGGTTGTCCCTTTCATGAATGGCTGAGGAAACGTTTGCAAATGACATGGCTGCAGAACCCCCACCAGCTGTGCTGTCTTTTCTGGGTGAGCCTGATTGCTTTTGGCTCTACCCAGTGCAGTGTTTTCCATCCAATCAGTCTTTCCTCCGTGCGGGTATTTATTATGTGCCATTTTGAAAATAAAAGGGACGCGGAGCAATCATCCAGCAAAACCATAAAACATTTTATTATCCGAGACGGTGAGGGGACAGGTTTGACATACAACACTGGGAGCGGCGATGGCCGAACAATGTGGTACTAAAGCGTGATTTAATGAGGCTTGCAGGATTTAGTTCGTCAGAAAAGTTCCACTCTGTCTTGGGCTTAGAAGAAGCTGAGCTGACGCAGTCATCTGACCCAGGAGCATCTCACCGGCTAGGCCTCAGCCAGCAGCCCCTGTTTGTCCTGCAGACCCAGACTACCATTGTCAGGGAGATTTTGACTAGAAACTTCTGACTGATTTAGTGGACCCCAAACTTGGCATAGCTTCGCAGAGGCTTCCGTTTTACAAGGCCAGCAGTTAATCTAACAACAACCCAAATTCATTTCCTTCTGTACTCATTGATTGCCAGCTGAGAGCTGGATGTCGTCAAGTTCATTTTTCAAAAAATCCCATTTCACTGGAATTGAGGCCCTTTGCCCTCTGATACATGGCACTGTGCCATCTTGGGCAGCACATTTTTGTTTTCCATTTTTCCAGA
This sequence comes from Otolemur garnettii, assembly GCF_000181295.1. Taxonomy (NCBI): domain Eukaryota; kingdom Metazoa; phylum Chordata; class Mammalia; order Primates; family Galagidae; genus Otolemur; species Otolemur garnettii. The sequence goes on from NW_003852435.1 coordinate 1,196,396, forward strand.
GGAAAAACTCATTAGCACATAGTGGCTGGTTATCAAGTCAATCATTGTCTCTGCATCAAATCATACACATCTTTTTGATGCAGCCAAACTAAATCTACCTGTTACTCTTCATTATTGTGTGGGCAGAACCTTAACCCTTGAGTTATGAATGTAAGACATACATAGACAACCTCAGGCATCATTTTGCTGTCTCCTTTATTGAAGTAGATGTGCTCACTGACTATCTAGTAACTATGGTAATGGCTTGGTCCCCTGGAGACTGAATGGGGATGTAGAAGGGTTGGAACACCCTGGTTACCGTCATGAAGCGGCTGATGAGGCACACATAAAGAGATGGATGACATTGCATTATTACATAAGCTAAGGGCTTCCGTGGAGATGGCCTTGGCCCAGGCTAATACAGTAGTTATTAACTGCTACTGCATCACGAAAGCTTTGAAAGAGATAAATGTTTAGGTCTCTGTTTCAGAGACCCCTATTCAACTGATCTGTGGAAAAGTGTGGGCAGTTGTGCTTGGAAAAACTCCGAGCTGATTCCAGTGCACTGCTAGGGCTGGGAACTGCTGGTTCGGAGAGAGATGGCTAGGTTTCTGGTTTGTCTGTTCTATTGAAGATTTAGGTTCTACTCTGGATTTCACCCCTCTCCAAATAAAAAGGGGCTTTTTTCTCTCTACTCCAATAACTCCTTGTATATATCTCAATTATAGCCTCACCACCTCCCCATAACAATGTCTTTACAAATTTATTCATCCTGCAAACCTGGGAGCCTCTCTGAGGGCCGGGTAGTTATCCTTTCATTTTCAGAACTCACTACAAAGAATATGCTCCGTACTTGTTTACAGAATGGAGAAGTGAAGGAACGAGCTGGGTGACCTTGAACAAGGTGCTTAAACTCTAGGACCTTTTGTCTCCCATAAAGATGGGAGAAGGGAGGGATTAAGCTATCTTTCCCTCACCTTGTAAGTACTCTGCATGGTTATGTTAGATGGAGATCCCCTCCCCTGAAGATTTTGAGTTGCTTTAGAATAAAAGTGTCATGCAAATTCTCAGCATTCTTTTGGGTACTTGACCCTGGAGTAATACCTTTGTTCTCTCATTTGATATGAGACACAGGTGAATTTTAATGAGATTAAAAGAGAGCTGCTACTGCTGGTGGAATGACTGTCTCCTGGTGGCATCTAAATGAGATGGCTGACTTTTAAAATCTCTGGAACATTACTAGGCCCTAGAGTGTGAGAAGGAAATAGCCATCTAGTTCCAAGGCTCCTGTAATGGCTTAGGGAAGGGGTGGAGGCCAGTGGTCTCCCCACAGTTTTTCTATTCCACGGGCATCATTGATCTCTAAATTATTACTCTATTAAAACAATCTTTTCAAACCTGTTTGCAAACACATTTATTTATTTTGGGGGAAGTTCATGAGTGAGGAGGCTAGTATTAATATTTCTAAGAGCAGGTTTAAGGCACTAGAATTTTCAAGAGACCTGTGGTTAGGACTCCTCTGCAGTGACAAATTAACTATTGATGTCTTTTTCTTTTCTATGAATTAGCTTAACTGCATTTACAAGTAGCTCCGTCACTTTTGTCTTACCGCAGCCTTCAGTGTGAGAAAAATTAGCACTCAAAGTTGGAAGCCACATATACTAGATTACAGGAAGGCTTCTGCTTCTCAGAAAGCATGTTGGCCATTTAGGTGCTGTAAATTTTGTGCAATGGGTTTCTGAAATCCAGGCTCATTTGTTTATCTGGGGTTTAGAGCCTGGAGACGAGCCCTGTGCAACGTCCCCATCTCTCTGAAGGCTGAGCTGAGTGCTGACCTCTCTCAACCGTTGCTCAGAAGGAACAGACCTCCTGCCTTATATTTAATTAGCAGATTTTCTCCTTTGAGATCAAAATGTCTTTTAAAAAATTTTCAAGTGGGAAAACTAAGGCCTAAGGACATCAAAGGTCACCCTTTAAGTTGTTTTATCTTTCTAGAGTGGGTCTTTTCCCTTGGTGCCTCTTGCCTATTTATTTTGGAAAAAAAAAACCCGTGAATTTAGACTGTCATTAGGGAAATTGGTATTATTTAAAGGTAAGTTAAATATTCCCCTCTTCTAACCTGCTCTGGGGAGAGAACAAAGGAAGTGTCACATGATGGTGGTTCACAGAAAGGTGTTTTTTCCTTTTTTCCTGGTGTAAATGGTAACTGTGTCATGATGAAGGCAGGTTTTGTCAAGACAGCAGGGCATAATCAGTGACAGTAATTTTCAAGGACTTTGGAATAAGCTGTGTGGTTGAGCGTAAGTCAGTCCCCAAAGCATCAGGCTGGAGTCAGTTCCTAACATCACGGCACTTCAACTTCTACCTATAAAGCAGGGCAATTCTGCATGTCAAATCCTGAATTTAAATGGATGTGAAGCTCGGTTGAAGAAACCTCACTCCTCTTTGCAGCCACAGCTGGGCAGCCACCAGAGAGTTTTCAGGCTAGACATGTTTTTCTCCAACATCTGTCAGCTTAGCTAAATCAGAGCTCCAAATGAACAGTGTAATACCCAAGATCATTATCTGGATTTGTGACACTCCCTCCCACTTCTCCCTAGGGGATTTGGGATTCAAAATGAAAAACAACATTTGTAGGAGATCAGGTGGGGTGAGGATTTTCATCTTTATTATTATTACTAACTAATAACACATTTTCATTAACATGGTTTTAATAGTATGGAACAAGAGAAATGAAACCTGCCCCCCTTCCACATCAACATGCTCCCCGGTGCCTTTTGCATAAGGTGCTGTATCTGCGACTCATTCAATCCAAGATAAGCCTATTAATTAAGCCAGAGTCTACAGGTGCGGTCTCCACAGCTGTAATTTTCCACTCCGAGCTAACCCAAAACTTGCAGATGGTCTTGAGGTTTAGCACATTTTTCGCCACATCGAAAAGATGTGGTCTGTGCTCCAGGTAGAAGGAGAGAGTTAAACCACTAATCAAGTCAACAAATATTTATTGAGTGCCTACTCCATGCTCAGCGAGGTGCTGGTGGCACAGCAGATGCGTCGTGAGGAGAGCTCTCACTTTTAATGAGGAAACATGACTCACATTTCCAAGCAAACTGACAATGTGGACAGAGCCCGGCAACTAGAATGAGGCTGACCTGGTTTAGAAATCTAGGTCCACAGCTTAAAAATGGTATGACTTTGGAAATTTCATTGCACATTGTAGATACTTCATTTCTTTATAATAAAATAGGGATATTAACTCCTTTAGAATTGTTATGAATATAACAATAGGCTCCTTTAGAATTGTTATTCGGTATAACATTTATAGAAGATCTGCCACATTGGAGGCACTCCAAGAATAGTATTCTAAGATGCTATATTATATAGTATATTATAATTTAGCCCTTGGTAGTGGTTATATATATTCTTAGAGTGGTTATATATATGATCAGGGGTGGGAGAGAGTAGTGTCAGCTGGAATAGATTGGGTAACTCTTGGGCATAATCAGGGTAGTACATAGGAATGACAGATTCAAATTGACGGAAGAGATCTTAGAGCTTAACTGGTCCAACCAACTCCTTCTAAATACAGAAACAGAGGCTCAGATAAGTTCACTTGCCCAAACTCTCAATAATTTGGGAGGAGGTAGCAGGTTGGACTAGACATGTTGCCCTGCTTTGGGAGATGGTGCTATATAGTGTGGTGAGTCCCATATGTGGCAGAGTATCAGACTATTTCACGAGCTTATAAAAAGCTGATTTTCAAGAGTCTGATTCAGGGGGCTTAGAATGAGGCTCAGAATATTTTTTTCTCAGTGCATTCCTGGCCAGCTGATTAGCCTATTGGTATGATAGAAAGAGCCCTAACCTGGGAGTCACAGTCTTGGTAATTGCCTGGCCTGGCTGTGTGGCTGGTGCAAGCCAATCTGTCTCTTATCAGTTGTCTCATCTATTGGTTGAGATTCTATTCACCTCCATATCTCATAATTACTTTATTATATAACAACATTTCAGCTCAGACTGGAATTCAAGCTTGAAAAAGATCTGGCTTGGAGGTGAGAAAAGGGCTTGCATGAGTGGTAGAAGGAAGATGAGACTGTGTGGCCTGGCTGGGGAGGAGATTCCTTTCAGGGGAGGAGAAGGAGACTTGGTCCCACAGTTAGAGGAGGATTTCTGTTTGCAGGGTTCTATGAGATAGGTATAGGTTTTAGAAGGCCACATCCCAATTGGTGTTTTATGGAACATTAGGACTTTGAGATGCTCTGTTCTTTGTGTTAATAAATGTGGAAGATGCTGTATATTATATCATGGTCTAGGAGATTCATAATCCATACTGAAGGTTCTAGGGTGTCTGCTTAACTTTCCTTAGTCTAAAATGTTTTAAATTTACTTGGCCATAGAGCACGTAAAAACAACTATTAATTAATGTTCCATGGAACACATTTGGGAAATGCTATTACAGAAAACAGGGAGTCATTATAAGTTCTGTGCTCAGTTTCAGAGAACTTTTAGAGGAACTTGGGGAAGTGATCATTAGAAAAAGTGCTTAAGGAGAACAGGAAATGAACTGAAATTTCTCAGCTTAGAAAAGAGAAGCTGTATGTATTACATTTTTAGTTATGTGAATTGGTATAATGAGGGGTATGATTGATTGTTCTTCCTATTTGCTGAGCAGAAAACTAGAAGAAATGGGCTTAAGAGTTAGGCCTAGAGAGTTAGGAGGAAGAAAAAGGAAGATATGTCTGATAAGGGATATAAACTAGAATAGTTTATCTAGGAAAATAATGTAATTTTCAGAGCCTCATCCATTTTATGCACTAAAATCAGGAGGAGAGACTAAATACAACCCAAGAAGTTTCCTGTATTTTCTTGCCTGTCTTTTGATATGTAGGGACCCATATACTCACACGGGAGCCATACAGCACCCCAGAAGTCTCAGCAAAGATCCAGCAGCTTACAGAACCTTAGATAGAAAGAAAACTCAGTCTCTGACTTCCCACCAAAGCAGTTGTGTTTTCTGCAATAGTTCTTCCCCATGGGATTCAGGAATATGCCGGGAACAACTCCAATACTCAGGAAATCATTACTTTTCTAAGCAGTTCATTTCATTTATGGATGGCTTTAATTGTTAGAAAGCCAACCAATTTATTTTTATTTTTATTTACTTATATATTTTTGTGTGTGTGTGTGTGTTGCATCGCAAAGTATGCTCATTACTTTTTTCCTATTTGATAACCACTTAGATGTTTAGGGATAAATATTGTATCTGCACTAATCTTTCTCTAAGACAGATATTCCAAGTTCTTTAGCCCTTTCTCCAAAAATATGGTCTCTAGAACCTTCACCATCATCTATAAGTATTCCAGTTTGAGGAAGTTCTTACAACACTGTATAGGGAAATGCGTTGACCCTTATGAACCACAGCTGTGTTACGACTTCTTTTGCTCCGGGCAGAGTCTCAGTGTAGAGAGGCCGTGTGTGCAGGACAAGTCCCTGAGAGTTCACACTCCCTGGCAGATCCATTTTCTCTGTTTACATATAGGATCAAGAGGCCGCAGAAAGAAACCCACTCTAACATAAAAAAAGGCAGGTGAGTGCCGCTTGGGCAGGATAATAGATTTTCAGGAAAGGGCACTATGGGAAGGTGTTGAGAATTAGAAAGGGCTGGACCTGTAATTTCCCTAAGTCACTGAG
>NW_003852435.1:1202159-1236603 GCF_000181295.1 Otolemur garnettii
GGGGGTAGGTCAGGGGGACATCAGTACTGGGACCAGCCTCAAGGCCCTCAGACCTCACTAGCCTGGAAACCTGAGCCAGATTATCTTCATCTGTTCAATTCTTTCCTATTTCCAATAAAGAATGACATTAGTTTTTGTTTAGCAATTATGTCCCACAGTCGATGAAAATACTTCATTTTCTATTAAAATCACTATTAAATTCCTCCACACATTTCATCAAATTCTTTGAGCCCAAATGGAGGATTTTATATTTGTTCCTGCTACATTTAATTTTATGTATATGACTTTATTGGCATTTTTTAAATCGTGGTTTTTGAAGTGCTGGGGACTCCTCCTATCTTGGCATCATCTTTGCTTTTGATAAACAAGCCTTCCATTTGTTCCTCAAAACCTTTGAACAGGCCCATCAGAAAAGGGCCAGGGAGAGAGAGTTCGGTGGCATCATACTAGGGACTTAGCTTGAGTAAGACACCAGCCCTTTAATCAACTCTTTGAATCAAAATATCCAGCCAGCTATTCATTCACAGAGTAGGACTATTTGCCAGCCCGTGTTTCTTCATCTTGTTGACAGGGTAATCAAGAAGGCTATTGAAATGGTTGACTAAAATCAAGATACATTATGCAATGGCTTGATTATTTCTTTCTATGAATTTCTATTCATGGGAATCTGGGCTTGACGTGAAGCTGAAAGTGTACTGTACCTGACAAACACAGTGCTATTTCTGGGTCACATGGGTCCAGCCCTTCCTGTCACAGGCATGTCTACCAGTTCACTGTGTAACAAGCAACATCTGCCTTTGACGGCATCAAGTTCAAACTCTTTAAGCATTTACAAGGCCCCCGACAGACGGCTTACCTTTTCAGCTTTGTTTTTCTTTGTATTCTCTTCATGCTTCAGTTTTCTTAACAGTTTTTAAACCTCTGACTATTGACAGTCTCTCTCCTGCCCCCTTTACTTTGTTTGACTGGGTCCTACTCATCCTTCAGTTGTGATCCGACTTCCTCACGGAGGCCAGTCTCCATCCCCCCAGGCTGGGTCATTCCTGGGCCCTCATCTCATACAGCACCTGCAGCTCAGGGGTCCTCACCTGTGGGCTTTTTCTCCCCACTTGTTCAAAAACTCCTTGACAGCAGAGACTGTGCCTGGTACATAGCAGGTTCTCAATAAATCAATTCAAGAATTACAGGCTGTGAGCTTATAGGACACCAAGACACGTGTTGGAGGACTCTGAGAGATCTCGAGGTCCTTTGTCAATATTCAGTCTATGTCCTTGCGCAGGCCATTGCAGTCTGGGGCTTCCGTTTCCTTATCTGGGAAATGAAGACATGTGGCTATAAGGCGCTGGGCCATAAGGCAAAGAGCACTATCTGGAGGCAAGTAGCCCTGACCCGGATCTGCCAGGAGACTTGGGAGAGGCGTTCAAGCCATTTACTTCTCTGAGTCTCAGTTTCCTCATTAAATAAACAGGCAGAATTCTGTGTAGAGCATGAAAGTTGAGTCAGAGATGGACTGCTGTTGAGCAAGTTACTTTGTACCTCAGTTTCCTTACTTACAAATTCCTCATTACTTGGCAACATTCTGACGAAGATGAAATAAGCTAGCCCCAGCAGCTAGGGGAAAAGATAAAAACACAGGATATCAACTATGTGTTAAGTGCATTCCTAATCCCATAGCGTTTTATCCTCCCAACTACTGATAGGGTAGGGCTTATGAATCTCCAATTCATAGAAGGAGAGAATGACTCAAGGTCATGCTGTTTGTAAACGGCAGAACTGGCTTCCCAGTGGGACTCTCAGCCCACGCCAGCCCCTGCTTTGTTCAGCGCCCCCCTTGGGGCCTGGCACGAAGGCTTTCTGCACCACTCCAATCTCCGTCTAGCTCCAGGGCTGGCGCTAGGACAGGCTCTCCGGCCTGCAAGTGGAGCGGGGTCTGGCCGGAGCCTGCTGGTGCTGTTGGCACAGCTGGCTTGAAGCCCTGCTCATGCATCTCTCTGGAGTGGGAGAAGCAGGCACAGCGGCGTCCAGGCAGCGTGCATGGTTTATAAAAAGCCACTGAGAGCACCGTCCTGGGACTGCAGTCATTTATCCGCACTTTTTCCTTGTAAAATGTTACTGACTGTTTTACACCAAGGGCAGTTTATCCTGAATGGGATGTACGGGCATTCAATTCACCTCTACTTTTTGCCAACTCTGCTTTTTTCCCCTTGCTTCTGAAGTTATATATGGTTCTGAGAGAGGAAGCCATTTTCTATGTGAGGGGAAAAAAAGAGCTGATGGCTTTAAAGAGAAACCTTCCATCATAGGAAAGAACATTTGGTTGAAGAGATAATGCCTTTGTTTTTAGAAATGGAATCCTGCATCAGTGGTATGACATTCTTCGAAAATTGACCCTGTTTTTGGTCAGATGCTAGGAACTTTGCAGAGATGATCGGTATCAGTGTACCTTGCCAGGGTAAAATGGAGGATAGATACGATCAGCCCCATTTTTCAAATGGGGAAATTGAAGCTCAAAGAGGTTAAATCACTTGTTTGAGACTGAAATGGAAGGCTGTTGGGGCAAGCAATTTGCCCCAGCAGACCGATTAATGGAGAGCGAGAGAGACCCCTCCTCTGAGCTCAGTGGTTCCCTTTCCCACCCCAAACCCCCAGCCGTGTCGTGCACTTCTCCCCTAGTTTGTGGAAGTGGTCTTGTGCTGCTTCATTTGCAGATGAGACAGACTTTCTGTGACATTAAGCAATGGGCTGAAAGTCATACTTAGTTATTGCAAGGCAGGTCTCAAACCTAAACCTTCTGAGTCCGAGCTTGTTCACTTCCCCAGACCTTCCAGCTGCCTTCATTAGTATCCGCCACTCGCCTGCCCCGGCTTTTGCAGAGAATCTAAATATAATGAATTGCTCCTGCAGAATGCCAGGATATTTTAATTTATAGAAAAGAATAATGGGGTTCAGGTGAATGCCCTCTTCTGTATATTCTCTTTGGAAGGAGGCTTAGCTTTATTGTCCTTTCACTTCCCGTCAGTTCTAGCTAAAGTGATTCCATAATGACATATAAACCCAAACATGAGTAATTGATGGCAGCCTCAGGAGCTTGAGCAGGATAAAACCAGACCGACTAGAATCTCCAGGGTGAAGAATTAACATTTATTGGTTTAGTGAAATGAATTTATGTCCCAATAAAGCCAGTTACAGACTAGACAGTGATTTAATGAGGTGCCTTTTGTAAAAAGAACAAATATGAACTTCTGGGCCTGGGTTATGTTGTGACTAATATGTCACCTTCTAAACCAGTTTTACAGAGCAGTTCAGAAAAATCCACGATGTTCCCTTAGTCCATGAAATTGGTGCTTCACCCATTCTGTCGAGAGAGTTGAGAGTTGGAGGAGGGAATAGAGTCATTGCAAATGGTACCCTTGTTTATTACTCCCATGAGATCAGGACTCTGAGATCTCCTGGAAGCTTGTAGAATAAAAATTAGGACATGCCCCCGGATGCTGAATACAGATCTGCGTGACACGCTGTAAGTCTAGGGTGCCCTGAGTTTGTGGGAAGGGCAGAGAATAAAGATCCACGGTGCCTTTTCTGGGGTGGGGTTGTGGGCAGAAAAGGTGTCTTTGGCAACTACCCCTTGGTCATTGGTGCCCACATCCCCTGTTATAAGCCAAGTCAGTCCCCGCCTACTGCTGCTTTCTTTGCTTCTTCATCGAGGGAACTGAGGTAGCCTTTGGTAGGAAAATGCTCAGGCCCCAAACCTCAGTGCCCTCTTGGATTCTTCTCTTTCTTTTGTGTCCCATATCTAGTCCCTCAGAGTATCTCACAGGCGCTACTTTCAAAATACCTCCAGCGTCTGGCCACTTTTCACCATCCATCCTGCTACTTTCCCTGCTTCAGACTCTCCTGTCTCTTTGCCTGGGCAAGGTCAGCCGTGTCCTCATTGGTCTTCCTGCTTCAGTTCTTGCTTGAGTCTACCCCAACCCCTATCCACATGCATACAGTCTGACCTTAATGCCGCAGCTAGAGGGGGAGGCTCTTGAGATAAAAGTCAGATTCTGTCTCTTCTCTATTCCAACCTGACAGTGGCTTCCCATATCACACAGAGGAAAGCAAAAGCCTTTCCTGTGGCCGACAGAGCCTTGCATGATCAGGCCCTCTCTCTGACGCCCCTAATCTCTGACCTCATCCCTGAGCACCACGTCCCCAGCCCATCTGCCTTGCCATTTCTTGGAGGCAGCAGCACACTAACCTTAGTGCTCTGCCCACATCCCTCTCCCCACATCGATGTTCATGCAGCTCACTCCCTTACCAAGTTCACATTTGTTGCTCTCTCTTATCTTTTTGATGGAGTCCACTCTGACCACCCTATTTAACACCGTAACCCCCCGCCAACCTCCTGGTTATCATGACCCTTTATCCTGTTTTGAGTTTTACAGAGCATTTATTACCTTTAACCTGTTATCTAATTCACTTATTCATTTTGTTTATTATCTGAACTCTTCATTAGTATATACACCGTGCAAGGGCTGGAATCTGCCTGTTTTGTTTACAAACACAGCCCAAGAGTCTAGGACCATCCCTGGCACAGAGGAGGTGTGCAGTAAATGTGTGCTGAATGAATGAATGAACAAATGAATATGAAGTCTGCTGAAAGCCATTTAAAAATAGATTTAATCCTGAAGCGAGATCAAGACTAATTCAGTTGTGTTCTGATCTTTTGTCTGATCTTTTTGCAGCCTGATTTGTGTTACATGGTTTGTTTTTAACTCTGGAAAATCAGATAGCCAAATTGGGTTGAAGTTATATTTTATGTGTCTATAAAGCTTTGAGATCTTGTGCAAAAAAATTTCAATCAGATGAATGGGATTTTTATTTGAATAATTGCTGTCGCATCCTATCTTACTGGGTCATATTAGAAGTTTTGAAATTTGAAACTAAGCGAAACAGCATTAGGAAAAATGTAACCCCTTATAATGTCACCATTGGCACTGATAAAATATTTGAGCACCCACTGGGTGCAGAGCACTGGAAAAAACCCAAAGCTCATTAAATGTGTGGCACACACATCTGTGCTGCTGTGAGGCCAGATGTTCTACTTGTGGGAGTTTTATGTTTCCAGTACTTCTAAATAAGAGTATCAGATTTAATGCATTTAAATTAACTTTGTGAGGAGTGTCTGGAAAGTGTAAAATGTGGTCAACAGCGAATAAAGCAGAAAGTAGATTGGTTCAAGTGGAAATATCCTGTAGCACTTGGGATGATATTTTAAATTACACTTTATCAGGGAAAACGTAGATCATAGTTGTTACCCTAATTCACATTTCTATAGCACCATACAGCTTACAAAGCACTTGCTTATAATAGATCATCTCAAGTGTACAGTTTCTGGGAAAAGACTTGCCAAAATCATCATCTCTCTTGGCACAGTGACTGTGCAAGGTTTGGTTTTGTGGCTGGAGGCAAATGGTTCAATGCAAACAGAAGCCACCAGGAGGAGCTCACAATTCCACCTGTCAGTGGCAGTCATGATTGAGAGCATGCTCTCCATGACCATGCTGCCTGGTTTCAAATTCCATCTTACTTGCTATGACTCTTAGTGACTTAGTTCCACCATCTGTAAAATGGGGTTAGTAATAGCAGCTCTTTATGGGGCTACTATGAGGATCGACTAAGTTTATACATTGAGGGTGCTTTCAACAATTCCTGGCACCTGGGAAGGCTTCCATGCGCATCAGCTGCTATTATTAAGGAACCGCAAAAAGGCTTGTGTGTCCCTCCCTTTTCTGTTCAGAGTGTTGGAAATTTTCTGTTTGGAGTCTCTCCTTTGGATATATAATTCTTACCATTTTTTAGGGCCAGCACCTTATGAGAATCAGATGGAAATGCTGAACCCTTTCTCCAGGATGATTCACATATTCATGTGTATGCACAATTTTGCCTGTACTTTCAAGGTGTTTATAAATTCTTGCAGTCTAGTTCAAGAATTTCTAGGTTAGGATATTGTGTTTCCAGAAGGCCCAGATTAAATTGCCCCTTGTTGGGCCATCAAATTAAGCCACAGATGCCTGTGACCATACTCAGATGAGTTATTTGACCCATCACAACTAGAACATGGAGCAGTGGAAAGGCAGATTGGAGCAGTTTCTGGCACATCCCTGAGGGATATTCAAGAAGCAACTTGATGTAGATTGAGAAGACGCAGACAATGGCACAGATGTCTCCAGAGATCAGCTTTCCTGGTATAATCACTCTCCTGGGCACATGTCCACCCCACCTTCCAGCTACTTAGCTCTCAGCAGCAGAGTAAGTCTGATGCTCATTCCCCTTCTGCTCCCTGCCATGCTCAGAGTCCTTTCTCCCTGGGGGCAGCAAGCTGCAGAGAAGCCCTGATAGGGAGAGAGACTTCCCAGTGAAAACAAAGAAGGCAGGCACAGATCATAGCTGGGACTGGAGACTGATCTGAAAAAGGAGCTACACAGCAGAAGCAGAGCCGAGTAATTGGTTGTCAATATATGTATTTCAAAACACAGTCTCCAGGTATCCCAACTTCCCAGGGAGATAAAACAGAATCCTTCAGTATGAAAGCTTGTTATATCTCACAGAAAGCATGCTGGCACTTCCCGAGGACAGAGTGAGAAGATAGAGTGACAAGAGCTGCAGGACATGGGATTTCTTTGACACCATCTCCCATCACAGCTAGAGGGGTCTTTAGATTTCTGTTTTGTGTCCTTTCCTCTTCTGCAGCTTCTCAGGAGAGTGTAGGGTGGTCCAGTGATCAGCATTTGGTTTGTGGAGGTAGCTGCCCCATAGTTTAGGCTCAGATCCGCTTTGTGGAGGAAAATGCTGATTCTCCACGTTTTCTCTGCAGCTAAAAGAGGATAATAAAATCTTCTTTTTTCCTCTTGGGGACTTGGTGAAGATTAATTTACGCTGCCTATGAAGTGTTTTAAGCTCTGGCAGAGGAAGGTGCTGAGTATTATTTCTAAAGTTAGTTTCTTTAACCTATTCTGTGAAATAGAGATCTTCATTCATTAATTGGAGTCTGGGTGGGAGGCCTCCCATTCTCCAATGTGAAATGGCTGTGGGTGGTGGTAGTGGGGGTGTCATGTTGGAAATAGCAATCAGTTTAACTGGCTCACTTCAAATGAGAAGAAGGCTTTTCATGAACAGTGGGTGCTGGTTGAACACACTCGAGAGAGAGAGCAAATGCCACACAGGGCAGAATAGGCAGGGAACCCTCTGATGTTTCTTGTCTCAGAAGTTGGTGAGGATAGAATGGGACATTATGACTGAGACCTGCATAGACAGAGACCCCTAGATAGGAGTTTCCACCTGGCTTCCTAGAAGGCAGAGAGATAGACCAGGACACTTGGCTTGGAAGAGTCAACTTTCCTTCCTGCCAGGCCAATTGTCCTAGCTCAGCAGTGGGCTCATGGGTGGAGCATCTGTGTCCTAGGCTGTCTCAGTGTGGGATGGGGACCAGGTGAGGAAAGTCTTACCAGGGTTCCTTCTTTGACGGTCTTCCACACTTTCAGAGTGAAATGGAATGAGATGTTTATTCTGAACAGAGGACAAAGTGAGTCTTGAATTGAGAAATGTTCTTTCATTTAGTCACTTTCTGAATATTTATTGGGCATCTATAATTATTAATAGTTCTAAGAACAGGGTATACAGCTGTGATCAAGACAGTCGAGGTCTTGTTCGCAAGGAGCTTACAGGAAAGACAGTCAATTAACAAGTAAACAATGTGCTCTACTTGTCTACATCAGAATATAAGCTTTTCAAGGGTTTACATTTTTTGTTGTTGTTTTTTACAATCTGTTTTGTTCATTGCTGTATTCTCAGCACCTAGAGTAGGCTCTGATTGCTAGATATTGGGTGGTTAATAAGTACTTTGTGAATAAGTGAATGGAAAAGGTCAATTTGGATAATAGTAAGTACAATGACGGGGATGTACTGGAGTGCAGGTGAGAGGTGAATATGGAGAAGTAAGCAAGAGCTGGGCACTGTGCAGTCTTGCAGGCTTTGGTTGGAATCTGAGTAAGAGCGATGGGTTTTAAGCATAGGAAAGATGCAATTTGGCTTACATTTAAAAAAGATCATTCTGACTGTTGAGGGGGAACAGACAGGAACAAGGGAGAACAGAAGCGGGAGAGCCAGTGAAGAAGCTGTTTTGTGGTCCAGGCCAGAGGTGCTGATGTCCTGCCCCAGAAGGGCAGCCAAGGACATGGTGAGGGGAAGTGATCCAGTTCAGATGTGTTTTGAAGGTAGAAGTGGTGCTGGGATTCATTAACGGACTGAACGTGGAGATGATTCTAGGGGTTTGGGCCTGAGACAATAGATGTGAGATGTAAGATGTGAATATTAAGGTTTCCGAAAGGCTGGCTGCAGAGGTGGGTGGGATTGGTCAGGGAGGGAGTGGGAAATTCTAACATTAGTTCTTCTGGGATGTGTCTTGAGCACCTTCCCATTTTGGCCAGGCTTGTGGAGGGGTTTGCACATGAGAGGGATGGCTGAGATCCAAGCTTTGGATTCATGGTTTGTCAAAAGACCTTATCTTAGAAATATCTAAACTGATGGTTTTAACTGCTCTTCTTTGCTTTGAAAAGGCAAGGAATCTTTTTTTTCTAAGTCAAAACTTATAAGAAACCCATATGTAAGATAATTTAATTGTTCTCCTGACTACAAGTCCAGTTGTCTGTATTTGGCTACCCTTTCAGGCCTGTCCAGATGTTCCTTTAAATGTAGCAGAAATGTCTTGTTCCCACACCCTGGTGGATTGATGTTACAAATTCCACAGGGAGAGATTAATTCCTTTGACTTAACATTTCATTCTGCAAAACCCGAAGTCCACAGAGAAAAGTGTGTTAGGACATATTAAGCCTCATACTTCCTTTGAGACTTTGGTAAAACCAGATGTACATTCTTTCTTTGGAGTTGATTTTGATGAATGGATGAATGGTGGTTGGATCATGAAGATTCTAATGTGAGGAATGGGGAAAAGTTGGGAGAAATTCCCGCAATGAGGAGGGGGTTATACCCTAGTCTTGCTGACGCTTGTTTAATTTGTATTGTGTGGCCATTTTTGTCTTCTAGATTTGCACTTTTTACTTCATCTTCAGAAAACTTTCAATGCCTTAACTTCCTGTTGGTTTTAATAAATTTTACTGAAGCACTATATCCTCCATTCTCTATTCCTGTACAATAATTTATGTCCCAATAGTGGCAGATAATTAACAAAGGGCCTGGCCTCCTTTCCAGGTTCTTTCCAGGTGAGACACTCCTAAGGGCCAGCTCAACCCCTCTATGCCATCTCACCTTTCAGGTAGAGATAACCCAGGAGATTATTGGCAAGAACAGATAATGACAGTTTTGCTTGGTTAACTGTATCCTCCACCCCCATCTTAGGGACCTTCCCAGGCCCGGCTAGATGACTTTGCACATTATGGACTGGAGAGAGATCTTCTCCAGGAAACAGTTGCCGACCAGGT
The DNA here is from genome assembly GCF_000181295.1 of Otolemur garnettii. Classification (NCBI taxonomy): domain Eukaryota; kingdom Metazoa; phylum Chordata; class Mammalia; order Primates; family Galagidae; genus Otolemur; species Otolemur garnettii. Next base: position 1,211,642 of record NW_003852435.1, read on the forward strand.
GGTCACCTCACTCTGCTATTATAATACACACTTTGTGGGAAGGTAATAAAAGCTATAGGCATTTCTTCCAGCATACGAACATGGACACGTAATTGTGTGCTACTTTAAAGGCCCATGGAACCTTGGAAGCCCCATCTCTACAACCTCTAGGGGGGCCATGGAGACCAACTTAAAACCTCTGAAGGAACTCAGATCCTAGAGGTCCTCCCTGCCTTGAAGGCAGTCATGGATGATTGCCACCCACCTAGGCTGACACAGACCACAAAAAACAATGACTAAACATGGGAAAGTCCATTCATCTCTGGGCTTCAGATTCCTCAAACACAAGATGGAGATAGTAACCTTCCCTTACTTAGCTCACAGGATTATTGTGGACATCAAATGACTTTAAACTGTTGTGTGCTATTTGAGAATCAAAAATATAAAATGCCTCCGGGGGGTGGGGTAGGATTAGGCAAGTAATGTAAATCTGCTTATCAGGGCAAGATGTAAGCCAATACAGAATGGTGAGGCCTGTTGCAAACTGAAATGTGCATTTTGTAAAATTCAAATTTTGTGAAACATTGTGGAGCCTAGCAAAAACATCTGTGGGTTAAATTTGGCTTTGGTCTATAAGTATTAGATCCTTAAAAAATGTAAAGTAGAGCATTCTATTAGCTACTGTGTGGGGAGTCCAGATGTGACAACCAAGCCCATTTTTTATATGCCTAGAGTAGAAGGCTACTAACAGAGGGTGGTTTTCTCCCTTACCTATATCCCTGGTAGGCCTTCTAGGAAGTGAAATCCTAACCATTAGGATTTTGGAGAGAATAGGGTTAGAGAGTGAGGTTTAAGGGATTAATAATTTGAAAATTTCATTAGGATAAAAATATTATTTATAATGGAAAACCTATTGATTCTCTTTTGGCCCTTTAAGACAGTAATCAAAAACCTTTATAAATTATAATTATACCCTTGAGCCTTAATATTTCTGGTTGACTGCTATGTCTAAGGCCCCTTAGTAAGGGCTGGGATAACACAGATGAACACACTTTGGGCTCTGCCTTTAAAGGTATTTACAATCTAATGGGAGACTGGAAGGGCCAAGGTGGTGCCATTTTGTTCGCCACTGTATTACTGGCACCCCACAGCACCCAGAACATAGTGAACTTACTAAGTGGGTAGAGATAGGGATTTCCACCACCTCTGCAAAGTGAGACAAGTGCTGAGAGTAACGTCTGGCAGGGACTGTGTTTATCAGATTAGCTCTAGAAAGGAGCTGGAGATAGACATGGGGTAGGGAGCGGGTGGGGGGGTGATGAGGGATAAAGAGATGGTCTTGCTGAGGATACTCTCCTAACCCCAGCAGGTCTAGAAGCTTGGGGATGGGGTCTTTAAAGGAGGAGGATGTTAAAGGAGCAGTAGGAGCTGAGAAAGAGCTAGAACTGGGAGAAGCAGCCAGGGCAGAAGAGGTGGCAGGATGGCTCTGGAGCCCCAGTGGGGCTGGTGGTGGCCACTGAGAAGGGTTGTCCAGGTGGGTGTTCAGCCTGGGCTGGCAGCGGGTCCCTGGGGGTGGAGACCCTCCCTGAGGGGTCGCACTAGGCCAGTGGGAAGCCAAGTGTCCCAGGCAGCACTGGACAACTCTGTGACACCTGCAGTCGGCCTCATGAGAACATGTCTCAGATATAAGTTCCAGGCCTTTCTGGAAGCCCAGTGTTCTCATTCTGTCCCACACCTGACTGGGTTATCTCACAATTCTCTCCCAGATAATTTTAATAACCACAGGGTTTTATGTTGGTAATTCGCCCCTGATAACAGACCTGTTAATTATGTTCTTATCAAAGCCAGTTAGAGGAAGCCGGTTTGAAGGGAAAACAATGCTTTCAGGTGAAGCTTGGACTCTTTCCCAGGTGAGGAAAGTTGACTTAGTTCAAGGTCAGAACATCCTGTTAGAGTCTGAAGTGAGAATTTGAGCTTGACTCACAGGTCTGTGGTCAATTGTGGAGATTATTCCTGGTTCCCACAGTCTCACCTGTAACACGGATCCTCACCTCCCACTACGCCAACACTCAGCACAGGAACCCAGAGCATTTGCAGTTACTGAACATGCCTGATGTTTTCAGTCCGGGAAATAGCCACTTCTTTCATCTCTGAAAGCCTTGCTTTGCTCATCTTAAGAATGAGAACAATTGTAAGGTTATATATAGTGAGGAAGAATGGTGTGGTTGAAAGAGCATGGATGGGGGGGGTCTAACGGACAAAGTTTTAATTTCTTCTCTCCCATTTACCATGTTACTGCATGGTCTTGAGCTATTGATAACTTTTTCAGAGTCTCAGTATGCTCATCTGACAAAGATGCATATAATTAGACTGACTTTCATCTCGCACAGAGAAGACAATCGGAGAGTGTGTTTCCCTCCGTCCCTTCCTCACCCATGTGGCTTGTCCTGTCAGTCTTAGTTCCCTTGTGGATATACTACATTATAAGAAACTGGTTAACATATGGAGGTGGTCAATATGAGGAATTAGGCCTACTGACATGTGAATGTGGCGCATGTCTGGTCTGTGAAAATTAGGTCAACTTAATGAGGTGGTCAGTGTAGGGAGGTGGTCAGCTGTGGAGGTCCTACTGTATACTGGATTATTATTGTGAGTTGTTATGGAGTCTTACGCTCTCAGGTTCTCTGAGCTGTCAGGATGCTCCCACTCTCAGCCATACCTAGGCAGTTCTGCTATTCTCAGCCTGCCCTTTGCTACAAAATGATCACTACTCTCTCCCTCATCCCACTCCTCCAAACAGGCTGGCCTCCAGGAGGTGTTAGGAAGAAAGCAATCTGATGAAAGGAATTCATTACCAATGTGCTAACGAACAATCAGCCTTTAACTCTTACAGGAATATTTCCCTTACAGGAATGTTTGCATTTTCTAACAGAATTTCTGATCCGTGATAGAATCACCCTGGTAGAATTTCTGGCTGGAGGACAAAGGAAAAGTGTAGTGTCTCAGGCATTACGGAGGAGGTGATAAGGTGGAGGGGCAGAGTGGTGGTCAGGTTGCTCCATCATCTCTCTAGTTCTTTAGCAGCCCAGTTCCCTGTGGTGCTTCTACTGAAAGCTATCCCTGGGCAGTGTGGGAACAAAGAACACAGCTATTCCCGACCTAAATCTAGAGAGTGATGACCTCTCCGCACCCAAATGCTATCCCTTCAAAGATCTGAAGGATTAACATCTGGTCTGTTGTTAAAATTATGCTTTGGAATTTGCATGGCGCATTTTATTTTCAGAGTTCTTTTTATTCATTAATTAGTTATTCATTTATTTAATGCAGTTTTTAATTGTATGCTTATTCCATCTTGCAAAGGTGGAATTATTCAGAGGAACATTTAAAAGAAATTAACAGTATGACAGAGCTTATAATTGTGCTTTAATCTTAAATTAATATCCCTCCTGTTTTCACGTTACCAGGACAATTATCCTGAACGGTACCAGAAGCAGGAAATTATGTATTGCCCTATATATGGCATTCCCTCCCAGAGAGCACACCATTTATCACGGCTTTTTAATCTCCTCCGTGTGCAATGGAAGATAAAACATCTCAACAATATTTCAGTGTTTGGAGAAGATTAAAGAACCGGCAAACGTTCGTGTTTGTTTCATCCACTCCCTCTGCTGCGTCTAACTGGGTTGGAGTTCAGGTGGGTTTGGACACACTTTCAGGAATGTGGGTGTTTATTTGGTATTTCTGGGGATTCTCTGAAAATGTCACATAAGTAGCTCCATTTAGCAGGAGAAACTGGAAATATGTGGGTTTCTGTCAGTATTTCCCGGTACTTCCCTCTTTTCAGACTGGTGCTAGCCAGAATGTGCTGGTGACATTAGCAGAGGCGACAGTAAAGAGGATAAAGCCAGTGTTTAGGTCCCTGGGTGCCCAGGGGATTTCTTTTTCCTTCAAGAAGAGCCTCTGACTTTAGGTGACAGCCCCAACATTGAAGTGCTGCCCTATCTTGCTTGCTTTCAGGAAAGGCCAAAGAAGGATGCTCTGATCTCCTAGAGGAATAGTTTACTAGATACTGTATTAGGGTTCTCCAGAGAAACAGAACCAATAGGATGTGTGTGTGTGTGTGTGTGTGTGTATACACATGTACATGTGTATTTGGCTCACATAATGGTGGAGGCTGCGAAGTTCAGGGCAGGCTAGAAATTCTGGTTGAGTGTTGATGTTTCAGTCTTGAGTTGAAAGGTTGGAAACTCAGGCAGAATTTCTGTAGTGCTGTCTGGAGGCAGAAGTCCCTCTTTTTTGGGAAACCTCTCAGTCTTTGCTCTTAAAGCCTTCAACTGATTAGGTGAGGCCCACCCACATTATGCAGGGTAATCTGCTTTACTTGAAGTCAACTGATTGTACATGCTGATCACATCTGTGCAGCATCACCTGGCACCATTGTCTGGCCAAGTTGACACACAAAATCCACTGTCAGGGAGACCAGCATCCTGCTGACTGTGGAGTCCGCAGTGCTTCTTCACAGGACAGCAGTGGGCTCTGAGGTGTGCCTCCCACCCTGACCACGCCTAGTGAGCAGGGCCTGGTGGCAATTTCTTCTGTCACCCGAATTCCCTCCTTTGGAGAGACACGAGGTGTGGTCTTTGCAGGATGGCTGAGGTCTGAGAGTCTCTTCTTCGCTTTTGGCACTACTTCCTCTTGTCTTCTCCTGGCTCTCCTGACCTCCCCCTCTGACACACAGGGACTCTCCCCCAGCAGCATTTAGAAAGCATGCACAGGAGCGTTAACACACGTGCAGAAAAATGCACAAACCATGAATGCAGCTTGATGAATTTTTGCCCATTTCATCACGAGCATCCTCGTGTCACCAGCCCTAGACTGAGAAGCAGAGCATCACCACTCCCCAGAAGGCTCCAGCAGGCTCCCTTGAGTGGCTGCCTCGGCCCTTCCGGCCCTACACCAGTGAGCACCTCTGGCCTGACTCTGAGCACCAGAGCTTAGTTTGGCCCTTTCATTGCAGTCCATTTAATGGGACAATATGTGCTGTTTTCTTTCATTACAGAGCAGTTTGACGTGGAGAAAGCTCATGCTGGGACATACTGAGTGGCTCTGTTCCTTCCTTCCATCGGCCTTGCAAACAGCAAGCGCAGCTGTTCTGTTGCACACAGGACATTGTGCCAGAGACTGTGGACACACACAGTTGCCCAAGAGATGTTACAGAACAGAAACCTGGGGGTATGTGGGGAAACTGGGAAGGGGCCCTGCTTAGCCCAGGAGGCTCAGGCCTCCGGAGGAGTCACACAGTTCTCCAAACGAGCTGGCTTCAGTCCCCTCATGTGTCTGCTTGGGGAGCCCCTCGGAGTGAGAGCAGTGCTCGGGATTTGCCCCATGGAGATCCAGCACTGGGGGCTGGGCGCGTCAGCTCCTCCCTCCTTGGCAGAGGCCCAGCTTTGATGTCTGTCACCCCAAAATACCTGCTCTCCTATCTCACAGTCCTCCTTGTTCTCTGTGAGCAGGTGGGTCTTGGTAGACCAGGTGCTGATAAGGATCTGATAATGATTTCCTGCATTTGAGCCGCTCTGCTCCAGTGGGGCTGCCCACGGGGTTTATTGCTTCTTTTTTCCTCCTCCAGACCTAAAACAGGCTTTGTTACATTGTTTGTTTTGTTTTTTTCAATTTCAGGTTAATATGAGGGTACAGATAACTAGGTTACAATGTTTGCATTTGTTAGGTGGAGTCCCTCTTGTAGTTGTGTCCTCCACCCCAGAGGTGTGCCATACACCCTTACATTGTGCCCATTAAGATGCATCAGTTTTGATCACTGGATGTTAGCCCCTTCCGTCCCTCCAACCACCCTACACTATCTCAGGCCCAACCTGCATTTCCTTTGCCAGCTGGGCCCTTTCTCTTTCTGGGTGATGCCTCAGGCTCTTGTTCGCAGACTGTCCCTCTCTCTTTGTGCCATTGCTGTGCCGCCGTCTGGCTCCACGCAGCCCACCAGTCCCCAGTCCTCTCTGTGCTGCCATGGGACACTGGTGTGCCTGCCCCTTTCCCAGGCCCCTGCCACTGCCCTCTTCTCCCTGGGGAATCCTGTCTGGGGTGTTGAAAAGTCTGCCCTTCCTGCCTTATCACTGTCCATCCTGGTATTCTCTGCTTCACTGTCTGACACCTTTTAGGAGCAATCTTCAGTTTTGCCCAGTGCCCAGGGGACCAAGCCCCATGTGTATCCTGAGCCCTCCATGACCCACCCTAGTGGCTCCTCGTAGAGGGGAACCCGTGGTTTCCCAGACGCCCTCTATCACAGCTTGGCCTTTTCCATTCCTGCCTAGTCTGCTGGTGCTGCTTCTGTGGGACATAATACCCAGAAGTGGACAGACAAGAGGCATCACAGACACCGAGCCCCTCCTCTCCTGGGGTTTTCTGGTGTCTTCGTATACCTCCAGCAGAGCCTTTCCCGATGACCCTGGTGGGAAGTGATTGCTCCCTTCCTCAACCCCACTGCACTTAGGATCCACATGGCTCTTACCTTGTGCCAGAGTTATTTTTGTATCTGAGTATTTAACCTTCCTGTGCTAGATGGAGTCGTGCCAACTCTCTCCTCTCTCCCAAGAATGTCCCCATCCTAATCCATGAAACCTATGAATATGTCACCTTGTGTGGCAGAGGGAAATTAGGTTGCAGATAGAATTAAGGCTGCTCATTGGCTGACCCCAAGATGAGATGACTGTGGATTATCCATATGGACCCAATATAATCATAAGGACCCTTAAAAGTAAGGGGAGCAGAAGGGTCAGGTCAGAGTGATGCGATGTTCCCATGCTGGCTGTGCCCATGGATGGAAGGGTCAAGCCACAGCATGTGCGGTCTCCAGGAGCCCGGAAAGGCAGCAGGCACATCACCCCTTAGAGACTCCAGATGGCAATGGGGCCCTAACAACACCTTGAGTTTAGTCCAGTGAGACTTCTGACCTCCAGAACTGTAAAATCAATTTGTGTTGATTTCAATCACTAATTTTGTGGTAATTTGTTACAGCAGCAGTGGGAAACTGATCAGCCACCCGACCAGATTTTAAGCACTAAGAGGGCAGAGGCATTCCTTGTGCTTCTCTGTGTACCTCCATGGGGTGCAGCATAGTGCCAGTATACAATAGGCACTCAATAAATGCTTGCTCTGTCATCTCAGGCCTGGCTCTGAGAAGCTCTTTGAAGGGGTGAAAAGTGGTGTTTAAGCCACCCCCAGCCCCTCGGATGCTCTTCCCACACTCCTGGGCTCTCATTCTGCCCCTGGTCATCAATCTTTTCTGCATCCCTTTCCTGATTTCACTTATCTCTGATAATGGAGGCTATTTCAAGCTTGGCTCCTTCCTGGGAATGTTTGCATTTGAAAGGGTAGCCCTGTGGTTAGAAACACATTCACCCCCCAAGACAGAAGCCCTAGTGGCAGCACAACCAGGTGACACTTTGATGGAGGAGCAGAGAATCCTGTGGATGGAGGAACAGAGGGTTCTATGGCTGGTGGACCAGAAGCCAGAATAGGTGAGCACTAAACATGGCTTCTCCACCAATGTCTTGGATATCTTCAGAGAAATCATGTAACCTCCCTGACTTTGAGAAATAAATCAAGCTTCTCTCTCTACCTCACATGGTAGCTGAGCAGAGTAGCTCAGACTGGGGTTTTCTATTAGCCTGGAAGGCCAAAGAGTGAGGAGAGCCACAAGAACAAATGTGGGGTGCCTTCCACTTGTGTTTATTCTAAATGTTATTTTTATATCAAAACAAACATGAGCACATTCCAGATCCAATGTCTCACTTGTCCAACTTCAGGGTGGGCCTCCCATCCCTTTTCCCCCAGGAGGCCTGTATCTGCAGCCAGCAGGTGCATTTTCTTTTCTTTTCTTTTTTTTAGAGACAGAGTCTCACTCTATTCCCCTCAGTAGAGTGCCTTGGCATCACAGCTCACAGCAACCTCCAACTCCTGGGCTTAGACAATCCTCATGCTGCAGCCTCTCAAGTAGCTGGGACTACAGGTGCTTCCCACAATGCCCAGCTACAGCAGGTGCCTTTCCCCTTCTCACCTGGGCTCAGGCAGGTGACAGAACTGCAGCTGGCTGGCTGCTTCCCCTTGGGGACAATCACACTTCTTCCTCTTCTTCCCCCCTAGGTTGGTTCCTGGTCCTCTTGTCTCACCTTCTGGTGTGACCAGATCTGTTACCTCCAATCACGTGGAGTAACAGCATTTCCCCTTCTGCTGGGGCACATCTGGGTCCTGCTGAGTGGCTGGTGGAAGGGTCTTGTGGATCAGGGTCACCAGCAGGGCTCTGCTCTCAGCACTGCTGCTGGCCAGCTGGGAACTCTAAGACTCACCTGCACAGCCTGCCCATTCCTCACTCAAACAGGGAAGCTTGGAGTAGATGGGCCTAGACAATGGGGCAACTGGGAACCCCTGCTCAGAACTCTTTGACTCCCAGCACCCTGAGGACGAAACCCAACCTCCCCACTAGGGCTCACAAAGTCTTTCATAGTCTGTCCTCTCCTTGCCTTGAAGGCTTTGTCTTTACTTTCCTCTTCAAATTCTATGGTCTGGCAGTAAAGAATGACTAGAAGCTCCCAGAACATATTCCCAGGCCTTGCAGACATTGCTCCTCTGTCTTCATCATGTTCCCGTCCCTTTTCCTGACACTCAATCCCCTTGATTCTTTCTTACTCTTGGGGGGCTCCACTAAGACCTCACTTCCTTATTCTATCTATCTATCTTTCTATCTATCCCAAGTCTCACTCTGTTGCCCTGGGTAAAGTGCTATGGTGTTGTAGCTCACAGCCACTTCAAACTCTTGGGCTCAATCAGTCGTCTCGCCTCACCTCCTGAGTAGCTGAGACTTCAGATGCCTACCACAAATACCTACCTGGCTAGTTTTTCTGTTTTTAGTAGAGACAAGGTTCTCACTCTTGCTCAGGCTGGTCTCAAACTTTTGAGCTCAGGTGATCCACCCTCCTCAGCCTCTAAGAGTGCTAGGATTACAGGTGTGAGCCACCATGTCTGGATAAGACCTCACTTCCTGAGGTAGCCTTTGTGACCCCCAGATTTGGTTAGATGCTACTTCCTTGTAGGCCACTAAGGCTCTGCCTGCAACTCTATTTTGACATTGTATTTTAGTGGCCTGTTTACGCATCTGAATCCTCTACACTTCTTATAGATTATAAACTTTTTGAAAGGAAAGCACATGATTTGACCGTGTAGAATCCTTGTGCCTAGAACTGCACTGTCCACTACAGTCATTGCAAGCCACAGGTGGCCAAAGCATCTGAAATGTAGCTACTCTGAATTGAGACTTGGTAGGAGTGTAAAATACACACTTGATTTAAAAGGTCTTCTTTCCTTCCTTCCTTCCTGATGGGGTCTCTGTCTTGCTCAAGCTGGTCTCGAACTTCTGAGCTCAGGTGCTCCACCTGCCTCAGCCTCCCAGAATGACAGCATTACAGGGGTCAGCCTCCATGTCCTGCCTACATTTCTCATTTATAATATTTTATATTAACCATTTGGCTATCTTAGGATATAAATACTGTGTTAAATAAAATATATTATTAACAATATTTCACTTGTTTCATTTTAGCATTTTTCATAGAGATACTGGAAAATTCAAAATTTAAAATCACATATAAGACTTACATTTGTGACTCGCATTATATTTCTATTGGGCTGTGCTGGCCAAGAGCATGTTCTGGCTTATCTGTTAAATAAATGACTTGGTAGATGGATCCATATGAAAGGGTAGGTGACTGTCTTCTCACCTCAATGAAAGGGTAGGTGATTGTCTTCTTACCTCAGGCTCAGTGCATTTCACCCTAGGAATGACTCTATACCCCTCTCCTGTTCTGTGCTCTGAGCTGGGCAGCCTAGCCATCAGTGGTCTGTGAACCTGAGTGCTCAAGGGATGGAGCACCCTGGCATGGAACACCCTACTTTAAGCCTGTGGACTCTGTCTTGGAGGAACACTGTGCACCTGTGTCTATATTTTCAGGAATAAAGTATTTATGCAACATCCTGAACTGAACAGGATTTTGAACAACTGCAATATCCCATGATACCATAAGGGGTGTCCATTCTTAATAGCAGTGGGTGAAGACACTTTTCTTATTAGAAATTACCAATTTTGTAATATCTTTTTAAAAAATAGTATTATTATTATTTTTTTTACTGTGCTTAATGATAAATTAACTATATATAATTAGAAAATTATTATAGTGATTAGATGAGGCAAAACTGAAACCACTTAAAGAAATTATTCTCCTGCTGGTCATATATATTTTTCAAAAGGAATCCTTATATATATATATTTTTTAATTTCAGAATCTTACAGGGGTACACACATTTTGGTTACATAATTTGTTTTGTACACTTCAGGTCAAAGTTATAACTATGCCCATCATCCAGAATGTGTGTATTATACCTATTAGGTGTGAATTAATCCACCCCTCGGTTCCCACTCCTCGGTAACCACCTACTTGGTTCCCACTGAATTTTACTTCCATGTGTGAATATTAAGTGTTGATTAACTAGTTTCAATTCAGTATTGAGTATATGTGGTGTTTTTCCATTCTTGCAACACTTCATGCACAAGAAGGGTCTCCAGATCCATCCGGGTTGTTAAAAAAGATATTACATCACCACTTTTTATGACTCCATAGTACTCCATGGTATATAAACATGATTATTAATCCATTCATGTATTGATGGGCAATTGGAATGTTTACATATCTTTGCAAATGGGAATGGTGCTGCTGTAAACATCTGAGTGCAAGGGCCTTTATGATAAAATGACCCTTTTTCCTTTGGGTAAATGCCTAGTAGTGAAATTCCTACTAGTAGTCAAATGGTAGGTCTACTTTTAGTTCTTTGAGGAATCTCCATACTGCTTTCCATAGAGGTTGTGTACTAATTCATAGTCCCACCAACAGTTTGTAAGTGTTCTTTTCTCTCCACTTCCATGTTTTGACTTTTTGATGAGAGTCATTCTCACTGGAGTTGGGTGATATTTCATTGTGGTTTTGATTTTCATTTCCCTAATGATTAGAGATGTTGAGCATTTTCTCAGGTGTTTGTTGGCCATTAGGCTATCCTCCTTTGAAAAGTTTCTCTTCATATCTTTTGCTCACTTCTTAAGGGGTTATTTAATTTTTTCTGGCTGATTTGCTTGAGTTCTTTGCAGATTTTTGTTATCAGCCCTTTATCGGGTATATGGAATAAGATGTACTGAACCAGCTTGAGAATTCCAAGGAAGGTGCTGCAATCTTGTATAAGAAAGAACCCTTTCATTAAGCAGTAATTGTACCTTTGTGTATAGAACTTTGTGTATAGAACTTCGCCTTTTTTCTTATCCTATGTTTTGTGGGTTAATTGTGTAACCAAGTTATATAAATTGGGAGGAGGATCAGTTCAACAGGCCACTTATCACTGTCAGAGTCTCTGAACTCTGACTTGTTGAGGATTTAGTGGTTGCTTGATGGGTGTATGTAGTAAGAACACAGTTTTCTGGAGATATTACAACTCCAACTGCACAGAAATACTTGAGTCTGGTTGACATTTTGAAAGCAATATTTTTAGTACACAGCAGGTCTCAGTTCGTACAATTATACTCAGCATTTACATAGTGCTTTTATAATTTGCAAAGTGCTTTCACACACAGAATTTCATTTGGTCCTTACCTTCAGTGCCCTGATAAACGAAACTCTCCTTAGAGTTGTCTACACTTGCCTTCAGTTTCTTTCTCCTCACTGTCTGTTAACCCCCTCAGTTGTGCTTCCAGGCCCTCTAGTCTATTGACACCACTCCCATAAAAGGCCAATACGTTCCTAGATCCAGGGGTCAATTCCCAGCCTTCTTATCTCACTTGATATTTAAGTTATTTGGCACAGTGATCACTCTCTCCTCTTGAACATTCTTTCTTCATTTGGCTTCAAGGACATCACACTTGCCTGGCTTTCCTCTGACCTTACAGGCAGCTCTCATCGTCTCTTGGCTGTTAGCTCCACATCTTCCTGAGCCTCCCAGATTGCAGACCTCCAATGTCTTTTCTTTTCTATTTATATACTCACTTCATTGGTGAGTATATCATCAATAAGCTAACAATGCCTAAATATTTATCATGAGCCTACCTCCCTCTTCTTAATTCCAGACTCCTATATTTAAGTGTTTATACACTGTTGCTGCTTAGCTGTCTTAAACATATCTCCAGCTTCATATTTCCAACCTGAGCCCTGGGCTTGCCCTCTGAACATGCTCCTTCTGTGATCTCCATTTCAGTTAATGCCAACTTCCTCCTTCCATTTGCTCAAAGGAAAGACCTCAGAGTCAGGCTTGGGTCCTCCCCTTTTTTCCCAGCTCAGAGCAAAGTTTCCTTCTTTAACATCATGTTTCATCTCCATCGTCTCATGTTTCCACTGCTATCACCCTGCTCTGAGCCCTCATCACCTCCTGCCTGGGTTATCTCAGACATCTCCCCTCTGGTTTCCCATTTCTGCTCTTGCTCAGCATGGTCTGACCTCAACAGAGCTGTCTGACTGGTCCTGTTAAAAATACAAACCAGGTCATATTGCCTTTCTACTCAAACAGCCCCCACTTACCCAGAGGAAGACCAGAATCCATCTAGTGATCCAGAAAGGCCTATGTAGTCGTGGTACTCCCTGCCCAGACTGCTCTCTCTCTTCTCATTTCACATCAGCCACACTGGCCTTCTTGTGCTGTCATTCAATTCCAGGGGGCATGCCTGCTTGGGGCTTTGCATTGGCTAGTCCCGGGAATGCCTTCTCTTCAGAGAGCCTCATGTCTTTCTCCCTTATCTGCTTTACATCTTTTACGCAAATGTCTTCTGCCCAACATCTTTCCTGACCAGCTTACTTAAACATGCAAACCCTGCCCCTACCTTTCCCTCTTTCCCTTTGTTACTTGATTGTATACTCCGTGGCATTTAACACTGGTTAGCATAGTATATACTTATTTATATTTTGGGGTTTTTTTCCTTAAAAAAATTTTAGGTTAATATGAGGGTACATGTGATTAAGTTACGTAGTTTTCTTTAAAGTCTGATTGTATCTTTCACCCAGGAAATGTGCCCTATACCCATATAATGTACCCAGTGGGTGGGAATTCATCCGATTCCCCCTTGGATTCCGAGGGGGAATATATCTATACCCATGCCCTATACCCATATAGTGTACCCAGTGGGGGAATTAATCCGATTTCCCCACTTGGATTTAATTGAGTTTTTTCCACATGTGAGCATGTAGTTGTTAGTCTACTAGTTCCAATTTAGTACTAGGTACATGTGATGCTTGTTTTTCCAGTCTTGTGATAGTTTGCTTAGGAGAATGTTCTTCAAATACATCCAGGTTGTTATCAAAGATAGAAAATCTCCATCTTTTTTATGGATGAATAGTATTCCATGGTATATGTATACAACAGTTCATTGATCCATTGATGTGTTGAAGGGCACTTGATTTGTTTCCACATCTTGCAATTATGAATTATGCTGCTGTAAACACTCAAGTGCAAATGTTCTTATGGTAAAATGACTTTTTTTTTTTTTTTTGGGTAGATACCTACTAAAGGGATTCCAGGATTAAATGGTAGGTCTACTGTTAGTTCTTGGAGGAATCTCCATATTTTTTCCGTAGAGCTGTACCAGTTTGCAGTTCCACCAAAAGTACATGAGTGTTCCCTTTGATCACTATAGACTTATAGTGGAACCTCAAGTCTGGTAGAGTGATGTCTCCAGATTTGTTCTTATTTCATAGCACTGCATTGATTATTCAGGATTTCTTCTGGTTCCACCTGAAACATAGGACTGTTTATTCAAGATCTTCAAAGTATGATGGTATTTTATTGGGGATTACATTAAATCTGTAGATTGCTTTGAGGAGTATAGACATTTTAATGTTGATTCTTCTGAGCCAAGCTCATGCTATGTTCTTCCATCTGTTCACATCCTCTGTTATTTCTTTTCTCAGTGTTTTAGAGTCTTTTCTTTGAGATCCTTCATATTTTTTGTTTAATATATTCCAAAGTATTTAATTTTCTTTAATGCTAATGTGAAGGGTGTTGTATTTTAGATTCGATTCTCAGCTTGACTGCTGTTGGCTTATATGAGGGCTACTGGTTTCTGCACATTGATTTCATATCCTGAGATTTTGATATATTTCTTTATTATTTCCAGAAGTCTCATAGTTAAGTTCTTGGGGTTTTCTGAGTATAAGATCATATCATCAGGAAAGAGCAATAGTTTGACCTCCTCTGCCTCCATTTGGATATCCTGGACACCTTTGATACCCTTCTCTTATCTGATTGGATTGACTAGGACGTCTAGCTCTATGTTGAATAGTAGTGGCAATAGTGGACATGCTGGCTTGGTTCTAGGTTTTAGTAAGAATACCTTCAGTTTTTCTCTGTTCAATATGATGTTGGCTGAGAGTTTGCTGTACATGACATCTATCAGTTTAAGAAATGTCCCATCTATGCCATTTTTTCTTAATTGTTCTTGTTCAAAAAGGATGCTGAATTTTGTTAAATGTGTTTTGTTTGCACTATTGAGAGGATCATATGGTCTTTGTTTTCAACCACTATTGATGTGGTGAATTACATTTATAGATTTGCACATACCTGCATAACCAGTCTTGCATCCCTGAGATGAAGACCACCTGATTGTGACGAATTATTTTTTAGATGTATAGCTGAATTCTGTTTGGAAGATTTTATCAAGTGTTTTTGTGTTGTCAATATTCAATAATAATGTTGGTCTGTCATTTTCTTTTTTTTATTGTGCCTTTTCCTGGCTTTGGTATCAGGGTGATATTTACTGATGGAAGTTATTGGGGAGGGTTTCCTCCTTTTCAATGTTGTGGAATAGATTTTGCAATATAGGTACAAGCTCTTCTTTGAAGGTATGGTAGAATTCTGATGTGAAACTGTCTGGTCTGGGACTTTTTTTGTTGAATGCTCTGTTATTGTTGATTCAATCTCAGTGCTTGATATTGGTCTATTCAAGAGTTCTATTTCTTCCCAGTTGAGTCTAGGCAGGTAGTGTGATTACAGGATTTTGTCTGTTTCCTTCCTACACACTTTTGAGTGTCTGGGCATAGAGATTTTTGTGCACAGAGTATTCAGTGATGATATTTTGTATTTCTGTGGTATCTGCTGTTATTTCCCCTTTTTCACTCCTGATTGAGTTTATGTTACTTTTCTGTTTCTGCTTAATCTGGCCAAGGGTTTATCAATTTTGCGTATCTTTTCAAAGAACCAATTTTTTTTGCTTCATTAGTCCTCTTAATGATTCTTTTGTTCTCGATTTCATTTAGTTCTGATCTGATTTTGGTTATTTCTTTTCTTCTGCTACGTTTCAGTTTGGATATTTTTGATTGTCTGTTTCCACCTGTCAGATCCTTGAGGACAGGTTTTTTTTTCTAATTTTCATTGCTATATCCTCTGCCACTTGGAATGGCGCCTCACCTATAGGACGCACTCATTAAATATTTGTGAATAAATGAATAAACAGTGCTATCAAATAAGCATTATTATTATTCTTTTGTCCACTTTCTGAAGTAATTGGGAACTAAAGAAGGCCCAAAACAAAACCTAACATTCACACACACACACACACACACACACACACTCTCATGCAAAACAAAACTTAACCCAGCATAGACACAGACATGGCAGAAATAAAGTGTTTGACCTGGAGAGGGAACAGGGCACTGGGTCACAATAGAGAATAGACTAACTAAAAGAGGGCTACAATTAAGCAATAAAACTTTTAAAATTCAGGTTAATGTTTTGCAAATATATGTTTTAAAATAATCTTGTAAACTTTTCATTAAATATTGATTTTCACAATGACATCAAAGCAGTAGTCATTCCAAGTTTAACCACAGTAGCAAGACTTACGTACTATAAGAAAATTTGAAACTGTATAATATCATTATATAACAACAGAAGTGCAAAATCCTTGAAAGGGAGATTAAATTAGAGAAGCCCCAGGCACTCTCATCCCAAGATTTCTGGGTCCTTGAGATTCTAGCAATTAGTTGCTAATTGCCGCTGGATAGGCACAGATGACAACTCACAGGGTTGTTCCTTCACTCTGATGCTGCACAGTCCAGTTTTAGATGACACAGATTAGGACATGATGTTCCAGGTCTCATTCTAGGGTACTTTCTCCTGTAGGAAGACATTCTTAGTCCTCCAGAACTGACTGGATGACCCTTGCTGTAGTTGCTTCATAGACATGCAACTTCTGAGTCCAGTCAAAGCTTCACATTTAGAAAGGTGTCACACTTGGTTTAATGCTTTGCTTTCACTGTCTTAAAATTCTTAATTATTTTGAATAAAGGCCCCACATTTTCATTTTGCCCTGTGCTGCCCAGGGGCCATGTCCTGCCAATAAGTCCTAACTGGGTGAGTGTAAGGAGCGTTAAGTGAGGGGCTGGCTGGAAAAGCAACAGCCAACTTCAGTTATGTTTATATGATCAGAGATGAGGTCAAATTTATTTGCATAAATTTCCTGCATATGTTTGGCCACTACTTTATTTAATGATTCATTAAATTTTGTTCCATTTAGATAGCAGTTTCAAAATTCATTTCATTGTGTTCTGATTGTTTCCCAGAACTCGTAAATCTAAGTTTAGTGATACAGCATGTTGTCTTTGGTAATACATTGGAACATTTTGCTGCTGTTCTGATGAAAGAGGGGGAAATGCAATAACCAAATTGTTACTTTTTTTTTTAAAGAAAATTTTCTTTGCCTTTGAATGTCTGGTTTTTCAAATTTGAAATCTTCAACCAGTAATTACATACCCAAAGGCTTACAAAAGCCAGTGTATCATGCATGTAAAGGAAAGACCAGGTGTGGAAGATGAGGACTGGGAAACTGGGGAGTGTGTGCCCCATAAGACATTGCTACTCTGGCTCCAGCTCACTGAGATCATAGGGAATGGAGACCCGGAGTTAGGAGATTTGTCTTTTCCACCAAAAGGAACCCCAAGCATAGTAATTTTTGTGAAATCCCTTCATTTTAAAAAATGTGGGCTCCAATAAAACACCATGCAGCTGTTCTTATAGAGATAATTTTTGACTTAATTCCTTCACTTTGTTCTAAACAGTATTGACATGATTTTCATTTCTCTCTCAACTCTCCTATGATAAGCTTTTTAAGATAAAGAGAAAAATAGGCCTGATTTCATCTTGAGACTCTTTAGAGAGAACTTCTGTAACATTTAACACCTGTGAAGAAATGTTACGTTTGCAATCCAATGACAGCAACCCACCAGGTTAGCTAACCTCCTGTGAGTGGGAAGAGACATTTGTACAACTTCCAATGTTCTGGTAACTTCCAGAAGCTTTTCTATCATAGCTTAGTCATGCTGTCTGCTTTATGGACCACTATGCCACAGAACATAATACGAGACAGAAATGTAATTCGGGTTTTTCTAGCAGCCACACGAAAAAATAAAAATAGACAAATGAAATTAACCTAATAAAATATTTTATTTAACTCAGTATACTTAAAATATTACCATTTTAACATGTGATCTATATAAAGAGGATTGATGAGATATTTTACATTCTTTTAGTTTATATGGAATCTTTGAAGTCCAGTAGATATACTTTACTTAAAACACATCTCAGTTCAGACGAACCTCATTTCAAGTGTGCAGTGGCTGTAAGTGGCTAGTGGCTACTGTATCAGGAATTTCAGGTCATGTTGTGCTTTGTGCCCAGAGTAACTGAGCTAGGAAACTGGTAGATCCAATAGGTTTGTTCAGTATTTTGGACTCTGCTCTTCTCACCCCAATGGCCTGCCCAGGAGTGTAAGAATTCTAAAATGTAGAATTCTGATACCTTGTTTGGGTTGAGCATTTGTGGGGTATCTTAGTTTTGGCTACTCTAACATAGTGCTATAGATTGGGTAGCTTATTAACAAGAGAAATTTATTTCTCATAGTTCTGCAGCCTGGATGTCAGATCAGGGTGTTAAAAAGGGCAGGTTCTCATGAAAGACCTTGTCCAAGTTGGAGACTGTTACTGTTTCCTCACATGAAGGAAAGAGGGCAAAAAACCTCTTTGGTGTTTTTTTAATAAGGGCACCAATTCCCTCATGAGGGCTCCACCCTTGTGATCTAATCACCCCCATCTCCTAATACCATCACATGGGGGTTAGGGTTTCAACCTTGACTCTTAGTGGGGAGGGACAAAAACTTTCAGTCCTTAACCCAGGATTTGAGAAGATTTGGCCAGGGAAGTCATGGAAATAGAACAGTACAAGTTGAAACTAAATTTGAAAAAGCTGAGTAGCTGCAGGTGACCATAAATTGCATTGCAGGTGACAACATCCCATAGATGCAGAAAGAGTTTGCCTTGGCCAGGTGTGGTGGCTCATGCCTGTAATCCCAGCATCCTGGGAGGCCAAGGCAGGTGAATTGCCTGAGCTCGCAGGTTCAAGACCAGGCTGAGCCAGAGTGAGACTCCCATCTTTAAAATATAGCCAGGCATTGTGGTGGGTGCCTGTAGTCCCAGATACTCAGGAGGCTGAGACAAGAGAATTGCTTCAGCTCAAGAGTTTGAGGTTGCCATGAGCTAGGATGCCATGACACTCTACCGAGGGTAGAGTGAGACTCTGTCTCAAAAAAAAAAAAAAAAGGAAAAAAGAAAAAAAGAGAAAGGGTTTGCCTCTTTTTCACAGTGAGAGGTGTAGGGGGCTTGACATGTGCAAGTGACCAAGTTGAAGACAGGTGTCACTGAGAACCTGGATACTGTAACTCAGGCAGCTGTATGTGAGTCAAACAGGGGTTTCTGCAATGGGGCAGATGAACAGGAAGAAGCAGCTCTCCACTTCTGGTTGGAGAAACAAACTCACTCGGCCTTTGAGGGGTGACTGGGTGACTTACCATATCCAGGACTACAGAGGCAGTCGGGACTGTAGGCTACCATCTGCAGGCAAACTCAGATGTTGTTGTGGGGGCTGGCAAGGGGAGTTTGGGGAGCAGACTCTGGGTCTAGGTCTCTGGGCAGATTCTATTTAATGGTGTCCAGAGATTAACCTGAGGTTTGGTGACTCCCAAGTCCATTTATCCCTGGCAATCGTGGTAGAACGTTTCTTGATTTACAGAAATATTTTTGAGCACTATTATGGCTTATTAATCCAGATTTTCTCTGTGGAGGATCTGAAAGTTCTCTTTTTCTTAAGAACACTGAACACGTGCTACTTTTCAGCACTCCTGTTGTTACTGCCTTTCATCATTTGCACAGATGTTTGCACTAGTGTCCATTAGTTGCCTTCTTTACTAGTTTGGTGTTGAATTATGTCAACATGGATGATTTTACTGTAGATTAAAAACATGTTTGCTTGAAAATTCTGTCATTTGGGGTTTGAATCTGGTCAACCATGATGAGATGGCTAGATCTTAGTAGTTTCTGATATAGGATATGCTTAGGGAATTAGAATGTGGATTTAGGGTCAGACTGAGGAACAATCTAGGAACTCTCATCCAAGGATGAGTTGCTGGGTTGGCTACATGAGATTGCATGAACACAATCAAGGCCCTGGAGAGAATTCAGGTTGCCTGAGTTATTTTATTTGGGCAAATTTCTCTTGCTTGGAACTTGCTCCCTTTCTCCAACACTGATTTAAAAAATAAGTTGTTTCTCCAATAGTTATTTAGGAATTTCATTCACAATTCTTGTTAAAGCAACCTATTTCTTCATGCATGAGTGCATTCATTTATTCACTTACTAAATATGATATTCCTCATTGTATTGTTTATTGGACCTTAAGTACCAAGCACTGGGCTAGATGCTGGAGATTTGAAACTAAGGGACCTATGGTCTCTATCCTCAGGAAGCTCACCACCTGGTGAATTCTTAACCCACCTAGGCTGGGCCACCACAGTCTCTCCAGTCCTTTCTCAGTATTCATGTAAGTTGGTTTTGTGTTCAATTTGTTGTTTTTATTCTTAGTATTTGGCCTGGAGCAGCCTGCCTCCCCTAAGTGACTAGACATACTGATGAGCAAAAATTCTGCCACCTCCTTTCTTCCCAACTCATCACAGGGTTTGCTAATATTGCACAGTAGTCTCTAATGCGCATTGGTAACTGAGGGGCCAGTTTCTAGGGTAAATAAATGGTGCCAGTGGATTGTTACTTTTACACACGATTACTGGTATTGTTAGTTGAGATTTGAGGGTTGTTAAGGACGAAGTCAGCTGACATAAAAGCTACTCTTGTCGATTCTGTAGGCTAAACATGGCCTCTATTGTCCTTGTATGCACCAAGACACCCTAGAGATGCTCTCTTCTGAAAGCACCAGAGTGTGTTTGACATTGGTTTTTAATGACAGGAGGATTAAATTGAGGCTCAATCTTTGTGGATATCTTCCTTGTGTGTTGCAACTGTTCAAGCAGCACAGCTTTGGGGAGTTCCCCTAATACAGAGCACAAATAGCAGCTTTCTTTCTAGCTGTCAGTGAGGAATGGCTGGATTACTCATGTGAATTTCAGTGACCCCTTTACTCTAAAGGGAGCCCAGGGTCTGAACACATTCTTTACAAATAATACACTGCTTGTTTTCCGGCTCTGATAATTTTCTCCTGTCTTTGAGGCTGTCAAATAACCAGGAGTTTGCTTGATTCTCAGGACAAAGGTATTTGCCGAGAAACTGATTAAAGTGTTATTATTAGTAATCTCATCACTGAGGCATCCCCCATGCTTTTGTGTATTTGAGGGCACCAAATAGATTAAAGTTTTATTCTGATGGAGGCATACACAGGAACAAAGCAGCTTATGAGCACAGTAGGAAGTGGTGGTTCTCTCCTGACTAAGCCATTTTGTGCTTGGGAGAACTGCTGCCTCCTTTTTTGCAGGGATGCAATCCCTCTGGTAAGGGGTCTTCTAGACGATTGGCCATAGAAGCCTTCAGGGGTAGTTGGGACTACAGGCTACCATTGTTAATGATTTTTTTTTTTTTTTGATAACAAGGACACCAACATGCTTCTTGAGAAAAGGGACAGGAAGGCTCATTATAGCCGCAGGCAGAGGTCACTAGCGAAGGAGGACAGATTTTGCCCTTTGCTTTGATGGGAATCAGGAGGAGGAGGAACATTGTGATGGGAGGTAGAGACATCCTCTCTTCCTTATGTCTGTACTCACAGAATTCAGTTTCAGATTGTGCATCCAGTGTCCATGCTGTACAAGCTTCGTGTGTTCCTGCCTTGAATCAGGCATCTGAGTGGCTACATTTGGCCACAAAAGGCCAAGGCTAAATTGCATCCCATAGGGAACAACAAGCTTCTCAACAGATATTCTGCCTCAATAGTAGGGTTCCCAGAAAAAATACAGCACATCTTGTTCAACTACAATGTTAAATAAACAGAATATGATTATTTAAGTATAAGTATGTCTCAAATATTGCATAGGACATACTTATACTAAAAAATTATTTGTTCTCTATCTGAAATTCAAATTGAAACTGGGTGTCTCATCTTTCAATTTGCTAAATCTGGTAACCCTACATAGGGCAGAATGAGAAGTGGGGGCTTGAAAATACACCCCTTAACCCGTAACAGGCAGCCATGTTGCTGACCTCAGTCTCAGCTACAGATTGTGTGTAATGGAAGTGGGCCCTGTTGTTGCTCCCATCCTCCTGGGTTTCCTCTAACTGCCTCTATCACCACATCCATGTGAAATGGGCACGACTGGCCTGAGATGACACCCTTGGGTGTCTCAACAGGTGGTTTCAATGTGGAGGGTAGGGGAAAGGTAGCAATGATGGCCTGGGTGGCCCAGCAGTGTGGACTCTAAAGATGGGGAGGCTGATCTAGGTGGGGTATGTGCTTAGCACTCCTGGTCAGCGGACAGTTCAGGGCACTAGAGCAGGTACAGCCCCAGTGTGTCTTGGCTACACTATAAAAAGAGACAGCTTGCCTGCCTCCCACTTTCCCTTCATCTGTTCTTTTTTTCCTCACTTTCTATTCCTCCATTTGTACTTTTGCTGACCCCCCACCCCATGGTGTCCCTGTGAGGATCTGAATGGAGGTGAATAGAGTACCCAGGATTCAGGACTGTTTCTCACAGGAACACTGTGTTTATCTCAGAGCGTGTGGTGCTCCTGGGGTGGGGTGGAGATGGAGTGGGGCCATGGGCCTTCTCTCCCTGTTTTGAACTCAACAACCTTACAAATCAATCCAGGCTTTAGGAAATTCAACAAAAAACAGAAAAGCTGACATTTGCATAGCCCTTGGAGAATTCTGTCGATTCTCTTCCCTTTGAAATCATTGCTTTTGATTTCATGCATGTACTTTGCGGGATATTCAGGGTTTTTAGATGTTTATATATGGATGGTCAGCTGGAAAACTGGGACCTTAGGAAACACAGCTAGACAAAAATATTGTGGGTTGTGTCTTGTTTATGACTAGTGAGATTTTTCTTTCTTGGAGTTGCTTTTGTTGCTTTTCCAGACCATCTAAAATCTGTTCTGTCCCTCTTTAAAGACAATGCTTCCTTCTTTGATTAAGTTATAACCTTGATGAGGCTTATTGGTTTTACTTTAAAAGGTTTCTTTAGTTTAAACGTTCAAAATGTCAGCTGTTTGTCCCGGCTAAAGTTTGATCCATTCATCCTCATTCCTTTCTACTCTTTCTTCTTTGCTGATCATGGCATTTTGGCCAATCAAAGGTAGCTAACTATTCAAACTGTCTTTAAGTAAGGCAAATGCTGAGCTGTAACCAACCCAGCTGTTCCCATTTTCTGTGTCACTTTCTCTTTTCTGTCTACGAATCTTCTCAGCATTTGAGTCTCTCTGAACTTCTAGTTCAGCTGGCCAATTTGTGAATAGCGCTTTGCTTAATTAAACTCTTGTTAAATTTAATTTTTATCGTAAGTGGGTTCTGCAGGGCTCCCAGAAACCCTAGGGGTACTGAGAGTCCACGCGATGCATCTGCTGAACCTGTTAAGGCTCTCCCTGCAACCACGTTCTCTCTCAGAGTCCAAAATACCACCGATTTGTGGTTTTAACTCTCTGAGTTTGAGCACATTTTTGGTCTTATGCACAAAAGTGACAGAAACTAACCTAGATTTGGGATCAGAATGGATCTGATAATTAATTAGCTTAGATCCAGTTAGAGACCGAGAATGTCTGACGGAGTCAGACAGAGACTACTAACAGTAAATGGTAGTAAATACAACAGGGGGTACAAACTCCTGCTTTCAGGAATTCTCAGGGATTTCTGTGTTCTCTCCATTTGTTCCTTTTGCTTGGGTGAAGGAAAATCATTGCCTAAGTTGAGCATAGAGATCTGAGAAGCAGAGCCAAGTTGTTTTTTTAAAAAATTTTTTGGGATTCATTGAGGGTCCAAGAGTTAGGTTACACTGATTGCATTTGTCAGGTAAAGTCCCTCTTACAGTGTGTCCCACCTCCAAGAGGTGTGCCCTTCACCATGATCCCCCACGCCTCCTCCCTTCTCCCTCATTCCTCTACTCCACTCCTGGTATTAGCTCATCTACTGCCTTCATTAATTGAGTACATTGGATTCTTGCTTCTCCATTCTTGTGATGCTTTACTAAGAAGAATGTGTTCTACTGCCACCCAAAGCCAAATTTTAAAGTGAAAATAGGAACCCTACTTTCTAAAGAACTGAGTACTTTCTGGCTCTCCTTACCTGTACACGTGTAAGAATTAGGTCCTCAATGTGGCAAATGCTTTCAAAATGGCAAGATCTTTAAGCAAGATCTCTTGCTCTTAAAGGCAAAATTGTTGCCTAGTTAGTAATTGCTTAAAACCCTAAAATGGGTATTTAGTAGTCTGAATACAAGAATAGTAATATCTAAGAGCCAGTAAATAAAAACTCTCTGTAACAGTTATTAGAACTGCTTCTGACTCTATGTCTACAGATGTCATTTGTATATGATATTTTACTACTAGAATATATAAAAGAGCTCTAATTAGCTTGAAATAAGAAGTGATTAAATCAAATATTTTATCAAGAAGATAGAAAATAACTCAAGTGGTTTTTAGTTCACATGACTTTAAAAATACAGTAATTGACCTGTGCTCAACTTTCTTTCTGATTCTGTTATACTCTGATTCACGCTTTCTCTTTAACTATTAGTTACCATAAATCTGAACCCCTCAGAGATATTGTACATCTCCGTCAGTCATTTCTCTCCCATTCTCTGAGCTGATTTAGACTCTATAACCTTTACCCAGGGATGCACTCTTGCTCAGGACTTGTTCAGTATGTTCATAATCTTTTGCTCTGTAAACAGGGTGCTCTCTTAGGCTTGTTCTTTTAAAGACTCTGTCTAAATGAGGCCAGAGAGACCTTAAGGTCTGAACTCCAGTGGGTACAGACAATTGTTACTTACTTAGGACATGAAATTTCTCAGCACACTCTAAAACTTACCCCCAAATGCCATACGTCAAATTTGTTACAGCCCTCATTAGAACATGCACATTGGCAAAGGAAAAGCTGCCACTCTTTACACAGATTCCCAAGATGCCTGGAGTCTGCCATACGGGTGGTACAACTGAAAATCTTGTTTCTTAATTTCTGCTGATGCTCCTATTGCCAATAGATCTATAATGTCAGATAGATTGTATATTGGGCCAAACAGACTTCCTGTGGCCCCTTTTTCTTCTAATTTTTTGACAACTTGGGAATTGTTACAACCTTAGTGGGGTTGAGTGACATGTGAAAGGCCACCCACTCGGGTGACAGAGCTGGGTTTTACTATTTGGCCAACACTTTTTCACTCCACTGGGAGGAAAGTGGAGGTCACACAGGTGTGTGAACTGGTGGGGAGAGGAGAATGGATCCTGAGGCCTGGGGTGAGGGGAGCTGGGCATGGGGCCCTCATCCAGTTGTTCAATTTTATGAAGAATAGGTTTGAGATCTGGAATGCTTGGCCTGCTCACATGAGGGTCAGGGGCAAGGGAGGGGAGACAGTATTT
>NW_003852435.1:1236664-1294993 GCF_000181295.1 Otolemur garnettii
AGTGTGGCTGCTGGGTCATCTGAGGGCCTGTTTGTCTGGCTTTTTCCTCCCCCTACATCAAATGGACAGTAGTGCTGGACAGCGCAGAGCCCTGCCTTTTTGGCAGGTCTTTCCTTCAGAGTGGGGTTGCTGACAGAACTTTCTCTATAAGCAGACACAGCAAGGCCCAGGTCAGAGGCACTAGGAATTGAAAAGGGAAACTGCAGACACTCCCCAGGGACACTCTCAGCCTCTAAGGAGAGTTTCTTGACTTTGTCTGGAAAGTAGCATTCGGCAAAATGAGAGAGAACAACTAGAGCCAGATTCTAGGCGAAGGACTGAAGTCTGTGGCTTCTCTGGTGCCTCCAAACTCTGTCATCCATGAAAATGACTCTGATTCCCCTACCAAGTTGGAAACCAGACACTGGCCTTTAAAAAACCCATTTGAGTTAATATTTGACAGGAGCTACCTGGATCCAGGGACAGCTCTCAAAGCTGTGGACAAGTGACAAGGTGTGGACAGTGACTCAGGTTCCCGGGAGCCCCGACCTCCTGGGTGAGTCAAATGTTCCCTGGCCACTTCCTCTTTCCCGACATGCTGGCCATGGTGAAATCCCCACCAGGCACTATAAGAAGCCCCTGGGCTCGGTGCAGAGCCAGTGGCTCCTGCCAAGAGGACAAGATGAGGCCAGGCCACCCCTTTCTCCTGCTCCTTCTGCTTCTCTTTGGCCAGGCTGCAGGGGAGTCAGAGGATTCAAGGGATTTGGAAGCCCTGGTCCCCACCTCTAGCTCCAGTTCCTTCCTGGACTTCAGCTCCAACTTTGACTCCAGCCCTTTGGGCAGCAAAGCGCCCCTGTCCAAGGTGAGGAGGCCCCAGGGTCCGAGTGAGCTGTGTTCATTCCTTTCCTCTCATTTTTGGGGGACCTGCCTATAATTTCATGGACAGCTAGGTCTGGGCACTCTATAAGATTTACGACTCCTTTTGTTGATCATAGGTGCCATGGAAATGAATTAAAACCTGAGTAAAATAATTAAATTGTTAGTAGGAGAAACGACATCTCATTGCTCCAGCTGGGGGACTTTGGGGAAAGAATCTATGTTTTAAAGAGGTTCTCAAACCTGGCTGCACGTTAGAAAGGACAGTGAGGGGTACTCTAAAAGTACAGATGCCTGGGCTCTCTATTTCTTCAAAGTCAGACCTAAATAATTTTTAAAACTTTGAATTATTATGAGTATGTAATAGTTGTACATTTGTACGGGGGATAGGTGATGTTTTGATACAGGCTTACCATGTGTAATAATAATCAAATCAGAATAACTGGGGTATCTATCTTCTCAGGCGTTTATCATTTCTTTGTGTAAAAATTAGATATTTTTAAAAACCTCTCCCCAGGTGATTCTAATCTGCAGCCGGGGATAGGGAATCAGGGAAGGGGCTCTGCTACTAGCAGCTCTGGGACAGTTTGTCCAACTGGTTTGCTTCCCAGCAGGGACCCTGTGAACAGTGGCCCTCAAGGCAGTGAGAGAGAGCTGGGGTGCGCCTGCTGGGGCCCTGACAGTATCTCTTGGCCTAGTTTGTAAAGGAGATGGGTGTCAGAAATAAGGAGAGGACTTATTGGTTTTTAGGGAAGTGAACATTTCCCCAGGGGAGTGTTAACTATTTTTAATGTTCTTTACAGGGAATCTTCAGGGCTATTTTCAGCTCTAAACAACAGCAGCAACACACAAACAAAATCAAAGAGTCATGTACTGCATAGGGACTGGTCCAGCTAGGCTAATACAGAGAAAGGCTGGTGAGCCCAGTCCCTGGGGGATGTCTTCCTTGGACCTCCTTTAAAACAGTGGGAATAGGCTTGGCAGCGGTGAGAGTGTGGGGGGCAAGAAGCAGTTACTTGCTTCACCTGTAGGTCTTTCTGCAGGAGTCCCACTGTGTAAAATCTCCTAGGCTATCCTTGCTAAGGTGTGACCTGGGGTGGCAAAGTCTTCACATCTTAATCCTGCACTTTAGGATCTTTATTCTTAGGTCAGGTAGCTGCTTACATGAGCATGTCTGAATGGAAGGGGGAATGGGGGAAGGGGAGGAAAAGGCTTTTGTTGGTTTTCATTTTCACCATCAATAAAAATGTGGCAATTAACAAATATTTTAATAGAAAGAAGAGCAATGATATCTACTGTGTGTTGAATAAATGCCAGGACTAGTTTAAGTACACATATTATCTTATTTAACCTTAACTAAGACACAGGTAAAATTAACAGTCCCATTTTAGAGATGTGAAAACTGAGGCTTAGCTGGGTAAAGTCACTGGGTTAAAGTCACTAGCAAGTTATGTAGCTGAGAATTAGATACCCATTTTCATCACCATCTCTCTATATTCAGACTTCTATATTTCCAGGGAGTATAGATGAAAATTGCTTATTTTTAAAGAAGAAAGGTTTGGGAATCATTAATATGCACAACAAATCTTTGTAGCCAGAAATCAGATGCATAATTTTATTCCAGGATACTAAATGATTTCTGGATTTCTGGGGATGAACAGAATTGGTTAGCAATTTTTTTTGAGTGAGATTAATAATAATTTATTATAAAGCATCATCACAGTCTGAAACCAGCATTTGGATAAGATTATAAGCTGAAATAATAGAACATAAATTATAGGTCAAGAAATAGAGAAATCCAAAATGCTTATTGATAAAGAGACAAATATTTAAAAGTAGATAAGAAATGGTAGTTCAACTGTACTTAGATTTTAATGTCTTCCCTCACTACTTATCCCTCTCTGGTGAGTCAGTATTACAACTCCAACTTTTATTCTTAATAGTGGAGTAAGAGTCAATTCATCTATAAGCTAATTTTTGGGGGCTGGTTGTCAGCTTGATGAACTCTTTGGAAAGTGGTGGAAAGCCCTTTTATAACTGTCATTGAGCAAATTCCAAGTATCATCTTCCGTCCTCTGAGAATGTTGAGTTCCATTATTTTATGGCTTGAATCTTTGTCGGCACTTAGACTTGGCTGGTAATCAGAGACGACTGTAACCTTAACTCACAAACGTGAGTAGCACCTTCTGCTGCAAGCGCTCAGAGCATGCTCCCACCTCAGGTATCATCCTCCAAAGGTGGGAATGCTATAGGGTCCTCAGTTCCCAGATGAGGTAAGGGCTCAATGCTCCACTGTACACGGCACCTGGCATAATCAAAACCACAGTTTCATATGCTTTTGTCATCAGGCTACTGGGCTGGTTGAAAAAAAACCACTAGAACCTTCATAATGATGGTGGGCTTGACTCCTGGGCAGCAAGTGGGTCTTAATCATCTCCCTAATGTCAGAGCTCAGCATACTAGAGACATAATGAACGTTAGCTGAGCACATGCTGCATGAGAACCGCCTGTAAAGGGTGTCTGTGGGGTCTGCAGGGTCCTGTTTGCCCTACACGAGGGGATCGCACATCCTTCCAAAGGCCAGGGGACACGCACTCATCTGCCTCCTATTCCCCATGTTATGCTCACATGGAGTTTGACTATTCACTGCGGAGAGAGACTCATCACCATTAGCTTCATTGTCTTTGAATGTGAGAAGCAGAAATACCTCTAATGGGAGACACTGATCAAACTTATGGACCATTTTGATGTCAGCTGAGCACACTGGGCTGATGATAAGCAGGGTGGAAGCCGAGGAGTCCCTAGCATTGAGACAGAGATATTCAATAGAAACCGATGGAATGGCTGTCAGCAGGGCTCATAATTATTTGCCTGTCTTTCAGGTGAACTTCAGAACTAAAAGTTGTTAGATAGTGGGTTCTGGTTGACTGTCTAGAGACTGTTTGATGTTATCCACTGTTTCTTGAGTTGGCAGAGCTTTTTAGAGAACTCTGAGAATGGTCCAACCTTGTCTTGTGCAGCTAATTAACCTCCTCTTGTCAAAATGCAATGCAAGATTTTTTTTCTAGATCGTTATTATAATAAGGTATTTCTTCAACAGTCCATGATAAGTTGGTTCTCCCTGAAAAAGCCATGACATGGTTGGGCTGGAAGCTTTCTATCTTTGGAGAAAGAAAAAGAGCTGGTTTCAAGGGAAGCTGGTCTCTCTGACAGGCTCCTGATGCATATTGTCCAGTTTTTATTCATCCCTGGAAAAGACCCTTTCCCATCAACCCCCTAGCCCCTACCCCCATGTTTAGCATGAACCTGCTTGTCTCACCTCCATATACCCCAATTCCTGCAAGTGTGGGGATGTGATTGGGAAAGAAAATTGAGACCAATGTCAAGAATTTTGACTGCATACGTAAAGAGGCTTTTGAATAAAGGCATATATATTTTTTACCCCACTCACCTTAAATTAAGAAAACAAGTTAGTTGCAAAAGACTTCATTGGCTGAGAGATCACTAATAAAATAGGTCTTGATTATAGAAGTGTCTAGGCCCAACGAGTGGACATCAAAAGCACGGAATGCACACAGCTCAGTGGCAGCCAGCTGACCTGAGCTCTGAGAGACAGGGCCCTGAGTCTCTTCAAACTCTGAAAACCATTGCTCTCTCTTTAGTAGTTTCATAAAAAGTCCCTTCAGGCTGATGTTCCACAGGTGAGCTTTGGGTTGGTGCTCAGATGAGATCATTAAAAGGCACAGCCAGTCAGCTGCCAAGAGTCACTCCGAAAGGCAATAGTAGTAATAAAAAAATGTTAATCGTGCTGGGATCCCCTTGGGGAAGTTCAAAGGGGACAAAAGAAAAATAGGATCTTTCAAGCCTGTCATTTAAAAATATGCAGCCATGCTGAAGTGTGAGCCTGAATATCTTAAAGAAGCATCAGATATTTTAAAATGACTTTTCTGCAAGTGGTAAGCTGGAAAACTTTTATTTAAAAAAATGTACATGAAACGTTGAAACAGACACACCATTCAGTTACTCATAAATGACTGGTTTGTTTGATTTTGAAGGATGTTAATTTTAGAGTTTCCCGGGTGAAGAGAGGATACGAATTCACATTGTGTATTTTCACTGTACCCACATCCTTCATGGTTATCTCATTCCGAATGGGAGGAATTGGATTGGGGTTGGGGGGGAGGTAAGGAAAAGAAAATGAGTAATAATCAAGGAAAGAGAAAGTGACATTTAGAGAAAGGGCTCGCCTGCCTTGTGCCAGGGACTTGGCTCACTTTACTAAGGACAGCCCTGGGGAGAAGGTTATCTCTATTCCACAGATGAGGGAACAGACCGAAGGAGGTTTCACATCTAGTGAGGGCTGGGATTGAAATTCAAACTTTGAACTCTCATTGCTTCTTTATTTCCCTTCTCTTGCATAAAGGCAGTGATAATTTCCTTCAAGACTCCTCAAGAATGAAGAATCTTCCGTTTGGTAAAGGCTACTGACATGGGGGTTTAGTCCAGCAGGTGGAGAGATGGCTCAACGCTGTCTGTGGTTACACCTGTGAAAACACGGCGATCTTAGCTTGTTTGCGTGATTCTATTCATTATGAGTTGGACTCCACTCGCTTGCCTCTAAGTACTCTTTTGACAAGCCAATTTCTGTCTCTCCAGTTGCCAAAAAGCTCAGTTTCCAGCCTATTACTGATGTTCAACTTATTATTATTTACAGCCATTTTCCAATTTCACGGGCTCCGTGGATGGCGATGGGACCTGCCAGTGCTCCCTTTCCCTGCCAGACACTACCTTTCCCGTGGACAGAGTGGAAACCTTGGAATTCCAGGCTCATGCTCTGTCCAAGAAGTTTGAAGAAGAGCTTTCTAAAGTAAGTGTTTTTCTTTTGAAGCAATAGTTTGATAAGAACAAACAAAACACGAATTTTTTTTTTTTTTTAAACTTAGGATTTTTGTGAGTAACCGTTCTTCCCTATATCGAAGACGGCACATTTGTATCCTATGGAGATCTTAGCATTTATTTTATAGTTCACCTATGGAGTTCTTTATAGGAGGGAAAACGAGAGCACAGGAAGAAAATGGGGTCAAGATTACTCATGCCGTAGATAAAAACTCACTGGAGTATTGTAGTTGGAAAAAAGCTCAGAGCTCTCCCTGCATGCCCCAACCTGCAATTTTTATTTTGTTTTGCTGTTTTTTCTTTCTTTTGGTCTAGGTCTTCCCTTCCAGCTTGGATTTCTTTTCTTTCCTCTCTTCCACCCTCTTCAGTTCTATTCCACCTCCCTCCTGTTTTAACTTTGCTTCGATTCTTACTCCGTTCCTTATTCCTTTTGCTTCAAGGGAAACAAACAGACTTCTTTATCTTTATGAGCCTCAGTTTTCCCATCCCTGGTCCACCTGCTGAGCTCTCTTTTCCTTTCCTTCTTAATTCTTTTATTTTGAACTCTTTTGGGGTTTCTCTCACCTTTAGATGACTGCTCCTTTTTTTTTTTCCATCTTCCTCCCCTACGACTCCCCCCAACTTTCTTCTTCTCAAACTCCTACCCTCTCTCCCTCTTGTTTAATTATTACAATTTGCTCCATTCCTTCTGTCTCCCCATCTCTTCCTTGCTGATAATTCTCTATGTCTCAGCAGGAACATTACATTAAAGGTGTCCAACATTAGACCCAAATCGAAGGCTTCCTTGGGAATTTCAATCAGCCCTGGTAAAAACTCTGACATAAACCCTCTGATTACCACTTTTCTCCAGCCCAAGGAAGTTATCCTAAAAGTTGCCTTTCTCTGAGCAAGAATGTGACTTGGCATTCCAGTTTTGACCCCTTCCACCTTTTTAGCCAAGTTAAAAATCAATTAGAAGATGCTGTTATGTTCTGCACAGGTGAAGTCCAACCTAGGCTATAATCACATTATGCATTATTTAGCATAACTCCATTAATTTGCAAGGAGCTCTGGCTTTACTACAAGATTCAAAGTAAGTTTTCCTGAGAAATTTGAGCTCAGCCACCTGCACATTCAGCATAGTTATCCTTTAAGACAAAAATTATGGTGAGGCTGAGACCCTACTTTCAACCTGAATTGGTAGATAAATATTCTAAGTTTAAATGAGTGCCCAGGAAAATGTGTTTGACTACTCCAAGAACCTAGCTTCTTAAGAAATAAAATGTCCTTGAATTAATCAGCAGAAAAGGCACAGCACTAAATTATAAATTCTAACCATTAATATTCATAGCCTTATTCCAGCATAATCAAGTACAGATAAGAAGTTATGCATAAAAACATAACAAGTAGAGGAAAATCCTAGGTAAAGATCTTTTCAGTTAGAGTCATTTGCTTTGAAATAGTGGAAGCTGCTGATTTGCATGTCGACTTTGCTAGCAGCAGTGTGAAGGGCAGTTTGAAACCTCATGCTGCTCCAGGGAGAGTATGTGGCTTGCTAGGCTTGTGAATATGGGACATTTAATTCTGATCCTGTGAAGGGGCAGGTAGCATCTGCTTTGCTAATAATTGGCAGGGAAGACATGTAGAGTAAGGGGGAAAAGTTTTAGTCCCGAAAGTGTCAGTATCTAGTCCTAAAAAAATTTATGATTGACACCTGAGGAAAAAAATGTACTTGTCAGCTGGGATTCACACAATCAACCTGGTGCAGCAGGTGGTAACAACAACAGTAATGGTAGCAGCTTCCCTTTGTGCTTTTCTGAATGCTTTCAGTTCTTGTCTCCTCTCAGGTAACCCTGGGAGGCAGATAGGCTGGGTAGTCTCCTGCCCATTTGAGGGATGGAAAAACTGAGGTTCAGAAAAGGTAAAGAGACTTGCTCACGGTCATCCCTCTCTCAGCTGGTTAAGCCATGTTGGGAATTTCAGTCTTCAGCATCATCCCAGCTCTCTTTCCTGTCATCATCTTCCTGGGAAGACTCCAAAGATGCAATAGGTCAGTAATGCCTTCAGATCCAAAGTTATCTCTTTAACTGAAGGCTTTTGAATTTCCAGGTGAATTATTATAGCTGTTCCTCGGTTGCCTTGGAAATCATCATTTATCTAGGGGCCTGGGAGAATGCCCATTTAGGGCAGGCCAGTAGAAAAGGTTTTTGACTGCTTTGCATTGATTCATTCTCTGCCAGTACCCTCAGAAGATAGGGAGCTGCCTCTGCATAACATGCTGAAAGCATTTTATACTTTTCTGTTGTTTATGATACATCCTCTTGTGACTACGCTTAGGAAGGGTACAGCACGAAAGGCAGCAAAGGATTTCCTCTTTCTCCGAAGGCTTGTTCTTTGGGGCAAGTTATTTAATATGACACTTTTGCTAATAGATCCTCATGCATGAGAAGGTTGAAGTAGCCTTGGAGACATTAAGGACACCCATAAATAAACAACATTGATTGAGTAATGTTTGTGCAGTGACATATAGTAAATTAAAAGGTCAACTTGCAAAACACTGAAATCACTGTTTCTCTGTTAATTTCTGTCATCTATTGGGTCTCCATTAGCTAGGCCTTTAATGATCATTATCTTTAATCTTTATAATAATCTTATGAGCCCAATATCATCACTCCTAATTTATTGGAAACCAAGGTTTAGAGAAATGAAGTGATTGGCCCATGAAGTGCTGAAATTATATTTGAGCCCAGGCTTTCTAGCTCCGAAGTACTTTATATGTTACATTTAAAAGAAATAGTGAAAATAATAACATGTTGCAAAGTAAATTTACTTATTTCAAATTATCTGCCCAAAATTGTGATCGCAGGTTTTGAGGGACTGGCAGAAACAGACTAATTCTTTAGCTTAATAGCCCACTGCACTACATTCTTATTTATTACAAGAGGGCATTTGTTATGAGAAACAATAACAACTACTGCAAAACAAACCCCCAGAGAAACTTTATTCTTCATCTATTACATAGTGAGTGCATACAAACGAAATAAAATGGAAGCTTTGAATGTTAGGCTGGTGGTTTAAAAGCAAACGTTTATTTACAATCACTAAGATGTGGAAACAGAGTAAATGCTCACCAACCCAGGAATGGATTAACACAGATGGTATATGCATACCATGGAATACTATTCGGCCATTAAAAGATGGGGTCTTTACATCCTTTGTATTAACCTTGGATGGAGTTGAAGTGAATTCTTAGGAAAGTATCACAAGAATGGAAAAGCAAAAATCCAATGTACTCAATACTAACATGAAGCCAATAGATGATCTAATTCATGCCCACAGAGGAGAAAAACTCATGTGAATTCAAGTGGAGGGGATGGGGAATGGGAGGGGAGAGAGGAGAGAAGGAAGGGAGAGTGGTGTGCTTCCACTTTCTGGGCACAATGTAAGGGTATATGGCACACCTCCTGGGTGTGGGACACAACTATAAGAGGGACTCTACCAAATGCAAACATTGTCACTTATTTGTTTGTACCCTCACATTAACCTGAAATTAAAAAAAACAACAACAAAAAAAAATAATTTACCTTTCTTTATATCAATTTGATTTTTTCATATAATAAATAAAAGCAAACATAGATGAGTCTTCTAACACTTAAACTTGAAGTAATGGGGAGCTTCAAGGTAAAGATGTCAATCCTGGAATGTCTTCCCTCGGGGCTAGACCCATGTTCTTGCTTGAATGTTTAGCAGTAGTCCTGGCTTCTGTATGCAGCCAGCACCCACACACCCCTAAGCTGTGATGAACAAAAACGTCTTTAAGCATTGCTGAATGTTCCATGTGGGAAAAAAAATCACCTCCACCCCAAGCTCCATTTAGAATTACTGCTCTAAATCTAAATACAGTCATACGTCACTTAAACAGTTGGGTGGGGTGGGAGGCATTCTGAGAAATGCATATTAGCTGATTTTGTTGCTATGTGAATATCGTAGTTCACAGTGTACTCACACACACCTAGGTGGGTACCATACAGCTCTGTGGGATAGACTACTGCCCCTTGGCTACTCACCTGTACAGCTTGCTACTGTACTGAATATTGCAGGCAACAATTACACAGTGGTATTTGTGTATCTGTGTGTCTCTAAAACATAGACAGCTACAGTAAAAAAAGGTTTTTATAATCTTATGGGAGCACAGTTGTATATGTGGCCTACCATTGATTAAAATGCCTTTTTGTGGGGAATGACAGCATTTTTTACAAGAGGGAGGGAGGAGGGATGCACCTAGAGCCCTAAGTGATAGACACGTCCCGGGCGAGCAGGGCTGCCCCTGCTGAGACCACCCCTCCAGGAAGAGCTGGCTTGTTCTCAGAATTGTCCTCACTGACTCAATGACACAGATCCATGCATCTAATCCATGGGAAAGGTTTAGACTAATAATTGGCTAAGACTAGTAAAGCATACCCTGTGATATCTTTCTGGCCCACCCTCAAATTCTCTCCTGCTTTCTATAACTCCATGGGCGATTCCGGTTTTCCCAAGCTCCCTTTCAATGTCAGCTGAAGGAACCTCAACATTTCCCCCCACAGAGATCTTCAGGGACTCTTCATTTTGAGGCTGAACCAGGGTAAGCACACCACACATGCCCATAAGTTGCAAATTCTAGATTATGCTTTGGTTTTCTGTAAGAATCTGGGAGAGCCACATTTTATTTTGTAGGGATGACAGTTGAATCACTTACTTTTGTAGAACAACAGCTGCGAGGTGCCACCAAAATGTTCCAGGAAAGCTGAGGGTGTTTCATTTGTTCCAAGAGCTGGCAAGGCCAAATGCCAGCAAGCATATTCCGTTCTCAGACTTCCATTTCTGCAATGGATTGGCACTTTATTTATTTATTTTTATTGTAGGCAAAGTTCTATGCCTGATATTTTAGAAATTGAAACCTGGCCACCTTGTATCTATGTGTACTTTAGAGGAGGACTTGTTAGGTTTTATATATTGTCAGCCCTCCATATCCTTGGGTTCTGCGTCTTACAGGATTCAACCAACCTCAGGCTGAAAATTTTCACACAGAAAGCCCAATAAAAATAACACAACAAGGCTGGGCACAGTGGCTCATGCCTGTAATCCTAGCAATCTGGGAGGCCAACCCAGGTGAATTGCCTGAGCTCATGAGTTCCAGACGAGCCTGAGCAAAAGTGAGACCCTGTCTCTACTAAAAATAGAAAAACTGAAGAGGATCGCTTGAGCTGGAGAGTTGGAGGTTGCTGTGAGCTATGACACCATAGTGCTCTATAAGAGTGACAGCTTGAGACTCTGTCTCAAAAAAAAAAAATACAATAAAAAGATACAAATAACAAAATACAGTATAACACCTATTTACACAACATTTACATTATATTAGACATCATAAGGGATCTAGAGATGATCTCACAGGAGGATGAGCTCAGGTTACATGCAAAGACCACGCCTTTTTATATAAGGGACTTGAGCCTCTGTGGATTTGGGTATCCATGGTGAGGGAGGGGTGTTCCTAGAACCAGTTCCCATGGGATCCTGAGGGGCAACTGGATATTTGTTTTAATCCTCCCATCCACCCAAATGTCACCAGCCTCCTCAGACTCCGAGTGATGGTACATCTGATGGCACCGAGCCTCAGTTGCTGGAGGAGATATACTAGCAGTGCCAAGGGCTGCATTTTCAACTTTCATTAAAATCCTCTTTGCCTGAAGCCCTAGCCCTTTAGGGCTGTGGCCTCTAAGTCTGCTCTAATTTGCACAGTAGGGTTAAGTGGAAGGGCTAAAATGACAGAAGTTAGGTCCACCTTTGGTATTAGAAGGATTAGAGGCCAACATCTGTCTCTGAATTCACCCAGCACCGGGATCAGCTACTTGGCATTAGTTGTAGTTTGGGGGAAAGTATCCCTTGTATTCAAATTTTTCAAAAGAGTGTAAAACCAGCAACTTTTAATGAGCAGGTCCTTGAAAAAGCCATGACATTTCCTTTAGCGATCAGATACAGAAAGAACCACCAACTGTGTTTATTAAAATATCCATTTGGAGATTCCAATTATACACTAAGCCACCAAGGGAATTTTTGGAAGTATTTTAACTTAATGATCAGACATTCAAATATATGCAACAAATGTGTAATTTAAAGGTCTGATTGCAATAATCAGTTCTTGGAATAAACGTGGGAGCACTTAATGAAATGTGCACTTCTCAGTGCACATCCACTCAAACGCTGTGTAGTGGGTTAGGGCTTCATGCCACTTTGTAAAAGGCAGAGGGGCTCAAAACTCATTGCATATGGCCATCAAAGGAGGACTCCTAATTAGTGCATTTCTCCTTCTTCTAGAAAATGCTTAGATCTAGAGCACTAGTTCTAAATGGAGGGACAGCGATGGTGGCAGTGATGATTCTGTCCCCAGGGAACATTTAGTAATGTTTAGAGATGTTTTGGGTTGTCACTTTCATCTAGAGGCCAGGGATTCTGGTTAATATCCTACAACCCACAGCACAGCCCCCACAAGAAATAACAACCCAGCCCCACATGCCAATTGCTAGGGATGAGAAACCCAGATATAGAGTATGTACATTGAAGGGAGGAGGGACAGCAAGAAACTCTGATTCAAACCAGTTTAGTTTGGGTAGTGGATGTCTTCAAACATTAAAATGGAAATTAAAAAATATACTGGCACATAATGATTCTGAAAAAATATTATTTTTAGTCTAGGTAAGTGCAAAATCCACCTCCCTCCAAGCATAGTAATAAGTTCTTTTTAGCTTGTATTTGGATAGATTTTAAAAATCTAGTTAAATATATTTTTGATCCCGTTCTTTACCAAAAAACCCAAAGATTGTCAGGAATCAAATAGTCCTCAAGGGCTGGAGTAAAGCAAGGTGATTATTACTCTGGGAATTGACTTGAACTTTTTGATTCCCTTTCAGGTGAAGGAATATGTCCAATTACTTGGTGTGTTCGAGAAGAAATTCTCAAACCTAACTGTCCGAATCGAGATCATGGAGAAGGGTCTCTTTTCTTACACTGTCCTGGACTTTGAGCTGATTAAGATAGAAGTGAAGGAGATGGGGGAACTGGTCATTCAACTGAAGAAGAATTTTGTTGGAAGCTCAGATATTGTTAACCAGCTGGAAGAGGAGGTAAGGAGGGAACTCACTTCTTAGTAAATTAATAATAAGTTCTCTATAGTGACCTTAAGCAAGTGCTAGGACTGGGATGTGATTCTCTGTCTTCCAACTTCTAATTCTGTATTCTCTTGTGGCCACATGACACTTTCCATATTCTGTTTTGGATGGATGCATGTCTTTGAATAGTAAATTACTTAGAAGCAGGTGTCAGCTAACAGTCAGAATCCTGTCCCAGAACCAAATGGACTTTAAACTTCTCTAGAAAGGAGGAGATGGAGGGCAGCACCTGTGGCTTAAAGGAGTAGGGCGCTGGCCCCATATGCCCAAGGTGGTGGGTTCAAACCCAGCCCTGGCCCCCCCTCAAAAAAAAAATAGAAAAGAAAGGAGGAGATGAGGTGACATGAACTTGAAGTGTCCATGGCCAAGCTATATCAGGTATCTGCTCTGAATTTATCCTCATGGGACTTATCTGCTCTGAATTTATCCTCATGGGACTTATCTGCTCTGAATTTATCCTCATGGGACTAGCAATCCACAATTTACCTAATTGCAAAAGGTCTGTTTTTCTCCCCTCTCCACTTTTTTCTGTTTCTTCTTTTGAATCATCATCTAATCCTTTATCCCTCTTGAAATGCTTCTCCACATACTGGCAACCCCCCTTTAAGAGATTTCTTGTGAGTATGTTTTAGTGAAGCCTTTTAAGATCTCTGGATAAAGACCATCACATTAATGTTATGGTTGGGTAATTCATATAAACAGGAATTTACTAGCACAGTCATGACATGGGCTAATTGAGAATTCTGGTTACATATTTTGGAATTTAAGTTTTCTCTGGCTCTCACCATTCATTAGAAACTTAATTATACCACAACACGAGTAAACACGAGTTTAGAGGAGAAGGTTATTAGAAATGAACTTTAATGGACATTTGTGGATGCTTAGAATGAGCCCGTGCTCTATTATTAAAGCTGTTAAAATCTTTGCCATTTTCTTCTTGTCACACACATCTGCCTGAGATCTGACAGGCGTTCAAGCTAAACCGTAAAATGTATTCTTCCAAATGAAACCATTCAGAAGAATCTCTGGTGTATTCTCTAGCTACGTTTCACTAAACGACAAATTCAGCCCTGGAATGTTTATGAAAGAAATTGCACATTATTATAAAGTCACTCTGAATTTTTATTTCCTTAGATAAGGAATATGACTCTCCTGGTAGAGAACCTCGAGACACTAGACAAAAACAATGTCCTTGCCATTCGCCGAGAGATAGTGGCTCTGAAGAAGAAGCTGAAGGAGTGTGAGGACTCCAACCATGAAAGCCCACCTGCCAACACCCTTCCGCCCCCTCTGGGTAAGCGTGCTGTGTTTTTACCATTTGAGCCAGGCCCCTTAAGGAGCCGTGAGTAAGGTGAGGAAGGGATTTGGGATTGCAGTAGTGAAGCAAGCAAGATGGGATTCTTAACGATCGGAGTGGACACCTCCACACTGAAATCCCCTCTCAGCCATGTAGTCCTGCATACTGTGTTATTCTGGGGCTTACAGAGGAACACAGAGGATGAGTTGATTTAAACAAAACCTACAAGTTACTGTGTATTCCCTTTGCATGTACCAGCAGGAAAAAAATCTCCATGGTGAAGGAGGCCCTGGGGGAAAGGCTCTGGAATCCATGGTGGCATCCTCCTTCCTGTGGATTATAAGGGCCGATTGGCTCACTTATCTGAGGAGTGGCTTTATGCTGTGAATACTCTCCCCTTCTCTCTTTCTTTCTTCCTTTTTAAGCTTTCCTTTGCTCTTCCCTGGGATTCAGTAAGGATGGAAGGAATGGCCCTTACTTATCGTGGTCTTTGTGGGTGTATCTTGCCATCCTTCTAGGACGGGGAGCTTTTGGAGGGTAGGGCTTGGCATCTCCCTTTCCAGTGAGTCCCTTCTTGAGGGTTAAGTATAGCATGGAGGTGGTGATCTCTAAGCATACCCAGGAATGGGTGGTTTGCAGGATTGAAGGGCACACATAGCTTTACCATCCCAAAGCTTTCCTGGCTAGTCAGCTGAAGGAAAAAGATCCTTAATTGTTTCATTTGTGAAATGGGAGAATAATAGTTCCTGCTTTGCAGAGTTGCCATAGGAACTAATTCTTGGATGCCCAGAGCTGAATGTTCGGCACTCACACACTGGCAATAGATATTATTAGTAATGATGATAATTAAAGTGAAAACCTTGCTGTGAACAAAACAGGGCCAGATCCCCCAGGTGAACCGCGGGGTTCAGCCCATCCTTTAGAGACATTGAGGTCATGGGGACCTTTTTCCTGCAGGTCCTGAGCATCTCGGTCTGAATGAGAACTGTATCTTTTCATCAAATCATACAGCCTTTTCATTTTAATTAATTCCAATCCTCACTCCTGTTTCCTTTTAGAATGTGCATTTCTGGATCCTTATCCACGCAGCTGGTTTCTTTGAGGCTTCAATCAGATATGGCCTCTTGTTCATGCTCCGGGGACTCCTTTCCCTCCCTCTAGGCTGGGGACGGCATGTGAAGAGGTTTAGGGCAAAGATAGTGTCTGTGCTCTGTAATTAAGACTCCCTTTGGCCTGGGATCAGTGGTCTAGATGGATGCAGGAAATGTGCTGGGCCCCGGGGGCTCACTGAGGCAGGAGAGGAAGCTGTGACAACTCCTGATAAAACCTGAACAACCCCCACCCCAAGAAAATCTTCCTCATGGAAGAGATTTGTCTGACACAATTGTCTATGTATCCCGTAGAATGAGGACATTTCAGAGCAGGTAATTAAATCAACATTCAGGGCCATGTATGAGCAGTCCCAGCATGTCTCAGAGGAGGGCCTTGGGTGGCCAGGATGCTACTTTTCCCGAGGTCGTTAGTGACAGGGCTGAAACTGACATGCAAGGGCCAGCGCAGGACCTACAGTGGTGGGTGGCAGAAACCCACAGATGACTGTGGGGTCGGGGGTGGGGTGGAGTGGGAAATGCACTGCTTAGTATCTAGGGAGGAAAGTGAGTGAGTCTGGTGGATTATTTTTGAAAATTTTTTTTCCAGAACTTTCCCCAAGGCCCTCACACTTAGGCTTTTGTGATCCCTCCCAGCCTAGCTGTGTTGTTTAAACAAATTGGACCCAGATTTCCCCTCACTTTCCCACAACCTTGGCTGTACCTGAATCCCTGCCAAGCCACCTGGATCTCTGCCAGCTTTGTTCATATTATATTTATGATGTTTATATTAAACTGACTTTTGGTCATGTTTTTAAATCAATTTCTTTCACTTGCTCTCTTTCTGTTTGGATTGGTTGATAATGCAGAATTGGAAAATCCCCAGGCACCACAAAGTTGTGAGCCTGTGGAGACTTTAATTAAAGTTACTCACCATTATGGGACTTTAAAATCCGGCCTGTCTGCTTTTTTCACTGCAGAGTTGCCCAGAACAAAAAAAGACGAACATATGAGTCTCAGCTCTGAAGTAATTTGGTTCTTTCTGGGCCCCCTCGCTTGTAGCCACAGTTTGCTCAGCCTGTGGTCAGCTTGAACTTAGAATAAGAACAGGTATTTCAGGTTTAAATAAAAGATGCTTTATATTTGCTTTTTGCTGCTTCATTTGATAGAACTTTCTAATATAAAATAATTGGCCTTCTACTCATTACCTTTTTTGTTCCCCTCAAAACTTCAGTCTTTCTCTGTTTTTCCTCTAAAGCTAACTGCGTATCGACTCAAATGTGATGGGAATGCTTAGCGGTTGATCATTATTTTGCTTGGGAATGTGAGGCTCTGTGCTGGTACACAGTAGGTGCTCAGTCTGTATCTGGTGACTGAATGGGGTGTGAAAGACGTGGAGGGAAGTGCTAAAATCCCGGGCTTAGAGAGGACCAGGGCGTTGAGTAGAATATATCCAATGCTTCACAGTCAATTTAGTCTTAATCATTTTATAATTATGATCATTTTAATTGCCTAATTCTTACTAGTCAATCATATTCTCCTCTTGGCTCAAACAAGTTCAGTTGCCCAG
This sequence comes from Otolemur garnettii, assembly GCF_000181295.1. Taxonomy (NCBI): domain Eukaryota; kingdom Metazoa; phylum Chordata; class Mammalia; order Primates; family Galagidae; genus Otolemur; species Otolemur garnettii. Next base: position 1,253,555 of record NW_003852435.1, read on the forward strand.
GTGAGAGAGTGCATTAATAGATCCAGGATTAATTTTCCTCTGCAGGCACATAATTATTGGCTTTTAAAAAATGCTACTAATCATGATATGTTTAAAAAGCCAAGGCAGAATATTTTAAAGTCTCACTATGATGGCTTCCTTGAGTATTTGCAGAATACCACGGCACTATCTAATGAACTGGGTGATGAAGAGATTGCCAACCAAGGCTCCATTTGTGTAGAGGGTTCCTTGTATTATGTTCTGCAGAGCAGAAACCAGGCTTTTGAATAAACCAAATATGTAGCAGGGTGGAGGACTAGTGCTTTATAAATAAGGTTAAGCTGGAGTTAGGTTATTTAATTAATCTTTCGTTTCTTTATTCCACAAACATCATTTGGTACCATTGGGTGGCGGCCCTTTTTTGGGTACTGGGGTTACCAGAATGGGTAAAGAAACCTCTGGAAACCACTATCCAGGAAAGGAGACAGTCATGTGATCCTCCAGTTGTAACTCGATGTGATTACAATGACGACAGTGACCATTTACAGACTTCCATGTCTTCTCCATATCCTTCCTGCAGAGCAGGGATTACTGTTTTTCTTTTAACGTGAAGAAACTGAGGCTTAGAAGATTAAGTAACTTGCTGAGGGATACGTAGTTAAGTATTGGAGTCAGGATTTGAATCAGAATCCGTGTGGTGATAATTTCCCCAAACCAGGTTCCATTCCAGAGAGGTGCACTTGTGATTTCTGGAGTTAGGAGGAAGTTCCAGCAACTCTCCCACCTGATTAACACAGAAGTATTTTTGCTTCTTTGCCTGTGGAGTAGTAAAAGGGTATTCTTGCTTGTGACGGTTCTGTGCTATGTCCTGTTCCACCAGAAAATGCAAAATGATTCACTGGTCTTCCTCAAGTCTTGGATCATGGCGGGGGAATGGATTGTTGTCCAGGTTCTGGGATGGGGACCTGGTAGGAAGGGAATGAAGTGTCCCTAAGACCTTGAATGAAGGAAGGGGCTGGGGTAGGGGCATGAGAGAAGGGAGGGTAGGGAGAAACTAGTGAACGTGGGGTGGGGGTGGGGACCCTAAGGATCGGTGGGTCCTGGGCTGGCTGTCAGGTTTTACTTTGCTGTCAAGAGTCAGGGAAATCTGCCCCAACCTTTCCTCTGATCTGCCACTGTTGTGGCCACATCTGTAGTACTGGCACTGATGCTGAGTTCTTGTCACATTTTTGCTTCCTTTCAACCATAGACAGGGCCCCTAAAATGGCCCAAAGGGGATAGAGGATAAAGGGAGGATCACAAACAGAAGTGTGTTTTGGAGTGGTTGGGAGGTGATGGATTGGTGTCATACAATTTCAATATTTATACTGGGTACAGTTTTAATTTTCTGGCCAATTTATGAAATGATGAGCCATTATTATTATTAGTAGTAATAATAATAGTAATAGTACTATTAGCCTAATAGTAATAGTAGTAGTGATAGTAAGTTTTGAGAAGTTTATTTTAGTTCCTTCATATTTAAAGATTCTTACATCTAAAGGCAGATGTTTATTTTTAACCTCATGGAAATGCTTGACTAAGTTATATGCATCATATATTTTCCTTAGTTTTTTTTTTGCTGTTGTTTGGCTATTTTCTGTCTAGGAACGCAAGACTCAAGCAAACAATCCCTAAGTCTTCCAATCAGAAGGGAAGGGAAAAGTGACTTTCCTCAGAGTGACGTGTAGTTGAATAAATACGTTTTCCGAAAGATATTTGAGCTGGAAGATCCGGTTTGTAGCATATGGAAACTGGAACAGTTTTTGTTATCATTAAACTGAACACACTGCTAACTTTATTTTAATAATTCATGCATTGTTTCATAAACAAAAGCAAACAAGCATTCATCTGAGAGATCACTTTTAGTAGAAGAAATAATAATTTATAATTTTATTTATTATTTCTTCAGTGGAGAGCAGTCTCCTGGCTGCACACACGTTGCTTTTTTATTTATGAAATGGCACATGCATTATTAAAATAAACCCGCGACTGTGTTCTGCTTAATGATATGCAAAATTATTTGAGGTTGGGTACAGAGTGGTTTCATTTCTCTACCTGTTGTATGGTTGGCTGGCTTTCTCACCAACTGCCGATTTATGAGAGCATTTAAGGAGCGCGTATTTAATTCTGGGACCGAAAAGCCCTAGCAGATTGGAAAAATAAAAACAGAATTTCTAGTAATGGTTTCACCTTCGAGCAGTCCTTGAGTGAGGAGGGTGGAGAGAGGAAATGTTTAGCAAGAAAAAGAATAGGTCGTTCCCTGATGGACACAACGGAGACTCAGAGACTAAGGATCTGCCCTTCCCACCCCTTAGCCCACATAGTGCAAATCTCAGGCAATCCTTTGGAGCTCTGCTTTTGGCTCCAGCTCACCTTGTGTGTCCTCCATGGCTCCTTGATTCCCACCAAGCATTTGATGCCAAATCTAACAATTCAGGTGGAGCTCCTTCCTCGTCTCACCTGCTCTGCTCTAAGAAGCATGGGGGAAAATGACCCCACATGTACTGGAAGTTGGATTTTCTTTGTCATTCAATAGACTATTTCACCAGTTTTTAAAATAGTATTTATTAAAATCCCAGAAAAATATGTGTTCACTCTTTGGATAGTTATTATGAAAATACTGGCAGAATTTTATTTTTTTTTATAGCTCATAAACGCTTTGAGTTGGCAGGCATTTCAGAGGTAGTGCAATGTGAAGGGCCCATTGCCCGGCCTGAGTCATTTCCCCAATGAGTTTCAGGGAATAGAGAGTCAGTGGAACAGTGGATCTGGTCACACTTGATTATACACATTGTGACAATGACAGTGTCAGAATGGGAAGGATGAAATACTTGCCTGTCATGCTATGGCCCTGCCGCATACGGGTTATGAACAGTGGGCCTCACCTTGTAACTCTGCAGCAGGATGGTCGCTGTGTGATTTATGTGATGAGCTGTGCCCTGGGCAATGCTGCTCAAACATCACCACCATGATAGGGCCATCTTTCTCTATCTATAAAATACTGTATTTAAACTTCCTCTGCTGAGAATAGCTGCCAGCAAAGTTGGTACCTGGACTGGATGTGCACTTGGGGTCCTGGGAAAGGGTAGAATGAGTTAGGACGTGAAGACTTCCTCTGGACAATCTTCTTCACCACAATTCTCCTGGGGCCTAACCTTGGTGAATAGTAGGACTTATGGAAATAGGGCAGGATTCTGGAATTATCTTGCTTTCTTGATTTCTCTGTAAGAAAAACGAAATAAGGTAGTGTTTGCAAAATGCTTTCTGATAGCAGAAAATATATTGAGTCTACCAAGGCCCCTTTCCTCTCTCTGGGCCTTCAAACTTTCTGCATACGGTTCTTGGCAGTTTCATTATCCCCATTTTCCAGATTGAAGGCCCATCCATGGAGGCAGAGGCCGTTCTCTGTAGAGTTGACAGTAGAGGTTTTGGCTCTTCCGCGTCAGAACCACTGCTGTCATTTGTTCTACAGGAACAAAATATTTATGAATTCCTTTGGTTCTTAAGATATTAAACTATGTGTACCCCGTCATTTGTTTTCTCTAAGAAAGCCCTTTTATTTTCTTATTCCCATAGGGAGCTGTGGTAACGGAGGTGTGGTAAACATCAGCAAACCGAATGTGGTGCAGCTCAACTGGAGAGGATTTTCTTATAAGTATGGTGCGTGGGGCCGGGATTACTCTCCTGAACATCCAGACAATGGGCTGTATTGGGTAGCGCCCCTGAATACAGATGGGAGAATATTGGAATATTACAGACTCTACAACACTCTGGATGACTTGCTGTTGTACACAAAACCTCGAGAAAATCGGATCACTTATGGCCAAGGTGGTGGTACGGCGGTTTACAACAATAGCATGTATGTCAACTGGCAGAACACCCGTGACATTGTCAAAATCGACCTGACCACCAACAAGGTGGTGTTAACCAGAACTCTCCCCGATGCTGCCTTTAATAACCGTTTCTCATATGCTGATGTTGCTTGGCAAGATTTTGACTTTGCTGTGGATGAGAATGGGCTGTGGGTGATTTATGCAACCGAAGCCAGCTCTGGTAACATGGTGATTAGTAAACTCAATGACACCACACTGGAGGTGATAAACACTTGGCATACCACGCAGTATAAGCCATCTGTTTCTAATGCCTTCATGGTATGTGGGGTTCTGTATGCCACCCGTATTCTGAACACCAGAACAGAAGAGATATTTTACTACTATGACACAAGCACAGGGAAAGAGGGCAAGCTAAACATTATAATGCATAAGATGCAGGAAAAAGTGCAGAGCATTAACTATCACCCTTTTGACCAGAAACTTTTTGTCTATAATGATGGTTACCTTCTGAACTATGATGTTATCTTCCGGCAGCGACCTCAGTAAGCTGTTTAGGTGGTGGGCTGAAAGAGAGGTAAAATGTTTGTTGATAAAAATAGTCTTGTCAATGTATTTAGGTATCTGCAGGGAAATCTAAAAGTGTTTGTTTCATAGCAATATTCAGGTATGGTGCGACCGTGCTAGAGACTGAGGATGTTTGCGCTGATTTGATGAGTTCACATGGGAGTCATCTGCCTCTTGGGATGCATTTTCCACATAAAATAAGGTCTTTCCAGGGTGGAATTATCAGAGGTCTTAGGGATACTGTGGGTTTAAAGAAGCCTACAGTAACGTGACATCTGGAAATTAAGGAATTTAAAGAGAGCTAAGTATAGCTTCTGAGCATTCTTTGCACGGGAGAGATTGATTAACAACAGCTCTTCAGTTGCAAAGCCCTGCAACTTCTTCCATGCTGGAAGGAATCTAGGGTTTAATTAGGCAGATTAATACCCGGAGTTCCTCGAGGGACCAAATCTCCAACTTGTTTTTTCTCACCAGCCCCTGGAATGATGCTTTATATGTAGCACATAAGTAAATTTGGCATGCTTACATTATGTCTGGAAAGTGCTCTGAGCTGTCAGGAGAAAGGCCCTTTTATTCATTAAGTTGTGCACTGCAGATACATCTCAGAAGGATCTGCAGATGAGGCATCGGATTTTTCTTTTCTTTCATTTCCACCTTTGAAAGAGTCCACAGGACACTCTACCTTATAACTTCATTCCAAAGGTAGCTCGGAAGATTAGAATCAGACTTACCAACCAACTCCCCTTAACTCTCTTTCTATTGTTTGTCTAAAAACATAATTAACTAGTTTTCTATGGAACAGACATAAAAAAAATTCATTTGCTCTTATCTCACCATGAATTGCTATGTATGACTCTAAGACTCTAAGACAAATCAGATGGCAGTGAGAAAGTGATACCAAGTTTCTGGAGATGCATTAAGGGCCTTGGCGCATATGTGAGACTTGTATTATGTCATATCAATGGTTCTTCATAATTTTTGTCTTTGTTTAAGCCTAGAAAAGCCACCTACATCTAGTAAGTCAGTGCAGTAGTTGAGAACCTCGCCGGGATGTGCGCTTCTGGGCTTTTGTATGGCTTTATCATCCCAAACTGATCTATGTTCCCTTGATGTAAGTCCTAGTCTGTAAGATTGGCTCCTGAACTGCTTTACTTCTCCCTTTTTAATAAATGATTAGAATGTGCCTTGAAAAAAAGGTCGTGTCTTGTTTTATTTACTTTCTAATTAAAAGGAAAACCTGGTAAAAGGGAACAGAGTAGCCCACATCTTGCTGTAAAGTTCCACTCAAACACCAGTGTCTGGGAGATCACATTCCTAATGGCAGATAATATAAATAACTTTTAAAAGAGTCTAGAGTCAGGTTGGCTCTTTAGTTTTCCTTTCTCTTTAAAATCAATTCTTTTTGGCAGCTTTTATTGTACAAGACTGCCCTATAATCTTTTGGGATATGACCTTATGTACTATTAATTTGCATGACTGATCTGATTATTTCCAAAGCTGGGCTACATTTATGTGGCTTGTGTTCTCTTTCCAGTTGAGCTATTGGGTCAGAAGCCTCTGGATCTCCCCCAGAGAGGAGGTCTTGGGCAGAAAGTGAAGGGGCTATGTGGCCATAGAAGGAAGAGAAATACCTTTACTCAAGAAAATGAATAGGGGATAAATGACCTAAAATTGGAAGGACAGATAGATGAGGCTAATGTAGTTAGTCTTACTGAAATTTTTGAGCCAGGTGGCAGCTATAATTATTTTGTATTTTTGTCCCTATCTTTTTTCCCCTATCTTTTTTCAGAGCTGAGTGTAGAGACAGGTATGGTCTTCAAAGTGCAACAAGATATGAAGATAAAGACAAGTATGTCATGTGAAATATAAGTTAAAAACAGGGATGTTGTATTTAATCTGGCTCCAGGCAATTTTCCAGATGATTGTTTCCACCAAGTACACAGTATGACCTCTGAAGATTCAGGAGAGGAGGCAGGGAGCCAAGGTAACCCCAGCAATCAGCTTCTTGTTTGAACTGCTACAGAAGCATTTGCCTGAAAAAATTCACTTCTGAACTTCCTTCCCACTGGACATGGGGTATTATCAGCTTGCAGTGGCTGCCAGCAGGAAATCTCTCTGCTGGGAAGGTTGAACGGCTGAGGGGTTCAGGCTCCTGGGTTTACTGCAAGGCAGTCATGCAATGGAAATTTTAGTTCAAGATTTACCAGCTAGTGCCTGTTTGAAATTTATATACATATATATGTATAACATTTTACATATATATTTGTATAATAAATTACACATATAAACATAAAACCAAATTACAAATATAAATTACACAAGGCATATTTACAGGTGGTAAAATTTACCAATTTTAAGTGTATAATTCAATGCATTTTGACAAATGGATAGTCATGTAAAGGGTATCATAATTATAAAATAAAACATTTCATCATCCCTAAAAAGTACTCTTGTACCCTTTTGTAGTCAAAATCTACCCCCACCCTCCAGCCTCGTGCCACTACCAATTTGTTTTCCATACATATATTAAATATTTTTGCTTTTTCTAGAATGTCATGGACATGGAATTGTGTGTGTGTATATATGTATATATATATATATATATGTACACAATATATATGTGTATATATGTATGTATATAGTGTATAGCTTTCTGAGTTTGACTTCTTCAATGAAGAGAACTAGTGGGTTATAAATTACCCCAGAGAGGCTGGGCATGTGGCTCATGGCTATAATCTTTGCACTAAGTTGGAAGGATCATTTGAGTTCAGGAGTCTGAGACTAGCTGGAGCAAGAGTGAGATCCCATCTTTACAAAAAATAGAAAAAATTAGCCAGGCATGGTGGCACACACCTGTAGTCTATGTATCTGGAAAGCTGAGGCAGGACGATTGCTTGAGTCCAGGAATTTGAGGTTGCAGTGAGTCATTTGATGATTCTACTGCACTCTAGGTAAGGATAACAGAGAGAGACTGTCTTAAAAAAAAAGGAAAGAAAATTATCCTAGGGGATAACTGGGCATTTACAGTACTGTTGGGGTTCCCTGCCTTTTTAAAATCATCTTTCTTGGCATTGAGTAGGCAATTGTGGAGAGCTGCGGTGATCTACTGTCTTTACAGTGTTCCCTACTGGTCTGGAGTGGCCATGGGAAGGGTCTAGTTCTAGGCATTGATCAAGCCTGCCTGACAACACCCCCATAGCATGAAGCCTTCTTTGTTATCAGCCCTGTTCAAGGTTTGTTCTCCCATCTCTGACCTGATACAAACCTTCCTGTCCAGGTGAGTCCCGATAGGAACAAATGCATAGCATGGTTATGAGCACAGGATTTGGAGTTATGGAACTCCTGGGTTTCACTCTGGGTTCTCCTCCTACATATGACATGGTTTGTGGCAGGTGCTTTAACTTTCTGAGACTCAATGTATTTTTTCTGTCAAGTGGGAAAAAACCACTTCTGAGCATCCTGTTGGGTGAATTAAATGATATTAAGTATATAAAACATCTAGTAAAGTGTTTGGTGCATCATCTGCCCTTAACAAAGAATTTTTATTTCTGTTTCTAATTTTGAATTTTAGGTTTGAAGTAGTCACTGGGTTGAAAAGATATGATGCTAATTAGGAAAGAAGTTTACATAATACCCTGTAATAGTTCTTTCAACTATTTGAAGCAGGTGCCATTTTGGCAAGAAAGAGTTCCAAAGCTTGGAACAGCCTCTCTTTGACCTCAACTCCAAGACTGATCCTCAGGTGTTGATGTTTTCTATGCTTTGACTCCCAAACACACAACAAAATGAGCAGAAGAACTGAGCCTGTGTCCTATTTCTTTTGGGCCACTGACAACAAAATGAAAACTGGCTTTCATCAAACCTATGGATAAGACCAAAACAAATGCATATGCCTTCCTACTTGCTTTTCTGTCATCAACACGAATATCTTGCAATCCCCCGAGTGGTAAGGCAGACTGGCTGACTGCTCACAGACACATTTTCTTTTCTCCTATGTACCCATTACACTCTGCATTTCCCAGCCTCCCTTGCAGCTAGGTATGGCCCTCTGCTAATCAATTGTGAATGAGAATGTTGGACACAAGTTTCAGATTGGACTTGAATCAGTTTTTAAGAAAAGATACTTATTTTGTACTCCACTTTTAGTAAAATACATTTACCTTTTAGGGTTTGTTTATATCACTAACCTTAAGAGTGTGTTTTTCTCCTTGATTGTGAACTACTTACTGAAAGAGAAAGCCTCATTCTGTCATCCTGTGTGACTGTGTGGCTGCCTTCTGGGTCAGAGCCTTTGGCCATCTCGAACAGATGTCACACCATGAAGGGTGATTAACTTCCTGTGCTCCAGAATATTCCAGTAAAACAAAAAGGTAAATTGTGACACATCAGAAAATAAAGGCAGGCATGTTTCTAAGGCATACTCTTAGCCAAGGGAACAGACCAGCTGGTCTGGCTCATTGGTGTGAAATGCTATTTGAGTTGTCAGTTCATTTGCCAGGCCCCACATCTGTAGCTCGGATGCACCCACTTGTCTCTGAGATCTGCATCTGTTCCTGGAACTCATTCAGGGGGAATAGCCCTTGGAATCAAGGTTCTTTGTGTAGAAAGATGGCATTCAATCTGTCCAAGGGGGAGGCTTCTTGGATGCTATCTCTGGACCTCTTAGAGCCAGGAGCTCCACTGTGAGGATGGTTTTTCAGACCTTAGCTACACTTAGGATTATTAAAGTAAGACCAATGATGTGTGAGGACTTCCAAGTGGTTTGGCTGGAGGTCAGTGTATGTGGAGGTAGCAGAAGATAGGGTAAAATGATGGACAGTGGCCAGGGTTTATATACCATCAAAGGAAGTTGATTTCTGTATCTCTCGGCCTAGGAAATTTATAGTGACTCTAAGTCTCACAACTCTCCTCTTTCCCCCCCAGCTTTATTGAGCTATAATTTATAAACAAAAGTGGTATATTTTCAAAGTATACAATGTGTTGTCTTGATGTATGTGTACATTGTGAGATGATTGCCACAATTAAACTCATCAACACATCCATTGCTTCACTTAATTACCAAATCTCCTCTCTTTTTAGTTGGATTCTGCCAACTCATGTGTTCTTGATTGTGACCAATGATGCTTTTATATAGGTATTGTCTGTGATTTACTCTGTCTTTCACCTTGGTGGCTCTTATTAGTCAGGGTCAGTGTAAGAACAGAAACAACTTCTTTGACTGGAGGATGCTAACAGCTATATTAGATATACCCCACCATCTCAGTGGCTTAGCACAACAGCAAGTTTCCTCTCTCATGTCAGTATCTGCTGCTCCCACCTTTTTGTCCTTAGTTGTGGTTATTTGAACATCTTCCTCATTCCCAGCACAATTTTTCCCCCTTTGCAGCACACTCATGATTTTGTCTGGTACTACCATGATGGGCATCAGCTTCTCTCACAAGGTGACTCTCATCCATGTGTTGATTCAGGGATCCAGAATGAGACACTTCATTCCACCTGGTGTTCCCTCCATCTCCACATATAGCTTCCAAGGTCACAGTGCTCATTTGCATTAAGCAGCTTGAAGGGAACATGAAGGATCTTATGTGAGAGGCTGATTTGGGTTTAGTCTGAAACTCGTGTCCAACATTCTCACCATCTATTAGCACAGGGCCACACCTAGCTGCAAGGGAGGCTTGAAAATGCAGAGCGTAATGGGTACATAGGAGAAAAGAAAATGGGTTGGTGAGCAGTCAGCCAGTCTGCCTTAGCACTCTAGGTATTAACGAGAAAAAAAGGATTTAATGCGGAGAATTATGTACTTACAAAATCACTGGAAAGAGTAGAGGTGCAGCACCTAAAGGCTGACATTCAAGATTTGACTTTGACTTTCTACAACCCAGAAATCAAAAAACTGAAACTGCCACTACCATTAGCGTCATCCCCACAACCCTCAAAATGGTACCAGATACTGACATGTGGAGTACATCTGCCACAAATACTCACCTCTGCTCATGCTCAGTCATCCCCTGTGACTGTCAGAAAGCCTTTCACTTTCCAAATCTAACATAAGTGGATTTCATTGACTGCATCTAAGATGTACCCAGAACTGTATCTACAAAGGAGTCTGGGAAATGTAGTTTTAATCGTCCTTCCTCTATAACACAGGAACAGATAGAGAGATTGGAAATGGCTGCCAGTGCCAATAGACAGTAGCTGGCACAATGACTGTTCAGTAACTCCCACTGTCATCATACATGAAGTTCTCACTTTGTCTTTAGTGACTTCTTTTAGTACCTTCTTTATCCCCTGGTCATTTGTTGCTACTTTTTGAAATTTAAATAATGCGCACATCCCAGTGGTAGCTTTCCCTGATGCCACCATATGGGGGAGAGCTCCAACAGTGATGTCTCTGGATGAGCTTTTGAAGGGGAGCCGGATTCTACAATTCACAGCCTCTCTGCAGACTCCATCAGAACCATGTGGTCCAATATGGCCAGTCACTCTCTGGTGACCTACCAGTGTCCTAGGAGAGGCTCAGTCTTCTCAGTTCTTTTTAGCCTCTAGTTAAGAATCTCATCTACTTGTGAACCACCCAGAAACTTCAAAAATTTGGGATATCCCATGTCCTCTATTTTCTTCCCTGCTCATCATTCCTGAAACAGTGGCTGGCATTTTTCCTGGGAGGAGCTATGGGGTCATTTGGCCATAGACTGCTGTTTCGGGGTGGGGGGGTGGCACTTTACATAGAACTCCGGAGGTGACAGTGCACTCTCACCAGACCTGATCTCCACCTGAAGAGATCCTGGTAAGTCACCGTGGTGTTGTATGTCTTCCAAATGATAGACAGTTTGCTGGGTTTCTCAGGGCTGCACCATAGTGAGTTTTTCAGCCCCACTGAGATAATCTGCTACTTGCTGGAGCCTGGGTGGCAGATTTTCTAGCAGGATCTCAGAAGTCAATGAGTGAAGGCAGAACTGCCCCAGAGAGGAGGAATTCTGGCAGCCTAAGCTCAGGGAATTAGTTTGGAAAAGAAAGTTTGTAATAACAGTGTTCTAGTTCCTGCTGAATAAAACATTCAAAGAGCTTTTCTTCTCCCAGCAGAAAAATAAAATATTCCAGTGGCAATAGGATAGTTGTTCTTTTTAAATGTTGTTTTTAATAAAAATCAGACGGCTGCAGTCATCTGCTCTCCATGCTGTTCTCCCTCCTGACCCTGTCCTGGCCACCCCGTGGGTATGTGTGTCACACAACATGTCCCCGGGCCATATCGCAGCTCTCTCATTTAAGCAGATGGGGAAACAGCTATCTGAACAAATGGGGCCTGAGCCCAGAGAAGGTACAGCCAGCTGCAAACAGACCAGTAAATATGGTTCTTACACATCTGGTAGGTAGTTCTATGGTGAGGCAGCTAATGGTGCTGGTATTTAAATGGCCATTAGTAGACTCTGGATTCTGTGCACCCAACCAAGAAAGACCCTGAAAGCTCTCTGTTGGTGCTTCTCTGCTGTTATTTGGCTGCAGACTGGGTCAACATCAGAGCCTGGTCCACATGACTGTCATCACTGCCAACACGGGGAGAAACTTCACTTTTGTCGACAGGAAATAGGGGATTCTGGAGTGGACCCCCACATCCAAGGGGCATTGAGGAATTTCTCGGGCCCACTCATGCGTAGGTGAGGCTGCCAGCCTGGCACTCCAGGCACCCCCAGCGTCTCTCTTATTAACCTTGTATCGACCAAGTGTAGAGCCAGTTAATTCTACGGATTCAATATCTGTGAGTGCCAGGTTATTCCTTTAAAATCCTCTGGCAAAGTTAAGAAGGGGGAGGTGCTTTTTCATTATGATGGGACCACACAGGAGAACTAGGGGGCTTCTGCCCACCTGGTGCATGATTCTGATTCGAGGCTGCTGAGTATCACTCCTTCACCTTAGGGATTTGTTCACCATTAACATGCAAATATCTTTGGCAAAGAGAATTTATTCAGAATGATTTTTTTTTTTAAAAAACCTTACTTGAAATTTTTGAGTAACCAGGAGCAGGAAGACTATGAGGGAAGTGGGGCTAAGTGTAGATGAGGAACATTCTGATGTTTGAGTAGGAAACCTGTGGCTTCTATGTGGTCTTTTAATAAAATTCTTTAATACATTTTTGTTCGTCTTTTATAATTATATTATTATTCTTTTAAAAATCTAGGATTTGCTTTGTAAAATTTGGATTCAGTCAAAAGGCTGCACTTAAGGACCTACAAGGCCATGTGTGGCCTTAGGGCTGTGGGTTCCCCACCCCTAAGAGGGAGAAGTTTGGAAAGACAACTTTTCCTCCCTTTGTGGGCCTCCTCTCTCAATTCCTTCCTGGAAAACACGCTTTTTGTCCTCTTGTGTTTCATAGATATTGTTAGAAACCATCCCATCCACCTCCTAATATGTTCCATACTGCACAGACCTGAGCAGTGATGTGGCCCCTGCCAGCTGAGACTTACATTCTGCCTAGAAAGTGTGACACCATGGCTTGCCCTGGACAGTCTGGCTCATGCTTGTTGTCTGGTATCATTATTAATAGCGGGCCCCTTTTGCTCTCAGAAGGGTTCCAGTTTGAACAATAAATTATATGAGGGTCATTTGTTGTATCCATTTTGTTTATCTCTTTCTTGTTTTTGGTCTTGTTTGGGGGAAGCTGAAAGAAGACACATAGTTGTTTAGTGATGAACAAATACAAGAGATGGATGGAGAAAAACAAAACAAAACAAGGCCAGCTTGAAAGAAACCGAGCCACACCACAAATGCAGACTGAAATGGAGCACGCAGCCCCAGGTCCCTGACGACTCCTCCGTCTCCGATGCTGGCTGTGATCCCTGCTCAGCGCTAAAGCTGTACTCCGCTGCAGCAGGGCCAAGGCTCTGGGGAAATGGCATGGCGGGCTAGTCTATTTATGGCCCAGTGGCCTGAATAGAACTGTTTGGGGTACAATGTGCTGAAGGTGCAGCTATGTGTAGGTATATCACGTGACAGAGGTACTCAAAGTGGGGGAGGACACACCCCATGTGCTTCTAGCTCTAGCAAGCAGAGGACTAATGAACCTCTCTGTGTCCCTCCATTGGAGAAGGACCCTCAGAGGCACCCAAAGCGAATGGAAAATGGGCCTGAGCAGTTTGTTCTGCTGGGCTGGACCTGTGCTCAAATTTCAGGGTGTGTGGAGGTCGGTACACAACCCCCCCCCCACTCACACACACATACACATACCCAATACGGCAGGCACTTACCATATGGGTGGGAGGTGAGAGTGTGGCCTACTGGAAACAGATCCGAATTTGGGAGCAATCAAACCTGACTTAAAATCCTTGCAGCTCCACAATCTATGAGCTACGTTACTTTGGTCGAGTTTTGAAAACTCTCTGAATCTCAGTTTCCTCAACTGTGAAATATGGTAGTTGTGAGGATTAACTGGTGAAATATGAAGTCAGACAATTAAATTCATGAACTTGTCTTAGAAAAAGTGCTGCCTACCTCATTGCTGAATATCACGAATATCACTACAGTCCTCTTCAGAGTACTCCCCTGGAGAAGTTATGTACCGGTGCCAGGGCCTAGTCCAACCTTCAGAGCAATTTTGGAATTCATTTTTTCTGGAATGACCATCAGAGTTATCATCACATGACACACAACAGCCTATAACAGTAAGGAATGCGACTCAGCCAGACATGGCCACAGGTCAACATGTACACAGCAGTGAGACACTGATATACCAATGTCACGAAACCTTTCTGAGTTATTTGCATAATGCTGCCTGTAAGCAGCTGGTGACAAGTTCACAAACTTAATTGTCAGATCTCGTGCAATGACAACTCTGATGGGTATTCCAGAAAAGAATTCCAAAATTGCTTTAAAAAGTGGAGTAGGTTCTGGCATTAGTGGATAGCTTCCCAAGGGGAGTACTTCAAAGGTGCCCATAGTGATATTTAGCAAGGAGGTATGTAGTACTTTTTCTGGGATGAGTTAGCAAACTTAGTTGTCATACCTTGTATGTTCCAATTTTATTTTTTTTGCTTTCATAACCTTTTAAAGAAGAGTTTAAGTTTATTTCTATTATTATTTGTATTAAATAACAACTTTGTACATTGATGCATTTATGCAGTTCAGTGTACTGCTTTGATATACAATGTGAAATGCTTACACTAAACTAAGTAACACATCCATCACAATTATTTTCTTAGTAGTTTTAAAATGTACCTTGCATCATGCACATTAGGTGAGGTCCCCCCAAATCCCCTCTCTCCTCCCAAATCCCCTCTCCCTTCCCCCCTCTCTCTCTTCTTCCCTTCTAGTTTCTGGACTATAGTTATGTTTTGCCATTCATATGAATGTGTAGGCGATTATATATTGATTTTATAGTAGTGTTGAGTACATTGGATACTTTCTCCTCCCATTCTTGAGATACTTTACTAAGAAGAATATTTCCAGCTCCATCTAGGTAAACATAAAAGATGTGAAGTCTCTACCTTTTTTATGGCTTCTTAGTATTCCATTGTATACCTATACCCCAATTTGTTAATCCATTCATGGGTCGAAACTACAGATTTTGGCGTGGATGTGGAGAGAAGGGAACACTTTTGCCCTGCTGGTGGGAACGTAAGCTAATATGATCTTTTTGGAAAGAAGTTTGGAGAACAATCAAGGAACTAAAAGTAGACCTACTGTTTGATCCTGCAATTCCTCTACTAGGTATATACCCAGATGATCAAAAATTATTTTATAATAAAGACATTTGCACCAGAATGTTTATTGTAGCCCAATTCATAATAGCCAAGACATGGAAACAGCCCAAGTGCCAGACCCAGGAATGGATTAACAAATTGTGGTATATGTGTACCATGGAATACTTATGCAGTATGTTCCAATTTTGAACACCATGTCTGTCCCACAGGATTAGTTACTATTTTATCCTCATCCTGTTTTCCTGCTCTTGTGTTTAAGAACTTTTAAGCCTGGCAGGAAGAGGTTCATGGACGAGAAACATGTATTCTCTCTTGGCTAAGGTAGCGAGCCCACAATCTTTTATTTAGTTTCAGTTTTTATACTCCTACCAGGAGGCATCCAGGTTTGGCCCAACTCATCCAATTTTTTATACTCCATAGGGTCTGGCTCCTGCTAACTGTGTAATAGTTGTTGCTGTTGGTGAATGAAGGAATAAAGTTGGGTTAAGAACAGGGAGCGTGTTTGGTTTACCAGGGGCCATTCAGGGGAGAGGGATGTTTTGGTTCTCTGAAGTTCTTGCAGGTAGATGCTGTGTGGGTGTTTGTCTTTCAGACACTGCCGAGGGCCTGCTCCTCTTTCTGCAAACGATAAAAGGGGAACAAGGTCTGGCCCCCGGAAAACGGCCTGCTCTTGGCCTGATTCTGTTGTGTATCCTCTGTGTTTGGCTTTGACTCTCCTGTGTGCTGCGCTGTGGGCAGAATATCAATTGGCACGGAGGAGAAGCAAGCGGGCTCTGCCAGCCCCGGGCCTGTGTCACTGGGGGGAAATAATGCTCCATGCTCGGCAAATAACTTTCTTTTCTCATTTTATAAATTAGCTTAGCAATCTCTAGGATTATGAATGCTTAGACTCACAGATATGCTTAAAAAGGACAAAACAACAATGAATCAGAATGCAGTACCCTTCACAGTTCCAAAAAAGCAGCACAGGTATGAATTAACGTGGCAATCTCTAGGCCACCCTATCCTCCACCTAACCTGGCTCCTCTTTTTTTTTTTGTCCTTAGTGGCACCCTCATTTGGGGGGCTTTATTGCAGGAAGCTTTGGCTGAGGCCTGTGATCGTAGGTGGAGCTTCCAGGCTGGGGAGAAAGGCAGGAGTCCTGCTTTCTGGAGAAGAAAATGCTGGCTTCTGCTGGTCAAGTGGCCTTTCAGGATCCAGGCTCCTCCTCTGTAGTACCAATTTTGTCTTAGGTGCATGAAAGGGGAGATAATCAGTGGTAGAAATGAACCAAAACATCATCTAGATCTAGACTGAGCCCTTTGTTCTATAGACAAGGAAATCGAGACCCAGAGAGGGTAAGTGGCTTACCCAAGGTCCTCATGTAGCTGAGAAGAGGCTGGGCTGGATAAGGAGCCCAGCTAAATGTGCTTCCCCTTCATGGCTCTGCCTGTCAAACAAATAGACAGGGTTTCCTGGGGTAAAATGCGCAGATCTTTCTCATTTCATTTTATTCCACAGTAAAAAAAATATTCTTTTTCTTTCTTTTTTTTTTTGAGACAGAATTTCACTATGTCACCCTCGGTAGAGTGCTGTGACCTCACAGTTCATAGCAACCTCAAACTTTTGAGCTTAAGTGGTTCTCTTGCCTCAGCCTCCCAAGTAGCTGGGACTATAGGTGCCACCCACAATGCCAGCTATTTTTTGTGTGGCAGTTGTCATTGTTGTTTAGCAGGCCTGGGCTGGGTTCAAACCCACCAGCCCTGGTGTATGTGGCTGGTGCCCTAACCACTGAGTTATGGGTGCCAAGCCCAAAAGATATATATTTTGAATATATATATTCTTATAAATTCTTAATGTACTTGCAGACTCTAATGATGAGTTCTAGTGTTAACTACTTAACATGATTTACTTAATTAGCTAATTAATTGCTAATAGTGGAAAGTAGTTTTCTTTGACCTTTTAATTCCCATTTCTCCCATCTCAAAGAAGTTCCTGGCACTGGTGTTGTGGTAACACTGGCATACAAGGTGAATTACTTGGCAGAAAATCATAATCTAGTTCCTGAATGTCATGTTTGCCTCTACTAAACGATGTGAGATATAAAAATAAAATCCAAAGGCTCCAACCAACTGAGCAGACCCTCTCAGCTAAAGGGACCTCAAAAGAAAGCTGGAATCCAGGCCACGGAGGGCTGGGAGGTCAGACATGCCTCGTTCTACCCTCTCCCTCACTAAACCTTACTAGGCTTTCTTCCTGAAGGGCTAAACAGAAACCAGCCCTCTGGAAAGATTTGCTCCACCGCTGATGGAGCAAATTTCAACAAATTGCCCAACGCTGCTCTTGCCTTTTGTGGTTTTGGCACAACTGGCCAGCATTCCCTTCTGATAAGCGAGCCCTGACCATGCAGTGGTTCTGGCCAATCTAGAGCGGCTGTACACTGGTGTCCTCTGCGTCACCTCTGATGTCAGAGGGCTGAAAACTCCACTCTTGCAGCATGCTGATGCCACCATTTTTTGAACATGGGTCCCATTAAGGGACGTGAAGCTCAGTGGCACGTGTTCACGTCTCCTTTCATGAATGTTCCCGACTCCTCCTATAACTGGCTATGTATGAGTGTGTGTGTGCGTGTGGCCACCCTCTGCAGTATGAATTCCTTCCTGTTCCTACCACTCCTCCATCGAGGTGCTTGCTCTCAGCTTCTGCCTGGGTCTGTACTTCCCAGCCTGTGAGATGGCCAGCCTGCAGGCTACAACCCCTTATGAGGAATAAAGCTCTCCTCTCCAAAGTTGTGAATCTTGTCATCCTTCAGACGACCTTATATTCCCTTATAAAGATGACTTTGAATTAAAACCATTATACACATACTTGTTTACTGATCACAGGGAAGAGTTAATGTAGTAACTAAGTAGAGCCAGACTGGGGCCACTGGGGCTGGCTTCGAATTTGGCTTCTACTTTTTCCCATCCAGATGACTTTGAGCAAATATCTTTCTAAGCCTTCATTCCCTCAGCTGTAAAATGGGTGTGCTAATTGTGTCTATCTTATAGTTAGGAGGATTGAGTGGGGAGATATATATGTAAAGTTCTTAGTGCCCTTCCTGACACATAGCAAGTCTTTCATAAATGTTAATTATTGTGATTATTAATAGATACTTATCGGAGAAAAACTGGAAAGTTCATACCAGTATGAGGAACAGAATAAAAGCTGCCCTAATTCCACCCCTCAAGACTGCTACTCTTCCAGTTGTGGACATACTGACAGAAGATATAACTATATATACATATCCCCACCCCACTGTATGTACGTATTAGTAGGCTAAGGTGTCCTAACATGTATGTATTATAGGATTTAGTAAGCTGCTTTCATGTAACATTCTTCTGTGAACAATTTCCCTAATGTTTCAAAAACATGATTATTTTGGGTGGGATTATTTTGGAGGTTGTTGTGTAACTTTATTGTGTCAGTAAACTAACAAATACAGTATCCTCAAATTTTTGGACTTTTATCACATAGACATGTCATAATTTAGTTAATAATTGCCCTATTGTTGTAATTTCATTTTTGGGGGGGGGTCTGGGGCTGGATTTGAACCCACGACCTCTAGCATATGAGGCCAGCGCCCTACTCCTTTGAGCCACAGGCATCACCTGTAATTTAATTTTTTTTTATTTTTGCTTTTCTAAACTTCCTAGAGTACAACTATTTATCTGTACTTTTGATGATTTTCTTGGGATTGGTTCCTAGAAGTAAATTATTGGGTCAAAACATGGCTTTCAGTTCTGGTGAAGGGCATTAAGACGGCTTCATACAGGGGTGTTTGTGGTGGGCCTGATAATTAGATGAAATTTGCTGGAATCTTAATCTGTACTGCCAAGTTGCTTTGCAAAAAGAAGGAGCACTTTACTTTATAGAGCTTGTTCTCCTCCTGGGCTGCATATAGCATAGTTGAAATGTCTCTGATTTGGGGATCCTTTGGAACCTCCTCCTGAGAAAGTCCTGTGCATACTGGTTTGGAGAGTGACCCCAATCTGAGCTTGACCTCCAGACCTCTGCAGATGTAATCCGAAGTCGTTTGATCAGTTGAATGGCATCCTGTCTTTAAAGATCATGCCTGTCTTTAAAAGCTTTCAAAACAGTCCAGCCTATGGGTTCTTTGCTTAGTCTACTGCTGTATGGCTAATACCCTTCAGCTGCCAGACAGTTACTGCTTATATTTACCCTCAAATCCTTGACCATGTTGGTCCTGGTGAGGAGAGCTCTTCGGGCACAGTGTGTGGTCGGGGATTACATCACAGAGGAGCTTTGCTGATGTCCAGCACAGAGAATGCTTGCTACATGGCCACAGGCAATATTGTTAAGCTTCTCCTCAAGCTTCCTCTGACTTGAAATCTGTACCTTTCCTGGAATTATCCTTTCCAGTTCATGGCTGCTCCTCTGAGTTCAGGGCTTTTTCTTCATGCCTTAAACACTGCATACTCATCAACCTCACCTCTCTGTTGCCAACCTTGTCCTCCTCCTGTTCTACACATAGTTGTTAGACTAATCTTCCTTAAACATAGTTCTGGGGCTGGCACCCAAGCATACACTCAAGGCCATCCATTGTGTAGACTCTCCTTCTTGGTTTCCCCATCTTGCTTTCCAGACAAACCCCACGCCTCCCTGCTCTCTGAACCCTATTATTGTCAGACTCACTGTTTTCCCCTTGCCTTAATTGTTTACCTCTACCCCAGGTTCCTGAAATTTCATCTAATTATCAGGCCCACCCCCAAAACCCCTATATGAAGCTGTCTTAATGCCCTTCACCAGAATTGAAAGCTCACCTTTCATGACCAACTATCATATGTTCTTCCCTTTTCTCATTTTACCTCATACTAGACTGATTTCTTTGGTTGTAAAATCTTCCCTTTGTCTCAGTACATAATAAACTCCAGGAGGGCAGGTCTGATCTGCCTCATCTCTGCATCCCTTGCACTGTCCACAGGGTGCTTTGTATGTGGTGGACACTCACGTGTTCTAAGCCAAGTCCTCTGATGCAGCCCTCCTCTCATGCTGCCAAAGAGCCACAGCAGTACAGCTGACTAGAACTCTTGTCTTTCCCAGGAGATGCCCATTATAACACTTTATCTTCCCCTTTTGGATCTCAGCCATTAATTCTGCCCCTAACCTTTTTGTTTGTTTGTCTGATGGGATGTTCTGCCTACCCAGCCAAGGCACAGTGATGATGGTAATAATGTGAGTTGTTATTCATTGAAAGTCTACTATGTGTTAGACACAGTGCTTTATGTATGGAATCTCATTTATTAGTCTTCACAAAAAATTTATAAATTAGAGATTATTTTCCTGCTTTAGAGATGAGAAAATGGAAGCTTGGAGAGGTTTAAAAAAACCTATATCAAAATCACTGAAATCACAAAATTGCTGATGAGAGTTGGAGTCAAGGGCTGAGCCTGAATCTATCAGTCCAAGGGCTTTCTACTATGTCCCATTAGCAGAGGATGACTTAAGGATGGGGTGGATATGGGCCTTGGCTCAGTTTTCCTGGGACCTATGACTCCAAGGGGTCGGTAGTGGGGGATGTGCAAACCTCTATTGCAGCCTAGTTATGGTGTATCTGTTGCAGTGCCTAGGAGAGGACAGGGAAATCAAGCCAAGTCCCTGACTAGCAAGTAATTTATATGACCTCAAAGTTCTTTGACTCTGCACATACTCTGTGCTTTCTCCAGAGATCTCCGAATCTCTCTGACCTATCACTGTACCATAGGTAAAATGTACTCTTGATGTTAAATTGTGGGAAACCCTTGCTATGCTATCTGGGGCATCTGCTTACAGGACAAAGGCAGTAGAAAATGGGTGTGGTATATGCCAAGACAAAAGTACGCTCATATGTCTTACTTTAGACATCTGAACTGGCTATATCTGGAGAACTCAGTGCTAATTTTTAAAGAACTCTAGAAAGCGGTACGCTTGTTTAGTGGTTGATGAAAATAGTTATTTAATAGACATTAATTGAATAAGTAAATGAATGTATTCAGGAATATACAGAAATGAATGAGTAGTATTTTAATTTCTTTTTTAATGGAAAGCAATGAGAAATAATAGGAAGAAGAGATCTACAAATTATTACTGGTGTGACCTTGGGTGACTTATTCTCTTTGAGGCTCAATTCATCATAATAACCACTGTCAAGAACTGTGAAAAGTCTGAGATTTTACCAACCCTCAGTTCCAAAGATGCTGACAGAAGGAAGTCATGGGACTTTTGGGTCAGGGTACACCTACTTTATCGTCCACAACACAGCGAAACATGAACATCACCATATTGGTATCAGTCCTTCTTGCAAATGGCTCAGATAGATGTTTGTACTCACTCCAAGCTTAGGCACCCTGACTTTAAAATGGGCAGTAAGTAGGCTTCCCCGTTCCTCTGGCTGGAGATACCATGTCTGCTTTCCCAGGCTATTGGCTGTGCAAATGTCCTTGAGAGCATATTTTGGAACAGAGGCAGTCAACACCATGCTTGCGAGACGCGCAGAGTGAGGGCTATGAAGAATTGGCTCCCCAAACCCATGTATACCTTGTGTATTTTGTTTTATGGGAATTAAATGAACTGACACATTTTATCAGTAAGAACAGGTTAAGCTATGCTGTAGCAAAAAATGACTGCCCAATTCTTAGTGCCTTAAACCATCAATGATTTCTTTCCTGCTAATGCCACATACTCATTGGGAATTGTTTATAGACTCGAGATCATCCTCGCTCTAGGTTCCAGGCTGAAGGAAGTTCCACCATGTGGCACGTTGCCATGGCACAGGGAAAATGAGTGTGCAAAATAGCATGCTGGTGCTAAGAACTTCATCCCAGAAGTGACACGTATCACTTTCACTCGTTTCATTGTCCAAAGCAAGTCATGTGGCTCAGCCTAATTTCAAAGGAGAAGACAACTGTGCCAAGAGGAATGAACAGAAATATTTATCTGATGGGCAGCACAAATTACTGATGCATAAATGCAATATCCTTGGACAACACCTGGCACATTAAAAATGGCCCTTCCCTCTTCCTTTCTACTTCTACAGCCATGAGTTTGGGCAGGGTCAGAAGTGTGGGTCTTCGGTTAAGAAAAAAGTTACAGTGGTCATGGATTCAGATTGTTCTCTCTCTGTCAGCACCCGCGTTCAAGAAAATTTGCAGAATTCCCAGCATAAAGTTATGCACCCAAGCTTGTAAATCAAGTTAATCAATACTAATTATTAATACGCATTCAAGATCACAAGCTTGTTGGTCAACATTAAAGAAGAAGGAACACAGAATTTCTCTCAATCCCCAATTATGGCACAGAGATAATAACTAGATTGAGAAAGAAAAGAAAACTGCTGATTTATTTTCATTCATGATACAATCCAATCCCAGATTCAATAGTGGAAATATTTTCTGACTTGAACTGGTCACTACATCTGACTAGAAAGTATTAAAAGACAATAGAACGAAATAAACATTACTGATCATTGCAGTCTCTATGCCTCAGAACTTCATAACACCAGAGACGTCATTAAGTCCTTTCTTCATTCACTGACACCCCCTGTCTGCCAAGTGTTCTGTTAAGGATGGGAGGATGGAGTTAGAAGCAAAACTGAACCAATTTCTGACTCCAAGGAGCTTGGAATCTAGAAAGAAAAAAAGATAATAGTAAAAACTAACCTTTTTCATGGCTTTCTTACTAGGGGCTGAGTGCAGGGCTATGCAATATGTTTACATTTCATAAAAGAAGTGAGAGGCTTGTAGTGGTTTATTACTTACAACAAGCCTGCAGAGATGGTGGGAACTATGGCTTTTATCTGGTGCAGTCAAGGCTCAGAATAGTCAGTATATTCTCTGAGTGTCAGAGAAGTTAGGTCAGAATTCGAGTCTCAGTTTCTCAGATTACAGATTCAATGGCATTTAAACATTTTTGCTAACATGCACTACAAGAACCAGCCTTGTGTGTTACCTTCTCTTAGTTAATATTCTTCAATGAAGAAATTATACAAAGAATTGATTGCAAACCTATTTATGCCACGCACTACGCACAGTGGTTACTTTTACCACAGGTTTTGCCCTGTGCCTATAATTATCTGCAAGGATAGGTAGGGATCATCATTTTACAAATGAAGAAATTGAGAATCAGAGAGAGCAAGAGATCCACTTATTTTCCAGGGTTCAAAATTGGTAGAGGGATCCAGGATCCCACCAAGCCATATCCAAGCCAGAACTCTTCCTGGAGGCACACAGCCGCCCCTGTGAACTGCTGGCAGGTCTGCCCAGTGATGCTGTCAGACCTGTAACTGTGGCTCCGGCCAGACATCCCTAAGTCCCCCTGCAATAACACTGGGTTATGAAATCCAGCGGCTGGTAGAAACAGAATCATTTTGAGAACACCTGCTTCTCCTCATTGCAGCATACAACTTGCTGCTTTTACCCACCTATTCTAATGAATTCAACAAACACTGAGTGAACAGCTTCAAGGCAGCAGGCCCTGGAGGCCACCAGGGTGAGTTCCATAGAGCTCTGCTCTCCAAGGCCTGAAAATGAAGAGTGGGAGAAAAACATAGAACCCCCAAAACCATAATGCAAGTAGACAACTCTGGGTTATTACAAATAAAATTCAACAGGAGAGCAAGACAGGGGTGTGGGTGGGGGGTTGGAGGAAAGAGAGAGAGAAAAAAACCTTGCAGGGAACTCTAGGCAGGTTTTAAGGGGAAGTGTGATTGGGACTTGTCAGGGCTTAAAAGGACAGTTAAGATTCAGGTGCTAGAAATGGCCAGGGAGGGGGAGGAGGGCAAGAGTGAGTGTGAAGGTGCCATGTCACACAGGCAGAAGAAGGCGCTGTTTCTTCCAAAGACTCATAACCTAGAGGAGGTTGCTTTTCCAGAGCTCACAAAGCCTGACCCATTTTCACAGAGCCCCCTGGGGAGGAGCAGCCAGCAGGAGCCAGGTGCAGTTGGAGAGGCTGCCTTAAAGGTTGGCGAGAAGAAAGGATGCTGTGGACACTGAGAAAGTCCTGTCTGAAAGGGAGCCATCTGGTGCTTGGTACCGAGCAAATGTCTTCTTATTTTTTCCAGGCTTCTGGGCACTGGTGCCTGATGCGCAATCCCCCTGGGCTTTGTGAGGGTGGAGGAGTTTGGGGTGGCTCCTTGGACCGGGGAAGGGCTGCTTCTCAGGCCTGAAGGCTGCCTGGTCTCAGCCTCCACACCTCTGCAGAGTATGGTCCCTACGGCAAGCTGATGAATTGACAGCTGTCTCTTTAGGGCCCCCCCAGCCCCCACCGCCTCTGTGTGCGTGTTCCCTCATGGGAGAAGCATGGTAGGCTTTTAATCCTGGCCAGTCACATCTGGGAAAAACAATCCAAATGTTAATCCATCTGGAGAGAGAACTAATCCATATCTTCTGCTGCCTGTATCTTTTGTTTTTCATCTCTGGATCTTTAAATCTAATTATGAAGCCAAAAAGAACCCCCTGCAAGCCTGTCTCCTACCCTTCAGGCAGCCTTTAAACATTTCTTTGTGCGTGGTCCCCTTTTGCTCCTAACTAACAGAGCTCCTTTCATCTGAATGTGGCACCGCTCTTTAAATAGCTAAACAAAGCCTCACTACACCCCCATGAGGAAAGAAGCAATCATAACTCATTTTCCCCATGCTTGAGAGAAGACGAGGGAATGGGCAGAGACTTGTTAAAGAGCCCCTGCCACTGCGGTCATCCTCAAACAACAAGAGCACTGGCCACAACATCCCACCCTCATCTATTTCCCCAGCAGTGAACTCACCGGTTCAAAAAGACTTGGTATATTTCTTCCTAAAGTGACTCCTCCGCCGGTACTCTGTGTTTGGAGAATTGGTATTAATCACTCGCCAAGCCTGGAACTTTGAACTCTTGGGGGTGATAAATAGAGGTCATGGCTCTTCTGCCTCTTCTCTGTCTCTCTCTGATCCCTCGGGGTCCCCTGCTAGCCTGGATCACCACCAGCAGGCTTCAACCATGTTCTCCTCCTAATCCACCCTCCAGGCTACTGTCAGAATAATCTTTCCAAAAGAGAAACTTAGTTAGGTCATGCCTCAGCTCAAAACTCTTCTCCTACAGGATTTGATTGCAACTCTTTAGCCTGAATAAAAGTTCCACGTTTCACGCTTGAGTCTACCTGTCCAACTTCATTTTCCACCTGTGCCCTCCTGTACTCTCTGTGACCAGCCATTATGAACCACTTCCTGTTTCCTGGATGGGCTGCATCCTGCTTTTGCATGTGGTCTGTGGACTCATCTGAACCTCTGTCAGGAGAAATCCTGCCTGTCATTAAAACTCAGTTCAGGCATAGTCTGTCCTCCTAGCATCAAATGGAATGGACCGCTTGGTCCTTTGTGTCACTTTGTGTCTTTGTTGGTTTTCTGTCAGATCACACAGTAAGTTAATCCTATACATTACTTGTGTGGATCCTTAACCCTTCCCCTGACGGAGTTTGTGCAATTTTCCTAGGCAAGTGCTATGTCTTATTCATCTTGGCTCTGTCAGTACACACTATGGTGCTTTGCAAATAGAAGTCATTCAGTAACTGAATGATCGATTTTGCTGAGTGATAGGATCATCACATCTGCCCATGGGAAAGGAAGCACTAACAGGCAGGGAAACTGAGGACAAGGACTTTTCTCCTTTCATGCTGTTAATTCAAGCACCAATGCAATGACTAAAGCCCAGGCCTTCTTGTTTCTAGGCCGTTACACTTCCTTAGCAGCTCAGACGAAGCACTCGAGGAAGCTGCGTTAGGGAAGAATTTATAATCATCTGCATGTCACAAGTAACTTTCACACAGCCACTCAATATTTTTGACCATTTATTATAAGCCACATACTGTGCTAGATATTGGGATTATAAAAGTGCATAAGACAAAAAAATATCCTTTTCCACAACAAGTTTTCTACTTGGGTAAACAGACACAAAATACATAGAGAAGTAAACAGTAAGACCTGAGGAGAGAGGCAGGGACCAGATCAGGGAGAAACTTGAAATCCATCATCAGGTGTCTGGATTTTATTTTAAAGAACAATAAAAGCTAAAGGCAGCTTTCAAAGAGGGATGTTGATGGCTGCATGGACAAGAGTTTGGAATAGAGTGGATGAGGGGCTATGAGTTAAGAGTTTCTAGACAGACACAATGGTGGCTTGAACCGGACTGGTGACAGTGGAGAGGAAAGAAAGTGGGCTGATTTGAGATTTGTGTTGGCTGAGACCTAGTGATACATGGTGCTAGACTGGTGGTTAGTGTCTTTGGTCTGGAAGAATGGTCTTACAACTTTGTTCTCATCTGCCTGCCTCAAGCTGATGACTGAAGAGGTGTTAAGTCAGGACTCCTGAGTTACTGAGAGAGCCCAGCGTTCGGTCATCACCAGCTATTTCCATGAACAACCCTGTGACACTTTATTATGTGAACAATATTGTTGAAGTCCTCCTCTGGGAATCAGACTATTTTTTGTACCTCCTAAGGCAAAAGTTGATGGTAACAGGAACCTGGTCCTGGATTAGTTTGGATTTGAGGATGGCTTTGAAGGGTTTCATACTAGGGTCAGCATTGTGCAGGGAGATTTGGGATTAGAAGATGTACAGTTTGAGTTTCAAGTCCTTACTCAACTATTTACTTAGCAATGTGATTTGGGGAAAAGATTTTTAACCTCTCTGAACCTCAGTTGTGTTATCTGTGAAATGGGCATCAAAAATACACGCCTCAAAGAGTTGGTGTGAAAATTAATGACATAAGAAAAGTATAGCACTTACTAGGCATTCTCCTCCCCAGAAGAAGGAAGGGGGCAAGGAGGGAAATGTCCTCCCGTTCCCAGTGTGGTTCCTGATGTAACTCCATCCCAAGAATAAGAACCTTCATATTTCTAGATGGGCGCTTACCTAGTTTTAGCGAAGAAAATTTTTCCTCCTTTCTTGTGGGACTTTGAGAAAGGTGTAGTATAGAGCATAAAGTAATTATTTTAAGCAGCTAGTGGCTTACACTTTTCTTTGTCCCAGAGGAATGATAACAACAGGGTAGAGTTATAACAACATGAAGATATCCAACTTTACCCAACCCTGTGGCATGCCCTGGGGTTGATTCTGGTCTTGGGGATTAGGTGGAAACTACAAAAGGAGACTCCTACAGGCACCTTTCCCCTATCAACTTTCACATCAATGTGTGGTTTGGAGTTGGTGATAAAGAAGGGCATCTCTGTTCAGAAGTAGTCTCCACTCCAAGACTACTAGAAGTAGGGGGCATCTCGGACGAAAGTTGATCCAGTCTCACTTGGAGACTAAGAGATCTTCCCATAGGAAACCAAAACTCGGCAGGTGGGCCTTAGGCAGGCATGCAAAGGAATTCCTAGGCCTTCTCCAAGCTTTGGCCTTTTTGACAATCACTTTGAGAAATCCAAAGCAGGAATCACAAGTTGGTTTAACTTTGATTGATTGCTGGTTGATATCTGAGTACTGAGGCTAAGTCTTCACTCAGAGAAGAAGAGGGGTGTGGTGTGGGAAGACAGGCAGCATGTGGGCTATGGCCTGGCCAACTCCAATGTGGAGCTTTGGAGGCCTCTTGGATGGCAGGGGCTAAATGTGGCTTCCCTACATGGAGGCCGCAGGATGGCCAGGCAGGAACCTTCCCTCCCCCACCCATAGAGCATTGCTTACTAAAGATGGAGAAGTCACATGTGTAAAACCAATGATCTGGTTGCGGGTTGTTTTTCTTTTATTTTTTTGATCACTTAGCCATCAGTTTAATTTTCTAAAAATGTTATAGCTAGATCTTTGCTTTTTCACAAGGGAATAGTGGAGGGTACTCCTCTGGGCAGGAGTTCAAAAGGTAAGTACAAGCCTCTGTGAACAAAGGTGCTGGCAGTGACTTCCAACCTCAGACTTCAAGAAGGAGACCAACCTCAGGGTCTACCACCCCCCCCCCCACTTTGGAATTTTCCCTCCAATGATAGCTATAGGTGAGCTGAATTCTAATTCTCTGTATGTAGCATTTAATTCTTTTTAAAAAGTGTTATCTTTTTCAGAGTTTTGCCTAGGACTATTCCATTTCAATACTTAATTGCACTAGGAAAAGAAGAGAAAACATATTGGAGGGGATGTAATCCAAGAAGAATGAAACTGAGCACTTACCAAGTATTTTTGTACATATTATCTCACTATTAACTTATAAGGTAAGTGCTACTGTCATCATTCAATTGGTGATGAAACTGAGGGTCAGGAAGATCCAGAAACAGGCCTGAAGCCTCCAACCTGGGAAAGAGCAGAGACGTGCTCCAGACTCAGGCGTGCCAGTGCCCAGTGCGCATGCTCCTCAGCTCCACCGTGGGACCTGTAGCGGAGAGTTTGTAGGTTCAGGTTTGTGGTCCTCCTGAAGCTGGATGGCACTGGCTTCTGAGAGGGTTGAGCCTGGCCAGGGTCTGTGGCCCTAAGCAGGGTCAGAGAGCTTTGCTAGGCCACAGGGGAAACAGAAGAGGGCTGGGATGCCCTTTGTGCTCTTTGAGCTAGGGAAGGGGGGCAGCTTCTCTGTGAATTGAGGTGCCCACAGCACCTGCCAGCCTGCCAAATGCACTGAACCCACAGGAGACAAAGAGCCTGAATGACACTATGTTCAAGGGACCCCTCCACGCCTTTTGTCTCAAATGCTATGCTAAAAATATTTGTAGCCACAGTATTTGCTCCATAGATTTTTTTAATAATAAAAAATTCAGAGCACTGCATGGGGTGCTAGCTATGTGACTTTCACTGTGTTTGAATGGGAATTGTGAGGCTAAATCACCAAGCAATATCTCTTTGCGTTCTTTCTGTGTGTGTGTGTGTGTGTGTGTGTGTGGTGAGGGGGGTGATGCTATAGGGGTGCCTGTTAAACTCGATGTCACTGTGAATATTTTTAGAGACTTTCTGAACACTGTAATTACACTATCTATACTTTGGGCCTAATGTTATTGCTCAGTTGACAAAATATTCGATGCTAATTATAATAAACAAAGGATTTTATTTTTCTACAAAAAAAAATCTCATGATGTGGGACATTCTCGCTGGGGCTAGATGGCATCTCAGGGTGCTTTTGATTTGCATTTCTCTAATAATTAGGGATGATGAGCATTTTTTCATATGTTTGTTCACCATTCGTCTGTCTTCTTTAGAGAAGGTTCTATTCATGTCTCTTGCCCATTGATATATGGAATTGGTGGCTTATTTCATGTGGATTAATTTGAGTTCTCTATAGATCCTAGTTATCAAGCTTTTGTCTGATTCAAAATATGCAAATATCCTTTCCCATTGTGTAGGTTGTCTATTTGCTTTGGTTGTTGTCTCCTTAGCTATACAGAAACTTTTCAGTTTAATTAAATCCCATTTGTTTATTTTTGTTGTTGTTGCACTTGCCATGGCAGTTTTCTTCATGAAGTCTTTCCCCAGGCTGATATCTTCCAGCGTTTTTCCTATGCTTTCCTTGAGGATGTTCATTGTTTCATGCCTTTAATTTAAGTCCTTTATCTATTTTGAATCAATTTTTGTGAGTGGAGAAAGGTGTGGGTACAGTTTAAGTCTTTTACATGTGGATATCTAGTTCTCCCAGCACTATTTGTTGACTAGGGAGTCTTTCTCCCAAGGTATGTTCTTGTTTGGTTTATTGAAGATTAGGTGGTTGTAAGATGTTAGTTTAATTTTCTGGTTTTCTATTTGATTCCAAATACTATGTCTCTATTTTTCTGCTAGTACCATGCTGTCTTGACCACTATGGCTTTGTAGTATAGTCTAAAATCTGCAGATGCTGGTGTGGCTGTGAAGAGAAGGGAACACTTTTACACTGCTGGTGGGACTGCAAACTAATACAGCCTTTTTGGAAGGAAGTATGAAGAACCCTCAAAGAACTCAAGCTAGACCTCCCATTTGATCCTGCAATCCTATTACTGGGCATCTACCCTGAAGGAAAAAAATCTTTTTATCATAAGGACACTTGCACTAGACTGTTTATTGCAGCTCAATTTTCAATCGCCAACATGTGGAAATAGCCTAAATGCCCACCAACCCAGGAATGGATTAATAAGCTGTGGTGTATGTACACCATGGAATACTATTCAGTCATTAAAAAGTGGAGATTTCACAGCCTTTGTGTTAACCTGGATGGAAGTGGAACACATTATTCTTAGTAAAGCATCACAAGAATGGAGAAGCATGAATCCTATGTACTCAATTTTGATATGAGGAGAATTAATGACAGTTAATGACATGGTGGGGGTAGGGGAAGGGGAGAGAGGAGAGAGAAAGGAGGAGGGAGGGGTGGGGGAAAGGAAGAGCAAGAGAGAAGGAACGAGGGGGTGGGGTCTTGGTGTGTGCCACACCTTATAGGGGCAAGACACGATTGTAAGAGGGACTTTACCTAACAAATGCAATCAGTGTAACCTGATTTCTTGTACCCTCAATGAATCCCCAACAATAATAAAAAAAAAATTCTGCTTAAAACAAACTAAAATACCTACCTGGATTTTAAAAAAATGCCCAAGATAGTCACCAAGAAAAAAATTTTTTTTAAAATTACAATTACATCTGTATAGCTTGAAAACATGGAAGCCTCACTTTATACCTTCTGTCTGAATGTGGTGGCAGAAGAGATTAGCGGGGTTTTGTGTGCAAAGTTCAAACTGAAGCCTGGATTTTGTGTGGTTAAATAGCAATGCTTATTCCAGCATTGTTCCCTTCTGGTTTCATTGTGTCGGCAGAAGTCAGGGGATTTTTCTATGGGTTATGGAGAATGAAGGTGGGATTTGCAGCTCCCCATGTCACAGAGAAGAGGAGAGAGAAAGCACAGGCCACCCTGTGGAATTTTAGCTTTGCTGTTTACTGTGTGATCTGAGGCCCGGTTCCTGACCTGTCTGAACCGCCTATGCAACTGGGGAGACTGACAGTACCTCCCTTATAAAGTTGTTATGAATGGATGAAAAACATTTAGCACTGGGTTTACACAGGGAGTGTTTATGCAGCATTGGCTGTTATTTTTAAGATGTGCTCAATAAATATGTGGTGAATGAATGAAGAATATTTGTTCTGATCACAAGATGCTTCAGGCAACCTTTTCAATTTCAAGTTTCGCCAGGAAGAAAGCCTAATGAAGTGCCAGGCTCCCCCAGGAACTGTGTAACTTCTGATTGTCTCCAACAAGGACGGCTGCTAATCTTGCTATTTAACTGTGGACATCTGCACTCCTCAGTGACAGCAGCCTGGAAGCTCTTACTGGAGTGGGGTGGCGTTAGGATTGGGCTGCCATTGCGGAGCCCAAGGAGGCTGGGAGGCATTGCTATAGCTATGTACAGCTACTGCTTAGGGAACTCCCGCCACGTGGTAGCGCTTTACACATAGAGTAACAACCCCACCAGTGGGATCTGTTATTGCCCCCATTTTGCAGATGATGAAAATGGGACAGAGAGGTTTGACTAGGAAGCCTCCTGAAGTCCCACAGACTGTAGGTAAAAAAAACCAGAATGTGAACCTGGCCCTGACATTCTCACTCTGGCATTCCCCCTTGGCCACTGTATTCTGTGGCCTCCCTGGAACCTGTCAATCTGAGGGGACCCAGAATATGATTTACGTGAGTGAGAACACAAGTTAGGAACAGGACATTGGTTTTCTGATGCATAGAAACCCTGCTGAGAGATGTTTCCCCAGAGTAGGCAATCTAACTGACCTGGCTCAAATCACACACATAATGCATGCACACCCTGTTTGTGGGTCTTCTGAAGCATTCCACAAGGCTTAGACGTGAGAAATAGCTCAAGGACCCCAAGAAACTGTGTAACTAAAGTTAAGGAAGTTTGAAGACAGAGGAAGAAATGGATATTCAAAGACTTTGTGCTTGCTTAGAAGGACTCTCACGGATTCATCTTATTTTCATTTACTGTTAAAGATTTCTCAGTCTTGCCTATCCATGCTGAGGACAAAGTCAAAGTCCTTCCTAGTGTGTCTCCTTCCCTTAGGAGCACTTCCCTGCTTCAGGCAAGGACAGCTGACAGTCACAGAGGTGGTCATGGGTGGACAGCCTCCAGAATGTGCCCTGGGTCAGACCCCTGCCTGTATTTCCAAGGAGTACAGGATTGTGTCAGTCAGCTGCGGGAGGGGCTTAGCAATTAAGGAACCTGACGCCTGGGTGACTGCTTCATCCCCAGTGAGTTCCAAACCTTTGTGAGCCATGCATCTCTGTGTTCAGTCAAAATCCTACCCAGACATCCAGTGTGTGAGACGGCTAAAGGCAGGGCTGTTCTGGCGGAAACCAGGGGACCTGCAGCCCTCCCACTGAAACCCTGGGGGCAGAGAGAAGTGAGGTGAAAGCCTTAGTGAGCAGCTCTCCCATGTCCCTAGTAGCTCAGAAGACCTTTTTGTCCCTGTTTTGTCCCCATTGTTCCCTTCTGGCTGCCTGTGACATGCAGGTTGTGCATAGGCACAGCTAGAGTGCAGGGCCATCAAAAGGTGCTTCTAAGCAGCCAGACCTAACATTTGTTTTGCTCTAGTCTTTCCTGAAAAATGGGAGTTGGCAGTGGTGGAAAGTGTTTGGGAAGCAGAATACTTTAAAAGTTGGGAGCTTGGATTTTGGAGTCCGACTACCTGAGTTCAAAGCCCAGCCACTTATGGGTGGCACCTATGGCTCAAGGAGTAGGGTGTCAGCCCCATATGCCAGAGGTGGCAGGTTCAAACCCAGCCCTGGCTAAAATAAAAACGCCCAGCCTTTTATTACCTGTGTGACAAGGTAATAAACGTGGGCAAGTTTCTCAGCCTTTCTGAGCCTTGATTTTCACATCTATAAAATGGAAATTAAATAATATCAAAATGTCTTATTGGGTGGTTGTGAAACTTAAGTAAATTCATGTAATATGAGGCACTTAAAACAGTTTCTGGCACATAGTAAGTGCTCAGTAAGTGTTAGCTATTAGTATCTCCTTAAATAACATTTCCCCTCCTCCCTAAGGTGCAAAGGACCGAATTTTTGATTTGTAACCTTTATTTATTTAGAGGGGAAGGAGAGCAGAGCAGCATGGGAAGAAAGAGAAAAAGATTTCATCATGGAGGGCAGAAGACCCACAAAGAGAGGAGCCCACAGTCTGGGGAGGGCGGGACAGAGCACACAATACCAGGCTTTAGAATTTCAGAAATGGGGCCGCATATTGCATGAACTGAAGGGAACAAAAGACTGGCTGGAATTTTATGTAACGGTTTTGCTTTATGAACCAGCACTATGTCACCCAACCATTTTATAGTAAGTCGTTTTCTTTCTTTTTCTTTTGGAGTGGGATTCCTTTTTATTATGTGAGATGCCTGACATATTTTGAGATATTTTAGGCTGGTAGCCCTGCTCCAGGTGCTGGGCTGGAAAAGCGTTCCATGTTCTGGCCAGGAGACTTCCTGAGGGGTTCAGGAAGGCTGCAGGGCAGAAATGCCAGGTTACTCTAGAAATCAGTAGCTTGCTAAACATAGTGGGTGATTATGCAGTTATTCCGTTGATTTTTTTCTAATTACAGTTTACTGGAGGCCTTAACCTTTAGAATTTGTAACAGCAGGAGGGTTGAAAAGCTATTCTGGTTGCCCCTCATGATAAACATCTTCAAATAATAATTAAAGCGATGTATTGTTTCCTTGGTTACACAGAACCATCCCCAGAGTGTGCCTGCATGGTGTTCAGAGCCAAGGGTTCAGGAAGTGAACAGAGCTAAGGTGAGCTGAGGCAGGACGTGGGTAGACTCAGGAACCTGGAGTCTAAGGCTGGTGTGCCACTGATGTAAGGAAGGCAGTTAGCTCAGGGGATGCTGTCCATTAATTCTCTAATTTTTCAAAAGCTGAGAGCAACAGCAGTTAAGTCCAACATAACTGTAAAAGGATCTATTGTTGAAATCAAGGTGAATGTTAGAACTATATAATCATAAAATATAAATAATCATATATGGGGCAATTAGAAGACATATATAAATACAGGAAAACATAGGAATAATCCTTGTTAAAGGAGTGATGATACTGTAGGGAAGGTAAGATGGCTCAAAGGTGTATTTGCCCTCTGGTCTCTCATGATTTTGACTTCTGCTGGCACTTTGATTCCAGAGTTTGGGGTCAAATAGTTTAGTTTGGTGAGAGTATGTGGAGTCAGGGGGGAGCTGCTGCTGGACATGGGGTTTTTTTGATATAGACTCTGATGGTTCTCTTGGTCCTGGGTTTGCAGAAGGAGAAGTATAGGGGTAAGTTCATCTAAGAGTTAGTAGTGGACCCTGGAAGGACAAAAGCATAGGACAGATGCTGGATTTCTAGAGAAAGCAGAAAGGAGTCTAAGAGGAGTCCCCTGCCCCCCAGAGTTTCTGGAGTCAGCTGGGGGGAAGCAGGATAATTTGGAAGGAGCTCAAAGCTGCTCTGAGCCTCCTCCGAAAACTCCTAGTTTGCAATTTTTTAATTTAGCAAAGACTTGTTGGGGTTCCAGGCACTATATTGAGTTTGAAAGATGGAGAGTGGGGGAATAAAAATAGACACATTCTTTGACCTTAGCTGAAACCCAATCAGCAATATAATAGATGTGAATGCAGCACAAGGCCACAATGGGGAAGTGGGCTTATTTTGAAATTCTCCAGGCTTATGCTTCCAAATTTGTGCTCTGGGGATGAGTCCCCCTTCTAAATCCCATTATGGACCATGAGTCTATGTTGGCGTGTTCACCTGTGTCTCAGGGCGGGGCAGGTTAATAGACAGATTGTTGTTAAGCCTTATTTTTAGTAGAGGAAATTCCAGCTGGGTCTGGGGGCCTTTTATACTTGTAATAATTTGTTGTGTTTTTGGCTATAGAGTCTGAACAAAATGAACTTGTCAATGTCTTTATTCTTGTCCTTTTGGGGGAAGAGAACTGGAAAAGTGCAGAAAGGGCAGCCAGCATCCCAACTGCCCATTTAGCCCCTCTCAGCATTTGCTCTTGGGAAAAGGCAGCCAGTCCAGATAATTGGAGTCAGAATCCTGACCGAGGTACTTTGTTCAGTGTTCAGTCACAGCCTGGGTTGGAGAACTGTGCATGCCCACTTCCCTCGTTAATAGCTCTGCTGACCTTCTCCAAAGAAAGAGTCATTAGAATGTTGAGTTATGATCTGTTTCTTGTAAAATCATGCCAGTCACCCATTTACAGCCCTGTATTTCAACCAATTCTAATTACCTTTTAGAATATGCTTCTCCCAGCCCTTGGAGAATATTTTAAACCCTGATCTAAGCAATCAAGCATACTTCTTGTTTAGAAAGCTGACTGTAACCTGATACACCCAGGTCCCTCTCCCCTTTCCCAAGACCCCCATAGCCCTCTTCTATAGACTCTCTAGAGCTTCAAAAAGCTGGTGTCATTTGGTTACTTAGCATTGGAGGATGACCTTTCATGAAGAATGTTCTGTGTCAGGAAGCTAATGAGGAAGAGCAAAACAGTCTTTTCTGTCTTGTGATCATTTTCTGCATCTCCCAGGGGAGGCTCTCTCTCCCTTCCCATTACTAAACACCATTTGAAGTCAGCAGCCATCTTCCTCCTCCACCTCAGGAGAGGAGGGTGGTTCAGAGTCCTGGGTCATGAATCCCTCGTATGGTTTTTCCTTTCTCCC
Source organism: Otolemur garnettii (assembly GCF_000181295.1). Taxonomy (NCBI): domain Eukaryota; kingdom Metazoa; phylum Chordata; class Mammalia; order Primates; family Galagidae; genus Otolemur; species Otolemur garnettii. Next base: position 1,289,277 of record NW_003852435.1, read on the forward strand.
TACAAAAAACACAGATTTAAAAAGCACTTCTACTGGCTTATGGTCAAGAGCCTCATCTTGAACTTGGCTGTGTACAGTGGATTTCCCCCTCCTTACATTCTTTTTTTATATATTAGTCTCTCTCATTTGAGAATTCAAGCGACTCATGAATTTTTGGAGGTCTCTGTTCATTTTTTCCTCTTTGAATGGAACTAAAATCTCCAGCACTGCTGAGAGGAGACATTTTAACAGACTTTCTAAATCTCTCTACTGCCGAGAAGAATTAAAAAAAAAAAAGAAGAAGAAGAAGAAGCAGCAGCATTTCTCTTGTCTCTTTATTTCTAATCACTTTTTCTTTCTAACGGGACTGAAGCACCATGAGAAATGTCGCTCTTTTACGGCAAGGACTCATTTGCCCATAACGAACACTGAGTACAAAAGCAAATTAAAAAAAAAAAAACAAAAAAACCCTATGCTTAGAGAGACCATTAGGAACGATTTGACATTTATTGAACAACAGATGGCGATTAAAAGCATAAAAGCTAGATTGCCTTGCTAAAAACAAAGGGTAGTTCTACCGAGGAAGTCTAACGTTTCAATTAAAATACCGCTCAATGTCAATTAAATCATATGAAGATAAGCCTGAAAATGGTTTCTAGCTGCACTATAATCAATAGTGCAGTTAAAATCCTCATCAAGAAGCACCCAAGTTTTTAGTTTGACAGTTTGCTAAAAGATTAGCCAGAGCTTCAGGAAACCATTTCCTTCAGTGTAGGGTTCAAAAGGTAAACATTTAACCAGGAGTGCTTCATATGTATTAAACAGATTTATTTCAACAACAAGAAGAAAGCCTCACTGCCTTTGCTTTGTTTTAACTCTCATTCACTTTTCAGTATGAAATAGGCATTAGTAAAGAGTGGAAAAATAACCCCATTATTTCCACAACAAGGATCTCATTTTAATGATGCTCATCTTTTGGGGAAGCAGTGAGTTGGAGAGAAGAGAGGTGCTTTTGTAGTGAGACGGACCTTGGTTTGAATCACAGTGTGGTTACTTCTGGCAAGTGTCTTAAATGTTCGGCATCTGTTTTCTCATTTGTAAAATCGCCGCTCGATCTTACCTCTTCTGGATCATCTGGAGCACTCTAGGGACCTAGTGAATGAGTCCCTATCTTTAGCCCTCTGTCGGCTGAACCTTTTACTATGTAATCTATTCTGAGCTGATCTTACCAATACTGAGTTTAGTGTGACACTCATTCTATCACATGTTTTATGCCAAACATTGACTATGTGTTACATGTTGAGTCACGTCCTTCCCTCCCAAATTCATTTGTTGGAGTCCTAAATCTTGGTAGCTCAGAATGTGATTTTATTTGGCAATTACAGATGTAGTTAGTCAACTTAAGATGAGGTTTTACTGGAGTTGGGTGGGCCCCTAATTCAATGATCTGTCCTTTCAAAAAAGGGGAATTTTTGGCATTCTGGGAGGCTGAGGTGGGAGGATTGATTAAGCTCAGGAATCTGAGCAAGAGGAGACCTCATCTCTACTAAAAATAGAAAAAATTAGCCATGCATCATGGCAGGGGCCTGTAGGCCTGGTGACTAGGGAGGCTTATGCATGAGGAGCACTTGAGCCCAGGAATTGGAGGTTGCTGTGAGCTATGATGACACCACTGTACTCTAGCCTGGGCAATAGAGTGAGACCCTGTCTCAAAAGAAAAAAAAGAGGGGGATATGGTGATACACACCCATATAGGAAGGATACCATGTAAACAGTAAGGCGGAGAGCAGGGTGATTCTAAAATTGCCAAGATTGCCAGAGAACCACCAGAAGCTAGAGGATGGGAACAGATTCTCTCTCATAATTCCTAGAAGGAACCAAATCTGCTTAATCTGGACATCTAGCTTCTAAAACTGCAAGACAATACATTTCTATTGTTTAAGCTGCCCTGTTTCTGGGACTTTGTTGTAAGTTCCCTAACAAACTTACACACTATGTCAAACACCTTTAGTAAAAATGGTACAGCTATAATAACAAGACATTCGTAACAAGACATTTTTTCTAAATTCAAGTCTCTGAGAAATTTTGCTACTAAGAATGATCTTAACGTTTATTTCATCCAGGGTTTCCCAGACATTTGACTGTGGAAGACTTCTCTCCTATGCATGAATACTATTTGCTGACTTTGGAAGCTACTCTGGGAAGATGCTCTGGAATGTTTTCTTTTAATCTTACCTCCTAACTTGCATCACCTCCATCCCTTCACCTTAGCCCCAGGGCTTCCGCTTGGAATCTGGCTCTCTCACCAGTCACAAAAGCCACTTACCATATGTTCAGCATTGCTCCAGAGTCATAAGAGTGTCTTATTCTTCACCCCATCCCCAGACAACTTTCTCTGGGGCTCTTACTCCCTTTCTCCTCCTCTGCTGTCCAAACGCTTGAGAAAGTTATGAAACCGAGTCAAATTTCATGGCACTGTAGCACTTTTGAGGCTGAGTTTCCACTGCTGCAGTGCTCAGGAATCCTTGTATTTTTGTGTTTCTTTATTCATCATCATGTACCAAAATATAAACAGGGTACAAATGTTCTGTCACATGGATCCCTTGTACAATGCTTAAGTCTGGGCTTTTAATGTGCCAATCACCAGAATAGTGTTTGAAATAAAAAAGAAAACAAAGAGGAGAGGGAACCAAAGGAGTGAGTAGGAGACAAAGTCGCCTTGTTCAAGAGTGGACTGAGGCCAACAGAGACATTCAAATCTGTTTTCAACATCATTGTAGAGACAATGTTATGTTCATAAGTCCTGGACCAGGATTGGGGGTCCAGACATTGGGTCCCTTGTGTAAAACTTTGGGCCATAAATGTGATTTACTTTATAGGGAGGAAAAAAAAAATCACTGTTCACTAGACAGAGGTTGCAGTCTTAAGCAAGCTTCTGCCACCAACAAGAGGTGGAGGCAGTCTTACCAGGGCTAGGTGACAAGTCCAGGACTGTGTCTCATGCAGTTGTAGGGCCCAAATGTATGCTGCTTGCCTGAAACAAGAGCTCTGAGACCATAAACTAACTTCTAAAGTAGTTTGGGGCTGGTCAAGCCCATAGTACCTGGGAAGAGCAACTGTACAATTGGCCAATTAGAAGTAAAAACCCAGAAAAAATAGAGATGGATGAATACGTGGATGAATTGCACACCTGGACACTTAGTAGTGCAAGTGCAGAGTGTTGTGTGCATGAGAAATCCTAAAAACCAATAGAGGGGAAAAAAAATAGAAAGGTTAACTACAATCTCACAATAATAAGATTGATAGCCTACTTCTCAGTAACAGTTCTTACCAAAAAGTAGTGGAATATATTTTCAAAACCTCAAATAGCAAATAATTGAGTGTCTAGAAATTCATACTGAGCTAATCTGTCACTGAAGAGTGAGGAGATTTGGCATTTCTTGAATATGTATCATGTGCCTATTTTACCAATTTGAAAAATTAAATAGAAGAGTGAAGATAAAGTGAAGACATTTTAGGCCTAGTAGGATTTAAAAAGTTTACTGTCCACAGCAACACTCATGGATTGCAGTTACTAAGAAGATTATGAAATGATAAACTTTGGTTTGAATTGAAAAGTTTTCTGAAAGAAGAAGTGTGATGAAAGAAGCAAAGGGAATAAATAAATTATGATGATGAATCTACATGGGAACTGACATTAAAATCAATGGAAATAATAGCAATATTATTCACAGTATGTGCTTAAAACAAGATAGAGCCAGAGTATGAAACAAACAGACAAAACACAATAGTATAGTAGCAGGGAGTTGAGTGGGTAGGGGGCATTTCTGAAGGGAGTTAAAGTATGCAGAAGTCCTAATTAGTTTGCAAGAAAGATATATGTATATAAAGTATATTAAATTTACCCTCTGATAGAAAAACTTAAATCTCTCTCAGTATATATACATACATAATACACATAGGATATACACACATATATCAATTAGGCATAATTACTAAAGGAGCAAACATAAACTTATCTTTAAATGGATGAAGAAAAAAGGAAATGGAGAAGTGACTGATTAACAGAAACTAAGACAAGAAAATAAATGAAGCACGGCAAATAGAAAACACCAGATGTGAAGGCAGAAATTTGTCCTAATGGTGTGAGCAAGGAATTTGACTGTACACGACAACATTGGTTACATCACACTTGATGAGCCGGGCCAATGACATGAGGGAGAGGCACATGCCCTAAAGTGGCCTAATCCAACGGAAGGGGATAATTTATCCTGCTTGGTTAAGGGAGAGGTTTTCTTTTCCCCCTCTGGTTAGAAGGATATAGCTCCTCTGGACTCTAGCCTACAGGATGCTCTGCAAGCCACGAGGGTAACTATCCTTGAATGAAACTGACAGTAGCAAAGTAGAGAAATGGGAACTCCCAGGTCCTGATGATATCACTAAATCATTGATTATATTGCACTTGGGACCTGGTGCAACTCTGGACTTCTGGTTATGGAAAATAATGCATTTTCTTATTGTTGAGGGTAGTATCAGTTGAGCTCATTTATTACATCAAGCTGAAACATTCTAATTGTTACATCAGTTATTTTTGAAATGAAAACAAGAAGACTTTAAACTCACTTATTAAAAGGGGGGAGTGTTTGGGAGTTAAAAAACAAGCAGACAACTCCCCCCATCTATTTACCAATGTGTCTATGTATAGTTTAGAAGAAACGTCTCTCACATAAAAGAATGTGAAAAGACCGAAATTAAATGAAGGATATGCCAGGCCATCATTAACCAAAAAGAAAGCCAAAATAACAATGTAAGTGTCCAACAAAATAGAATTTAAGATGAACAAAGAATCCACAGAGAAAAATTTTATACAAATACAAGGAACAATCCACAAAGAGCGTGAACCTAACTAACTATGTAGCCCTGAAGTAAAGCAAAACTGAGGGGTACATGAAGAAATTGATAAATTACAATAATAAAAATAATATAGAATAAAATGCCGTTTATAAAATTAATAAAAACTAAAACGTACTAGAGACAAAAGACATAGTGAAAACATGCAAGGTTTTAATGGAGAAAATTATAAAATATACTGATGGACAAAAATGAAGACCCGGATAAAGGGGGAAAAATATCGTATTCGTGGATGGGAAGACTAGACATTAAAGACGAAAGTTATCCTCAAAGTTCATTTACAAATGTAATGCAGCCCTGGTCCCAAACGAAATCACAGTAGAATGCTTTTAGTACCTTGAAAATTATTCTTGAAATTCATATGGATAAAAAAAGATGCAAAGTAAGCCAAGACAATTTAAAAAAAAAAAAGAACAGTAAAGGGGTATCCACTCTGCCAGATAGTTACTACCAAGCTATTATATTGCGAACAACATGTGGTTGGGAGAGTAATTTATAAGCAATTCAGCAGAACAGCAGAGAGACTCCAAAAACTGACTTAGGCACGGAACTTGGTTTGTTACTGAAGTGATATCAAAATCAGTAGGGGAGAAGATATCCTATAAAATACGTGGTGTTGAGACAAATTACTTTCTGCAAGGAAAATGGATGGAAAGTAGATTATTATTTCACACCATACACAAACGAATTCCAGACAAAAATGTGAAAAATAAAACTCTAGAATTACCAGGAAAAACACATTGAAAAAACAGAGAATAAAATGTGAACTTGGAATAAGGGGGGAATTCTTTTTTTTTTTTTTTTTTTTTTTTTTTTTTTTTTTTTTT
>NW_003852435.1:1300832-1344728 GCF_000181295.1 Otolemur garnettii
TGTGTCTCTCGCAAACTGTTTTGGGTCTACCTGGATTGGAGGATTTCTTCTCGAGGGGGGAATTCTTTAAAAAGACCCAAACTCCCAATCAATTAGGGAAATATGACTTTGCCAAGATAAAATATTTCATAAACAAGGTTTAAAAACAAGCTATGGACGAAGAGATATTTTCCGTGTACATGACAAACAATCAGAATTCAGAATGAACAAAAATGTCCTACAAAGGAATAATAAAAAGACAAATAGAAAAAAAAAAAGCCAATGGAAACAGGAGGCAAATCACAGCAAAGATGTGAAAGAATAATGAACACAAGAAATGTAAAAAATTCTATTCTCCATTTCACTAGTTATCTCGAAAATGCCAGTTAAAACAGGGAACAAAATGTTTTTCCATTCTGTTTATCAAAAAATAAAGTCTGACACTTTCATGTATTCATGAGCATATGGAAAAAGATATGTAAGAAGCCAGTGAAACGAAAAATACTGTCCATTCAAGCTGGTGCTTTATTAATTTTTCCCTTTTTCTTGTTTTGTTCACTACTGTGTACCAGCTCCGGCAAAGAATATAGCCTAGGGGCAGAGTGCATGACATGATTTTTGAATGAATGAATGAATCCCTCCAAAGAAGCCAGGAATCATCTCTCCTTCCTTGACAACTTATCTCATTTTGTTTGTGTCTTTTTTTTTTTCCTTTTTTTTGTGGCTACTGCATTAATTTGCCTCTGTGAGGGTCATTGGTTAATGTGTCTATTTGTCTTACTTTATTCTCCATACTTATTACTCCAAATGGTAAAATTTTTGAAGGCTGGGACAATTTTATTTCAGATTTCCCTATAACTCATAGCATACTACCTTGAATAAAATGGGTGCTCAAAAAATACTTGTCAAATGTAATTCAATACAGGAAAAAATGAGGAAATCTTCACTAGATTGTTTGCCATGAGAGCCCTGGTCCGCCAGTGGATCTCCTAGAACTTTCTTGTATCCATGTCAGGGACTTTGTAGCCTATGAATGAAAAGGATATTTTTCATACCACTTTATATTTGAAAATTTGGAGAGGGAAAAATAGTTGTTGCCTTTATTTATTTACTTTAGCAAACTGCTTATTTTAAAAGAAATGAGAATTATGGTAATAGTCCAGGCATCCCCAAAATGTACTCCAGTAACCCCCAAGTTGGATTTCCTTTCTTCAGACCCCCTGTGCTCTCTTGGCATTTTGATTACTGAAGACAACAGGATCAAGGAGTGACTTTGGGGAAGGTGAGTTTTGGTTTAATTGGATCTCACTGGCTTAACTGCAAATTCATTCGCACTGGTGGGAAGAGGAGGCAGGAAAAAAGTAATTCTGCTCCGTTGTCTGTGCCCTTTTCTCCTGACATCTAAACAGTCTCTCCCTTCCACCCGTCTCGCCTTCTTACTGCTTTTCACCCTTCTCAGCCTGTTCAGTTATAACTGAGTGCCATTTATTAGAAATCTCCATCTTAAAGCTATATCTGTTTAGACTTTTTCTTATCTGCACACAATCCATCTTTCTCAGAGATGAGGAAGGAGGACATTTACTATAGTAAAGTCATAGTTCTGTAAAATACCCTAGGAAGAATTATCATTATTCGATGAGTGTACCCGGGTGGTTTAAGAAGTAAAATACTCACCTAGACAAGGGGAAAATTTAGCTACCCAGGATGCTTGGGCGTCGCTGGGCAGAAATAATGGCTAATTAGTATCCTACTAGCTTGGGAACATTAATTAGCTTTGGGGGATCTGCTTTCTGGACCCAAAGTGTATTTTGTTCATTTTAGTTTGCAATATAGGATGAGAGAAGAATGATAATTACTGAAATAGTTTCTTTTCAGCAATTCAACCTAATGAAGATTTGTTGTTTGAATGATTATCCAGTAGTGGGTCCTTGTTTTTCTGCCAGATTTTCAGAAAAAACAAACTCAGATCTTCTTCAAGCCTGAGCAAACACAACCCTTTCTTTAGAATGAATTATATTCATGGCTACAGGAATGCTCACAAAAGAATTGTCATCCTATATGACTATGTAAGCAGAGAGAAAAGGAGCGAAGTTATCTTTTGAAACATTTGATTTTCGTTTCAGAACACATCAAGCAATAATATACAATAAAGTACCTTAAATTGATATCTTTAATTTTCTCCTAGAAAGAAAATTTGCCAGCAATTTTATGATTTATTGAGGCTATGGGCATATGTGAGAACAAGTTTTATGATTAATTAAATGAAATTACTTGTGCATAATACTCATAATGATATTATCTTTGAATTAAAATTCTCTTGAATAAGATTGATGACATTTTCAATCAGCAGATTAATTAAACCCTTTTGTTAATTACACAGAAGTCAATATGTTTGGATTATATATCAATCAATGTACTGAAGGAACATCCACTTACTTTGCTCTACAAAACTGCTTTGCTAATATTTTACTAACAGCTTTATTTTAGAAGTTAGAGCTTTTTCATTTTCTTTGTATCAAGGCCTCAATAGTTAGCAGATTTGGATGTGAAAATAATTCTTGCAACAAGATATATATTTTTGCTTCCTTCTGTCATCATTGTGTAAGTCTTTCTTGGGTTCTGATAATTCCTTGCAGGCTTATTCCTGTAACTGAATTTTGATGTTACCATGCTCAGATTTATTTATTTATTTATTTTTGGTTAGGACAATGATGGGACTAGAGCTGATGAAGCCTGCAGCTGCCCTGCTCGGCCGGATGCCTGTCTGATCTGAACTGTTATCTGTCATTCTGCTTCCCACTGGCAAGCTGGGCAGTGACTAAAATGAAATCTTCTATTGTGTTAAGCATTCTGAAGGATTGATAGCTATTTAGATCATCTTATTCTTCCTTTGGCAATCTACCCCCCAAATCCCATTTCTAGAGGTTTAGTTCTTGATGAACACATATTTGCCATTGTAGGTGGAGGCTGGGAGGAAATGAGTAATGCTTTTTGACATAGAGACGCAGAAAGATGAATGTTCTTACGTCTTGGTATGCTTTGGGGCCAGTGATTGGCCCCCATCCTGGTAACTTTTTGTCTTGAATGCCTCTGTGTAGTGCAATAAAACCAAATGCTGTGGCTGAATAATCAATCCAGAACCTCTCCTCCTCCTCCAATTTCTGAGCATTTGTTGTCTCTATTTTTATTCACTGGGCCAAATTCTCCTCTCAGTCTGGCAAGAGTTTATATGCTACAAATAGCTACCTTTGGATGAGTGGGAGTTTTCTAGGTTCTCATCAGAGAATCCAATTTTGGGCTGTCATTTAGCTCCTGTCAAAACCTGGAGGAGACAACTGATATTTGAGAAATAGAGTTTATAGATGTGCAGTCTGTTTCCTTCATGTGCTAAGCTGCATTCGTGGTCACCGGAAAGCTCTAAACGTGGTGCTCCTCAGCGTAGCCTTTCCCAGTGAAAACGCTTTGATGAATCATGGTTTAGTGTTAGGTCTTTATCTTTTTGGAAAAAAAAAAAAAACCTCCATTAATTCTAGAAACAGTGAAGTGAAGAATATTTCTGTAGCTTCTGTAAAAACTGCTTAAAGATACTTCCCATTATGTTGTTCAATGTTCCTTGTGCAAGAACACATGCCATGAATTCCGTTTAAAATTTATTACTAGGAAAGAATTTTCTGTCGATTGAAGAAGTGAAAGTTTTGCTTTTTTCTGACCAGGAGCATCGTATCTCTTATTGTTTCTCTTTATGCAGTGGCTGTTGGGAAGCTCAGAATGAAAGAGAATAAGTGCTGTTTCCTAGGAAGAGAGAATGAGAAGTTAGAGCCAGGTTCCCAGAGGAGCATAGGAGCAACTCTCTCTTTGTCTTTCAATATCTATTCACATATCGAGTCAGTGGATATTTATTGAAGGACTACAGTGCTCCAAGCACCATCCCTAATGTTGGGTAGAAGAACATGGTCCTTACCCTGGAAGGGATTATAGCCCCCAGAAGGGCAGGAGTGTAAAATAGACAGAGGCTGTGAGACGGTAACTAAGGAAGCACCACGCTCCTCCAGAGGTCAGGGAAGATGTCCTTGATGAATCATGCAAGGTAAGTCCTGGGTGGACAGGGTCAGGGTGGAGGGCAGAACACCAAGGCATGTAAGGAGAAGCAGCAAAGCAGGGAGGGTTAGGAAATGCAGATGGAGAGAGGTTAAACCTGAACGTTAAAGACCTCCCTGCTTTGCCCAGTTTATGGTTTTACCCTCTTGGGGTTATGAATTTCAGTATGATCAGATTTGCAGGTAAGAAGGTCTTTTGGTCACCTACTGAAAGACAGTTTGTGAAAGGGCCAGAAGAGGGAGGTAGATGGCAAAGCACAGCGGATATAGGTGGCTATACCAAGACTTGGGAGGGAGAACAAGAGGAGGAGATATGATGTAGGTGGAGGAACAGGGGTCAGAATCAATAAGGTTTGACATTCATCTAAATGCTGGCCCTTAGGGAGGGAGTGGCAAGGGTGACAATCAGGTTTCTGGCTGAGGAGATTGTTCATCCTGATGAAAAGAGAGAATCCAGAAAGAGAAACGTGCCGGACTGTGGGGCTGGGAGATGGTGCATTGCATTTTGCTTGTGTGGAGCGGAGGGGCCGGAGAGACAGGAGATGGGAAGGGCTCTGTTTGCAGATAGGTGGAAGGGGCTGGGCCTGGGGAAGGAAGTCAGAATGGAAGATCTGGATGGGAGCTGGGAAGATTCTTAAGGCCACTAAGATCCCTCAAGATGAGTGAGGAGTGAGGGGGCAGAGCAGAGCCGAGGACATGACACCTGAGGGATGGACAGAGATACAGGAGACCTTGCATGGGCCAGATCACAGGGGTCAGTCTATGAGGTTAACCCACATGCATTACAAAGGCTGGGCTCTTCCTCCTCCCATTACCTCATTTTAAAACAGAAATTGGCCCATTTCCTGAGTCAGACCCTGAGGAGACACCTTGAGACCTCACAAGCATCCACGAAGCCTTCAGGGAACATTCAGTTTCTTACTAAGTCCTCTCCTCTGTCCATGCTCCAGACACTGCCTTAGTCCAAGCTTCCACCACTTTGGGCATGGGTCTTGACAATAATCCCCAGAGGGTCCTTGACTCTGGTCTCGCACTCAAATTCAAATATACTCCCATCCCTTCTAAGCTAAAAGTCACCCCATGGACTCCTATTCTCTGCCTAGTAGAGTCCAAAGCTTTAGCTTGATATACACGTATGTGACTATGTAAACAGCACAGTGAAAGCCAACCATTTTGATGTCATTCCTTTACAAAGTGTAAAGAAAGAAGCGCTAACCTTGCCTCACTCCATAGCTTCCTTCAACGGCAAAGCTTCACTCTGCACCTCCTGTTTAAACATTTCCAGTCAAAGGATGACAATGAGACTCCATCAACCCAAGGTCAGGCAGGGGCAGAGAGTGAGCCTTGGTGGCATTGTAAACTCTACCACCACATTCTATCCCAACTTTGGCTAATTTCCAGATACTGAACTGCAGGATTTTTGCTTTCATCACCAGCTTTCCGCACATGTTATTTCTTTTGCTTGGAGTGACTCCCCCCTCTTCATTTTTGATAGGTTTACATAAGACATAACACAGACGTAGCAAATTCTGGACAACAGGGCAGTTTGTTCAGCTTCCAGTTAACCTAGGTGTTGCTTTCTTCTTCTGCTCCCTCCCACCTGAGCCAGGATCTATAAAATCCTTATTGTGCCCCATGCAGTTCAAAGAAATACGGAGAGATCAGAACGAAGGAAGAAAAGTCACCTCTGAGTGACTATTTGAGGCAGCCACCATTTGTAAAGAGTGCGCTTTAAAGGAAACCAAATCTCCTCGGAAATAAGCTTGATGACTTAAAAGATAAATTTTGAACAATGTTGACTGAGAAATTGAAAGTTGTCTGTCATTTCAAAGAAAGCCCCGATATGAAGATGCGTCTTTGCAGAGCGCAGTGGTGCAGATGTAGAATTTTGTAAAACAGAGAAGAGGATCAGTGAATAATGTGGATTCGGGGCAAGGAAACAGAATATGCACAGTGCCGGGGAGGAGATATTTCTTTTAGCAACATCTGGCTAAAAGGTTTACCGATTCTCAGGGGAAGAAGAATGAGTAGCTTATTGTATATTTTTATGCCTGAATTAACTGTTTAATTATCTAGATAACAGGCAAGTCCAAAGTAAGCATTGACTTAGTCATACTTAGCCGAGGAAACAAAAATTGTCAACCTGAAACCCTTCTCTAAAATTAAAAGCAGCTATAAGTCATATTGCTATTTGATAAGCTCAGGAAGAAAAGGAATCCTATATGTCAAGTGCTTTGAATTTTGAAAGTGCTTCAGTGATAAGGATATTTACATTCGGAGGCCACAGGAACAGAGTCAGACAGAACACATTTAAGAGAACAGACAGGAGGGGAAGAGCCATATTTAAACTCAAGTTTACACAGGCTTTGTCTGTTATTAAGTTTATTGGAAAAAAGCTAGAAGCTACTGGACAGACTCAGCGACAATATATTTTTTTCCCTGAGATATTCATTTAACAGTTAACTACAAGGTTGCTGTTTAATATTCATAGAATGTAACCTTCCACTGCCACAGGTACAAAAGATTTTACTATTTGCTTAAACCATATTTGTTTTGTAGGAAATGGAATTTGTTTACTTAATTTGTAAAGAAGGCAACAGCCTTATGCTAATCTATATAAATTGTTCTTGCATTAATTGGAAAATCTTTTTATTTCTGGACTTTCTTTTTTTTTTCCTTTTTGGATTGCAAGGTACAAACATGCCTTTAGCAGATTCAAATCCAAATGTAACATTAGGATTGGTTTCTGTGGCACAATAACTTTAATTGATTGAGCGTTTACTGTGTGCCAGGCATGGTACTGTGCATGATACCTGCTGTCTCCTAATTTCTCTACATGAGTAGGAGCTCAATCAGGGAGTCAGAGCCTCTGTGAACAGTCTGGGTTGAGGGCCTTATTCAGAGGGGCACTGGTGCCAGCTCACATGGGCTCCTGAGAGTAATCATACACTTTTCTTCCCAATGCTGAATTCAGGGACTTAACGTTGGCAGCTCAAAAGATGGAAGTATTTACCCTATAGAAATCAGCAAAAGCTACAAATCAGGTTTCCTATAGAGAGAAGGTTGATCACATAACTGTGGAAGGAGATGGGGAACTGGAAGTCTGGAAGAGGAAGATGACGGGTCAGAGGTGTCAGGGAGGAGTTGTCCTGGAGCACTGGCTCAGGTGGACAATCTGAGCTTGTGGAGAAATCTGAAAGGACAAGCCCACCTCATTGCCAGAGACAAAAGGCACAGGGTAAGTCCTTGGAGAGGCCTAGGGGAGACTGATGCCTCTGTACAACTGCTACCCCTGTGGGGTGCAGCCAGTTGGTGGTATCAGGAGAGTCAGCAGTGGTAGCAGCTGGTGGTATCAGCAGAGTCAGCAGTCAAGAAGTTGGCTACAGGGGCCCCCAAGCTCAGTAGGGGGGCAGGTTCGAACATGCCCTGGGGCTGGCAGGTTCGAACCTGGCCTGGGCTTGCTAAAACAAAAAAAATAGCTGGGCATTCTGGTGGGTGCCTGTGGTCCCATCTAGGTTAAGGCAAGAGAATCACTTGAGCCCAAGAGTTTGAAGTTGCTGTGAGTTGTGACGCCACCACAGTGTACCCAGGGTGAAAAAGTGAGACTCTGTCTCAATAAACAAGAAAGAAAAGTCGGGTGCAGAGCGAAGTCAGGACTAGCTGGGATCCACCAATGCTTCCGTCTTTCTTATCACCAGGATCTCACTGCAGAGAGGGTTTTTGCCCTTCCCCTCCCCTCTGCTTTACTTTCACCTCCCAGATTTTATGCAAGTTCCTTTTGTGGCCAATTCTAAACTTGAATCATGTGGGAAACAGGTGCTTGGAAACGGGTCTCAGCCTGATCAAGTTCATATAGCCCAATCCAGCATGTTCCCAACAGTGCAATGACACAGATATTTTCATCCCCATTTTTCAGAAAAGGAAACCCAAATCTGGCAAGGGACTTGTCTGAGGTCACGCAATATCTCGCGAGACCTGTTAGATTCCAAAGCCTGTCTTCTTGACTACTATCGTATACTGGGAATGTTTTTTTTTTTTTTATTTTCCAAAAAGTCTTTATTATTATTGTTATTTTTGCTATTTAAAAAAATTAACAACTCAGTTGAAAGAATCCTATTCCGAAAGTGCTACAGGTAAACATTTGAGATGGATGAACCCACTGCAAGGTCAGACCAGGTGAACAGTTATGCAAATGTATCTTAACAAGGTTTACTTCAGTCTGGGTGTGCTTTTTATTTTTATTTTTTTTTTTTGAGACAGAGTCTTACTGTGTTGCCCTCGGTAGAGTGCTGTGGCATCACAGCTCACAGCAACCTCATACTCTTGGGCTTAAGTGATTCTCCTGCCTCAGCCTCCCAAGTAGCTGGGACTATAGGTGCCCACCACAGCGCCAGGCCGTTTTCTTGTTGCAGTTTGGCTGGGGCTGGGTTTGAACCTGCCACCCTCGGTAGATGGGGCCAGTGCCCTACTCACTGAGCCACAGGCACTGCCCTGGGTGTGCTGTGTTTTAATCCTTAGCTTCAGAGGATAAAAAAGATGAATGATAGGATTAGATTCTTGCCACCAAGGACCACATAGTCCATCTGGGAAAAATGGATGCAAAAATAATTTTGATACCTAACCATTTTGCATGCCTTTCTGGCTTTGCTTAGCCCCACCTGCCCTCCAGGCCATGGGTGGTTGCTCACTGGAAACACTGGCCACTGCTGCCATAGTTTGAATCCTACCACCACCATGTGGGCCACAGCATGGGGTGCATATTGTCTGATGAAGCCAGGGTCTGAGGGCTTCTTGCCTCATATCTGATTAGACTGAACTCGTAGTAGGGGCCAGAAAGCTATAACATTCCCACCACTCTGATACCCAGAGGAAGCATCTCATTGTTGGCTATGAATCTGGCTTCTCCAGCAGCTTCTAAAAGAAACTGGATATTAGAACCTGGAAGTGGGCAGTGGAGCTGACAGTTGGTAAAATGACCCTGGGGCAATAATAAAAGGAATTAGAGGATGTTTCAGATAACTCATCATATCCCACTCACAGTAGACTATTCTGAACTGCAGTGGTTTCATACAACTGTCTAGAAGGGAGGTCATGTGATTGAACAAAAGTCTGTGTTTTCTAGAAAGATATAGCCAGTTGAGTAACACAGCACTATGCTAGGCCTGCCCTCTTTCCCTTCCTTCTTCCTAATCTTTTACCCTTCATCAACTTGGGATTTCACCCCTTCGGAGCCTTGGCCTCTAATCTTTGTCTCAGCCTCTGATCTCTAGGGAATCTGGGCAAAGGTAATTTCCCTAAAGCAAACAGATACTAAATAAATGCTAGCAGAGACATACATAAAGTACTACTTGGGGAGTTGCTAAAAAGTATAATTCTTTACTTCTATTTTGATGCTTGTCTGATGTTTCATTGTTGAAAGCCTAAGCCTTTGACACTTAACTCAATAACTAAATTCTTAGACTAATTCCTAACTGTTCATATGTCATAGTGTGACAGTACATTATGATACTCAGTCAATATGTTTTCATTTTAAAAGAGATCTCATTAAGTCAAACAAATGAGTAGTACATGGACTTGGTATTGTGTGGAGTGAAAGATACACAGATCACACTTCCTGGGTGGTCTAGTTCATTCCAGTACGACAATCTCAGGGTCAGACTTCCACAGCCGTCATGTGCATGTCATGAATTTATGCTGGAACATTTGTGATTACCAATATTTGAAAGTAAACAACTATACATTTTCTTACTTTAGAAAAGGTATGCAATTATTGTTCTATATGACTATGAAAAGCAAGAAAAAAGCACTTTGTCCAGAAGCTCTGTAGTCTAATTGCCCAGATCTCACTGTAAGGGCACACTAGAATTAATAGACTATGAAAAATAAGATACCTTGCATTATGATTGATATATGAGGAAAGTTTTAAGAGTATATTTTGGAACTTGGGAATAACATGCATGTGCTCATATCTTTAAAGGAGTTTGGCAACTGCGGAATGGGTAAATTAGCTTCCTCTATTATATGAGAAGAACTCTCCCAAATTAACTTTGGAGACTAAATTCCAAACTGCAAATAATTGAAAATAAAGGTTAAAAATGAACACGCTGATACAGCAGTCTCCTAGAACAGAATGCAGCATACTATACAATTATAGCTGGGTTTACCAAGTGGAAGATTAAAAGAGAAACTGCCAATTACAACATTCTAGTCACAAAGATTTTCAGCAGAACCTTGTGTAAAAATTAGGACAATGGTCAAATAGTATCTGTACCCTAAATCATTTGAGAGTCTTTACACTAGCCAGAAAATGGGTGGGTTTTTTTCCTCTCAAGATTTCACCTTTTCTTTCCTTGGTTGGCAATGGAATCATTTTGATGGAAAATTAGCAGTCACAGAGTGATGTTCAATTTCACTAAATTATGACACAATTCTGGTTCTGTATGTTATGAGGAGCCTTTAATTCCATTGCTGCGGGACAATCAGAGATTTTTCCAGTTCTTGGTACTTGAATTGCAAAGGAGAATATTAATAAGATAAAATCCTAGGATAGAGAAATCTTTCAACTCTGAAACGCTATGCCTGGAAGAATCATAAGATAGCATTTTCTCATAAAGTTCCTTTACTTAAGAAGATCCACAGTCCTGATTATTATTCAAACCTAATTTCAGCTCAGAAAACTTAAGTAAAGGACAATCTTCAAGTTCTGAGGATTATAAGAGATGACAGGATGCATGTACTTTTGATGAAAAATGCACCAAGGGCAAAAGCTGCCCACCAAAAGACGACTCAAAGAGGCTGTCAGTCAGAAGAGCAGGGAGGACACTAGTCAGAGCAAATCACCCTGCCAGACTCCTGGGCAATAAAACCATTGCACCTTAAATGCTGGGCACTTAGGAGATGTTGCTGTACCGTGAAAATGACATTAGGATAGTCTCAATTTGTTATTTATCTTTAGTTTTCATTTAGCATTTATGTACTTGAAAAGGTAACCAAATTATACATTATCCTTTTTAGGACTTGAAACATAGCATAAGGTTCATTTTATTCCTCCAACGAATATTTATTGAATGCCTGCACTTTACCAAGCATGATGCTAGATTCTGGGGCTACAAAAATGAGTAGGTGTTGATTCCCTTTCTTTAATAGTGTGGTAGGTCCCGTGGGGTATTAAAGTTAGAGGGACGGGCTGGTCTAAGCGCAGAGGTGTTTACAACTAATTGATGACAAACAGTTACAGATTCCTTTGTTCCTCCTCCACTCCCACTGCTTTACCTGACTAGCCTAAAACAAAAAAATAAAGTTGGAGGTATAATTAGAGATCACCTAATTTTATAGATAAGAACTCCTGGCTCCAGAGAAGGTTAGGGAAGTGCTAAAGGTGATCTGATTTGTTGGAGATGGCTGAGATGATTCCTATTCTCTGATTTCCAGAGTTCTTTAGAAGTCATTATCCATTCATTTGTTTATTACCTTCAATCCGTCTGCACTGAGTGTGAGCTCTGGGTCTTTCACCTTCCTCCCTTCTCGGGAGTAACCCTTCAGCAGGGAAGCTGAACATCAGAATGATGAAAGAAGTACAAATTCCTTAAGCCCTAACTCAGGTATATAAACAATGTCACTTAATTTTTTAATAAGTAAATTAAACAGCATTTCACCTTTTTTTTTTTTTTTTTTTTACGAATGAGGCAATTTGTTAACCCAGCATCATTTGTCCCAATGCTTCTTGTTGGCAGCTGTCACCTGTCCGGCGATTTTGTCCACATCTCTATCCTTGAGGTGTCAGTTTGCGGCCCCCATCTTGGTCCTTTTCCACCACTTTCAGCCCCTCCAGGCCTTGGAGAACCCAGCAGGTCACACTCTTGGAGCCTGGGCTGAAGTGGCTGGGCATGACGCTGTTTCTTTGATGCCCTCCATAGATCTTGGTCATGGAGCCAACCCCAGCACCGCCCCGGAGGTACAGGCGCCGTGCTGTGGAAGCAGCTCATCTGTAGAACCAATTCTCGTGGGGAGCAAGTTCCTTATGCTTGGCCAGGTTGGCTGTGTCCACCCAGTCAGAGACTTCAGCTTCCCAGACTTTTTGTGGAAGGCCGCCAGTGTGGAAGGCCGCCAGAGCTCAGATGGACTCCCCTGGTTTACGTCTTCACAGTAACTCAGGGGTCGTGAGGCCTCCGCGCTGAACATCCTCCCACTGATGGCACGTAGTTTAACGTGATCAACTCCAGGTGAAACCTGTTCATACTGTTTTTTTCACTCTTTCCTTTTTCCCAGGGTTGGCATTAAGTTGGCTCTGGAACTTATGTCTGGTGAGGCGGCCCATCTGGTTCTAAGTTATCACCTGCCAAGGCTGGCGGTATCTGCAGAGAGGCCTGATACTCCCCATCCCTGACAGTAGCGATTCCCATTAGCACCTGCTGGTGCCCACCCCTCCCAGGTCGATGCTGCCTGAGTTCCTCCCTGGATGCCCCTTGTTGGGGTTTCAGGCCCCTCCAGATCCACTCCTCACATTCCCTCTCTCGTCTCCAGGAAGGAAAACAACAACAACAACAACAACAACAACAACAAAAACCCAACCCTGTTCTTTAAAAAATCTCTTCTTAGAATGGAAAACTCACTCTTACATCTTGCCTTCCTCCAAATTTGTTTTTCTAGTCAAAAATATGATGCCTCTAAGTTCTTCACGCCTTTGTCTTTTGCTGTCAAATCTTGGGATTTTTAGACTCCAATTCCTTTTAAGACATTTCCATCAAGATAATTCTTGAGAAACTGCTTTGGAAACTCAAGATATAGTTGACACAATTTTCTTTTAACAACCTAATCTGAGGGCAGTTACATGGGGTGAGTGGTAGGTTAGTCATTACTCAAAACAGCAATACTCGTTCATCATGCCCCCTGGTTTCTGTGGGTCAGGACGTCAGAGAAGGCAATGTAGACATCTCTGTTCCAACATGTCTGGGGCCTCAGCTGGAAATCATCAAAAATGAGGGGTTGGAATCATCCGAAAGCTTGCAAATGTGGTATCTAGAGGTTGCAGTTGGCTGGGGGCCTGGCTGGGGCAGTCAGATGGAAGATTCTCACATGGCCTCTCTATTCATGTGCTTCAGGCTTTCTTACCACATGGTGTCTGAGTTCCAAGGGTGTGATTCCAGAGGGGGGCAGAGAGAGAGAGAGAGGGAGAGAGAGAACTAGGTGGAAATCATATTGCCTTTTATGACAAACTCTGCAAGTCACACAGCACATTTTTGTCAGTTGAGGCAGTTACAAATGTCCCCTGGTGTGTTTCAGGAGGGCAAATATTGACCCCACCTCTGGAAGGGAAGGCTTTTGCATGTGACATTGTGAGTATGTGAAGTGGGAGATTTATGCAAGTGGCTATCTTTGGATATATATAATCTGCTGCAGGGGAGATTAGCAAACATGGCCTGAAACATTGTCTTGCTTCTCCAAAAGGTCTTGGCGAAACTTCAGCTCTCCTTTGCTTTTATTTGTCAGTGAGCTTGAGGACCATTTTAACACACATCTTTCTCATGGCAATGATTTTTCTGTTTCTCTATCAGTGTTTACTTGGTCTGCTATGCTTCTCACAGCCAACGATTTTGACACATAATCTGATGAATTTTTGCCATGTTTTTGTCAGTTCTGCTCCTAACTGGCTCCTAACTCTTTTCTTCAGTGACCCTTTCTCTCTCCCTAGAAAAGTGTTTAATCCTTTTTTTACACTGCTGTTTTCTTCATGGCATTAGCCCCCTAAACTTGGACTATCATGTTCCTGATTTCACTTTCACTTTTGCCAAGTTTAACAAAAAATTTGCAAATGTCTGTTTGGTGTTCTCATTCAAGCTCTGACATTCTCACGAGGGCAGAAAAATATTCAGCAACAATAATGAACTCCACTCGGCAAGACATCACCACACATTGACACAAACAGAGCCGTGAGATACTGATACACCAAGGTTGTGAAACCTTACCGGACTGTTTTTACAGTGCTGCCAACATAAGTGGATGGTGGCAAGTTTGTAAACTTAATTGTCAGATCTCATATGGGGAATGGAAAACATTGGGTAATATTTCACAATGCATCGTCATGTTATTCACTGCAGCTGATAATCACCAACCATGTGTGCAGGTGTGGCTCCACTGATGGAGAATCAAACACCCTCTGCTCTCTCATCTCTCTTTTTGAGGCACTTTCCAATTATTTGTGCCTCACTAATGGACTAGTAACTCTGCCCTAGTGAATTTACAAAATAGCTGAGGTTTTTCTCCCCTGACACTCTTTTTGTTTGTTGTCTGCAATGGTTAATTTTATGCTTTCACTTGACTGGGCTTGAGGATGCCCAGACAGCCGGTAAAACCTTATTTCTTGGCATGTCTGTGAGGGTGTCTCTGGAAGAGATCAGCATTTGGAGTAAAGGAAACGGCTACTCCGTAGACTGAGTAAAGGAAGCGGCTCTCAGTAATGTGTACAGGCATCAGCCAACCTACTGAGAGCCTAAGATAGAGAAGAAAGGCAGAGGAAGGGCGGATTCTGACTGTTTTCCTGAGCTGGGATCTACCTTCTCCTGCCCTTGGACATCAGTACTCTTGGTTCTCAGGCCTTTGGACTTGGACCAAATCACACTACCAGCTTTCCTGGTTTTCTGGTGGGCAAAAGGCAGATAGAGGACTTTTTAGCTTCCATAATAGTGTGAACTGACTTCTACAATGAATCTCTTCCTCACATCTGTATGTCTATCTATATGGCTATCTATGTCTATCTATATGTCTATATGTATATCTATCTATACCCATTGACTCTATTTCTCTAGGGAACCCTGACTAATCCCTTGCCCTTTCTATACTGTTCCTAGGGATTGTGTCTGTTCCTGCTGGGTAAACCCCAGCCCTGTCACTAATTTCTGCCCATTTTTTCTTTTGTCCTTTCCCATATCAACCTTTTGCTGGGGGAATTCATTGGAATTACCACATCTCTAACAACAACAAAAAAATAGGTTATTTTTTTTTTTTTTTGCTTTTGCTTATGCATTTTAATAGCTGCCTAATTGAAATATCTAAAGGGAATAACTAACAGAAACTTAGGCTTTTAAAGCTGGACTGCAGGATTTATTTTGGGATGAGACCAGAAAGGGTGGGTAGCAGCAGCTCAGTAGCTCCGAACGGTGTCAAGCAGCTACCCAGCTGTGGGGCTTGGGCCAGGGCTGACCTGCTTTCAGGAGGCCTAATTAATGGCATGAGAAGAATTGTGTCTTTTCTACACTCAGGTAAAGGGGCTGATCTAGCAGAACTGTGGAGCCCAGTTATTCTCCTCCTTTAAGATCACATTTTCTTCAAAATGAAATAATTTTTCTACTTTATTATCGTTATAAATTAATGCATGCCTACTCTTAAAAATGTAACGAATTCTTAAATTTATAGAGAGAAAAAAGAAAAATACCTGAAATCTTACCCCTTATAGTTAATTGTTGTAACATTTTTGTAAACATTCTTCCACATGTTTCTCTGTGCATGGGGACCTATGGCTGTACCCAGACATACCTTTGTACAAATGACTAAATAACTCTACATATGGTTCTGTATCTTGTTTTTTTCAATAATAGGTGGGATTTTTTTCCTTGGTGGATAGATAAATACAGATCTACATCATCATTTTTATTGACTACACAATGTTCTTCTGTGGGCCATACCACAATTTATTTAACTAATTTCTATTGAACAACAATTATGCTGATTGCAATTTTTTGATATTATAATCAATGCTCTGATAAATTTTCTTATACATCCATTTTTATATACTTGTCTAAAAATTTCCTTGGGATAAATTCCCATGAGGAGTAATTGCTATAATTATTTCTTTTAAAAAGGACAAAAGGAATTGAAGGGTGAAAGAAATCTGGATGAGCAGACTAGTTCCAGAGAATTCATGTAACAGACATAAATAGATGCCTAGGTCATGTCAGGAGACTCATCTGGATAGCATGGGATGCCAAGATAAAAACATGTTCAAAAAATCTAGCCTACTGGGAAGATAGACCCTTAAATAAATAATTACTACAGTGAGAACGAATTCTCAATAAAGGTATCAATGAAGTACCATGAGAATGACAAAAGAAAGCAATAAAACTTGGGCAAGAGAGATGGGGAAATAATTGACAGGGAAAGTAACAAGTGGGCTGGTCATTAAAGAAGTGGCTCAAGCGGCTAAGGCGCCAGCCACATACACCTAAGGTGGCGGGTTCGAATCCCCAGCCCGGGCCTGCCAAACAACAATGATGGCTGCAACCAAAAAAATGGCCGGGCGTTGTGGCGGGCGCCTGTAGTCCCAGCTGCTTGGGAGGCTGAGGCAGGAGACTTGCTTGAGCCCAGGAGTTGGAGGTTGCTGTGAGCATGATGCCATGGCACTCTACCCAGCGGGATAGCTTGATGCTCCGTCTCAAAAAAAAAAAAAAAAAAGAAGTGAGTGCATTATTTCCAGGCTGGGTGGCTAATGCAATGAAAGTTTATTTCCCACAGTTCTGGAGTCTAGAAGTCTGACATGAAGGTGCCAGAAGGGTTGAATTCCTTTTTTTTCCCTGTTAAGCAGGCCCGGGTAGAGTTCAAACCCCTTCACCCCGATGCACAGGGCTGGAGCTCTAACCACTAAGCTACAGGTGCCCAGCCAGAAGGATTTTTTTCCTGGACTCTCTCCTCGGCTTGCAGTTGGCCAGCATCTTTCTGTGTCTTCACATTGCTTTCCCCCCTGTATTTGATGGTGTCCAAATTTCTTCTTCTTAAAAGGACACCAGTCATATCAGATTAGGGTCCACCTTAAAGAACTCATTTTACGTTACTTACCTCTGTAAGGCCCCTATCTCTAAATATAATCACTTTCTGAGAACTAGGGGGTAGGACTTCTACATATAAATTTGGAGAGGGTTGTATAATTTTATCCATAGGAGTAAGGAATGCAGAAATACTTGTGGAAAGATTGAAAAAAGGTGCTGTATGGTTGGGGAAAACCAAAGCAGGTTTGTGGTCTGAGTGGAGATGGTCTGGGGCAGGGGAAAAATAAAGGGTATTGTGGTGGAAGTTGTGTTTGTGCTGGGAGGCAGAACCTGGTAAACATCCCCAAGGGAGGTGGGTTTTATTCTGCAGGGGTGTAGGAAATGGTGGATAATTTTAAGCAGAGGAATGGAGTGATCAGACCTGTCTCTCATTTAGATGTTGCTGTCAAAATGTTGGTGAGGATGTGGAGCTCCTGGAACAAAGGTGAACTGCTGGTGGGGATATCAAATGGAACAACTATATTGAAAAACAATTAAATAGATACTTAAAAAGTTAGCCATGCACCCACCGTATGATCAAGTATTCCTTTCTTATGTATTTATTCAAGAGAAACGAAAGCATCTATATAATGATTTATACATGAATATTAATAGCAGCTTTACTTATAATTGCCAGAAACTGAAAACAATCTGAATGTCCATCAATAGGTGAATAGGTTAATTGTGGTATATCCATTCAATATACTACCTTTTAGCAGTAAAAAGGAAAGAACTATTGATAACCACAACATGGATGAATCTCACAATAATTATAATGAGTGAAAGAATCTAAGCCAAAAAGAAAGAAAGAAAGAACAGTACATACAGCATATAAATGATTCCATTTATATGAAATTTTGAAGATAGAAATTAATCTGTGGCAGCAGCAGGAAGGTAGCTATTACAAAGGTTCATTAGGAAATTTTGGGGGGGTTGTATAAGTGTTCCTCATTTTGATTGGAGTGATGTCTTCATGCTTGTGTGCATATGTCAAAACTCTTTTAAATTGTATAATTTAAGTACAGTAAATTAAGTATAGTAGTATGTCAGTTGTGCCTCAGTAAAAAAAATCAAGCAAACAAAAGGAAAAAAAAACCAAAATAAGCAAGAAAAGAGGAATATGGAGTAGATAAAATAATAGAGCATAGTCTTGGGGAAGACATATGTACCAGTTAGGAGACTACTCAGAAGACTACCACAGGACTGCTAGAATCTGAATGAGGCTGGATAGGTGATGCCCACTTGACCTTGCCCTATTTCTGTTCTGAGACTCAAGATTTCAGAAACTGAATCCTTGCAGGCTGCAGAAAGACTTTGTCCCTAAGTAATGGTGGAGGACACCAGCCTTTCTTCTCCTCACTCCCTTCTTTATGCTAGGAATCATTTTAGGCATTCATAGCAGTGGTGGATAAGATAAGTGAATACCAGTGTACTCGTGAGGTTACATTGTAGTGGGAGACAAAAAATAATAAGTCAGGCAGTGCTAAATGCTATAAAGAAACAGCAGAGTAAGGGCCTCAGTGGTAGAGGGCACTGGGTGTGGAAAGTACTTAGAGGGGCCTTTAGAAAGGCTTCTCGGGGGAAGTTGTGTTAGATCTGTAAGAAGTGGCAAAGGGAGGAGTGTTGGATTAGGGACAAGTATCCTTGGCTGAGAGACTGGTAGTGGCTTTTCAACAAGGCTGGAGTGGCTGAAACAAGTTGGAAGAGCAATAGCAGGGACTTGGGAAGGTTCCTGATTTGACACCTACATGTGCCCAGACAAGCTCCTTGGTAATTTGTACTGGGCACTTCTTCTCACAACAAAGTTCATGCTAGACTGTTCGAAGTGTGAAATTCTGCTCCGATGGCTGCAGCTTATTCTTTTCCTTATGCCTGCCCGCCCTCCATCCCTCCCCCCTTCCCTCCCTCTCTCTCTCCCTTTCTTCCTTCTTTGTAAGGTTGGAGTTGATCATGGCATTTATTGTATTGGGTTTTAACCTACATCTCATTGGATTCTAAGGTATGAAAAATTTTACAGAGGTGTCTTTATTTATCATATATGTTAATGCCTGGCAATAAATTGAATCCCAAATTAAAACAAATCTGAGTATGACCAAGAAATGGATAGTCACATGTGGTTGAAAAATTAATTGATATATCCCTATAAATTCTGCCTTTGCTATTGTATTCTTAAGAGGAAGCAACAAGCAAACATTATTGGCCAGTTATGATAAGGCGAGCATTTCCACACGTCTTAATTCATTCTCTTAATGACCCTGTTTCAACACCATTGTGCAGCTACAGAAACTAAGGTTCAGAACCATTAAATTACTTGTCCAAGGTCACACGGCTAGCTAAATGCCAAGGTTAGGATTTCAAGTCACGTCTGCTACCTCCTGGCTTGGAGCTTCTGTCCCTGCACCGTGTCAGCCTTTAGTGCTGTGCTTCAACATCCATAATGCCAGGTTGTCAAGGACTGAATAGAGAGACAGACAGTCCTTTCAAGAAAGCAAGCCACTTCCTTGAGAAAAAGCCCCAAGGCTTTATATTCTTGATTGTCAGACCTACCTATCTGTCTGAATGTTGCAGAGAAGCTAGTGCCTGGCTTCAGCTACTCCCTCCTTCCAACACGAATTCTCTAAAGGGACTGGTGGCAGGGGAAGCTGGGATGTGGCTGGGCCAGCCAGGCGTGATTGAACACTGTTCCAGTATCGGAGACCTGATAAAAATCTGGGGCCTCTGGGCACTCGATTTTTAAAGTAATCCTGTCAGTTCCCTAATAATAGTAATAAATTAACCAAACAGCGGATTCAGTGGTATTTTATGTCCTGAGGGTATTGCTTTCACACTTCAACTTGATAGCATGATTTATCAAGAGATAAATTACAGCTGGGAATGAATGGATTTACTGATGTCAGGGAGACGACAAGTATATTCTGAAGATGTTACCAGTGATGGGCACGCACCTGACAAGCATACTTGAAAATTCCCAAACAAAAGCGTCTCTTCAAAGGCTGAATAACGTTTCACTTTAGATGTAGGTCATTGCAAGGACAGAAGGATTTTCCTGGTCTAATTATCCCCCCCACCCCCCAAATCACTGTGACCTAAAAGTATTACTTGGGCTTTCTCTTTGGAGGTGGGTTGTGCAATCACCTCCAACCTTTTCTGAAACCAACCAAGAGGATAAATAAATAAAGGAAGGTGTGCGTAGGGGGTTATGCTCCTATGAATGAACATACAACCTCCACCTCCCCGCTGTCTTCCCTGGTTGCAAGGGCAGATGGAATTATTTCTAGTAGGTGGCTCAGGAGAGTAATCAGAAAGCAGAATTGAGAAAAAGAGAGAGCCCTGGTTGAGGGCAGGGATGACTCCTGCACCCAGGTTTGGAAGAGAACTCCCTTGAGATGTGCGAAGATGGCTTTTCTCACATAGAAGCAGACCTGGAAGTGTGAGATGAGAATGACTTTTGCTCTGTAAATCCACAAATTCTTGTCACCTGCCGGGGTGTCCAATCTTTTTTTCTTCTCTGCCACACGTTGGGAGAAGAGTTTTCTTGGGCCACACAATACACAAATGAATGCTGATGAGCCAAAAAGAAAAAAAGGCCCTTGCATAATTTTCATGATATGGTCACCACAGATAAGACAAGAAGTGGTGAGGTCTAATGGTCTAATAAAAGTGCTCAAAAGATCTTGAGCTTTTGATCACAACAGGAAGAACAGACTCGACTTTTGTGGACAGGAGCATACAGTGGTGAGGAGAGCTGGGGGTAGGGTTGGGAGCATACCATTCGCCCTTAACGGTGTTTTGAAGAAAAGTAACTCCGAGCTTAGAACATCTACCTTGTGAAAGAGGCAAGTGAAGGGTATCTTGAGCCTTGGAACATTTAAAACGTGTTTTTAAAATAAACCCCTAAGTCTGGGCAGTGTACAAATGACAAGTCAACAAATCAAATTGTGCCCAATAAGTCCTAGCAGAAAATGTAAGTCCTTTGAAAAAAGTAGATGTAGAAATAAGATTTAACTTCAGAGGCAACCATGCAGATAAGCTCATTAATGACTAGTCCACTCAAGGAACAAATAGGATTTCAAATGCTTCCAGCTTTTGGTTGGCGTAAAGCCAGCCATAACTAAACAAACTATGCCACAGATTAAAAGAAAATGGTGCAATGCAGGTTCTTGTTAAATCTCTTTAAGTTTACCAATAGCCTGAAGCATCTGTCAAAATCCCAGGGAGGTGCTACAAAGAACTATTTTAAACCTCGAAATTTAGGGCACCTGAAGAAGTAAAGGTGCATGTCATTTTCTTTCTTGCAGATAAACAGCTTTGCCGTGTATAAATTGTGAAAAATATTATAAATATACAGCACTTTCTCACCAGTCTATGTGAATTTCTCTAGGCTTGGATTTTTTCTAATTGTAAAAATATTTAAGTTTCATCATATATATATATTTTTCCTGACAAAATTCTAGGCACATTCTTATAACAAAAAATGATTAAGCCTCAGGCAGAACTTTTGGAGAGGCATCTTACTTTCAGAATAAACGTTCAAGATAGAAGTTCACCATCTTGGACATCTGACCTGCAGATACATCTTTAAAATAAAACAACAACAACAACAAAATCCCCAAGAGCCAGAGAAGTCATCTTTAACGTGCATGCTTCATACTCTGTTGGAGAAAATGTTAGGTTAAGCAGTTAGACAGGAGCCAGTGGATGGAGCATAGGGTTAGGCCAGTGTGGACTGCCTTGGGTCAGGCCGACCTCTGCTATTCTGAGAATGGGACTAAATGCTCATCAAGACCTTGCAGGTGCAAGACCCTGTGGGTGGGTTGTTGGGGGAGCTGGTTGTTTGGGGGGACTCATGTCCCTGGGGCTTTCTGATGTGGATGGATAGATGTGAATTGTTATGGCAACATGTTAAGGGAACGGAGTTGATCAAGACCCTGAGACTTTCCAAGAAGCGGCTGACGCCCCTTAGAAGTTGTGCATCGCATCCAGCACTGAGCTCTCCAGGATGCCTGTGGTCACTAGGATGGGGTTCAGTTTCTATCCAAACCATGGAAATAAATATTGCCTTTCTTGCTAAAACTTATTCTTGTTCTTTTCAATTATTTGGTGACTATCAATATTGGTGACCACCTCGACCCTTGTCTGTGCCGCCCTAACCAACAGACGCCCACCGCTGAGTGAGAGACAGGGCAGAACTGAGAACAGAGGCTCGCATTTTTCTACCCGAGAGTCAGACTCCGAGTGTAGAGGTGAATGTTGATAGGTGTCAAAAGCAACTGTTGGCCTGGATGCTCTTAGGATTACCCGCACTTCTAGTGGGCACCAGTGGGTGCTAATATTGGGGAGCAGGGCCACCCAAAACAAATGGGCTCGAATTAAGGTGACAGAAGACCCAGACTTGGCTACATGCCAGCCTGTTGTATTACCCTTTCTCAACTTTACATTAAATCAAAAGTAGGGAAGGTGGGGCAGGAGGTGAAATCTTCTACTTCTGTTCTTGCCTTTCCTTCGAGGATCGATATAGGCCGAGATGGGCAAGAAAAGCAAAACTGCTGCTATTATTTATATCATTCTCCACTCAGCAATGCACTGCCTCAGCCTTTCATCTTTTCTGGATCAGTTGGCACAGCCATTGTTTTGTTTTGTTTTGTTTGATTTGATTTAGAGCCGTGGTTATCAATTTTTTCTGCCTTTGGTTTGTTGAAGTAAAATTTTCTGTGAGTCACAAATTTTGCCTGCTTCATATAACCACTTAAATATAATACATTTTAAAAAGTTATACTGCAGGAAGAAATGGGGGAAAATGACATCATTTGTTAAGTATAGTATAACACATCATATGTGGAAAAATGTGCCCTCATGAATCTTACAAACTACAAAATGAACGTTCCCATATAAAAGCCCCACTCAGGTGAAGAAATTGGACATTACCAGACCCCAGAACCCTCCTCCTCCAACCCATGTTACCTAATTACTGTCCTAGCAGGATACCAACTATTTTGATTTCTATCACAGATCCGTTTGTTTTTAAAGTCTCCTTTAAATAAATGAAATCGTACAATGTGTGCTCTTTCGTGTCTGTCTGCTTTCATTTAACATTATGGTTGTGAGCATCATTAGTGTGGTTGCTGTAGCAATAGTTCATTCATTCTCATTGCTGTAGCACTTCACTGGGTGAACATGCACAGTCATTTATCCTTTCTACTGTGGAGTAACATTTGGAATGTTTACAGTTTTTGCCTATTATGAATAAGATTGCTATATACATTCTTGTACATATCTTTTTCAGAACATATGTACCATTAGTGTTGGCTGTATACTTAGGAGTGAAATTGATGGGCCAAAGAGTGCACATATGTTCAGTATTAGTAAATACTAAATAGTTTTCCAATGTGATGATGGGAATTCGCATTCTGGTTTGAGAATCTGGCTCAACATTCTTACCATTTCTTGACATTGTGCTTTTCACAGTTTAGTATGATTTCAAGAATATATCTTATGAAACATAATAGTTAAGTAAAAAAAAACCACGGAGTTTTGTGCTTTGAAGATTAAGTGATGTCCTTAGAGAGACAAATATATGGATGGCCTCACTGGGGAACACTGGGACAAGGAATTTATGCGTGAACAGTGAGGATAGTCGGTCTAAGTTATTCTCTAAAAGACATGCAGAGTTGCTTTAACATGTAGGGTCTTAGAATTTAAATAAAAATAAAACATTTTAAAACTCAATTTTATGTTTTCTGGGCATTTTGAAGAATTACAGTCAATACCTGATTGTAGGCTATTTGATCACTGGTTAATGTACATCAGCACAAAAAATGTGTTCCAATAGGGAGTCTGTGGATATGCCAAAGACTCTGAAGCATTTTCCCCTGAGGTAATCTAAATTTTGCTGCCATTTGTTAACTCAGTTGCCGGTATTCCTACAAACGTTCAGTTTTGAAAGGAAGTCTATACCTGTTTCTTATTGTACTAAAACTGTTAAAATTTGTCATTTATTACTTTAAAATGACACTGGACATATTCACATAGTGCCTAGTTCTGTGATGGCCCTGTGGCAACATCGGACACCAAATTTCAGTTAGGAATGCATTTGCCAGTGATAATTAGTTGGCCAAGAGGAGCACCAACGCTGTGTTTATTTTTCTCATGTAATGAGAGAGACATATTTCCTGGGTTAAAGACATATTTCCCAGCTAGTTGCTGGTGTTGTGTCAGCTGTTTTGCAGTGTCATTAGGCATCTGGCTTTTACTCATTTGGCTCCATGGTCCTTCATGCACCAGCTTTCCTACTCATGCTGTTGCCTCGTGGTTGCAAGATGGCTGCTATACTTCTGGCATCACATCTATGTTCAAAAAGTAAAAGAAGAAAGGAGGGGGTTCTTTTAGCTATCTATTTTCTACTTATGAAGAAAAACAAAGAGCCTCCAGAAGACATCTACTCACACTTCTGTATTAATTATCTATTCTGTGGAACAATTAACTCTCAAAATCAGCGCTAAAACAACAACTACAAGAATAAGAATACTGTAGGGAATAAAACATTAAAATCCAAACCAAATAATCCAAATAATTAATATTTCTATGGATCAGGAATTCCACCAAGGCTTAGCTAGGTGGGTCTGGCTCAAGGTCTCTCATGGAATGGCAGTGAGGATGTTGCAGGGGCTGCAGTCATCTGAAGGTGTGACTGGCCTGAGAAATCCACTGCTGAGGTGGTTCTTTGCTAAGAGGGGCCTTGCCACAGTCTCCATGTTGTGTTCTCACATGGCGGCTAGCTTCCCTCCGAGCAAGTGACCTGAGAGGCAGCAAGGCAGAAATCACATTACTATAGAACAAACTTCATAGGACTAATGCTATGGTTTGAATGTATCGCCTCCAAAATCCAGGTGTTGCCAATGTGATGGTATCAAGAGGTAGGGCCTTTGAGAGGCGATTGGGCCAAGAAGGCTTCTTCCTCACGAATGGGGTTAAGACCCTTATAAATTTCATTGTTCAGTTAGTTGGTTCATTTTCTTCTTTATACTATGTGAGGGTGCAGCAAGAAAGCCTTCACTAGACGCCAAACATATAGAAATAACTTTCTATATTTTATAATTACCCAGTCCCAGGTATTTTGTTATAGCAACACAAAATGGAGTGAGACAATCACTTCCATGTTTTGAAGGGAGAAGTACCAAGGAATTTGTGGACATACTTTTAAATGATTATTGCCTCATTGACCAAACAAAATGGGTTAAATTGTTCAGTCTCATTATAGTAAAGCCTGGAAATAAATTTATCCTTGGAGGCTGTGCCCATTCTTCTCTTGAGCAAAATAAGGGCTCCTCTAGCAGGAAGAAAAGAATATTGAGATAGCAACTAGTTCATCTCAATATTGAGAACTTGCCCAAATAATTCTAGAATTTATTCTGAAGGAATGGCTAGTTTAGAACAGGCGCGACATTTTTGAAGAAGAAGGCTTTTGTAGGGTAAGTAGGGGAATGACCAGATCTAGTAGACTTTAAAATACAAAATGAAATAATAGGCAAATTAATGTTAAGTAGTATATAATACACACATAGATTCCAATTTATTAGAAATTAATATTTAAAAGGATTTCATGAATGGTATTGAAGTATCTGTTTAAAGAGATCTATTTACATTCTTGACATACAACAGAGTAAATCCTAGATGAATTAAAAAGTGAAAAATGAAGCTACTTTAGGAAAACCAGAATAAATTTTTTTCTATTAGATAGCCTCACTCTGTTGTCTCAGGCTGGAGTGCCAAGGTGTTAGCCTAGCTCACAGCAACCTCAGACTTCTGGGTTCAAGTGATCCTCTTGCCTTAGCCTCCTGAGTAGTTGGAACTACAGTGACTAGAATGGTGCTGGCTATTTTTTTTCTATTTTTAGTAAAGATGGGGGTTCACTCCTTGTTGAGCTAGTCTTGAACTCCTGAGCTCAAGGGTTCCTCCTGTCTCAGCCTCCCAAAGTGCTAGGATTATAGGCATGAGCCACCAAGTCTGGCCAGGAAGAAACTTTTGATAAACATCGACATCGATAGTAGGAAAAGACTATCTAAGCATACAGACAGTGGACTAAATTACAAAGGAAATGATTGATTTTAATATTTAAAGCTAAACACTCTGTGTCAAAAACATCATGAAATTTTAAAAGTAAATGAGATTATGCATTATTGATGTTTCAATGGAATATATTCATTAACAAGAAAAATGCCTTCACTTTGGCTGAGGTCTATGGCCCTTTTCTCTGGAGTAAATATTTCAGAAATTAAAAATAAAATGGTAGGAAAATGTTAACGTATAATGAGTATATTATGACTGATAATAAAACCTCTATGTTATCAATAAAAATAGGCAAAAACATAAACCTACAATTCCCAAAACAGATAGAACAAATGGCTAATAAATAGAAATAAATGATCAACCTCATTAGTAATCATACTGATGCCAATGAAAACAAAGGTAAAATTTAGTGTATTATCTGCCAAATTAACAGAGATTGTTCAGTGTAAATACCGAGGACTGGCCAGCATGTGGCGAGAAGAGGATTATCTAACACCACTGGTTTATGCAACCCAATTTGACAGCCTTCATCAAGAGCCTCCAGCATGTTTGTACATTTTTATCTGGTAATTTTACTTATAGGAATTGAGCCTAAGAAAATAGCAGAAATGCTTTTAAAAAGTATTTATGAAGTGGTATGTCTTAATATTACTTATAATGGAAGCA
The DNA here is from genome assembly GCF_000181295.1 of Otolemur garnettii. Classification (NCBI taxonomy): domain Eukaryota; kingdom Metazoa; phylum Chordata; class Mammalia; order Primates; family Galagidae; genus Otolemur; species Otolemur garnettii. The sequence continues at coordinate 1,327,438 of NW_003852435.1, forward strand.
AAAAGAAAAATCACCTAAATGTCCCCTGTTGGGGGTCAGGGGTCCCATATCCCTGAACCCAGTTGACCTGGTCTGATTACTCAGCTGAGCTGAGAATGTCAACTGAGGCATAGAGGTAACTGAAAGGAAAAATGAATGAAAACAGAAAATAAAACTGGAGCAGCCCAGGCAGTGTGAATAGAGAGCAGAATAACCACAGAAGTTTCAGTGTAACACAGACAAATTTTGTTTAGGAAGAATGAAGAGAAAGTTTAGAGGGTCTATCTCATGAAGGAGCAGAGGAGGAGAGAGAGAGGTGGAGAGAGAGGGAGAGAGGCAGGGAGGGATAGACACAAAGGCCTATGGGGTATAAATACCCTCTACATCTGAAACTGGCTGCAAGTCTTTCATTGGCCTTTCTACACCTCCAGGTAGTATTGCCCTTCACTATTGGTCATTGATTGTCTCTTCCTATTGATCATTGGTTACCCAGATTTCCTCATACTCATATTCTTATAAGTCTCCAGACTTTGTTTCCCCAAGTCAGGTTTCCTTCCACCCCCTCAAAGCCCCTTTCTTAGTGTCCCTTCTCATTCCCCAATACACTTATAGCTAAATAAATCATGGGATGGCCATATGATGGAATATGAAGTACTATAAAATATTTTAGGGCATTTCAGTGATTTGGAGCAATGTTGATGATAGAATTTTAATTTAAAAAGCAACATAGTACATGAGGTATATGTGATGGTATATGAATTATAAAATAGGTATCATACAAAAGTTTATCAGAAAATAAAATAAAATACTTACAGTGCTTCCTGAGAACCATTTTTGGGGGATTATAAGATTATAAAAAAATGTGTGTCTTATTTGGATTTGTATATTTCTCAGATTTCTTGTTTTTGTGATCAGAGAAAAAGTACTCAGTATATTCTAAATGGACTATTTTAATTCTATCATTTAACCTCTCTTATTGCTCTGGGGAGTTGGAGAGTGTGTGTGTGTGAGAGAGAGAGAGACAGAGAGAGAGAGAGAATGAGAGAAAAAATTTGTGTACTATAATTCTAGGGAATTTATGTATAAAAAATGCTAAAGCTCATTTTGTCAGGAAGTGGTAAATTAAATCCTACAATAATGCATTAACTCTTTCAGGTCACTAAGGGACCAATTAGTGTATTATGCTAAGGGGTACTAAATTGTATCCTACTAGCCTGGAGGAGACCAGGCATGTCCCGGAGCTCTAACTCATATCACCACTGGGAAGTGATTCAAATCCGGGAAGAAGCTGGTTCATTGAATATTAATTGAATGGGTGAATAAATGAAGGGAAGGCAAAGAAGGGAGCTAATGAGCTAACATTTATTGATTATTTACAGTGTGCCAGGACTTTCCCATTCATTATTTCATTTAATTCTCATGGCAACATTCTGAGGCCCCTATTATTATTATTATTACCATCTTACAGGAGAGGAAACTGAATTCAGACCATAGACATGAACAGTTTCCTGCCCTTCTTATAGGAAGATGCTGGTACTGACCTTAGATGGTCACTTGCTTGCTGTGGCCAGGAGTATAAAATCCCTCTTGGGCCCATAGAGTTCTTTCAGGCTGACTGATTCATAAAATTCTGCAGCTCAAGATATCATTCTTTTACAGAGTGTGGCTTTTCTGAGCATTCCATAGTATGTAGTATCCCTGGAGGGAGTGAACTGGGGAGGAATCTGGGCAGTGGAAAACCTTGTGGGCCATCAGACATTTATACTGATATGAGGTTGAATTTCATGTTACTTTTTAAGAACCATTTTAATTTAAAAAATATAGTAAAATGGACTGGGTGCTGTGGCTCATGCCTATAACCCTAGCACTTTGGAAAATTGAGATGGGAGGATCACTTGAGCCAGGAGTTCAAGACAGGCCTGAACAACATAGTGAGACCCTCCATCTCTACAAAAAATTAAAAATAAATTAGCTGGGCATGGTGATGTGTGCCTGTAGTCCCAGGTACTCTGGAGGCTGAGGTGAGGGGATCCATTGAGCCCAGAAATTGGAGGTGGCGGTGGGCTATGATGAGGCCACTGTACGATAGCCTGGGTGACAGATTAAGGCCCTGTCTCAGAAATAAAAAATAAAAAATAAAAAATATAAAAAACAGGAAAAATGAAGTAGAGAAGAACAGAAAGATTTCTGAGGGCTTAAGGAGGATAAAAAGGAGTACCCCAATGGTGGGAAAACATAGAATAAGGGACAGACCTGTCAACTAACTGCTGGTGTCAGGAGAGCATATGGAAGCCAGTCAGAAGACTAGCATTTGTAAAAGTGTTGTCTGGGCTGCCTGAGAAAGGAGTTTTTTGCTCCTTGAGCGAAGGAAATTGGTTTATAAAGGTAGTGCATTCCTGACTTGTTTCATTGACAAGAAGTCCAGTAAGTTGGCTAATACTGACTTGTAAATGGGACTTGCATCTGACATAAGAAAACACAATATGGAGTTGAAACCATTTCTTTGTGGCATCCTGGGCTAGGGCTGGCTGCCCTGAATATTTCTATTTAGAAGACCTTTTAGATCAGAGAGAGAACATTTTTCTGTACAGGTGGTGAGACAAGAGCTTTACATTCTAGACAATTAAAATTTTGAATACAAAGTCTCCAAACTCTACAATTTCATTTTTCAATGAGAGACTTCAAGATGAAAATTCTGAAAGAAATCTTTTTCTTCTTTTCTGCTTCTTAGTTTGGGTACTTCATATTTAGGCTTTCAAAGAACAAGGGGGCGAAGTTTTTCTTCCTAGAAAGAAAATTCAAACTTCTGACATCTTTAAATAAATTTACGCCCAAATTATACGCTGGAAGTCTACCAAGCAACTTTACAAAGAATCATCCACATGGCCTTTTGTCTTGTGATCCTTTGTATGATACTGAAACTCCTGTAGGAGGCAGAAAATAATGATTAGGCTTAGGCAAAGTGAAAAGATATTTTCTCAGCTGGAAGTTGTTAATACTTCAGCTGATAGAGACTTTGAGAATAACTCTGCTGATACATGGTTTAAAAATAAATATACAAGCACTGGAATAATTCACAGGATGAGAAATCACAGGAGAGGAATAACAGCCAAGTGGGGCTGAGACTGATGGTTTCCGTGCTTGTGGCGTGTTGCTCTTTTGCCCTAAGTCTTGGACTGACAGCTCTTCTGGCTGTCAGCTCCAGTCCTCTGGGCCTTGCTGTCTTTGAGTAAATACTGTATTGCCAAGTCAGCCAAGGGCTTTACATTTTCATAGAAGACAGGTAATTATTGGAGACATAGGCAAAGAGTTTAGGATGCTATACCTCCACTGTACTTACAAAATTAAACATAACTTCTTTTTTTTTTCTTGTTGCAAAAGCAAGACAGGTACATGGAAAACTTAAATAATACAAAGAAGCACAAAGAAGAGTCTGTAGATTGATTCCACTAGTGAGAATCGCCAATTGGAAATGGAGTATAAGCCAGTGTGGTGGCTCACGCCTGTAATCCTACCTCTCTGGGAGACTGAGATGGGTAGATCCCTTGAGCTCAGGAGTCCTGAGACCAGCCTGAGCAAGAGTGAGACACCATCTCCAAAAATAGCTGGGTGTTGTGAGGGGAACCTGTAGTCCCAGCTACTGGGGAGGCTGAGGGAAGAGAATCTCTCTCTTTTCTTAATTGTTGGGGATTCATTGAGGGTACAAAGAACCAGGTTGCATTGATTGCATTTGTTAGGTGAAGTCCCTCTTATAATTGTGTCCTGCCCACAAAAGGTGTGTCACACAGCGTGACCCCCTCCCTCCTTCCCGCTCTCTGCTCTTCCCTTCCCCCACCCCCTCCTTCCCTCTCTCTGATCTTCCCTTCCCTCACACCCTCCCTCCTTCTCTCTCTCGGCTCGTCCCTTCTCCCCCCAACCCCCACTGTATACTAGGTCATTAATTGTCCTCATATTAGAATTGAGTACATAGGGTTCTTGCTTCTCCATTCTTGCAATGTTTTACTAGGAATAATGTGTTCCACTTCCATCCAGCCATCTTTGTTAATGGCTGAATAGTATTTCATCCTGGGTTGGTGGGCATCTAGGCCATTTCTACATTTTGGCGATTGTAAATTGAGCTGCAATAAACAGTCTAGTGCAAGTGTCCTTATGGTAAAAGAATTTTTTTTTCTTCTGGGTAGATGCCCAGGAATGGGATTGTAGGATCAAATGGGAGGTCTAGTTTGAATTCTTTGAGGGTTCTCCATACTTCCTTTCAAAAAGGTTGTATTAGTTTGTAGTACCACCAGCAGTGTAAAAGTTTTCCTTCTCTCGACATCAATGCCAGCATCTGTAGTTTTGAGATTTTGTGATGTGGGCCATTATTACTGGGGTTAGGTGGTATCTCAGGGTGGTTTTGGTTTATATTTATCTAATATTAGGAATGATGAGCATTTTTTCATATGTTTGTTAGTCATTTGTCTGTCTTCTGTAGGGAAGGTTTTATTCATCTCTGGAAGAATATCTCTTGAGTCCAAGAGTCTGAGGTTTCTGTGAGCTATGATGTCACAGCACTCTACTGAGGGCAAAAAAAGTGAGACTCTGTTTCAAATAAATAAATAAGAGAAGTGGAGTATATTTATTCTTCTCTTTTTTAATCCATTAGGATTGCATTTTGTTAAAAACATTTTTTCACATGGTATATACAATTTAAAATCTTCTTGGGTCTGTTCCCTAACCCATTCTGATAAGTAATAGTTAAAAGTTTATACTTTGGAAGTAGATACAACAGAAGGTAGAGTTCCGTCCCTGCTGTTTACCATCCAGGTGACACATGTCTTGATTAGCTCCTCTGCAAAAATGAAGATAATGTTACCTGGATCGAAAAGTATTTGTGAGGAGAATGTGTGTAAAGAGATTGGCACATAGTAAATTTTTGATATCTGGCAGCTATTACAATTTTTCTTTCTTTCTCTACCTCTGCCATATTAGTGCCTTGCTTTGTTTTTTGCTCCTTTTAATGTTACTGAAATCACATATATCATTCAAAAAAATCTATCTTAGAATTTCTCTAGACAGATGAAGAAAATGAGATTTGTATGTGGGTATGATCATTTGCTTAAAGGACAAGCAGACAACATATGTTTATGTTTGAGGGCTGGTAACATGGTAAAGATTGGGAATATTTCAGACAGGCCAGAGCAATCTGGCATTAGAATGTTTGATTCCCAAGATGACCTCCGATTCTGTCTCTGTAAGTAAGATAGAGAGTTGAGCCAATAATAATCAATGTCTCCTCTCTCTGATAGAGGTATCTAAGGACTAAGAAAACCACATTCCTGCTTCTTCTTCTATTTTATCAGTTTTTGAGGAAAGGGGAATATGGGATCCACGTCCTCTTTTGATAGGCAAGGGCAGGTTCAGCCCCCATCAAGGAATAGTCCTGCTCTGAGACACATTTCCTTTGTTCAGCCTGGACTCGGGAGACTTTTCCTGGGACAAGCAAGGGGAAGTATGTACCCAGAAACTGGTAAGTCATGGCCTAGGAGTGATCATATATGGTAGGATGTCAACCGCCCTTCATATTCACATTCAGGGGCACACTGGGTCTGATAGACTGCACTTCGTTGGGTTTGCCAGAGGAGCTCTAGGTGAGGCTTGGATCAGTGGCCTTTCTTTCTTCTCCTTTGATTGGTGCACCCAATGAGTGGAGCTATTTCTCTGCCCAAGTGCCATGTGGAATGCACTATTTAGTTGGCCAATATGATAGGGCCTGGGAAGATTAAAAAAAAAATCTTATTATGGAATTTTTAAGAATACACAAGACTAGAGACAATGGTGTAATGTACCCATGAACCCCCCACATGACTTCAGCAGATTTCAACATTTTGACAATTTTGTTTCATCTTTTGCCCGACGATTTTCCTTTTTTGCCTTACTTGTTACTGTGGTTTTCTTAAGCAAATCACAAAGAAGAAATCCTCTAAATGCTTTAGTAGGTATCTCTAAAAGATAAGGGCGTTAAAAAAAGTGAATATAATCACAGTAACTTTCATATTTAACAAAATTAGTAATAATACCTTAATGTCATTTATCATCTATTCCATGGTCAAATTTTCCTGATTATCAAAGATATCTATTGTTTTGTTCAAATCAGAATCCAATCAAAGCTTATACATTGCACTTGACTGTTAGTTCTCATAAAACTCTTTATTATAACAATTCTTTTCCTTCTCCCTGTTTTAATGCCTTTTTTGTTTTTGGGGAAACTGGATCATTTCTCCTTTGGAGTCAGGGATGACTTTGGATGAGCTGGTTTTTTTAGACCATAAGGTTTTTAGGCTACCATAAAGGCCATGCAGAACAATGTATTAGGAGTGTGAACATGTTAATGTCATTGTGACATGGTGGGATCAGATGACTGAGTGATGGATGGGACAGGGGAGAACAGCTCCAGCCACAAGTTATGGAACGTTCGGAATCACTGCTCAAAAGGGACCTCTGGGGCCTGGTGCAGTGGTTCACACCTATAATACCAGTGCTTTGGAAGCCTAAGGCAAGAGGATCACATGGGCCAGGAGCTGGAGGTTACAGTGAGTTATGATCATACCACCGTGCCTGGGTGACAGAGAGACTCTGTCTTTGGGAGAATAAAGAAAAAGGAACTTCTTATGTAAAGGAACTTAAATGACAGTCTAGGAGGACAGTTGTCTTGTGAATGACCTCACTGCTCACAATTTTGTTTTTTCCTGGCCACAGGGTCTTCATACCTTCCTGTGTGTAAACGGTACACTCCATCAGCCTCAGGGGCTGGGTTTTGTCAGTAATACGCTGGTTTTTCATCTAAGATTCTCTTAGCACTTTCAGTGAGCACATTGGAAATGGTTATTCACATACCTACTATGGGCTCTGTGGCACAAGAGGTGTGTGGTGATGCTATTTGAAAAGTCTCTGTTTGCTATACCAAATCCAAACAGATTAATAACTCCCTATGAGTTTTAAAAGTGACTTAGTTGGAACCTGGTAGGAACTGGAAAAGGAAAACGAATGCTTTCTAGAAACAACCTCTGGTTAATCCTGGCCATCATGCCATTCTTGGGGCCTAAATGGATAGAACTGACAGGGTAAAGCAGAGCCCTGGGTCCCTCCATGCCCACGGGGACTGTCAATGTTTCTTGAGTGTTTCTTTTGATTTTCCACCATTGTACGTTGCTTTCTCATTTAGAAATGTGCTCCTTCTCTACTCCACTGACTCTCCCTAGGGTTCTGCTAAGAAGACAACTCCTTCATGCAGCCTTTCCTGAGCTCCCCGACCCAGTGTGTGTTTCTCTCCTCTTGCTGCTAGAATTTCTCTCTAAGCTGAGTCTTTGGTCTCCAGGTTCAAAGAATGAAGTCCCAGACCATGCAGGTAAACTACAAAGTATATTTTTATTTTTATTTACTTATTTTTTTTGAGACAGAGCCTCAGGCTGTCCCCCTGGCATGACAGCTCACAGCAACCTCCAACTCCTGGGCTCAAGTGAGTCTCCTGCCACATCCTCCCAAGTAGCTGGGACACCAGGTGCCAGCCACAGTGCCTGGTTATTTTTTGATTGCAGCTGTCATTGTTGTTTGGCGGGCCTGGGCTGGATTCAAACCTGCCACCTTAGGTGTATGTGGCTGGTGTCTTAGCCACTTGAGCCACAGGCACCGAGCCAACTACAGAGTTTATTGATAGAGAGAAAGACTGATAAGCAAAAGAGGGGGAGGCAAAAAAATGGGAAACCCAAGTGGGAAGCCCCCTGAGTCTTCCCACTCAGGAGTCTAGGAGGTTTAAATCCTATCCTGCAGGTGTGTGTGGGGGAAGGGGGCAATTTGGAGATGTATACCCAACTGGCCAGAGGTCTGGGAGCAGGAAAGGATCCTCAAATTAGCACAGAAATATGTCCTTGCACTTTCTGTCTCAGGCAAGGAATTAGGGTATGTGTTCCCTACTCAAGGAGGAACCACTCAGAAGCTTTCAGGCTGCTTTGTTCAGGACCTTGGTAGAGTCCAGAGGGTGTGGCCTGCAAAGGGTGGCCTGTTTGTGCCCTGGGAAAGGGGTATGATTTCTGAGCTCATCCAGGCCATGAGAATGGGGAGGTCCCTGTCAAGGTGGCACCTGTAGTCCTGCAGGCACCTGTGGTCCTGCTCAGGGCACCTGTATCACACTGAACTTCCAAAGTGCTAACATTCAGTGGACCCTCTGAGATTAGAATTTATGCAGAGAGCAGAACTTTGATTTCCTCCAAGCCCCTCTGGAAACTCCAATCAAAGAAAAGGGGCACATCTCCAACCAGCCAACAGAGAAGCCAAAACCATTCAGGAATGACAGTAGGTAATGGGGAACACATGCCTTGCTTGTGAGTGGACATTTGAGTTCGGTTCAGTAAACTTTCTACTTCCTTTTTCCCCCCCTTGTTTAGTGTTTGCTATGTGCTAAAGATTATGCTAGATACTACAGGCACACAGAGTAATAACAGCTACAATTTTATAACACTTATCAAGGATCACACCTTGTCCTAAGCACTTTATGCTTATTCACTTAATCCTCAGAACAATTCTATGATGATCTCCATTTTATTTTTTTAATGTTTTGACAAACAAAGGAACTGCCAAGGTAACATAAGCTGTAAGTGACACAGCTGGGATTCAAACCACAGCAGTCTGACGCAAAGAAAAATAAGGCATAGTCCTTTAGTTTTTAAATGTTTATAGTCTGAGAGATCTAACCCAAGGGGAATGTGGTCTTGTTATGGTCTCAGAATCCCAGGCACATTACACAGAACAGGATGTTACCAACAAGGGGTGCAGAGTAAGTCTGGGGTTAGTACGCTCTTGACACAGCTATGCTGAGACCAGTGTTGAGAAGTGGCTGTCTTAGCGCCGGGAAGAGAGGCAATCATAAACAAGGCCTGGGCTAAGCTCCCATTCAGCTATAGAGCCTCACACAGAGGGAGTTACTGGGCACTGCGCATCACAATGGGATCATGCTATGTATGAGGGCTGGCCTTTTCCTTAGGAATTCCCTTTTGTTCTGGTTCATCATCACCAGCAGATCCAATCACACAGGACCATTTTGTGGTGCAGACTCACTGACTGCCTAGTAAGAACTGCTCTGAGGAGACCTCTACATGTAAATAACCATTTGCATATTTCCTGAGAATTTCCTTCCAAAGCAACAGACCATGCAGCAGAGAGGAAATTCTGCTGAAGTGAAGCCACATGGAATCATAGCCAAATGTGAGGATGGCATAGCAATCTCCGCAAACATTTCTCTGGAGATTTGGAAATGTGCACAGTAACCCTCCATCTTGAAAACTGTGTTTTTTAGCCAAACAGGTTTTCGGAAAAAGAGATTTTAAGGGCTTCTCTGGAGATAAATGAGCATATAATCATCCGCTCTAGGGGGAAATGGTTCCAAAGCTCTGGCATAAATCTGGGAAGTTGTTGCCTTAGAAACAACTAATGTTGTGTAACTCTCCTCCCTGGACAACCATTTAGGGTATCTATAATTTGCTCACTTCTATCCACAGTTTCTAAACCTTTAACCCCAGGTGAGAAATCTTCATCACTTTCTCCAAGGAAAAGGATAACAAACAACCTTTCTCATTTCCCTGGAGATTAAGCACTTGATGGGGACTGATCCTCTCCTTCTTAAGCAAAATTCCATTGAGATGGCAAAGAGGAGACAGACAAGGTATAGCAGGGTTTGGTGACATTTGTCCTGTCCATGATTTGCCCATGACTGAGGAGTTTCCTGGGATGGGGATGTTACAACAGGACCACTGAGGGCTCAGTGACATTGTCCTGGTTCACCCATGACTGAGGAGTTTCCTGGGTATGGCTGCTTAGTGCTAATGCCAGAATGATTGTTTCCCTTAGTAGGGATGTGGGCAGCTCTTCAGGAGAGGACTCTGAGCTCCATGGTCTCTGGGCTTTGGACGACTCAGAACCCCTCCCCTGGTATTGTCTATGGAGGCAGCTCAGAGCATGGTCCCTGTGGACTTGTCCACTAATTGCTCTTTCAAAGAGTCCCCCACAGAAGACAGAGTTACATTAGAGAAACTGCTGGAAATATTACATACAGCCACATTCAGTTCAGCTCATTCAAGTTTGCTCAATTTATCAAGCTTACATGAAGTTCCTATAAATATATGACACTGCCCTAGAGGCCGGGGATACAAAGATGAATAAAGCACAGTTCTGCTCGCCAGGGGCTCTTAGTCTAATGGGGGAGATAAAGGTGTGAACAAAGGAGCGCTTTTCGATCTGTGGGATGTTACAGTAGAAGTGGCAGACAGGTGCAGGTGTGGACATTAATAGAGTAATTACTGAAGTTGAGAAAGGCATTATAGAAAAACAATGCTTCCGTGGAGAGCTGGAGAATGAGTAGGCATTTACCTACTAGACAGGAAGGAAGAACACTTCAGGCAGATGTAAGAACATGGAGCAAAAGCACAATGATCTGGTTAAATAGGAACTGTGTTGGAACAACACAAGTTGGAATGCAGGATTTGAGATAGAAGGGATGGTAGGAGAGGAGGCTGGAGGCGAGAGGCAGGAGACAGACCATGAACGACATTGTGTGCAGTTGTAGGAAACACTGTTGGCTACCTACCCACTCGACACCCTTTCCCACTGTGCTGACTTTGTTCAGGTAATCCTGCCCCACATAGCCATGGACTTCACTGAGCCTATCACAGTGATCTCATTTCTCTTGTCTGTGACTTGTCAAGGATTTGTACTGAGACAAAATTCTAGTCAAAGAGATGTGAGTCTGTTGTGGGTCCTGTAGGAGGAAGTGCTCTATTCTGTCAGAAGGTGTCCTGTCTGGACGAGTGGCAGCCATCTTGTGACCATTGGGATGGCCAGCTAGGTGACACGCCCACTTGCTGAGAGACCAGAAAAAAGGGGAAGTCCTTCCGGCCTTGGAATCACTTTCCCATAGCACATTTTGTTATGTAAGAAAAGAAATATTCCTTATCCTTCCATCCATTTTGAATAGAGATTTATGTTAGAGGTGGGTTGAAAGCATTTAATTATGTGGCAAAACACATTACAAAGTTGAGACTTGAGGTGACAGGAGATAAGGAGCAACGTTGTTATGAGTTCTGTTATAGGATAGTAAGTCCTATTTGTCAGCAGCCATGTTTCCTGCACTTAAATCCTAGATGCAGAAACTCATTCATTCATTCACCTGGAATTTTTTTGAATTTTATGCCAAGTAGCATTTTACATGCTGCAGATGCAACGTCAAATAAGATATGATGCCTCCTCTTAGTGGACTTGCAATTTCTTGGTGGAGACAGGGAAGTATATCAACATCATGGTATACTGAGCAAGTGTTTGGTAAAGTTATATCCAAAGTGCTATAGTTGTGATACAGGGGCTTCTAAATTGTTTTAATAAATTGTTGAATGCTTACCAAGGAGGTGATCCTTGACTGAACCAGTTGAAGGCCATTGAAGCAGGAAGTAGTCATCTGGAGAACTGCATCTAGGCCCACACATCCCCATACGCTTGATCCTCTTGTTTCTGTTGTGTCCCTCTGACTTCAACCCACTTCTACATGTTGGAGACCGGTTCTTGTGCTTGTCCACTGTCATGTCTACTTGTTTACTTTCTGGGTCCCATCTCTTGAAGTGGCCAGTACATCTATTCTAACTTGCCTTTCTGTTGGTTATATAGATCCAGCTTCCAGACACTTTTTGCCCATGTCTTCCTTTAGTCTGGATTTAATAGATTTTGGCTTTTGCCCTCTATTTTCAGACATGTCCTTGCTTCAGACATACCCGGCTCATTTCTAGCCTGTCTGACTTCTCCCTACCTTGATTTTCAAATGACATCTATATGTGGGCCATGGCATCAGTTGCTGGAGCACAGAGTTCATCTACTAATAATAACTGTGGGTCACATATATATAGTTATCTGGGGACTGATGTGGATGATTAGCCTGGCTAAGAAAACTCTGAAGTAGGTAAAAATTAGATAGAAAATCATTGCTGTCTTTGACATCTTTTTTGGGGGTGGGCTTTCAGGGGTCTCAAGACTTTTCAAACAAACAGAAAAGCTATATACATATAGAAGTTTAACTTCCCATTTACCACAATTACTTTCATTATGAAAAATGTTGCTTAGCACGGGATAGCATTAACCCCTTTAACTTTATGTAAAAAACCTTTTTCTACAGTATGAAAACTAAAGAAGGGTCTTTGGCTCACATTATCATCCTGAGACTAGATTGAGTGCATCACCCTGAGAGGGGTAAGAAGTTTGGGAGGATAGATGGCATTTCTGAGGGTTCTTTATAGGTTTAAAATAGCTCAAGCTATTTACTTTCTAGCATCACTGAGCTTGAAAAGCAGTAGGTAGATGGTATTTAAGTAAATAGCAGAGACAAGAAATGGTACACATTCTTTTTTAAAAATTAGAGATGCCAAAATAAAGCCTCTCTCAAATATTGTACCTATTTTCACAAAGAATAATAACTCTATTGAGCTCATAAAAACAATATAGCACATTATAAAGAAATTAGGCAACAACAACAACAAAAAGATACAAAGAAGAAAGGAACCCTCCTATGAAGAAATAACCGCTCTTAATTACTGGCAGTATCATCTTATGTATCTCTCCATTGGAAGAAATGCAGAGAGGAAATAAATATAGAAAAACTGAACTGTGAATATTCTTTTTTTAAAATTAAGTCATAGCTGTGTACATCAATGCAATCGTGGGGTACAATGTGCTGATTTTATATACAATTTGAAATATTTTCATCAAATTGGTTAACAGCCTTCATGGCATTTTCTTAGTTATTGTGTTAAGACATTTATATTCTACATTTAGTAAATTTCACATGTACCTCCCTTGTAAGATGCATCGTAGGTGTGGTCCGGCCAATTACCCTCCGTCCAGAAATCCTCCCCCCTCCCCTTCCCTCCTTCTCCCCTTTCCCCATATTCTTGGGCTATAATTGGGTTATAGCTTTCATATGAAGGCTATAAATTGGTTTCATAGTAGGGATGAGTACATTGGATACTTTTTCTTCCATTCTTGACATACTTTGCTAAGAAGAATATGTTTGAGTTGAGAATATTCTGTAACACTATTTAAAATAAAAAATATTAATTACACTTTGACTTGACTTAAAAACCCCCCAAAGAGTGAAATGAAGCAAATTAGTATATTTCAGATATAAGAAATATCCACTATTAGGTATATACCCAGAAGATAAAAAATCACATTACAATAAAGATGTTTGTATCAGAATGTTTACTGAAGCCCAATTCATAATTGCCAGATCATGGAAGAAGCTCAAGTGCCCATCGACCCACGAATGGATCAATAAACTGTGGTATATGTACACCATGGAATACCATGCAGCCATAAAGAAAAGGAAGACTTTACCTCCTTCATGTTTACATGGATGGAACTGGAAAATGTTCTTCTTAGCAAAGTATCACAGGAATGGAAGAAAAAGTATCCAGTGTATACAGCCCTTTTATGAAACTAATTTATAGCTCTCAAATGAAAGATACAACTTAATTCTAGCCCAAGAATATGGGGGGGGGAAGGGGAGAGGAGAAGGGAGGCTGGGTGGTGGGAGGGTGACTGGAAAGATCTCCTATATATCTGTCTAACAAGGGTACAAGCGAACTTTTCTAGAACTAGAATATAAATGTTTTGACACAATGACTAAGCAAATGACATGAAATCTATGTGAACCAGCTTGATGAAAGTATTTCAAATTGTATATGAAAACACTACACTGTACCCCATGTTTGCATTAATGTATACAGCTATCATTTAATAAAAAATAAAAAAAAAGAAATATTAGTTCCCAAAATATTTTCTAAAGTCTACAGAATAAGATGTAAAAGAATATTAAGATTGGTGTCATGTTTTTAAACTTCACGAGTCAAATGTAGGCAGTATTTATTAACTAAATATTAAGAAAAATAGGAGAACAATGAGCTATTTTCATGCTATTAATCTCTATGTAACATTTATGTTCTGTGTACAGCCATCATGGTATATTAACTCTTGTCTTATTCTACATGTAAATGAATTCAGTGCTCAGAACCAGCCCTTCTCCTATGGCTTCTCTATCTTGAGATTGTCCTTTGATCAGCACCACCATGATTGGAGTTCTTTAGTGAGTAGATCGTCCCCCAAAGAATGGCTGTGATTCTTTGTTTTTCTTCTTTGGACCTTGGAGTCTTTGAAGACTTAGCTTGGCTCTGTATCTGTATAATTTCCTCAGTGATGCGTGTTCTCCATTTGCATTCTTTTTTTTTTTTTAAGTTTCTAGACTTCAGCTTTTAGATTGCTGATTAATATTTGTCTTGCTAAATATTAATCATATTAATACCTACGTGTTATTAGCATGTAGCAGGATACTTACTGGTATTAGGTAGGTCAGTGACTGAGTTGGGGGAGTCACCAGTTAGTTGGTTATACCGCCTGGGTGGTGTGGGAGGATCCCCATTCAGCTCAGTTCCAGGAGCGGCTGTTACTCGGAAGTCCCACACATAACACGTTCATCATGTTGAAGTCTGACTGTTACTGCCTTCCCTCCCTTGTCTGCCCAGCTTTCCATCTGTTGGTCTCTCTTAGATGGAATGAGAAGTCCTACTCAGCATAGTCTTTCTGGCTCCACCTGCCACTCTGCGAAGTGGATCTGGATTTCTAAAGGGCTCTTTCCTGATCATCTTGTAGCCAACCACATCCATAGATCTTATGGTTGCAAATATGCATCTTATAGTTGTATTTGGGTTGATCTATCTGATGGACTTCACAGTAATATTTCAACAAACAGATGATGGTCTTATTTTCTAATGGTTAAGAATAAGGAGATTTTACATACAAAAGATGTGGGTTTCTGGCTTCTCTGAAAATACAAATGATCTGATGATATGGGGCCCATGTTTCTACCAGATTAATCATCTAGAAAGGAGGATTCTTTCTTCTAAAATGCCTTGGTCACCACACTCCCTAATTCTCTTTGACGTAGCTAAGGTCAGCCACTAACATTGTAAACCTTGGCACCTGTAGGATTTAAGTCTGTAACAATTTTTTTTTTTTTTTTTTTAAGCAGAGTCTCACTTTCTCATCTTGGGTAGAGTGTGGTGGCATCATAGCTCACAGCAACCTCAAACTCTTGGGCTTCAGTGATTCTTTTACCTCAGCCTCCTGAGTAGCTGAGACTACAGACCCCTGCCACAATGCCTAGCTATTTTTAGAGACAGGGGTCTCACTTTTGCTCACACTGGTATCAAACTCCTGAGCTCTTGCAATCCACCTGCCTTGGCCTCCCAGAGTGTTGGGATTACAGGCATGAGTCAGTGCACCTGGCCTGTAACCACTTCTTAACCGAAGAGTTATTGGATCTACCTGTGGATATTCTTTAGGGAGCACCTGGTAGGTATCAGATGCTAGAGACATAAGACAATGAAATATAGTCTTTGCTCCTAAGAAGTTCATACTGTAATGGGGGAAATAAACCCATCAACAGATAAATTGTGCCTTTTGAAATGTGTCTCTGACATGTATATAAATAACAACAAGAAATAGCATCTGCCAAGTAGTTTATTAAAAATACAGTTAGTGTAAGGCATGTTTTAGGAAGGAGAGAGTGATCCCATCTTGGGGTTCTTGGGGCAAAGTATTTGATCTGATTCTTAGTGGTTTTACAGCCTTTTAATTAGCAGACATGAGTGAAAATGGAATCCCCTAGAGGCCGCAAGGCCTCAGGAGAGCACAGAGATGGAGGGAGGAGAGAACCTGGACACTGCAATCGCACTGCTAGCGGAGGCTGAGGCTTCTTCTTTGATTGTTGGTAAAGATAGGGTTTGAAAGGTAAGTTAGAGTGAAATGGGTAATGCTAGGGTTTGGGTTTTCTCTTTTGTACTGTGAGAAGTGACCCCATGTTGCAAGGAGAATGACACGATCAAAGCAAGATTTTTGGTGGAGTAGGTATTATCCTTGAGCAGGGTGGATTAAAAGGAGAGAAATGCAAAGTAAGTAAAATTTATGGACCATTTGTTATATACAAAGCTCTGTGAAGTTTAAGAAAAAAGCCTGGATGCTTATGGGATTTCCCCCACTCCAATACTTGAAATAAAAAAAGGAAACAAGATAGGTCTTGATGTATGTTTCAATTTATTCATTATGTGACACGTGGCGAACCCTTTCAAACCGAAAAGCCATGTCTTTTTCAGCTCGGAGTGACTTTCTTTTATTTCTTTGATTATTGATCTTTTGAATACTGTAATCTCCCTTTCTGGAATTCTTGTTATACATCAATACCAGATCTTCTGGATAATTTCCTTTGTGTTTCTCATGTATTTAATACTTTATCACATTTATCTCTTATGCTTCAAGTTATGGGGGCATTTTTTTGAACTTGTGTTGTAATTAAATTATTCAGTATTTCCACAGAATCCATCTGGTACGTACTTCATTGATGGCATTTTAAAAGTTATCTGTCGTTTTTAATCATTAATAAATATTTTCTGATACTAAAAAATGAGATGGGATTATAAATATATAAATATTTAAAAACCACTCTCTGAAGTTATCTCACTTCAGTCCTCAGGAATATACCCACAAGGAGGCATTTTTATGCTTAATTGAAGGCTAAGGAAACTGAGGCTCAAAGGTTTTGTGAAACTTGCCTAAAGTCTCAAATCAAGCGTATGAAAGCATCTGGAATAACTTTCCTGACTGTCTGACTTCAAAGAACATGGTTTGACCTCTTTCCTCCATATCATGCATCGTGGAGAGCTCCTAATCATTATTATTCTCATACGAAATGTGCCAAGATGCTAAAGACATAAAAATGCACAATTTATTCTGGGTGCAGTCGGCACCCCTGCAGCCTGCTGAATGTGGAAAGAGTTTGATAGACTTGGAGAGGGCTCCGAACTAAAGCATATCCTCTAATCCTCCCTTGGTCTATTAGACCCTGAATCTGAGCAGCTGGAACAAAGACTCTGAAAATGAATATTTCATAGGTAAACTTTTATGTTTTATTTCTTCTTATCCAAACAGCGTCTTTCAAGTTCTCCAGGGAAGGTGGGAAATGTGGGTAAGTCATGACAGGGGTAATGAGACTCTCCCGATCCAACTTGCTCAGAACACGTTAGCCACCTGCTTCGCCCAGATGCTCCAGGCTGGGAGGCACCAGGAGAGAACAAAAGGCAGTGGATTTGGCTTAGGCTAGCGCAGCAGGCCGCCTGCTCACCTGCCTACAGGTGTGTGCCTGCGTGCGCTACACTGACAGAGCTGTTAGAATAGGCCCGATGTTTCCT
>NW_003852435.1:1352469-1363476 GCF_000181295.1 Otolemur garnettii
TTGCACTTTAATAGGAATCCAATTCCTTTTAAAAGGAAAGGAATTGCTCTGTAGGGCCCCACATATCTAGCCCCTGCCTACTTTTCTTACCTCTTATCTTACCATGCTTTCTTACCCATCTCCTTCCAGCCATTCTGTTTTTCTCTTTCTACAGTTTGCCAAGTATGCTTCTTCCTCAGAGCTTTGAATCAGATACTTCATTCTTTCAGTTACTTTCCCCTAGTCTATGTGGAAATGGTTCGTGACAGGTTCACTGTACCTGGTTCTCAATCCAGCACCAAGGAATGATTCCTAGGGTCATAACGACAGAACAATCAGCAGGTGGAGCAGATATGCAATCCAAGCAGTAAGTTTTATTAAGCATAGTAGGTTCTAAGGAAGGAATACGAGTGGGGATGACTCTGAGTTTTCAGCATACACCTGCTTTTATATGGTGAGTTGACTGTCCTTCCTCCCCCTAAGTGGAGTTTTCATTTCCCACCCATGGGTGATGGACAAGCTGAGTGGTGGTGGTAGTGGTGGGAACTCTGACCTTACATAACTCTCTTAGTTTGTACACAAGCATCCTCCCAGAATTCTTACAAAACTCATGGTGGGGGAGGGGGTGTCAAAACTACAATGCTAATTAGATGGTCATGACCCCCATGTCATTGATGACAGATGAAACCCCCTACTATGGATCCTTCAGTTCACCCTGCTTGTGGTTTAACCATATCACCAGTTTGTGGTCTTTCTACCTATTTCTGGTTGGTCAGTTCTTACATTCTCATATCACAGACAAAACATCTGCCCCTCCTCTCTTCTCCTTGGCTCTACCTAACATTGGTTCTTCTCATACCTATCTCTACTTTGATGTCACCTTCTCAGAGAGGCCTCCCTGACCACTCAGCTTGAAATGGGTCTCTAGTCTTTGTCCCATCAACCTCTTTCATTCTCTGCATTGCTCTTCTCACTGTATAATATCATTATTATTTGTATATTCATTTAACTGTCTCTTTCCTCCCTTCTCTCCCATAAATAGAACGGACTTAATACATGACCAATTTCAGTTTGAGTGCACTCAAACTGTACACTTCCAGCGATATCATCTCTATCAATAGAATTACCAGAGACTTTCTAATAAAGAAAATTTCTATTACTAAATTGTATTAATAGCTAACAGCTATAGAATATTTCTATGGTAATGAAATTCTCAGCCAAATGCTTTATATGTACACACTCATTTACTTATTTATTTTACAAATTTCTTAAATTATTATTTTTTCTTTACGTGTGTTGTTTCTTTACTCTGATCTAAATCCCATTATCAACTCATTTAACCATCACAACACTCACATTCTACATACATATAAGGAAAGTGAGGCACAGAGAAGCTGAGTAAGTTGTCCAAGATCACACAGGTAGCAAGTAAGACAGCTCCATTTTTTTTTTCAGTTTTTGGCTGGGGCTGGGTTTGAACCTGCCACCTCCAGCATATGGGGCTAGGCATCCTACTCCTGTGAGCCACAGGTGCTGCCAGTAAGACAGCTCCAAAATCTAACTTTGAGTCCTCACTCTTAATTATTAGTACACTCTCCAGCCACTTACCGTACGTAAATTTTGCAAAAATCAAAATCCTTCCATCATTATTCAGCACAGAAATAAGCTGGTTACCAGATTTATGCACCGAGGACTTACTCTTCCCCAAAGTATGCAGAACTTGTGGTCTTTTGATTTGTTTATTTTCTTCATTAACTATATTTCTACCATTTTAGTGGCTGCGTTTCAATCATCTGGGATAGAGAGGGAAGAAATGTTGAAATGTAAAGAAACACATTCTCCAAAGTGCTCTTTGAAGTCCCCCTTTTACCCAGGGAACAGATTATGTTTCTAAGTATCTCTCAGATCTGCCCCGGCCTGTAGTCATGGGAAGGCTTTCAGAAGTTTTCCTGGCTTTTTGGCAGGAAGAGAACAACTGTTCGCTTGGTTATGATCTTAAAAAATACTCCCTTGCTCCAAAGATATTATTGACTCAGTGATACTTTCCGTGTTACACCATCCAACACCCCCCTTGGCTATAACAGCGCAGGGTTTTACTGTGTAATTGCTTCATTCTCCATCCATGCAGAGCTACCCGTGTGGCTCCACTATCCCATCTTGTCCCTCGGAAAAATTCTCTCCACACACATTTTGAAATTAAGCTGGTGATTTTCCAGTGAAGAAATTTCTCCTGCCCAGATGACAATGATCCAATGGCAGACAACAGGGGCAGCACCAGTTGCCAAGTGCTGAGATGGAACAAACATCACCCAGCCTCCCATTCCCTCCCTCCTCAGAAGGAATGGCAATGTCTTGAGAGTCAGAAAGAAAACAGTGGCCAAATAAAAATGACTTATTGAAAAATCTGTTTGGTCCCCCAGGAGGTCTGTTGCAGCTGCCGTCTCTGCAGGGAGCCGGGCTCTTCCCTGCATGCACAGGGAGGCATCCCTCCATTTTCTCTGGTGCGTGCTGTCTCTGGGTAGAAAGACTGCTATTTTTTTCCTTCTTTTTTTGTTTAAGCTGAACATTCACCTGAACAAATAGCAGATGTTGATGAATATTAATTTGTGCTGAGATTAATGCTTCAAAGTGTCAATTTAATTTCTGTTTTACTATTCAGCCCCTGATTGTAATGAGCTACTTCAGGATGTGGGGAGCATACACCTGGCTCAGGGAGGGGGCTGGGGGGGATCCAGGGAGTGGAGCCAGGTCCTCTTTCAGTGGAGAGCTGGTGATGAGAGAGAGAGAGGGGAGAGAGAGAGAGAGAGAGAGAGAGAAAGAGAGAGAGGGAAAGCTATTTGAGGCCAGGAGCTGGGCAAGTGCCCAATCTGGGGTCCGGGCTCCCACTAAGACCTTTTCATGGTCTCCTTTTAACATATCTCAGCCCATTTCTATTGTGACTCTTTAGGTTCCTGAGAAATTTAATTCTAATTTCCATCCTCATAGGTCCACATGGAGTGGGCAGAGGATAAGCCTATGGAGGCGGCCATATTGGAGTTTCAGCCTTGGCCCTGCATCTCAGCAGCTTAGGCACGTTTCTTCACCTCCTCTCTTGAGGAGACTAAGAGGGGCATCTGTGTTCCACGAGTAGCCATAGGCAGGCACTAAGTAACACTCAATAAATGAGATTCCCTTCCCCCTTCTCTTCTGATGGATAAACCCCTGCTAGACTAATGTAAAGATTTAACTTCTTCTTTACTGAGCTCTCAAATACCTCTCTGTTATAAATGTTTGTTTCTCCATGTTGTGTAGTTCCCTAATTCTGTCTGCCTTATTAGCAACATGGTAAGTAAATGTGACATAAACGTTGCAATTTTGAGTTTTCTGCTCACAATAATGAGAATGCTAGGATTAAAAAAAAAAAAGAACCAGCTACTTGGGAAGCTGAGGCAAGAGAATCACTTGAGACCAAGAGTTTGAGGTTGCTGTGAGCTGTGACACCAAGGCACTCTACCAAGGGTGATGTAGTGAGACTCTGTCTCAAAAAAAATAGATGCTTCTAAGTACCCAATTCCATAATTGTTTTGATCCTCACTGATCCATGTTGCTGCTTCTCTTTCAGCTGGACAAATGCTGTGTATTACTCTCTCATAGAAAATTGCTCTCTGTGGCCCTAGCCCCTGCCCTGCTGTGCACTTGACCTACTGTTTTGTCTTCTTGCGCCTCCTCTCTTGCCCTCTCTGGTCCCACAGACCTAGGCTGCAGCACATGGGTAACTGCAATCAAGAGAGTCCTGAATAGTGCCAGGGCATAGGACTGCAAGGTCTCATCATCCTGTTGTTGAAACCCCCCAGGGCGAGTTTCAGCAGCTCTGCGGATCCTCGGCTCCCTTCAGCACACTCTGCAGATCCCCAGCTCCCTGTACATCTCTTTGTCTTCCATTTGCTTCCTGGGGCTGCCCTAATAAAGTACCAAAGCCTGAGTGGCTTAAAATAACAGAAATTTATTATCTCATAATTTGGGATACTGGAAGTTCCAAAACCAGTCAAGATGTTGATAGGGCCATGTTCCTTCTGGAGTCTTTAGGGGAGAAGCCTTCTGTGCCTCTTCCAGTGTCTGGGGGTGGCCGTCCCTCCTTAGTGTCCCTGTTTTGTGGCAGCACAAACCCATCTCTGCCTCTGTCCTCACTGATATTCTGCTTGCATTTTTACATTGTCTTCTCCATCTAGGTCCAAGTTTCCCACTTTTAGGTGGGTGCTAGTCATGTTGGCTTTGGCCCCATTCTACTGACCTGTAACTTGGTTAAATCTACAAAGAGATTGGACCTGTTTCCAAATAAGGTCCTGTTGGGAAGGTTCTGGTTGTGTCTGTGAGAGATCAGGGCTTCTACCAGTCTGTTGCATTAAAACTGTATTGATTGAGTAACAACTTTTATTTTCTCAAAGGTTGCATCTTTACCCTTGACCCTAAAAAACCCTGTTTGTCCTTGATCTTTTCTGTCTGGTCACTTTGTCTTTACCTTTGGGCTATTTCAGTGACTTCAGCCCCTGCCCTCACTCTCAGACCAGCAGTTTTGGCCCCTGCTGGCTGCCTTCTCCTCTGCTCGTCTGTTCCATGTCCTTTCAAGGCTGTTTCTCTCTTTTTCCCTCCTCCTTTCTCTATCACTCTCTTCCTTCTTTTAATTCTTTTAACACTGCAGCGTCCTAACCCTGTCATTCACGGACATCTAAAACCAGCTGGTAGTTTCTATCCTTTTTGTTTAAACCATTCTGGACATCAATGTAATTTCCTTAGTACCTCCTGACACTCCTTTGTTTTTTTCAAAGCAACATTCATCGCTTCTGATGTGTTTTAAACAGCCTTGAGTCATCACTCCATACTGGAACACAGCCCAGTCTACTACCTCTGCTGCCTTTTCCAAACACGACCTTGGTCCCCCAGGGATATTTCCTGTTCTTTCCTAAGCGCTGAGAGGTGCCTTCTTGCTAAAGTTCTTGTACGGTGCTTTCCCAGCAAAACCTAAGGGGTCTGGATGGCTGACCACTCTTGTAATGAACTCAGTGACATCTCTGGGAAAGGTACTCAAACTCATTTGAAGGATTACTTGGTTGATAATTCTGCCTGAAAAAACTGTGGTCCTGGACTTCCCCAGGAAGGTGAAAAGTGAGCCTAAGAAAACCCTTTTCTAAATCTCCAGAAAAAAGCATTGCTAAAATCTCCACTTTCAGGGAGTTCCATATTTTCTTTTGTCTGTGTTGTACATGCTATGTCCTGAGTGATCTGATTTTTTTTTTTTTATCACCTTTTAGGTACTATTTATATGCTGCAAAATGTCAAATCTAATTCCCTTGGCTTGTTGCCTTGCCTCAGCTCCAGATGTATATTTTTAGCTACCCGATATCTACCTGAATGTCCTGCAGGCACCACACACTGAGCTGTCCTATGTCCCTGCTGTCTTCCTCCTCTTGTGGTCTCGATTTTGGCCTCAGGTAGATCCTCCATCTCCCACAGTAGGCACCCTTGTCCCTGCTTCTGTGTCCAATCACTTAATGCAGCCCGTCATTCTACCTCGGGAATATTCATATATCTCTTTTCATCTGAGCTTTGTCCTTAACATTTTTCACTGAACTCCAGCCCCTTTAACCAGTCTTCTATTGCTTTTCCTCCTCATTCCAACCCATACAGACCTCTCCTTAAGAAGTACAGTTCACCATGTGGCTGTCTTGTTTTGAAGATGCTGCTGGCTTCCCTCTCCTCACTGTTGAAATCTCTAAGCTCCCTGTGATTTCCTTCTGGGCTTTGTCAAATCTGACTATGACTTCTGTCTCAGGGTCTCTCCTTCTGTTCCTGTTGCCACCCGGGAGCATAACAAATTTCTGCCAAAGAAAGCTTCTTCTTGTGTACTAGAAACAACGTACCACTTGATGCCTTGGTACTTTTGCATGTCCTGGTTCCTGTTTTTGGGACACCCTCTCCTCCCTTCTTTACCTGGTAAATTCCTTCACACCTTGGCAGCCCAGTGCAGTGTTAAATTACTGTAGAAGCCAACAGTAAGTCCCCTAACCAGATGATGGTCCTCCCTACTATACCCCTGGGGAGTTTGTTCATAGTTGTATAGTAGGACCTTATAGATTATGATAATTTGACTTTTTTTCTCATTTTTCTCCTCCATTAGACTATGAACTCTTCAACAGCTAATACAGTGCCTGGTATTCAATAGGAAAGTGGCCAATGTTTTTTAATGTTTGAAGCCTTCATAACAGCTAACTCAACTTCATGTTTTTTTTTTTAATCTCTTTTTTTATTTCTTTCTTCCTTTATTTTCTCCTTAGAGAAAAATCTGGAGTAGTATCTCAAAATCCGCTGTATAAGCTATAAACAAACCAACTAACAAACAAGCTGAGATTTATAAACAGGTGGTAGGATCAAGAGAGAGTGGCATGAGGCATCCCGGCCTGCCCTGAGGTGGGTGGGTACTGCAAAGGACGGCTGCAGATTTTTTTCTGAGCTCCCCAGACGCCTGAACAAAGGTACAAGATTAATTTCTACACTTGTTAGTATCCATGTAACAAAACTACTCCTCGCTCTGGGAAATAACAGTAACTCTAAGCCCTGAGGGCTGAGAGAAGTTTCTCATGAGGTCACCGTGTGACTTCTGCATGGCATGGTGACTCTTGGATGAGCTTTGGGAAGGTGGTGTCATATTCGTCCAGTGTGTGCATTGTTGCGTTTTAATCAGGAAATGAGCATATTTTCTCTTGGTCTATGTCTGATGAACAGGGACAGGCAAGAGTGGAGAGGCGAGAGACCCCATCCTTGGACTAAATGTGCTGATAGATTCCTTTCTCCATTCACTCTTTGACTCACCCATCAGGCACTAGTTCTTAATCGAATGCTTATTCTATAGGCGGCCTGATGGGGGCTTTCCTATCTGCCTCCTATTGTGCCGTCTCTCCCACCTTAACTTTGGCTGGAAATTACCTTACCGTATATCAGCTCTTCCAAATCAGAGGCCAGAGGCTGCATCTACCTAAATTGCTTTGTACTGAATTCGGCACTCAGGCTGGAGGTTTTTCAGTGGCAGCTAATGGTTGTCATAGGGAGGAACAAAAAGGGCTGTTGGACATGCTTCTTTTTAAGCGTCCAGGGAATTTTCTGGCTCTGGACAGATTGCTCTCACAGAACAATTTTAGCCATTATCAATTGAGAATAAAACCTACTTTACAAAATTAAATTAGGTCGTCTTCCCTCCCAGATTCATTTCTTTTCCCCTTTAGTGTGATGAAACCCATCTCTATTTAGCAGGCCATGTAACCTCTCCTACCTCGTTGTTCCAACCATTTAGTAAAATAAAGAGGCTTTAAAAAAGGAGGCTGCAAATATAAACACGAGTGCAATTAAGATCTCAACTCCATTACATTAATATAACTACTTTGCATGGGAGTTCATTATGACGCGCATCAGGGTTTTAATGCTTTCTCTGGTTTAGTGCTGTCTTTAGTTAGAAGGAAACATCCTGCTAGAGGAAACAATTGCCTCTTGGGTTGGAAAATAGTCTGAATAAGATTCCATTGTGATTAATTAAACTCACACTTAATAAAATAAAAGGAGCTAAACAGTTGTTCTTCAAATTGACAGCATAGTCGGCGAACAAAAAAAGATTTATAACACTAAATTTAAATTTTCCTGATGCAACAATATAGCATAGAAATTACTCATCTTTTGTCAGAAACATGGTGAGGCTTTTTTTAATGCAAAAAATAGAGGCACAAACAAGAATGAGGGAAATAGAAAAAAAAAGGATTTAATTAGCAAGCACAGGCATGATGATATGGATATAAGCCTTTATTTTCTCTCCATTACCCTCAAATTATTTCTCTCCAACATTTTATCAGACAATTCTTCTTTGCAGTCAGCTCTAAATGTGTGCTGCCTTGGTGGGGGGGGGGGCTGCACATCTTTCTCCCCGATAACAGCTTTCCTCCCTGAAAATCATTCTCCAAATTGAAAAGCAGCTCCCTTCTCCTTTCAGCTCCTCTGCTGGCCTAACCCACGCCTCTACTCCACTCAGCGGGTCTTTCAGGAAATAACCATTGTCAGCCCTTAGAATTCGAGGCAAGCCACGTCAGCGGCATTAGAAACCTATTACTAACATGTCTGAAAAGAGAATAATGAGCCCTGCGCTGAGAAATGTTTTCACTCAGCCTCTCCTTCTCTCCGTCTCTATTTTTTTGTCTTGTCTCCTTATCTCTTTCTCTGTGTCTGTGTATTTCTGTGTGTCTGTCCATCCTTCCCAGCGGGTCCCTCCGTTTCCTTTCCCTCCCCACCACCACTCATCCTGGCCTCCTTCCCTGCTACCTCTCTCTCTGTCCCTCCTCCCTTCTCTTAAATTCTGAGTCTCTAAGTTGCAATCAAGATCCTTGAAGCCAAATCAGGAGTGATGGAGCATGTCTCTGGAGAGTGTCTCGTATTCACTGGCAAGACTCGGGAACAGCTACTAATGAATAAAGGCAGCTCCCCAGGGTCAGCCGGTGTTACTAGGGCGGCACATTCAAGTCCTTTCCGGTTGGTCATGTCTGTCGAGAGACTTAGTTGGGCTCAAGTACTGATTGGTACTTCCAAGGTTTCAGCAGCATTGGTGTGATGTGTATAAAGTTACCTGTCTCGGTCCTGTCCTTTGTCTGTGCTGCCATAGCACAGCCCACAGTAACCCCATAAACTGATCCAGCCAGAGCGAGGTGAGCCTGAGGTGGATGGGGACATGATTCAGACTTTCTCTAGTCTGTAGGAGGCATCAAAAGAATATGTGCCCTTAAATGCCATTTTGGAAGATAGCTGACTGCTCACAGGGGAATGGAGGGGCTTTCTTTTTTCTTTTTTCTTTTTTTTTCCTTTTATTTTTTGAGACTAGCCCTGGGTAGAGTGCCCTGGCGTCATGGACAGCTTTCTGACAAACTGCCTACTGGGCTAAGATATCGATAATCATACTCGTTTGCTCAAGATGTGCAGGCTTGAGAAACAGAATTACCAAATCATTCTGAAAATCCAGAGATGAAACGTGATAGAAACTTTATTGATTTGGCAACCCTGACATTCCCTTTCTGAGCCCTTGATGAATGTGTAGAGCGAATGTAGAACAAACACCCGCAGTCCGACTGCTGCTTCCTGGTTTCTGATTCTTCCTCCTTCTGCAACCTCACAGATCTTGCTTTACAGACTTTTAAAGACAGTTGAAAAAACCAATTTTTTAAAAAGGAATAATTTATGAAATGAGAACCCATCTGAGGTGTGAGCCTTGTCCGTCTACCAAGAATAGAGAGAAAGAGTTAAAGATACTTACAAAGCCAAGCAGTTAAGGAATTTAGTGGTACTTCAGAATTAATTCATTTACTTTTTATGGTTTTTCGGTCCTTTGTGCCATCTGTAAGGTTAGAAAAACAAGAATTGGGAAAGTTTGGTTCGGTTGGAAACATGTTTATTAACTACTCTGTATCAGGTATTGATGAACGGCTGGGATCCTGCGGAGAGTGGGCTATGGTTCTTGCCCTCAGAGAGCTTATGGTCATTATGGACCACACAGGGATGTTATAAGGAAAGTGCTGAATAAATGTCACTTCTCTTCCCTGCTAACTATAAACATCCCAACTCTCACCTTTACCTTGACATAAGCACCTTCTGAGCAGGATGACTAAGTGCCGGCCAGAATCCTTTCTTAGTTGGGTTGTTTGGTTTCTTCCTACCTGTTTGGGTTCTGCTCGGCACAGCAGCAGCGTCTCTGTGCTCAGGCACCACTTTGCTGATACTTTCACTTCCAGACTGTGACCAGGGGATGTTTGTGGAATACGTGAGTGAATGAATGATTGAATGGGGGCCTAAATTGTGTCTCAATTATTTTTATCAGTTTTTCTTTTACTTTGTACTCTATGAACTCCTTCAGGAAGGGTGGGGACATTTTTCTTTTCATTTTTATGTCCCCAAACAATGCGTGCTCACAAATACTCTTGGAGTTACATTTAATTTTGTGTCTGTCTTTGGAAGGAAGAGAATGCTTTTCTCCTTGTCCTCATGCAAGACATGCTGGGTGTGGGGCCGTTGTGAGGTCCACACAAAATGTGGGTCTTAGTGGATCTGAATAGCTGAGAAAAGAAATCTTCTGGGAAGGAGAGGTGGCAGCTGTCACACCACCATGAGCAAACATGGCAGTTTATTTCTGATCTGAGTTTTCTTCTCTGAAGCATCTCTGCAGAGGACAATCCTTAGGAATAAGTTAGTGATTTTTTTTTCTTCTTCTGCCAGCTATGAAATGAAGGAGTTGGCTACCTTTTGTCTTCCTCTAAGCCTCTCTTGGTTGCAGAGATCAGGTATAAATCCTGGGTAGTTATTTGAGATCTCTGTTCCCTTTCTTCTCTCTGAATCTTCCCAGACATAAGCTCTTCCTGGTTTCTGACCTTTCAGGCTTCTCCCTGGGTCTCACTGTTTTTCTCTAGCCTGGTAGAGGGGGTCGCCTGATTTTGAGATTTTGGGATACTCCTGCTATGAACAGCCTCTGCATTTTACTTCTCAACAGCCCAGAGGCACCTGACCCCACTCTTATCTCTGGCCTGTGTGATTCTGCAGCGTAGGTCCCTTGACCTTGTGCTATGTCCTTGGAGAAAGACACAATTGCCCTAGTATGAGTTGATGTTCAGACTGGCTTTCTGATTGGGGGTTTGGTGAGCTGGAGGAAGATTGTGGGTGGATCTATGAGAACCAACTTCCTCTTTCTTGTCCTTAGGACACATATAGCTAGCCCTGCCTTTATCCAGGTGCACAGGGGAAGAGGTTTGTGGGTATCATTTGCATCTCCCTGCTAAAGATACCAGGAAGATTTTATGCTCACTTCTAAAAGCAGCTGGGAAATGCCATAAGGAATCTTCTTGGGATAAGAAACTAGTGAGGGCTTGGTGCCTGTAGCTCAAGTGTCTATGGCATCAGCCACATACACCAGAGCTGGCAGGTTCTAATCCAGCCTGGGCCTGCCAAACAACAATGACAACTGCAACCAAAAAA
>NW_003852435.1:1363560-1401143 GCF_000181295.1 Otolemur garnettii
AAAAAAAAAAAAAAAAAGAAAAAAAAAAGGAACTAGTGAGAATGCTTGCCTCATCATTAAACAATTTCTAGAAGAGGACAGATCTTAGGAGATGCATCTTACTCTGGACTTTTAAAGTCATTTCTCTACCCACAGACACTCAGGTCAAGAGAAAGGACAGACTCGAGAGCAAAGGCAGCACAAACCCAGGGTTTGGAGGGCGGTTGGCAGGCCTAGCTCTGTGGACTTTGCTCTTTGCTGTAACTTGTTCTCATTTTTCAGGCCTCTCCTTAGACCTTGAGAAGCCTTCCTTGATCTGCAAATGTGGCATTATTTGTCCTTCCTCTTTGCCCCATTAGCACACTGTCCCCAGTGCTCCTGCCAGGACCCAGCACACTGCAGGCCCATGTCTGTGCCCATAAGAGCACTGAGTGCAGCACTTTCTGCTCCTGCTAGTGTCTGCAGAGATGTAGCGTCACAAAGGTGATATGGGCCTTGGGAAGGACTTGCTGTATGAACAGAGTTGGTTTCTTTATAATATGGGCAGTCCATCTACGAAAAATCCTGCTGCCTTCAAATCTTTCCTAGATAGCTTGTGATCAGAATGTGGCTGAGAAGTATTGACTTTAGGGTTTAATTTTCCTTCTCCTTAATTCTTAGACAAACTCTGTGAATGAGACAGTACCTTCTCCTTGTGGACTTACAAAGACCACCCTTATCTTAGCGCCTAGCAAAGGCAAGCCTTAAAATGAGTGTCATTTCTCTTTGGGCTACATGTTACAAAGACCACCCTTATCTTAGCGCCTAGCAAAGGCAAGCCTTAAAATGAGTGTCATTTCTCTTTGGGCTACATGCAAATAATGCTGGAAGAAGTGAATTCTGTCCAACTGGAATTAGATAACAACTGATCAGGAGAAGTTTGTGGTGCAGATTGTTTTTCCAGGAGCGAGCACAGAGGGAATTAAATAAGTTAATATTGGAAAAGCACAGTCAATACTATACAAGTGCTGGTTAAATGAAGAAATAAAATATTACTGCTGCTATTATCATTATTAAATTCTATGACCTCATGAAAATTTTATAACATTATTTCCTACACTACTGAAGTTCGGATATTTTAAAGAAAAAGAAATATACTTTTACATTTTGGAAGTCTCCAAAATATAACTAACTTGGAAGTACTCTTGGCTTGAGGTTTATTCTATTTAACACCTTTCAATAGGGCAACATCTGGATGTTATCATGGCTTGGCGAGATAAGATGCCGAAATTACAAATTCTGGAAATGCTGTGCATTAGGCACTCTTGTCTTTGCCTGTAATTGCCTTAAAGATATAAAAGAGCCTGATTGTAATAACTCCTCTAGTGTAACTATTCTTCATTTCTATTCCACAAGAGAAGATAGCAGGAAATGGTATCACTCTAAGGGTATGAGCACAGAGAGAGGGAGCTAATCCTTAAATATGTGTGCCCTGCATTTCAAATAAGCCCTGAACAACAGTGTGAAAGGATTACTGGTAATCTTATATATATCCCTTAACCTATTAACTGGAATAATTGTTGCACTAAGATAAGATGCCCCGACGTATTCCAGGCTAGGTGGCCCTAGGTCAGAAAGCATTTATTATTTATTTCCTAAAGTCCTGTTCTCCAGTGATAGGGATGGAAATTTGACAGACCGGGTCACCCCTTGTCAAGCAAGTGAAATGGTTGTTTCATTTTTAATCTGAATCCTTTGCCCTGACAGATAAATCTGAAGAGTGCTGTTAAGAATGTGATGAATTGGGCTTGTGGTGATGTCTGTGGGAAAAGGAGAGCAAGATACAGCAGCCTGGAACTACATCCATTGCCACCTACTTGCAGGCCTTTTAAAGTGAAATAAGTAGAACCAACCACTCTGAGATGACTTAAGCCGAGAGCAAAGTTGAAATATGCCCTGAATCCTTTCAGTGTACTTCCGTCTCTCAGGAAAGGGAAGTAAAGGCCTATGGACTGAGCTGGACGATGGAAAAAAATCAGTGCTATTAAAGCTGGGTTTGTTTTACTCCTGTGTACCATGACATTTTGTGAGCAGTGAAATGGGTGTTTTTTGTGTGGTTGTGCAATGGTGGAGGTGAGCTTCACAAACAACAGAGGGCAAGGTGTGTCCGAGTCGCCCTTGGTATCACGTGGCCTGATAAGTCTGCCAAGCACAAAGACGAGCAGCAGCTGAAACTGTATTTGGCTCCTCTGATGCATAGAGGGAGTCAAATCGAATGATTACAGTTCCCAACCAGAGTTGTGTTTTGGACCTAGAGATTTTTAGATTAGTGCTCTATATGATACATCATTGCAGATCTTAGCAGGAGTTGATGTGATTTGATTTACATTTAGAAAGAGCAACAGTGTTGAACCAGTCAGGGCTCATTCAGGAGAAACAAACCACAGTGGAATATTCATGGCTGTGTAAGGATGCTTTGGTCAACCGCAGACTGCTTCTGTGATGGTGGTCCCACAAGATCATGATAGGCTATTTTTACTGTATCTTTTCTAAGTTTAGATACACAAACACTTGTCACTGTGTGGCGGTTGCCCATGGTATTTAGTACAGTAACACGCTGTCCAGGCTTGTACCTGGTTTGTAGGCTGCAAGTGTTGAAGAGTATTGTATCTTGGTTTGTGTAAGTACACACTATAATGTTTGTACAAGGACAATGTCCCCTAGCTAGGCATTTCCCAGAACATAGCCCTGTCATTAAGTGACACATGGCTGTAATTTGAACATAATTTTATACATAATTTTATTGCATAAAAATTATGAAATAATGAAGGGGTATTCCCTACCAAAACATACACAGGGAATTCTCAAGGAAACAGGAATGAGGCGTCCAGAGCAGTAACTGCTCATAGGGCTGAAGGAGCATTCAGCCAAGGAGCAAACTCAGAAGTGCCTCCTGAGCTTCAAGGCCATTCATACAATGTGGTCTAGTGGATGGGCCAGGAGCTCACTGAGGTGATGCAGGCTGGGCTGCCGAGGAGGAGGCCACCCGCTACAGAGATGGTGAAATTCTGTAGAGGGTTTGTATCACTGGATGGTCCTCATGCTGCTGGCAAGAGAGCTGCCCATCAGAAAGGAAGGAAGCTGCTCAGCACTTTGTCAGAACAGCGCTGGAATCAGGGAGAGAAGCCCCTGCCTCGTGCAGTGTCCCTCTAGCGCCCTCTCCCGACCAGGTCTAATATTGTGTCCGCTTACAAAAGAAATTACGTACGGTTAGGTCCAGCTCCAATATGAAGGTTCAGGGCAGAGAAGCGTATAATTTGGGACCTAGAGACAATAAATTGGGAACTGGAATAAGTGATGAAATTAAGGTTGTCTTGGAGAGGGAAGAATCTGGAGAGGGAAGTGGGTGGAGCTGTGGGTAAAGTAGGACGAGAGTGAATGATTCGCTGACCGTGGTGCTGAAACGTGGCTGAAACAGTGGGTCCAGAAAGAAGATAAATTTGAGGGATGTTAACAAGGTAGTCTAACTAGGGACTGGGGCTGATGAAATACAGACGGTGGACAGGGAAGAGTCAGGGATGTAGCCTAGGTTTGGTGGCCTTCATATCTTGTAACGATAACAGATTTAGGTTTCAGGGGATTCAAATGTGTAGTGGGGTTGTGGATTTATGCAACTGCTACAAAACAAAAGAAAAGGAATGAAAAACAAATTTCCACCTTATTAATTAAGAAATGTTCTATCAGAATTCTTAAAATTTGTAAAAAATATAAAATTTCAAGTAAAAGTTGAAGCTGTGTTACTTTTTCCAAAAATATCAGAAGCTGTAATTTATACAAAGGATCATCACCAAAGTTCAGTGTGTGTTGTGTGTAGGTATTTGTAGGTGTACATTTCCATGCATACCTTTGTTGTTTTGTACAGAAAGAAAGTTTAAATAGACTGTGTGTGTATATATATGTATGTATTTCTCAAAAAGATGAAGTTTCTATATTAAGACATCTAGTAAATATAATATTTAACATACAGAAACATTTTATTTCAGGTTAAAAGCTGACTAATGTGTGTGCGTGTGTGTGTGTGTGTGTGTATATATATCATATATATATGAGTTAAGAAGGGAACAAAACAAAACAAAATGAAAAATCAAAAACAATGCCAAATATAATTTCCTCTAGCATTCATTTCTTCAACCACACCTTCTAACATTTAGTTGTATTTTGTGTTCAGTTGTTTCCTGGGTATAAGTCCTCATTCATTTTTTGTACCAATTTCCTGCAGGCAGGAGAGGTACACACATCATCTATTCTTCACAGTTTAATAACAATTTATCAATAAAGACTTAAATTTTTCTTGTTCAACAAATGTATTGCTCTGGGCCAGCACAAGCCTAGATGATACTTGGAATCAACATGAAAAACACAAAGTTTCTGTCCTGGAAGAGTCCATTAGTTATGAAAAAAAATGTAAAAAGAGCCAAATTTGATAAAATATTTTTGGGTGCTCGGAGTGATGATTCATTCTCTAGTCAGACTCCTCAATTTTGTGTATCCTTTTGGAGGTAGGAAGTATCATCCATTCTACCCACCAGTTTGTGTGTTTACCTGGTACGAGACACCATGGGGGCGAATCAGAACCTCAGCAGTACTGTGTGCAAAAATCAAAGGAATGTTCCATACAAAGGAATATTGTATGGAATTGTACTAGAGGGAACATCAGAAAGTCTAAAGCTTTAGAAACTTGACAAGAATGTTGAGAAGAATAACAAGATAATCTTTCACAAAATGCTTTGAAGATAGAAAGTGCCAATGGAAGTGCTAATTATTATTATTAGCCCCATGACCTTTTCCCTTTTCCCTTTACTGTTAGATCTATCATAAAACTTTTTAACTTCAAGGGAAATTATTGTTCTTTAGATGAGCATTTTTATGAAGTCAAATGTTAATATATGCATTTAGGGGAAAAACTGCTTTCTTATTATTCTTTTTTATCCTCCCTAGAGGGCAGAAAATATGTCATTTATCTATTCTCTAAGGTGTCTAGCAAAGAATGCACATTTTATCACTCTATAGGTGTGTTGGCAATGGCTGGTTTGCCTTTAGGAGAAGCAAAATGTATATTTAGATCCTAGCCGGGACTATAAACTAGTGAGATTTAAAAAATCAGAATTTTGGTAACTAAGCAGGCTTGCATTTTCAAGTGGTCACTGGGGGAAAGTGTGAAGTCTGCCAGGGATCTGCCACTGCTCCACAGACTGGTTTTCCTCATTTGGAATGGCTTTCAGAAACACTTGTCCAAAAACATAGTAACAGCTCACGTCATTACTTCAGGTCATATCTTGTCCATGGAAAGGAGCATGAGGGACCAAAACTGGAAAATGTGCCCAAAGGGAGTGCTCTGCGTTGGTGTGCGTAAGGGTCAGAGAGCTGATGAGTTAGAAATCCATTGCAACAAAATGAGACAAATAATCTCAATGTCATTCACATCCACATAAACTTGAGAAAATTTCAAACCCAAACAATGAAAGGTCATAGAGTACTTTAAAATTTGGAATTGCTGTTATATTGAAGGTCTTGGGGGAAAAAAAATAATCATGTTTAAAAGACACTCCCTGGAGAAGGAAAGAAGGCAAACAGGAGGGACAGCAATAGCACAGGCATTCAAGTGCATGCACACACACACACACACACATGGGCACACACACACACACGGGCACACACACACACGGGCACGCACATACACACATCTCCTACCCATTTTTTCTGTTTCTTTTCAGGGAGCCTAATCAGAAGTTGGGAAAAATCAACTCAGTACCCCCAAAACCCAGTTGTTTCCTTCTTCCTTTCTTCTACCATAGGCAATGGTAGATAAAAATTTGGGGTTACTATAGAAATGGTAGCTAGAAGTTTTGGGTTACTTTCCACTTTTTTCTAATCAACTTAGTCTGTTGTCAGGAAAGAGGAGGAAAGAGAACTAGATAATGAGTAGCCGGAACATAGAGTTGGCTAAATAGTCACAGGCTCTAATTCCTGTTCCTGTTGCGTGCATTCAAGGCTTATAATTGGTTTACTAAGGCTTCTGTGACAAAGTACCACAAACTGAGGGGCTTAACCAATAGGAATTTGTTGTCTCACAGTTCTGGAGACCAAGATCAGAGTGTTGGCATGGTGGATTCCTTCTGAGAACTATGAAGGAGAATCTGTTTCCTACTTCTGTCCCAGCTTCTGGGGTTTTGCTGGCAATGCTTATAGACTCGTGGCCTTGATCTCTATCTTGATGCTCCTTCCCCTGTGTGCATATCTGTCTCCAAGTTTCCCTTTCTGTTAGGACACCAGTCATAGTAAATTAAGACTTGCTGTCATTATCTCATTTTAACATGATTGCCTTTGTAAAAGCCTGTCTCTAAGGTCACATTGTGAGGTATTAGGGATTTGAACTTCAACACATAAATTTTGAAGGAACTCAATTAAACTCATAACAAGCCTAGTACAGAGATGCACAGAGAAATGAGAACGTAGGAAACAGAAAGCCCAACAGCTCAAACCTTTGCCCTACGGCACACGTGAACAGGAAGTCATTCTTCTTGCGTTTATAACTTGTCATACTCATAAGGGTCTGAGCTAAGAAATTTTTATCATGTACATCTCAGGTAAATCTCTAAAGCACTTACTTGTACGTGTTTTATGACATTAACAACTTTATACCTTGGCCTATACTTCATTATGTACACAATTTATCTCTCTCATCAAAATATAAACTCCTTGAAAGCAGTGTCAAACCCACCTGTTTCTATTCCTTGACTTAGCACAGTACCTTGTACAGAATAGACACCCAATAAATTATCACTGAATCTATAAATGACCATCTGGATTTTATAGTACCTGAGTTCAAAGTGTTTACAAACTCATTGTCAAGCTATATCAGTCAGGTTAAGTTAGGTTGTGCTGCAGATTCAAACAGCTCCAAACTCTCAATGACTGAATGTAACAAAGTTTATTTCTCTCTGAGGCAAAATCTTCTACAGGTGCAGGCAGTTCCCTGACATGGTCATCTGCCACAGAGGAGCAAAGCATCCCAGGCAGCTCCATCCAGTTTTTCCACGTCAGGGGAAG
This sequence comes from Otolemur garnettii, assembly GCF_000181295.1. Classification (NCBI taxonomy): domain Eukaryota; kingdom Metazoa; phylum Chordata; class Mammalia; order Primates; family Galagidae; genus Otolemur; species Otolemur garnettii. The sequence continues at coordinate 1,370,629 of NW_003852435.1, forward strand.
AGACCATGGAGAAGCCTGCACTGGATATTAAGTGCTTCAACTGAAAAGTGACACAAGTCACTCTGGTCCCAGCCTTTTGTCCAGAACTAGTCACATGACCCTATTCAACTGCAGAGGAGCTAAAAAACAGCATCTTCTACATGTCACGACAGAGAGGAGGACTAGAAATGCTATCAAGCACCTGTAATGGCAGCTATTTTCTTAAAAAATATATCCTATATTAACATTGTGTTTTAGACAGTGTGTATTAAACTCTCACTATGCATCAGCGTTCTAGATGCTGGGATCTCACAATGAAAAAGATAGACTGGAGGCTAAATTCCTGTGTAGGGTAAGGATAACAAAAGACTGACCAAATAAATGAGATATTTACATGCAGTGATAAATGCCACAAAGAAAATACAACAGGAAAATTTGATGGTCTTTGAAGACTAAGATTCTCAGAACATATTGGCACTGAGATCACAGGGAAGTTACTACTAAGGAAGTTAGGGCTTATTTTTGTTTTCTCATATAATTTAAAAGGTAATATGGTCATTCTTATATGATATTGATTAGAAACATACTAAACAGAACCTTCAAATGACTGGAATTTGGACCCCTCCATTCATATTTTTAGGTAAAGTCAAGCGATGAGAAACGTAACTCACAGAGAATATTTATACATAGAAAAAAATCATTAAAAAAATGAAAATACACCCACCTCATTTTGGTTATCTATTGCTGTATAATAAACCATTCCAAAATGTGGTTTAAAATAATAGCAGTCATACATTTTCTCATTATTATGCAATTTGGGCAAAGGTTGGTGGGAAAAGTTCATCTATACTCAATGTCTTTTGGGCTGGAATATCCACAACGTCTATTTTATTCACATGACTATTGACTCAGATTCATAAGTATAATTGTTGGGCTATCTGGTCATCTCTACCTCCAAGTGCTCTCTTCATATCACTAGCTTGGACTTCCTTACAGTGGGTTTCAAGATGGAGTATTCTAAAAGGATAAGCCCAGGTGCCTATCAATCCTTTGCTTACATCATATTTGCTAATGTTCCACAAACCAAAGTAGTCACATGGTCAGGTCCAGAGTCAATCTGGGAGAGAATTGCACAAGGGCATCGTGGAAGGCATAGTTCATTTACTTAATAAAATACCGTATTGCTCCTAAGTTGCTGAAAGAAACTGATAAGTAAGACAATAAACTCTATGCTTCATGGCCATCAGAATTTGGACTGCAAGTATAATTAACTTGGGGGCATTTGCTTTTCACATTTACTTGAGATAAATCTATGTTATCTCTTTTAAATATTTGACATTGGAGGAAGATTTCCGACCTCACCCCTTTTATGCCTTGGTATGATTTTCTTTTATGATTGTTTATGGCACAGTTTGCAATGGCTGGCCTAGAAATCAGAAGGGGTGTTAAGATAGTGAGTGTGACCCCCTGCAGGGTTTTTAGCTATCGACCTGCCCTGGGAGTTTTATCTGTGAAGATGACATAGAGGCAGCAGAGCCCATGGAAGGCAGTTGGGCTGGGGTGAATGGCCCAGAGCTCGACTCCAGAGCAGACAGAAGATACTATAGCTCTGCTGTGCCTCTTGCCACCTATGGGAAGAATCAGGCTTGGAAACTGCTACATTTCTATAATTGTGGAATGTTCTCAAGTAAAGAGAATAGTGGAAAAGATTCACTAATTTCTGCAAACAATAGTTTCTAGATGTCTAAAATGCAGATAATAACATCTGCCCAGCTTTCCCAAAGATGAATTATATTTACAGTTCTGGCCATTTGGGAGATGAAGGTGTTCATAAATTTCTGAGAGAGTTTCTGCAAACCCAAACAAAAATATGTTCCTGCAAGGAGGGGTAGGTTTAGCTGACTTTCTGACGCAGCTTGAATTCCTGTTGGTGCCCAAGTAAAGTTGTTTTTTGTGCTTTTTGGGGGGTAACCCAGACAAAGGGACCTTCCTTTGTACTTTTGCTGCTACTCGGAAGAATTTTTTTTAAAATAGCAATAAAAATAGAATCTAAAAATGTTCCCTTTCTTTGGGTCTCTAAACAGTTATGACAAAGCTGCTTTTTTTTTTTTTTTTTTTTTTGTCAGGGAGGAAAGGTATAATCCTATTATCTTTGTGTGGTTATCAGCACCACTTGAAATTCCAATTAGCACAGCTAATCACCATGGGCTTCTCTGGTACTTAGCTGGCAAACAGTGAAGTCTAACTAATACTTTGGAGTGGTGGGTAAATGGCATTTATTTTACTCCTGCAGACACATTTTCTGATTTGGGGCTTGTTGCATTGGAAAAGTACAATTTTTATGGAACAACAAAAAAGAATTGTGTATGAAATGGACAAGAGATCCATCTCATCCAAGCATGAGATCCATAGGTGATCTTGTCCAGTGAAAGGGCATAGAGGTCACAGGGAGAAAGGTGGGCCACTTGAAGGCCGAAGGCATACTACTTATTCATTTAGTGTTTTTAAAAAATAAATCTATAAAATAGGAGATGAACGATTCATTTAAATTCAAAATTGTAAAGAGATTCATTACTGTTTGACTCTTTAATGATAATTCATTTGAGTAGAAATAAGATAAAATATTATTAATAATCTGGGCTTTTGGGTTTTTTGATGCAAATGACTTAGAGCCAGGGATCTCTGGCAAGTCTGTTATAATAACCTGGGTGACTTCCAGGCAAAATAATACTTTCCCTGTGGCCAGTAGGCATTTTAAATGGAAACTGGGTCTTGGCTCAGGCACAACTCCTGTTCTTTCATACCGAAATTTTCTATTAGCACCTGCCTCCCCACCCAGTTCAGAATCCCACCGTCTCCTGTCCTTCTGAGGTCCTGTGGTGGATTCAGATGAGGGGCAGCTTCACATATGGAAGCCTGATTTAGCTGCCCAGTGTTGACCTACAGCCTCGTGGTAACTACTGTGGTCTCTGCATGCCTTGGAGGAAGAGTCAGGTGGGTTCACAACTTAGCCCAACCCACTGCGGCTACTGAAAAATTATTGTGCCTTCAATGTCAAAGAAAAGTGCAACAATATTAACATAAACCCAAAGAATAAGGGCCTAATTTTCTTTCAAGGCTGTCTCTCTCTCTCTAGGCCTGGTGGATTCCTGTGTGTGTGTCCCATAGTAACTTGTTTGTAATTAAACAGTTGCTTTCTTCTCCTTCCTTGAAAAAAAAATCCATATTTACAGAGACCATAGCGTTTCTAAACCAGAACAGGCTGTAGAGAAGATAATGAGTGTCAAAGACTTGCAAATTTCTTTGGTTTTGAGCTCAAGCCCTTGATTGGGTGCTGGTCTGGGAAAAGGAGACTTATTTTTAAGACACAAAATTTGTGTTTAATTTTAGGAAATATAAAAGAGCAAAATGTTTACCGAGGAAGGGATTTGGAACCTTTAGTAGGTGTTTTGAATTCTACAGATAAAGGCGATCCACACCGCTGTTCTTGGGCAGAATGGTTCTGCAAGTAGCTCTCACAGGAACGCAGAGCTGTTCCCCCATGTGTAAGCATTATTCTGTATAATTATGGATATTTTCCCTTCCAAAAATATTTTTTTCCAGAAGCTGCTATTTCAAAGGCTTTCAATTCTGTGTGTCATTATCAAATAATCTTTTTTGTACTCGGGTGTTTATTATTGGATTGCAACAACGATAAAGCTCTAGGGGTTTTGTCTCCTTTGGTATGCTAATTAGCCAGTTTCCTTTTGATCTTTTTCTTACTGAAAAGAGTGAAAAGCTATCTCGGTAGGGAATCTTAGTGCTGTACATTCATCTCCTCATCTCCATAATCTGAGGATCAGAGGAAGACAACAATTTTACCGCTGAATGAGAGCTACGAGAGGCTTCAGTTGGAGCTCACTGCTGCCAAATAATCCCTCTGGCACCAAGAGTTGGGCACCAAGGAGGAAGACACAGAGGGGGAAAAAAGGCACAAATACTTCACATGGCAGAGTGAGACTCACTTGTTTTTATTTCATCTCCAATCCAGGCAAATGTATGTCATTTTGCCTAATTTTGAACTTTCAGATTTCTTTCTCTTACTGATATATTTTTAGTGACAACACTGAATACTTAGTTTGAAAAAACTGGGCCCCAAAGGGGGAAAATATGCTAATGGCAAAATCTGTTAGTCCATGAAGCTGCCTTTCAGAAGACAAAGTAAACCCACATGTGCAGAGGAACTGGGAAGATGCTCTTAGTGGCTTGGAGGCACATGTTTGTGTGGTAGATTCTGGTTAAGAATGGATGGAAAAAGATAAGTTATTGGATTTTTAGTTTGATTATTTATTAGTCTATTGTGCATGGGAATATTCAACTTTTTATTAAGATTTAAGGATTTAGTACAGAGGCTGGGAAGCCGAATAGAAAATTCATGATCAATGTCACCATTTAACATCTATTGAGGATGTCTTAACAGGGCAGCCTTGCATAATAAGGATCACACAAGTTGATATTCAAATGCGGTAGTCACAGCCCATACACACTCACAAACATGCATCCACATTAGGTTGAACTATGTGCAATTGCTTTTCTTTTGCAAGGAAAAAGCAATTTCAAATGGTTCAACCTGTTTGGGAGGTGTAATCAAGCTTTATTTATTTATGTTTTTCAGTTTTCATACATTCAAAAGAGTTTCAATTTTTTTAACATTGTCCCAATAGAGGTCTGATTTCAAAAGTGCTGCTATGGCTGAGGGAATCTGTAGAACAGTCCCCAAACTGAGGTTTTTTGTTTCCTCGCTGTTTTGAAACCATTTTTATTTTAATTATTTATTTTTTATTTTGAGAGAGGGTCTCCCTTTGTTGCTCTGGCTGGAGTGCAGGGGCATCATCACAGCTCGCTGCAACCTCAAAGTTCCAGGCTCAAGTGATCCTCCTTCCTCAGCCTCCCTAGTAGTTAGGACTACAGGAGCACACCACCATCCCAGGCTAATTTTTTGCTACGTTTTATAGAAGTAGGAGTCTCACTGTTCAGACTGGTCTCAAACTCCTGGCCTCAAGTGATCTTGCTTTGAGGAGGATCCCACAGTGCTGGGATAATAGGTATGACCCAGTGTGCCTGTCCTTTAGAAATTAATCTTTACTCTTTGAAGATGGATTTACATTTTGGAAATAAAGGAGAGTCATTGAAATCACTTCCTGTGAGTCAAAAACTTTATACTGAATGAAACTATTCTGAGTTTTAAAATAAGCAAAATTTGAATATGAATGAGGTAGTTTCCTTGGATGCCATATCAACTACCAATGACATATAATTTTTGATTTGGAAGATACTTTAGAGATCAGGTGGTTGAACATTCTTTACACTTTAATGAACTTAAAGATCTTAATAAGGTAGGTTGGGGCATGTTGCCATAGAGATTATTTTTTATTAGACTTAAGAGGACACTGGTTTATCTGTATTTTTAATGTTTGTCAGGTAATTCTGATGTAGGAGGTTGTCAACCATACTTGGAATGTCCACTCTTGTCTCTAGAGATAGATACTGAAATTCAGTGATCTGCTGGGAATTATTTGACTACACAGAAGTGGGTCCAGAGCAGAATTCCAGTCTGTGCAACTCCCGGGAGAGCCTTCAGAAAGGACTTGCCGGATCTGAATCACAGTCTGCTATTTACTAGATAAATGGCATCCAACCACTTTACATGATTTTTAAGCCCTTATTTTCTCATATTAAAATGGGGGTAATACTGATATCAAGCTCACAGTGTTGTGTTCTGTAAATCGCTTGCTCTAGTACACAGCAGATACCAGTTGCTCAAAAAATACCAGCCACACTATGTTTATCCAAAGATTTTTATTATGACTCTTTATAGTTATTTCCTTTTCTGTCTTTGTTCCTTTTCATTCCTCTTCCCCCCACTTTTTTTTTTTTTAACAAGCATCCCAGCTTGGTCTTCCTTCCTCATGACTTTGGCGGCACTTTGTTCCTGGTACTGCCACCAGACTAGAGAGTCATGGCTGGAAGATAGTGATCAGTTATAATAACTGTCTGGGAACCTCCCTGAGAGGAACAGCTGGGTCTTTTCACATTTTGTCTTTATGCCTAATTAACCTATAACTACAGCCCTATTGGGGTGTTACTATTAAAAAAAATAGTCCTCCACCGTGAAACCATAGTGCTCAGAGATTGAAGTTATTAGCACAGAAATTCCCTTTTTGTTCCAGATATGCAGAGGGCAAGGAGCAGGATGTGGGGCAGGGTAGCTGCACAGCTAGTGGGATCTGCGCTGGCCCATGGGGCTCTTCAGACCTGGCTCTGAAGCCAGAGGCACTAATGATGTGCCGCAGAGAAAGAGACAGCATGAGGCATCCATGGAAGGTGCCAATGAAGTATTTGCATCTCTTTCCCATCTGTTCCCATCACCCTTCTACCCTCCCATTTGCTCACAAACAAATAGGCAACGGGCAACCAAATGCTGCCCGAGCTACCTGATGCTGTTAATTACCATGACTGTTTAGAGCCAATTATCTCCACAAAAGCAAAACATCTTCATGTAGCATTCCAAATGGATGCTGTTTTGTCTGGAGCAGAGGCAAATTGAACACTGTGGTTTGGTTCAAACTAAAAGGGCTTTTGTCTGGCATAGTTTTCAAAGACCCATTTGCTGTCTTTTTGTTATTTTTTAATTTTATTGTAGCTTTGCAGATGCTACAAATACTAAAAATGCAGCCAGCATGATTAGGGCGTGATAACTGTAAAGACAGCATATAGTGTACAAGGACAGACAATTAAGTTCATGAACTCATCCTAGGAAAACTGCTACCTACCTCGCTGCTGAATATCACTATGGTACCTTTGAAATCCTCCCCTTGGGAAGCTATGCCCTGATGCCAGTGCCTAGTCTACCCTTCAAAGCAATTTTAGAACTTTTTTTCTGGAATGGTCATTAGAGCTGTCTTTGTATGGAGTCTGACAATATAAGTTCGTAAACCCATCCTAGAGAAAGTTTGTGAACTTGCCTCTGTGACCAGCACTGATAAAAAACATTGTAAAACTTTGTCAAATTCCTTGTCAAAATCATCAGAAACACAGCAGACCAAGTGAACATGGATGGAGGAACAGTTAGGAAAATCTTAACTGATATCTTGACATGAAAAAGATCTGTGCAAAAATGAGTTCTTGCATTACGACAGTGCACTAGTCACACAGCTGTGACTAGTGTGGCTGTGAGGGAGTTTTTAACCAATAAACAAATGACTGTATTGGAACACCTTCCTTACTCACCTGATCTGGCCCCCAGCGACTTTTTTCTTTACCGGAAGATGAAGACAATATTGAAAGGAAGACATTTTGATGACATTCAGGACATCAAGGGTAACATGATGATAGCTCATGGCCATTCCAGAAAAAGAGTTCTAAGATTGCTTTGAAGGGTAGACCAGGCGCTGGCATCAGTGCACAGCTTCCCAAGGGAAGTACTTTGAAGGTGACTGTGGCAATATCCAGCAATGAGGTATGTAGTTCCTTTTCTAGGATGATTTCACAAACTTGTCAGGCTCCGTATATACACGGTATACAGATGTGTGTGTCTTGGAATCTGTACGTACGTAGGCACACATAACCAATCTAGAGTGCATATTGTCAGATCAATCTGATCTTATTCTTCATTTGAATTCCGTAAGTATTTCTCTATTCATTCTCTCTGAATCTCTATTTGGCTAAAAAGCATCCTGTAAACTCTGTAAGACCTCTATGTAACACAATTGCGCACATATTTATTTTAACTTTTGTTGGGAGTCTACTCTAAAACTTCATTTATTTAGCACCAATGATTATACAAAAACCTTTGAGACAACGCTCTTATCTTTAGTATAAGTGAAATGACGCTTACATAAGACAAATGAGGTGTAAATCTGGAATAATTATCTGATTTTCTGGTCAAAACATTTCAACTAAGGAAAAAGTAGGCCATGAATAACACATTTTTTCCTGCTGCTCTGATTAGTGTCATCGGACAATTGCTCAGTTCTTCCCCCTTTGTTCAGAGGTACAAGCTGAGTTATTTCTCTCTCATGTCACTGTTGCAAAGAACAGTGACAATTTGTATGGAGAGTAGGTGCATGACCTTCTCTTCTCTAAAGGAACCAAGCTTCCACAATGAAGGCAAGCATCTGGGGAAAAGGATGCCAATAAATGTGTATCTGGGCTGTGGACGCACCTGGGAACGGCTGACTTTTCTTGGGCACGCTTTCCCCTTTGTTTCTCTAAACAAGAGGACCAAGCTCTCACCTAGGGGTACGATGTGTAAGCATATGGCACACATCCCAGGCGAAGGGCTCAACTACAACTTAGATTCCACCTAACAAAGGCAGTGGAACTTAATCACACGAACCCTTATATTAACCTGAAATAATAAGTAAATACATTTAGAAAAATAAAGAAGAGGACCACTACATGTCATGGCAAACACCACATACTCCTCCTGGATGAAGTTAATCTGAACTGGAGGATGTGTCTCTACCCATCCAGTCATTCATTCATTTGCCATGGGCACACAGCCAAGTTTCAAGTCTAGCTAAGGTGAAAACTATGGGAAAATTCATTCGCTGGAGTTAGAGAAGCATCAAGGTACTTCAAGGCCTAACACACTTTATCTTAAATAGTCCAGATTTTGTGATTATAGCATATTTTTTGAGATTTTAAAATATCAAGATTATTTTTTGATAATGCTAAGACCTGCCAGCTAGTCTTAATATTTAGCAGTGATTTGGGTATATGTGGGAGCAATAATATCAAATACTTCAATTTATAGGACTTGGGGTGCTACTGAATCGTGACCGTAAAATCCAACTGGTGATTGAGCTGAACTTCTTACCTACCTCCTTTTTATCATGTTGAGTCCTAGGAACTAGCTATTCTGAAAATGATCGCTCTGTATTGAGCTGTCTTACAGCTTGTTAACTGGGAGTGTGTGTGTGTGACAGAGTGTGTGTGTGTGTGAGACAGAGAGAGTGTGTGTGTGTGCATGTGTCTTTGGAATGTCCATTCTATAGACCATCGTATAGGCCTCTTCACTGAAGAGAATTGCGAGACTCTTCCAGAGAAAGTTATTCAAGTAACCCAGTATATACCTAAATGTACTTTTGCGAAGTGGTTTATTGGAAAGGAGTAGATGATTTTCAATAAGCTTTCAGCTCCTATCATGCTACACAGCTGCATTTGGACAGTGTCCATGGTAATCTGTGCAGCCGTCCATGCAGAGTTCATTTGAAATCGGTCTTTTTAAGTATAGCATTAAGTATCTGCTCATAAACAGGACTGAGCAGTTTCTGAGTGGGAGAAGATTCCTCATTTCCTTATCCGTGTGATCTGTAAAACCACTGTGGGTGTAGAACATTTTTGCCCAGAATATCATTATAGAGCACAGGGGGATATTTTAGGATAAATATTTTCATGCTTTTTTGGATGAAAATATGTGCCCATTGCTAAAATCCTTTTGAAAAATGAACCTAAAAGGCTAGATAATTATCTTCCTTTTTTTTTCTTATGAAATTACTCTCTGAATTGTCTCCATTCCAGCTTATGGATTGTAGCAACCGAGGCCGACTTCATTGCTGCTGTGTTCCGATGCACTCCCCTAATTTCAGACTAGGTCTTCATGACACCCAGTGAGTAGAGTTCTATTAGTTTTCTACCTAATTTAAGTACCTGGGGGTTAATTGTTTTTTCTTATTTTCTACTTAGACTTATTCAGCAGATACTTATTAAGCAAAATTTTGTGTCATCCATAATGATAAGTTCTGGGAAGAAAATGATGACTGTAATCCAGGTCCTCGAGGTGCTCTCGGAGTGGTGGGGAAGCATTCTCTTAAAAAGAAGCGAGATAGAAACGTGAAGGAGGAAGAAAGGAGTTGTTTTCATGATATTACGGAAGCTTGCTGGGAGAAATGGTGCAGGAGCTGAGGCTTGGATGATGGCTATAAGTTTGTCACGTGACAGAGCACAGTGAAGAGAGTGAGAGAACCTTCCTGGTTGGGGCCTAGATTTAGAAAAATAAATACATGTCCAATTTCTATCCTTAGGGCTGAGGAATCGCAACTTTATTTTTCCTCCTTTCCCAATCACTTTTCTAACATTGCCATTTTTCCTCCTTTCTGGGGCCTAACTTTCTTCCACAATCTTCTGAATCAAGCACCTGACTCAGTATAAAAGTACGAGACACGGAGCCTGATGAAGAGCAATTCTTTTTCCTTGTGTTTACCGTGCCACTTTCTTTATCTAGGACAAACTGATTTCTTGGTGCAGAATTTTTTAAAGGGAAGGGGGAATTGGAGATCAAAACAATACTTTATATTCTCCAGAGCTACCTCAGCTTCTGTGCAATAATTTTGGAAAAAGAACAGACCCTCCATTCCCATAGAAAAGATGCAGCTCATAGTTCTGGCCAGAGCTTACCCTAGGCTCAAGAGGCTCATTTTACGCCAAGTCTAGTTTGAAACTGGTCTCTATCTGATTTTTAATTTTATTTCATGGTTTTGAATTGTGAGACATTGGTGTTTTTTGTTTTTCTTTTGAGACAGGGTCTCACTTTCTTGCCCCTGGTAGAGTGCCGTGGCGTCATAGCTCACAGCAACCTCACAATTTTGGGTTTAAGCGATTCTATTGCCTCAGCCTCTGAAGTAGCTGGGACTACAAGTGCTCGCCACAGTGCCTGGCTATATTTTTGTTGCAATTGTCATTGTTGTTTAGGTGGCCCAGGCTGAGTTTGAACCCACCAGCTCCAGTGTATGTGGCTGGCACCTACCCACGGAGCTCTGGGCGCCGCCAGTCATTGGGGTTGAAATGCCCTTTAGATAGCTCAAGATGGACAAACCCATAAAATCAGACCAAAACAAAAAGCAAAACAACACAAAACCAGACAAGCACCCTGTCTGATAATGCAGCGAACTTGGCTTTTTGTGTATAGGAACAGAGCAAAAAAAATGCTCCTTGTAAACTGCAAGTGAAGTTTTATTGTCATGGGGTATGAAGACATCAACAAGGAGCTCCAGCAAATCTTCTTTTGACATCGTTGACATTCTGCTGCCTTTCATACTAGGTGGGACTGCAAATCTCCAAGGTCAGAAATTGGCTTCCCTTCAGGCTCCTGTGAAATGTTTTAAGAAGTCAGTCAGCACCAGCCTTGGTTCCAATGTTGCATGGCAAACGAGGCTAAATTGCCCTTTAATTCTTGCATGCCTATTCCTGATTTGTGTTGATTTATGCAGAGTGAAAGATTCACTTTATGACCCCTGAGATTATCTATTCTTGTACTAACACCTGTTTTGTCCTTTACATTGCATAAACAATAGTCTTCTTTTGTCCAGGAGATAATTTTTTATGTAGTGTGAAAATAGAAGTCTTCTATCCTTTGGTTCTGAGAACTTTCATCTGTCTTATCCTCTATTTCCTTTAGTCCGTAGCATGAAACGAGCGTGGAAAGTGTGGTGTGGAGACCCTGGGCTGATTAATAGTATTTACTGTCATGCTTCTTCCAGTCAATTATTGCAGAAATGAGAGACATCAGACCTCACCTGCAAAGAGGCATCTGGAACCTCTGGTTTCTATTATCTTCCACACTTTTTATTTCTGCTTTATTAGTATAAAGAAGATGCTGTGCCTGGAAAGACAATTCAGGTTATTTCTATAAATATTTATCAAATATGTATGTGAGACTTTGTACTAGGTGTGTGGGGGCTGGGGGAGAGGGAGTAGCATTATGGGCAAAGACAAACAAGAATCTGTCCTGTCCTTATCTACAAGGACACTAAAATTTTGAAGGGGAAATGTTGATTTATAAAAAAGAGGAATGAAATGAGGCTTATGGTAGAAGCATAGGCACAGGGCAACCTAGAGAAAAGGAAAGTTTTAGAAAAGTCAAGACCTCTTGAGCTGTAAAAATCCTTACAAACAGAAGCTCATTACTTCTAGCTCAGTCTGTTCTCTGGAACTGGGATATGACAGTTATTATGAAAGTTTTGAGACAGTGTTACGGTCCATTATTTCCTTTCCAAGAAACACCATTGAAACATCCTTTCTGATTCACCTGCCCAAGTTTCACCCTGCTTGGCTTATCGGTGCTGCTGGGAGAGCTTTATTTGCTTCTGTCTGTGTAGACATTTACATTTCTTAAAACTTTCATAATGACCTCTGTAGGGCTAGTACTAACTCTATTTCACATGTACATTTCAAAATTGCTTCTGGTTTTGGATTTTTGGGGCAATGGGCTTTTTTAGATGATACTGGTTCCAAAGGCAGGTACTATATCGTTAAACAGTTATAAAAAAGTGAAGTATTTAATTTAGGAAAACCAACTTTTTCCAAGCTTTCTTTGTGTGGATAGCTTTGTTCATAGGCTTTTTTGACCATCAGTACTTTTGGTTGTGGCTCAGAAAATTTCAATCATAAATTCACTTCCCTTTCTTATCACATCCAGTGTTTTCTTAATCTGGAGTACACACATAATAAGCTCCCGGAAATCTATATACTCATTGTAAGTTGTATGCAATGCATACATTTTTATGAAAATAGAGTGCATTCTCTTCATCAGAGTCTCAAACAGATTCATGAGCCAAATAGTGTAAACTTGCTATGAGTTTTCCCTTTCTGACTTTATTCATCGATATTTCAATACTTACTATGTGCTGATAACTTTAAAACCTGTATTTCTAGCCTAAATCTCCTCCAAGTTTTATTACTGTTTATTACATCCAAATGTTTACCAGCCATCGTTGCTTCTTTGGGCCAGTAGAACAAGCTTATCAGTTCTAAGATTAAAGTCATGATCTTTCCTTCTAAATATTGGTCACACATGTTCCATCTTTATTGGTATTACAACATCTACACAATTATCCAGGATAGAAAACTGAGAATCATTTGGCTACTTCTTACTCAAATGATTGAAGGAAAATCACCTAGTTAAAAATAAAAAAGTTCCCTGTTTTCCTGGTACTTATGCCTGGTATAACATCTCATACATGTCAAGTACCCAATAAATATCTACTGAATGATGCTTTAAAAAAAAGATAGTTCAAATGGTACTTGCTTAAGAAAGCTCTTCTTCATCACCCAAGATGATGGGCTCCCACAGCACCCTGTGCATATCTCTGTCATCGCTCAGCCAAGTTTTAGTTTTCATTATTCTGCAAACTCATTAAGTCACCATCTCTTTGGCTTTTGCAACTCAGCACCGAGCCCAAAGTGAAACACTCAGTAAATGTTTGGAAATCAATCAATTAAGAAAAGCAACTCAGTGTCTTCAATGAATATGCATTTTACATGGCTTTTTGAAGTTCAGATATGGTGATAATGGCTTGCAATAGTCTAATCTCATGGCCCATGAAAGTATAGAGAGAAGAAAGCTTTGTCCAATGTGGTCTGATAACATAAAATTATTTTAAAACTCAGTCTTCAATAGTGATCCTATGTCACTTGGTAGGAAGGGGATGTCAACTGTGAGGTAATAGCCTATATTCTTTGTGTCCTTTCTAAACTTGAAAGTCTTCCTCTCCAGAGGAAAAAAATTCTATTAAGTTAAACATTTGGGTTTCAAAAAATAATGTTTTAGAATCAAGTAATTAATAATTCATAGCATCTTATGGCAATTTGTGTTAGATAGAAGAACAAAATTCCTGAGTTCTGGTGGAAGCATAAAAGGACAAGTGTAGTAATACTTTGCCCATTGTGTTTAAGACAGAAACACTTTTAAAATAGGGACTAATTAAAAAGGAGTTAAAAATGCCCCTTAGTCCTTCATCATCCAAGCCTCATTTTAAGCCGTTGTAGTTATGTTTTCTGTACTCTGCACCCAGATGAATCAGCATTTTGTACACTTTCCTTTCCTAATAGGTTAAAGGCAAGCAAGTTCTTCTCCCTACTCTCTGCTGTTTAAAAGGGACTGGAAAGAAGGGCAGGTGTTAGTCAGAAGGGGAGCCTGACATCTCACCCTGGCTGACTGTGGGCTGAGCAGGAGAAACAGGAGAAATATGTCTGTGTCTGTGTTACCATGGGAGCAGAGCTAAGTCCAGAGAGTCTAGGGAGAGGGCAAACTGTGTCTTCTGGAATCTGGAGGCAGAGTCTGGGGCCTGGCACTGGCTTGGAAAATGCAATAAGCAGGATGCTCCTGAAGACAGACTGATAGAGCTCTTGCACTGGACATGGTAGTAAGTAGAAAGTTTAGAGGTATCTTGAAAGGCCTCTGCTTAAAAGGTCTAATTGTCAGTATAAGGTGGCCCCTACAAAGGGGCTGCATGGGGTACACCACTTGGGTAGGAGAATGAGGTGGGGAGTCTGGGAATGGTGTTGGAGATACCTTGTGGTTGTGTGTCTTGGGCTATTTTCCCTTAATCCTTTCCTCAGCCCCTACTCAATTTGTTGAAAGGTTAGAAAAAGAAGTTAGCAGTGGGGCAGGCAAGGGAATTAGAAAGACCTAGATAAAAAGTAAAAATTAAATAGCCTTTATCTTAATTTGCTTGTGATGCCATAACAAAATACCTGAGACTAGGTAATTTATAAAAAACAAGTTTATTTCTCACGTTTTTGAAAGCTGGGAGGTCCAAAATCAAGGCACTGGATGGTCTGATGTATAGTGAGGGCTTTAGCTCTGCTTCCAGGGTGGTGCCTTAAACACTGTGCCTCACATGGAGAAATAGGAAAAAGGGAGAAACAGCTCCCTCGCACCTCATTGCATAAGAGTGCTAATCCATTCATGAGGGTGAGGCTTTTGTGATTTATCAGCTTGTAAAGGGCCCACCTCCTAATACTATCATACTGGGATTAAATTTCAACTTATGAATTTTGGGGAACACATGTAGACCATACTAGCTGTGTTATTGAAACCATCGGGTTAACTATTATAGTCATGGCCATCAATGTCCTTCTAGACCTCCTTTTTAACTCTAGAGATTTAATTAGGGCTTTGGATGGGCTACATCCTAGAAGCAATCATGGACTAAAATATAGACCAGGCTCACAAACTAAGCCCCAATTTGAATCAGCTTATTCTCTGATCAGATTAAGGGACTTGAACAGAAGCTTCTCTGAAGAAGATAGGCACATGGCCTCCAGACACATGAAAAAATGCTCATCATCTTTAATCATCAGAGAAATGCAAATCAAAACCACTTTGAGACATCATTTAACTGCAGTAAGAGTGGCTCACTTAACAAAATCCTAAAACTACAGATGTTGGTGTGGATGTGGAGAAAAGGGAACACTTCTGCACTGCTGGTGGGAGTGCAAGCTAATATGTCCCTTTGGAAAGAAGTATGGAGAATACTCAGGGATCTAAAATTAGACCTGCTGTTTGATCCTGCAATTCCTCTACTAGGTGTATATCCAAAAGATCAAAAATCTCTCTGTAACAAAGATATTTTCACCAGATTGTTCATTGCACCTCAATTCATAATAGCCAAGTCATGGAAAAAGCCCAAGTGCCCATTGACCCATGAATGGATTACTAAATTATGGTATATGTATACCATGGAATATTATGAAGACTTAAAAAAAGATGGAGACTTTACCTCTTTTACGTTTATATGGATGGAGCTAGAACATATCCTACTCAGTAAGTATCTCAAGAATGGAAGAAAAAATATCCTGTACTCAGTACTATCATGAAACCAATTTATAATCACTCACACTTTCATCTGAAGAATAGATCACAACTATTAAGGATTAAGGAGGGAGGAGGGGGGAATAGGAGGGGAGGGAGAAGGTTAGATCAAGGGACGGTGAATGGTGGGATCAAGGGTACATGTCAGATCTATTAAGTATAGAGTATAAATGTCTTAAGACAATAATTAAGTAAATGAGATGAGGTATAAATTAACCAGTGTGATGTAAATACTCCTAATTCTATATGAAATCAGCACATTGTACCCCATAAATGCATTAATGTATACATGATATATGTGTTTATGATTTAATAAAAAAAATTATTTCTGGGGCGGGGGTGGGAATAAAATGAAATTTCCCTTCTTTGTCAGAAGCAAAAGTACTTACTTTCTTGAAGAAGCTGACATTATCAAGAGTCTCAAATTAACTCCTTAAATTTTCATATGTGTTATCTGGCATTTAATAAAAATTACTGGGCAATGCTAGGAGAAATGATTATGTTCCTGAAAACCAGGAGGAGAAAAACTAAAAAAAGACTTAGAGAAAATATAGATATTGAAATTATTTGAAAAATGTAATAAACATGATGAAAATAAAAGGGAGGATGGAGAATTTAAGGAGATAATAAATTTCAGAAAGAATCAAATGTAAATTTTAGAAACAAAATATAACGCTAAATGATGTTAATAACTCAATAGGTTTAACAGCAGATGAAAAAAAAAAAAACTGGTAAAGAGAGAATATGTGACCTGGAAGGCAAGTCATAAGAAAATATAGCAGCATAAGAGAAATATAGGATGTAGTGAATAGGCCAAACATATCTGCATTTGGAACCCCTCAATTAAATTTCTGCTGGAGAAACCCTACTGGAAGAAATTATGACTAAGAATTCTTCAAAAGTAATGATAGATACCAGGAATCAAGAAGTGTTACAGATCTCTACTAGGATGAATTTAAAAAATATCATACCTGACCAGGCGTGGTGGCTCACATTTGTAATTCTAGCACTCTGGGAGCTTGAGGCAGGTGGATTGCTTGAGCAAGAGTGACTCTATCTCTACTAAAAAAATAGAAAAACAAGCTACATGTTGTGGCACACACCTAGAGACTTACTTGAGCCTAGGAGTTTGAGGTTGCTGTGAGCTATGATGCTCAGGGTGATAGAGTAAGACTTTGTCTCAAAAAAAAAAATTGCCATACCTAGACATATCATAGTAAAATTGCTGCAAACCAAAGAAAAAAAGAGAATCTTTTTGTGACTGAGTTTTCACTTTGTTGTCTAGGCTGGAGTGCCATGGCATCAGGCTAGTTCACAGCAACTTAAAACTCCGGAGTTCAAGCAGTCCTCCTGCTTCAACCTTCCAAATAGCTGGGGCTATAGCTAAAGGCCACCACAGCCAGATAATTTTTCTAGTTTTAGTAGATGGGGTCTTACTTTGCTCAGGCTGGTCTCCAACTCATGAGCTTAAATGATCCTCCAACTTGGCCTCCCAGAATGCTGGGGTTACAGGCATGAGCCACCATGCTTGGCAGAAAAAGAGACAATCTTAAAAGCAGACAAAAATCAAAATAAAACTATCATATTACTTCCCCAAAGAAACAATGGAAGCTAGCTAACAATGAAATTATTTATTCAAAATTTTGAAAAAAAATAAATGCCCTAGAATTCTTTCCCAGTAAAAATAACCTTTAAAAAGCAAAGTGAACTAAATATTTCAGACAAGCAAAAGCTGAAATAATTTTATTACCCAGCTGACTTCACCATAGTAAATAAAGCAAGTTCTTCAGACAGATGAGTCCAGGTAGAAGCATGGAGGAAATGAGAGGCCACATAAAGGATAAATGTATGGCTCAATCATTCAAGATAAGTAGTGAATGTATAGGCAGCATATGATGATGAGAATGATAATGATCCTTCATAGGATTTAAATAAGTATGGGATAGACTCATGACAAATATAGAAAAGGTTGGAGAATGGATAAACGAAATTGAATTATCCTAAGGTCCTTGCATTATGTCATGGTAGAAGTCAAAATGAAGGTTTTATTCTAGGGTAGCTGCTAACAGAATAGTAAGAGTAATAGTAAGGTCAACAAAAGGGTAAATGGAATAATACAAAATAACAAAATGAGAGGGAAGAGGACATGAAGCATTCAGGGAAGGGTATAGCAGGGATGAGATTTAGACCCATATATGTCAGTAAGTACCTTAAATTAACAGCTTAAATACTCTAATTAAAGATAAGTATTGTCAAACCAGATTTTAGAAAAGCTTTATGTTGCTTGCATTAAGCAATTTAAAAAATGAAAAGGCAGAAATGTTGGCAGCAAAAGGATGACAGAGACATTTCTTGTTAATATTAATCAAAAGAAAGATGTTTTGCTTAACTAATAATAGACCAAATAGATATTAAAGCAAGAAGAATTATTAGTGAGATGTTCACAATAATAAAATGGTTAATCTGCCAGGAAGGAACACTGACAATACTGTATAGATACAAAACAAGTATCAAAATTTATAAAAGAAAAGCTGATAGACCAGAAGAGAGAAAAAGACAAGTCCACGATAGTTTTAGTTAATTTAGTGACTAACCATGATCAAAAACAATTTAAAGGATATAGCAGAATTGAACCACATGTCTAACATAGTTGGCCTAATTTGCATCGAACACTTACCCGACAACCGTGGTGGAACCTAAAACAAGTCACAACAAATATCCAAACATCAAATTCGTACAGGGTATGTTCTCTGACTGCAGTAGAATTACGATAAAAATTAATCATAAAAAGGTGACTAGAAAATCCCCCAAATGTTTGGAAATTAAACAATGTACTTCTAAATAAACTACCGTGTTTCCCCAAAAATAAGACCTACCCCCCAAATAAGTTCTAGCAGGATTTCTATGCATTTGTTAAATATAAGCCCTACCCTGATAATAAGACCTAGTGATGGACGTACCTATGCAGCGTATCTGCATAGCCATGCCTGAAAATAAGCCCTAATGTGTCTTCTTGAGAAAAAATAAATATAAGACAGTGTCTTATTTTCGGGGAAACATGGTATGTGTCAAAGAAGCAATCACAATGGAAATTACAACTTTGTTTGGCTTTAGATAGTGAAAAAATACTGTACTAAAATAACTATAGGAGCCAACAGCTAGTTTAAGGAAGTGCGTAGATTCTTTTTCATTTTCTTTCTGTTAACAGTTCAAGGAATTTTGTATCTTTTACACAGAAAGGCCATGGTGAGGCTAAGCGTTTGTAGTTTGGTTGAATCTTACAGATCAAACTTAGGCTGGTTCACAAAGACAATAATGATAATAATATTAGAAACACTGACAGTGCTCAGGTACAAAAGTGATATTTCTATTGCCCCAAAGATCTATCAAATAGCCCAAGTTCTTTTCTTTTCTCATTCATGTAAAATGTTCCTTTTCTCTGGATAAAATTTGGCAGGCGTTTAGGAGCACAGTGACATACTTCACACCAGTGTGTAACCAAGCATACTGTGCAAAGTAATTAAGAATCTTGCTATCTGTTCCCTTGAATATGAAGGAAAGGGATAAACAAAATTAAACAAACTAGATGTTTTCATGTTCAGAATAAGGGCAAAGATTGCCATTTAATGAAAACATTTTTTTAATGTGCAAACTTTCAAAAGGTGGTTTCTTCATAGAAAAATTACATTATTAAAAAATAATAATGTCAGTAAGTAATGAAATGAAGAGTGATGCTCCATGCTTCCCTGTCTGTCCCTCTGATGAAGATCACAAGCTTCCAATGCCCGCAGCATTAAAGGCTTGTCACACTAGAGACCTTAAGAAGCCCACGAGGTCAAGAGTTACGCAGTGACATTAGTTATTGTGTTCTGAGGGCCATAACCTTCTATTGCAGGTTAACAGAAATTAAGTGTCACAGATTAATCACAAAAGCTAAATTTAGGGAGCTGAGGAGCTCATTTATTTCTCCCGTAGCCCTACCAGAGCTTTAAACTCCTAGGCACATCACCACCTCATCGGCTGCACAACACCGCTGGCTTCTATTGGAAATGCAAAATTCTTTCTTGATGTCGGGATGAAGGGGCTGCATTTATAATATTGTGCTCATAAAACAAACTTCATTCTTTCTCAAATAATTGGCTTCCTGCTGACAGGAGCTCTAAAGAGATGTCTGACAAGAGTCTGAATTGGTGTGTTAGTACCTTTCTTATGTATCTCTCTCCATGCTGTTTATACTTCCCCCTGTTAGCACACCCCTCATTTGGGAAAGATGAATTTGGATTTTCAATGTCTCCTTGTACAGACTTGTTAGTGATTTGTAGTTGTTTAGAGTTCTCATGCCTATATAACTGTAAAATTTGTGGTTAAGCTAGAACACATGAAAAACTTCACGCTGCTTATAGTAAACAACATAAAAAATGAAAAGGCGGAAAGGATGACAGTAACTGGAGATCTGAGTAAACCCAAACGGCCCCGAGATTTTGACACCAGAAAAGGAAAGCCTTTTTTCTGAGAGGAGGTGTCTTTGTTTGTTCAAAAGACTCATTTCGATCTTACAAGATGCAAGAGATTTCTATTTTCAGTGCCGTGCCTTTTAACCTATTATAGAGCTCAATGGGATTCTTCTTTCAGAGGACAGTTCAAACCTACTTTAGGCAATTACTTTGGGGAAAAAAACATCCCAGGTCCCAAAGTGCTGAAACTCAGTGGTTTGGGGGCACATTTTAATAGGTAACTAAATCAGAGTAAAAACATTTGAAAGCATGACTGCTATGTTAAGCAATAGTGGAGGTGCTGATAATAACGGAGAGGCGAGGAATTTGGTGGGGTCAGGGATGTTCTTAGGGATGTTCTTGTTGAAGTAATAGGGGAGGGAGAATTCAGAAATAGGTTTTTCCACCTATCCGTAGAGTAACACTCTGTCCTCTTTCCCACCTATCATTAAATCATGAGGTGGGATTACAGTGATGAAATGAGTTCCTACCAACCTCTCTGAAGAGTGAGAGGATGGAAATTACAAATATCTTCTGTCTTCTATTTTATCAGTTTGGCAAATTTACATTTGAAGCTTGTGATGGGAATGCAGATCTTAAATATATAAAGTAAGGCAGCAAAGAGACTTTAAAGAGACTTGAGTCCATAAAGGCCAGACTGAATGACATGAAAATCAGTTGGGGTGCTTAATTAAGAGCATATTGGCCTTACAGTTGAAAAGCTTGGATTCTAAGCTTAGTTGTCTAGCCTCTTTGTCCTATGACCTAATTAAAAGCAAGTCACTTGCTCTCTCTTGGCCTGTTTTTATTTATTTATTTATTTTTTTCCATGTGTAACCTGAAGGGCTTTAGTAAATGTTATGGAGCCCAGGAGTCAGTCAATTAGGGAACTTATAGACTTGGGTTTGTGTGTTGCAGGTAACTAACATATAAGGGAAGGTTGATATTGTAAATATTTACTAACCCTATAGCACCGGTATGCACCAATTAAAGGGAGGCTTGGTATAAACGACCAGTGTCTTGCACCTGTGGTTGGTAGGTAAATATCAACTACACCTATGGAAATGGAGCCCTGGACCCAGATTGCCAAAGCAGAAAGAGCATAGAAATCACCAGTCCATCTTCCTGATTTTATGGGCTGTTGCATCCTCTGTTAGGAGCAGTACATTATAATGTGGAAAAATTGCTACAGAAAAATGACACAAATGCAGAAGGGCTTAAGTACATGATTAGAGATCTCAACAGATGTGGTAGATTTTTATAGTAATAGCAGCAGTGAATCAGACCTCCTGGTATCCACACCTGCTTTTAGTCCTCTCTACTCTGGGCTTGGCTATGTGACCTGTTTTGGTAATGGGACATTAGCAAATATGACAGAAGAAGAGGCTTAACAAATGCCTGCCATAAGGGTTCCCCCATCTCTTGTTACTCTTGGAACACAGGTACTACAAGAAGCAGCCTGGCCTGCTGGTGACACACAGTTCACTTGACAGCCAGCACCCTCCATCAGACATGTGAGTGAAGCTTAGACTAACAAATCCCATTTGAGCTGACAAATGACTAGGGCAACGTGAATGACCCCAGGTGAAACCACAAGACACACTACTCAGCTGTACTCAGCTGAACTCAGCTCGAATTGCTGATTCACAACATTTGAGCAAATAAGATGGTGGATCTTCAAGCCAGTAAGTATTGGATTGGTCCAATATGCAACAACAAGTACTTGATACAAGAAAAATATCTCCTAGCTGGGAAGGGAGGTTGAGGGGAAATTAATGAGATGAAAGACAGTGGAGGTCTCCTTCACAATTTTCCTAACAGAAGTTGGGATTAAGGATTTGTGTCTCATCTCTGTCAATAGATCCCTTGCTTCCTAGATGGGCCAAAGAGCTCCCTCTTACTTGTCCTTCTGGTCAGGTACACTTACATTCAGGAAAAACCCAGCTAGTTTCTACTAACCCCTGTCAGTGAAGACCCACAGGTGGATTTTCCTGCTTGCACTTACCTTTCTGAATATGACAAGGAATAGTTGACCTGTTTTCTTCTTGTTGATTTAGTAGTTGGCCACTAGAAGACATTTTCTGGAATATTATACAAATAAAAGGAGTTTTAGGGAAAATGATGAGAAGATAAGATTTAAAAATGACTGAAAAACATCAATCTTTTCCAAATGTTGCAAACCTGCAACCTTCTTGCTTTCAATACTACTTTGAGACAATAATAAAGAAATAAAATCTATCATTGTCTTAATGCTTCTGGTATTTTTTCTCTGGCAGCCACAAGTCAAAGAGTTCACATAAAACAAAGCCCTGAGGACTTCAGCTTTTTGTCATAAATGACTCTAAAACTGGACAAATATACGTGGCCATTGTTTCCAGGTAGAGAATGACAAGTAGCCCAATGCCCAAGAGAGAAGAGATGTTCTCCCAGTGTTCATCTAGTTCTCTGCCTGGTTTTCCAAATGTAGCACTGGAAGCTGGAGTCCACATAGAATGTGGTGATCCAGCTGAGTTGAAGAAGCAAGGATGAGTTCACGTCTACTCAAGTTGTTAAAAGCTGTTTATCAGGGAATGTGGGAGGAGGGAGCTGTGCTGGGTGGTGAGACGGGGAGAGAAGTATTTATAGGAGTTTCCAGGAATTATTGACTGAAGATTGGGATGTAGACTCATGGGGCAATGTCACACACGCTTCCTATAATGGGGCTGAAAATTAGAACAGAGACACCAGAGGTTGAACATTGCTGGGTGATGCTGAAGTTCTGACCTAGCCTAAGTTCTTATTAGCCCCATAGGCATTCATCTAAGGTGCCAGGAAAGGTGACACTTTGGAAGGAAGGAACAAGTCTTGCACTAAGGCCTACTTTAGTCTTATTCTGATAAAGCTTTGACAGGTTCTGCAGGGGAGACAGCATTGGAGGTTGAGTCCACCAAGCTGGGCGGGGCAGGGAGGTGGGGGATAAGAAACAATAGTGCTTTCCACAGCCCCAAACCCAGGCCCTCAAGTTCACATTTACTTGCCTGTAATGAAATTGTCTTGTCTTCAAAATACATAAGTTTAAAAAAGCCATTTATAGACTGGAAAACATTCATGGTGGAAACATTCGACAAAGATGTTGTAAACAGAATGTGCAAACTACTCTCACAACTCAACAAGAAGGATTCAGACAACTCATTAAAAATGGGAAAAAGGTTTAACATTTCACAGCAGAAAATACACAAAAAGCTTTTGCATCTTAACAAAAAGTTAATAAAAGGACAAAAAGACCTATTAAAACAGGGAAAAATATTGAACAAACCCCGCAGCAAAAATAAAAAAAAGAAATGACTGATAAGGACGTGAAAAGATGCTCAATCTCATTGTTCATCAGGGAAACAAAAATTTAAACCACAGTGAGATAGTACTTCATACATTCCTGGGTGTAAAAAAATTAAGAACACTGTAAATATCAAATGCAGGTGAGGAAATGGAGCAACTGGAAGTCTCATACACTGCTGGTGGAATGTGAAATGGCATACCACAATGGAGAATAGCTTCAAAGTTATATAATTAAACATACAATCACACAATTACTATATCTACTTCAGCAATTGCACTTGTAGTTATTTACTTACCTTCTTTCGAGTTATAAAACATGTCCACAGAAAGACTTATACACTAATGTTCACAACCACTTTATTCATAGGAGCCAACAATTGTAATCAACTCAAAGGTCCACACAGGTGAATGCTGAACATAAGCTAGTATATTCATACAATATACACAGGGATAAAACACACAAACAAGAAAAGGAGCTAAGTACATGGTACCACATGGATGCATCTCAAAAATCTGTGGAGTGAGAGAAGACAGAAGCAAAGAAATTCACATTGTATGATTCTACTCTTATAAAATTTAAAAACAGGTAAAACTAAGGTATAGTTATAGAATTCATATTAGGAATTTCCTGGAATGAGATGGACACTTCCTGGGAACTTCCTGGGATGATGGAAATATTCTATCTCCTCTTAATTGAAGCGGCAATTTCACGGGTATACAGACATACATTTGTCAAAACTCATTGAGCTGTACACTTAAAATGAGTGGATTTGATTGGATGTAAAAGTTGATTAAAAAAACTAACATCTGTTATTAATAAAACCCTGAAACAACAGCAACAAAAATAAAGCCTTGAGGGATTCCTGATTGAATGTTCTTTCTAGTGAAGAGGGGAAATTTATTTCTCATCTCTAGCCAGTTAAGGAGAATATAAAATATTGAATAACAATATCATAAAATTTAAGGAGAATGCAAGTTTCAATTCAAATACAACTATGGGAAGCTTTTCCACATTAACAAATGTAAGCTTCACAAAAGCAGGAGAGAGAGGGGCACTGACTGCCTCATTTTTAGGTTAAAGCAAACAAGCTTGCATAGAGTCACAGTGAAGTGGAAACTGGGGTTCAAATCCGGGCACAGTTAGCACTGAATCCAATGTTCTTTCCACTACATGGCACTGTTTCTTTTTCTAAGATATTTTCAATAAGCAAAGCTTACCATGTTCTTTCCCTTGCTAAGCCTTAAATTGTATTTCTTTGATGTTATTAGATAGAAAAAGGCTTTTTCAGTGGGCACTGAGTTTTTTCTCTGAAATCTTCTCAATCGCTAGCTTTCCGAAGATGTGAGAATCTTTATCTTCCTTGCAGGAGGTATGGAATCTTTGAACAGTCAAATTAAATTAAATCTTGTAATAGTATTTTCTCTCCCCAGCCTGCACTGCTGATGAGAGTCTAAATTGGTACAATATTTCTGGAGAGCAACTTGGCAATATATATCAAAACTCTCAAAATATTGGATAGCCTTGGACTAAGCAAATCCCCTCTGGGAATATATCCCAAGGACATTGTTAGAGATGTCTGTATGTATAGAAGTGTGCACAGGATGTTCATCACATCGTTAACAATAAAAAAAAGGACACAAGTTAAATGTTCATATCAGAGGCTGTTGGTTTTTACTCCCATTAGCCTGGCTCTTTTTTCTTAGCACTAGATGGGTATATGGATTCCCAGTGATACATTTCCTCCCTCATGTTGTATGCGACTTCTAAGAACATGCCTTAAAGGGCCTTTTTCTTTGACGTTTTCACTCTCACTTACTGGACTGAAATGGATAGATCTGAAGCACACATCTGGAACATGGGCAACACTCTAAGGATGATAGAATAGTCAGACACAGGGAGTCTGGGTCCTGGAACTCTGGGAAGCCTTGACAGTTATTTTGCATGAACCAAGATAAACTTCAATCTAGTTGGAGCAACTGTATTTTAATTTCCTTTTTGCAAATAACAAAATCCAATCCTAACAAATACAGTATTTAACCACAAAGGAATAGTTAAATTATAGTTATATGCATAGGGTATAATCTCAAGCAATTGTAAAATTGACATCATTCAAGATTATTTAGTAATATGAAAAAATTTACCATAAGGCTAAGGGGAAAGAATAGGTAACATTCAAAAGCAGGATGTAGACAATATTTAGAAATGTAATTTCTGTTATATATACACATACATGTGTTCTATCCATGTGTCTTTATAGATACATAGGTATCTTTATGTACAGATATGTATTCCCTCATCTCCCTCTCCTCACCCCTGTATGTATATGTATGTATATTTACATACTATATAAAAACAAAATTTTTGAAAGCTGCTATGTTTGAATAGTGAAATAGCAGAGAATGTTCTTTTTTAATGGGAGGTTTTCTGTGGCTTTCACATTGGGCATGCACTGTACTAGTTATAAGAAGGGAAAAATAAATATTTTCTTTTAAAAATAAAAGAATCTTTTCTCAAATTAAAGGAAGTTGGAGTGTGATTCACTATTAAAAAGAAAAATCTTATACTAACAAATAAATAAAAGAAAAAGAAATGAAATATTGAGGAAGTCTTGTCCTTTGTATTCATTTTATAATATATTTTGCTATGTTGATGCATAAATGGTGATGATTACTCTTTAAAACTGTATAAGAGCCAATGATTTCGTAGATGGGTGAATGTATATACTTTATAGCTCCTACTCAAATAGGATGGGAAGCAGAGGGACATTCTAAAGATGACATCTAGCGGTTGCTGTGGTAACCTGATAGACTACATTTTAGTAATCTTTATGTCAGTTTCTAGAGTTGGAACTGGCATATTATTAGCTTTAACATGCAGGCAAGAGAGAATCACTGGTGGTTATTAACCCTTACAGATGGTATTTGTGATAACTATTCAGCCTTAAAGAGAGTAATGGCGTCATTGTGGAATTGTTGAAAAACAGCCTTGAAATGATTAAAGGAATCTTAAACTGCTAGATGTGTTAGAATTTTTATGGCAACCTTAACAGAATTGTCACTGTAGGTAATAATAAAAGTTCATGTTTATTACAGAGCACTTACTATGCAACAAGCTCACTGCTAAATACTTAATAAACACCACTCATTTACATCTCTTTCCTGACTTAAACCTTACAGTAGTCCTCCACAGTAGTGTAATCATTCCTATTTGGTAGAACAAAACAGACTTAAGAGAATTTAGGGGAATTATTCAAAGCCACATCACTAGGACTTGGTGGACCAGGTTCATATCTGACCCACTTGCCCACACTCTTCACTGCTGCTCTACCAGTATGCTGGTGGTTGCTGTGACACTTGATCTGGGTCTATTATTATAGAAATTGTCCCTTTAAGGGACATACTGTGCAGCAATGCTTATCCAGTCAAGCTTTAGTCATCCACATGCATTCAACAACCCCCACTTTGAGCATGACACTGTTGCAATTTCTAAAAGCACGATGTACCTTGTTATGACATTTAAGTATACAACTAAGCTTACAAGAATAATTGTGCTGCCTCATAATTTTACTTTGAAGCGTAGTCCTAAGGTAAGGCAGAATAGCTAGAGTAAGTCCAATAAATGAGGTAGGAGAAATACTTACAGCTGAGGCAGTGAGAGGCTGCTGTCCCAAAGAGCTGAGTTTCAGACGAGTACTAAAGCTTAGCTCCTCAGAGAGCAGCTATAGAAATAAGATACAGAATCTCAGGCCCTACCCTAGATCTTCTGAATCAGAATTTGCATTTTAACAAGATCTTCATGTGATTTGCAGGCACATTGAGGAATGTATAGCATATCAACAGCATATTCAGAGGGAACAGCACTGTGGGCACTGGGAACAGCATGAGCAAAGACCATGGTGGGAATAGATAAAGCAGTTTGGAGAAAGAGCCTATATCATTGAGCTGAAGCACGAATAATGGGGTGAAAATGGTGAATAGTGGGAAAAGAGGTAGGGCTGAAGGAGGGGTCCATGGAGGGGTTAAGAACTACACCTTAGCCAGGCATAGTACCTCACACCTGTAATCCTAGTGCTTTGGGAGGCTGTTGGATTGCTTGAGTTCATGAGTTAGAGACCAACTTGAGCAAGAGGGAAACCCTGTCTCTAAAAAAAAAAAAAATAGCCAGGCATTGTGGTGGGCTCCTATAGTCCCAGCTACTTGGGAGGCTGAGGCAAAAGGATTACTTGAGCTTCAGTTTGAAGTTGAGGTTGCTGTGAGCTACAATGCCACAGTACTCTACCAAGGGTGACAAACTGAAATGCTGTCTCAAAAAACAAACCAACAAAAAAAGAACTACATCATTTTAGAGGTAATGGGGATAAGTAAAAGTTTTTGATCAGGGAATGATGTAATAATAATTTTTATTTAATAGCCCTTTAAAATTTATAAAGTATTTGGCTTTGTGATAAATTTAGAACTTAACCTGTGGGTAAGATGTAACTCTACAAATTTCCTTTGGTCTTCACATTGCCAAAAAAAAAATCTGTTATTAATAGATGTTAAGTTTATGGAGGTTATTAAATGAGAATGAAGTGAATCCTAAAGGCAAACAGGAACACTTGGAAATTCTGTACCTATTAAACTGATTGAGGAGATTTAAAAGCCCACACAGTCTTGCCCTTCACAAGAAGGTGGAACAAGCAGATGAAGTATATTGTCCCACTGTTTCCTGCCTGGGTCAGGCTCACCCTTCTTTGCTCTCTCAGCCTAAGAAGGGCCTCCATATCCTTCCCCCAGCTTCCTTTCTTTGATGAAGAATTGGTGAGAGACAGAAGCTAGTTTGTAAAGCTGTCAGCTGTCCTGAATAAGGCAGCCAGAAATAAGAGAAACAGATAAGAGGTGCATTCTCAGGCATGAGGGGGAGCCTTGTCTGCCTTGGATTAAAAGGAGAAGGGAAGAGGATTTTGGAAGGATGGGTAAGTCAAGTGGATGGAATCTTCATCTGCAAGCTGGCAGCAGTGTTATGGACACAAAATGAATCAACAAAGTTGTCCCATGATTGGTTGAGAGACCCACATAATGAAGCTGGACACAGGATGTTTCCTATCAGGGATGGTTGCATCTATCAGAAAGGGTAAATTAGAGGGAAAAGGGTAATGGTACATCATCAATATGCTCCTGTATCTTGGGCCTTGATAACCAGAACATCTTTTGTTCCCATCAATTGGTGGTTCAACCAGTTTCCTTAATGGAGCCCAAAGACTAATATAATATCTGCTCCTACAAGTCAAGTGTTTTCTGCTCTCAGAGTTGAGTATCACTACTCATGACTGATAGGACTGATTGCCCATGTGATCCCTTTAACCTTCCCTAACACATCTACTGACAGCTAACTGCAATTAAAAAACCCCATCTGGAAAAGGAAAAGCGCATACAAAGGCCACTGTTGATAATGCATAAGCTTATCTTGTTGGCCAGAAGAGGAAAGGACCCCCTACTCTGTGTGTGCACCCAGATCAGCTAATGCAGCCTCCTCAGATCAGAATCTGGGGAGTGCTGATCACAAGTCAGTCACAAGAATGCTTTTTATTAGCTTTCGTCCCTTGTGACAACATCTGAGCTGTAGGCATCAGGGATGATATTTCAGGGGATTTACCACAGTAACTGACTGTTTTTTATTGTAGGTTTAGCTATCACAGTCCCTTGTTTACCAGGGAAAATTTAGGGTTTATTTGCATTTGATCAACTGCACAATCAAAATGGGAGACAGCGTCTGAATTTATTCCTGGCTGGGATTTCCATCTCCAAGCCACAAGCCCAGACAATTTGTTTATGCCCTTAACCCTCAGTTTAAACAACTTCTACCTGGGCTCTTCAGGGTCATTCAGGATGATTTCTTGAGGTGGGATTGAAAGTCAATATGCCACCTTTGCCCATAGGAATGGCTTTTTGCCTTGGATTGATTGCTATTTTTCTTTAGTTAGATACACCAGACCAAAGGGGTGTTTGGCACAGACAGATCTGTGAGTCCTCACTCTCAACTCCTTGATTATTTTTTGCCTTTATTTGCTTGCACTAATTTTAGTTTGGTGAAGAAAAATTTGCTTTCTCTATCTTTAAAGCTTGCTACGATTGCCAACTCTCAGCTCTCTCGGATTGTTGGCCTCAATCAAAGTGACATATTTTCTTTTCTTTCTGCTTTCAGAGGAACTATGTTCCATTGGAGATTATCTTTTTCTATGAACTATGTTTAATTGGAGATTATCGTTTTTTAAATAGCTAGCTGAGCCATTCTAATGCCATCACTCATGCCCGTAGTCTCCAGCTTTATAGACATGTGATTTGAGTCCCAAAATGTGAGCAATAGTTCACTAGCAGCTGTGCAAATGTGCAACATGAACGCAGGTCAACCTCCCAACTTAGACTTGATAGGTTCCCATGGACTTCCAGCTGATTACTCATGTTAAGGTCTGTTACTTATAATTCCTTTCCCAGATTTGGAGTTTGTTATGATTTGTTATGATTGTTTTGGGGGCCAGTGACAGAAATCCAGCCACCTATTGGCTTCAATATACTGGAGGAACTTGATGTTTCCCTTAAATGACAAGTTCACTGGGTGATCAGGAATGGTTGGATCTAAGTGCTCAGTACTGTTGATCCAGATTTGCATTATAAAACATAGACTGTATTCTCAGGCAAGTACTCCCTATCTGGTGATTTCTGCATGGTCCTTATGAGAATCTCGTGCCCTTATATATTCTAAACTCAGCAACTCCAAGGGAAAAAGGAACTTTTTAGTAACTGCAGCAATATTTCTGGAGGTGATGCTGATTGGCTCTGAATGGCCTTGGTTGGGACACACGAATCTACCTGCACCAATTATTGTAGCTAGTGACGGTGGGAAACCCTACGTTGACTAAGCCTGGGTCAGGTAGCCATCCTAGCAGCAAGGGTGGGGGGTCTATCATATCCTCCTTGCCATCTTTGGAGGTGTTTTCTCAAAGAATAAAACTGGCAGGCGGCTGAGGCAGAAGATTACTTGAACCCAGGAGTTTGATGCTGCTGTGAGGTAGGTGATGCCATGGCACTCTAGCCTGGGCAACAGAGTGAGA
>NW_003852435.1:1401246-1407015 GCF_000181295.1 Otolemur garnettii
AAAAAAAAAAAAAAGGAAAGGAAGAAGAAAGAAAAAGAAATAGAAAAATAAAACTAGATGTTGAGCAGGTAAAAACAAAAAATGTCTTACAAATTCTCATAGGTCAGTGTTGAAATTCATTCAATAAACCAGTTTTACTACATGTGGCTGGATCTGTAAGTTTCATTTACTGTAGAAGACCCATATAATATACAAATTCCATACACTAAGCCTATCCTTCTTTAGTCTGTTTTCTAGTTTTGAATTCAGATGACATTATGTGGTATTTTATGGGGTGGTGGGAGCCTGACCAGGACTGCACAAATATTAATGAGCCTCTTTCATGTGGAAGGCTCGTTAATACCAGGCACTAAGATAGATATTTGATGAAAACAACATTCATATCCTTGAATAACTCAGAATGGGGTAAGAAATATACTTTTAAATAAATAAATCACCGTAGAGTGTTCAAATGCCTAGAACAAAGGACACAATTGTCTTTTAGATTCCACAAAATGCTAAGCACTGGGCCTTTTACTCTGCTCACATTTTCTTACCTGAATGTCAAGGCAATCCTTCAAGATAGGTATTCTTCCCTGAAGACATGGAAGTTTGGAGGGATGACATCTTCTGTCTTTGGCTGTCCAGCAGAAACCTTTGGAAATTCTATTTGGAAATACTGTATTTTTCAGTATCGGGGAATTGACCATTCTTTAAATTAGCCAATAGCTTTAGGTTCATTTAAAGCTTTTTGTTTCATCTTCTTCATCTCCTAGAAGTGTGGTCCCCAGTGTCTGGGCTGCTGCTGAGTACCAGTCCTTGGCCTTTCAGGAACTGGGCTGCCCAGCAGGAGGTGAGTGGTGGGGGTGTGAGCAGAAGCTCCCTCTTATATTACAGACCCTACCCAATTGTTCTCATCACTGCCTGAGCTCCGCCTGTCAGATCATCAGTGGCATTAGATTCTCACAGGAGCTCAAACCCTACTGCAAACTGCCTGTGAGGGATCTAGGCTGCATGTACCTTATGAGAATCTCATGTCTGATGATGTGAGGTGCATGGTGTGCGGTGATGCTGGCACTGGGGAGCATCTGTGAATACGGATTATCATCAGCAGAGAGGTTTGACTACACAGAGACCATAATAAATTAGTTGCTTGCAGATTCATATCAACCTCCCTCCACACACTCCCATATGTCAGAAAACTGTCTTCCATGAAACCAGTTGCTAGGACCAAAAAGGTTGAGGGCTGCTGCCCCAGAGCTTACCTGTCATGATGTCGTATCATTCTTCCTCTGGAACATTCCTCAGGATTTTATGCTATACTACTTCCTTCTTCTTGCTTAGGCCTTCAACACCCTGTACCTAGACTGCAGGGGTACTTCTACTTGCTTTCTGTCTCTCTTTAATTCACTCGCTAGTAGGTTGGTTTTCTACAATCCTGCCTTGATCATCCATTTGATATTTATTTTAAGCAAGTTATTGGGCTGGATGCTGTTTTCCAGTTTCACATAAAACACAATTATTCTCAAGGATTTCATCAATGTTTAGGAAAGGCAATCAGGCAATCATCTGTATTATTTGTCATAATAAAACATACATTGATAATCCTTTGCTTCACAGACCTCAGTGATTCTCACTTCTGTCTTAAAAGTGTTGAAATTTTTTAGCTTAGGATAAAAGTCTTCCTCAACTGCGCTACCCATTCAAACCCGTTCTATATACTGTCTACCTTGAACCATCCACTCTAGCCAACTGGTTTACTCAGTCCCAGTTCTTCTCCTATGCTGGTTACATCACCCCCAGGTTTTCTCCATTCCTGGCAATTCTCACTAACTATCATCTTACAAGTATCTGTAACTCTGAGATAACTTCTTGTTTGTACTTGATATACCTTTCTCTGTGTCATTTGGCACTTGTGACTTTCTTCAAACTCTGATGGTTTTGGATTTTTAATGTTTAAGTATTTTTTTCTATAACAAGGCTGCGTGTTTTATTGTTTCACCAATCTGTGATGAAATATCGGTTGCTAAAGAGCCTGAGAGTGCTCTAATTACTGGTGGACATGAACTTTTGTGCAGAGTAGGAATAAAGGGGCTCAGTTAAAAGGAAAAGAGATGAGGACAAAATAAGGCACAGGAGAGCTATTGCTTCTCAGTCTATATTTTTTATTATTTCCTTACTTTGCTATATTCTCTGGTGAAAGGGAATGCCTCCTCTCTGCAGGGTGGGAGGGACACAAGGTATGATGTTCGAGCCAGTAACTGAAGGTCAAGTACCAAAGTCCATTTCACTGGCTCACTTGGGATTAGAAGTGATAATTTCTAGACCCAAGTGGTAAAATGTTTTTCTTTACTTATTAATTTAATTTCCTTCATGCAGAGATATTAACAATATCTGTGGTTTAAGAACTAGTTTTATGTAGTATTTGAAGAGTAATAATGTCCTTATTAACATAATGATCTTTATATGAAACATTTTCATAAATGAAGATTACATTATTAAAATGTTTACTTTAGGTTACGATGAACTTATGATTAGTATTGGTACTCTGTAGTGGTTTTCTATGATTTTGTCTGGGTTAAAGCACTTCAGTTGATAAAATATCATTTGTTTCTGTGCTACTCTTGTAGATGGTGTTTTGGCTGACTTTTAGGGCTAAATTATTTTCCCTGAAATGCTTTTACAAAAAAGACCAGCAATTTGCTGGTAACATTTTTTTTTTAAAAATAAATTACTGCACAGTCAAGACCTAATAATGAATTGATAATGTGATGGGATAACAGAAATGTGAGATAATGATTTTTTTTATGAGATAATTTGAAATAATTTCTCTCTGTTTTGGGGACTCATACTGCTAAAGATGGACTTGAATTTTTTTCCAGGTATGATTTCAAAACAGAAAATTAAAAAAAGCTATTTGGTTGATTTATTTTATTTCAAACAGTCTTAATAACCTCGATTTCTTAAAGTTACTTCCTGAAGACAACATTGCACTTGATAATATTTTGCTCATTCATCTCCAGTATGTTTTGTTCAGCTGAGAAATAAAAATGGATCTCAGTTTAGTATGTAAAGTGATTTGTTCTACGTTGCACTAAAACTCTTTCTGGCCTAGAGAAGTACTATTTCAGGATCCCGTAAAAGTAGACAGTGACCCATGAACACAATAATCCAGCCCAAGTTGCAAATTAGGAACTTTTCTGTGTTTTCTTTTTTTCCCTCCACACATATGTATCAGTTTTATGTAGTAGGAAAGGAGAAATATGCTAAGGCATGGCCACTATTCTGAGGTAGGGACCTCATTTCCCCCACATTTTTGGTGAAATTCATTTAATTTACACACAGTGTGCTGCTCTAACGTGTAAAGGACTGCATGGGTGTTATGTACTCAGTGAAAAGGAAAATCTTTTATGAAACGATTGGAATGTAAATCCCATTTTACATATCTGATTTCTCGACTGTTTTTGAAATGCAAGCATGTCTGGTGCCTTTGTGACAGGAACAAAAGTAAATTCCGTGGAGAGTTCACCCGAATCCTATTTTCAAACCAAACTGAGCAAGAGGAACAAATTGCTGCTTTAGTCCCATCTTGGTCTTCCTGTGGTGTGGGGTCCCTCTTGACCTTGGAGTTTGTTTTGCTTTACATTTGACTCCAACAGAGATCAAAAAATACATATATATATACACATATATATATATATGTATTTTTTTTTTTTGGAGAGGGAGGGAATTAGAATTTGGCAATACGTTGGCAAATGGGAAAACGTGCAACATAAAGCAAATTTCTTCCCCAGTGCTTTTAATATTGAGACAGATTTTTATCTCACAGAGCCAACAGAATGGAACACGAGTGCACCAGCAGCTCCTGAGTGTAAACACAGCTTCCTGATGACATATCCCTAGGGGGACAGATCATACAGTTTCTGTATTATTCAGCTTGTCACCCCACTGGCGGAGAACTGATATTTTGTCTCAGAAAACATCTCTTTCCTGAAACTCCAGCTGTCCTTCGTTCATAAAGCAGTGTTTTAATAAGGTATTTGTTTACTATGAAGCCGAGCTGGTGCTAATAATGCATCACTAACAATATAACACACTCCTTATTGTGGATGGTCTATTTGATGCCAAACAGCTGGAGGAGAAGTCGGGGGAAATGCAATCAAGCATTTAAACATCCGAGCTGGATGTTTCCAAATGGAAGCATCCAGATGCTTAGAATTGTGGAGGTAATATGCTTGATTGCCTGCCTTTTAAAAATATTTTTCTCTGGATCTTTTGATGTTCTGTAGATGGAGTCATGGGCTATTCTTCATTTTCAATATGCTGAATGGGTTTTGTGATCATGAATGGTAACAATAATGCTGAAGACGAGCAGAGACCAGGCCTGGCAGGGACTGTGTGAGGTAAGCGAGAAGAGGATTTAGACTGTGGTTAAATGGGTCCCTCTCCTGGTAATGCATGTGGAAGCACAGTACAGAAGCATTTTAAAGGATTCAGCTGAAGCAGCTTCAGTCAAATAAAAAAAAATATAAAGAAATTAAGATGTTGCATGGAAAAAGCAAAGCAGATTCTCTTTTCTTCCCTGACACCCAGAGATTGAATAACCAGGAGCTTCCCTGGAATATTCAGTTCTAAGAAAACAAAATGGTCTAAGATGCTATTGAGGGTGCTGGCTTCAAAGAAATCCAGTTTTACTATGCTAAGTAGAGCTGTGCCCTTCCTCAGATGGATACCTCATCAGGCAAAATTAAAATTCTAGAAAAATGAAGTCCTTTCTCCCTTTAGGATCTCAGAGTGCCCTACCAAAATCAACGTACGCTTCCCACTATACTCCTCCAATACCGGTTTTTGGTACTTATAATTAGGGTCATTGCCAAATGCTCCACCAAATTAAAACCCCTGAAAATTAATTATCTCATCAAGGATGGCTCCGTTTCAGAACTGGATTCATAGGTCCTGCTGCTAAAATATATGCCAACTCTCTCTGAGAAATGAAAGGAAAAATAATCATTTACTGACATGTTCCTGCAGGAATCAATAGCATTATACAGATCGTAGAGGAGAGAAGAATAGCCTGGGCATATTAATAACTCAGCCTGCTCACTGATTCAAGATGACTAGTTAAAGAGCATTCTGCACTGATGATGACTCTGTGGCAGGAGGAACAATGTCATCATTAACATGGGAGACTGTTTAGCATTTTGAACACTTCACACATAAAGAGAACTTAGCACAAGGCCATTCATTGTGCTTGAGACGAATGGTTTAATGTTCCTTTAGCCTTCAGTCTATCAGGCCATCCTTGGTTTACTTCAGCCAAGGGCTTTTAAAAATAATTGGACTATAGCAATTTCTCTAACAAGACTGACTGCAATACATTTCCCTAAATCTTTTTTCTTACCCTTAACTATCCCTGACAGTGTTTTATGATTGTCAGACCTCCCTGTCTGACACTGATTCCTCACGAGTAATTGCTGACATAAAAGGAGATGAAGGGGCTGAAATTTCATCATTAATGGTTTCTTTGCCATAGAAAAACTATTGAGAAGTAATTACTTTGGAAAACACTTCTGCCCTGATTAGACATTGCCCGATTCTTGAGACGCTGTGTCTTAACAATCTTCAATACAGGAAATGACAATCCACCATAGGCGGGTTACCGGGGGTGGCAAAAGTTGCCTTGCCCTGAGCATGTACGTGCTCATTACAAAATGCAGAGGGGGAAGAGCAGCTGCGCCTCTGTCCCGGGAACATGTAAGTGTGCTGCGTAAGGAATTCAGAGGCTATGGG
>NW_003852435.1:1407129-1425491 GCF_000181295.1 Otolemur garnettii
CCGTCTACTGTTCATCTCTTGGGGCCCTTTTGTGAGTCTCTTTATGGGAACAGAGCAAACGGAGGCCCTGAGACTCTACGGAGTGGTCCAAATGGATGCTTCTTTGCGTCTTTTTCTGTATGTAGCCTCCCTGGTAGAGTTCTAAAGAGGCATGCTTAGGCCTGAGCCCGAGAAAAGCGATTAAAAAGCAGAGAGGATTTAGTAGTGATGTGTTTTAAGAGGGCAAGTGTCTCCTAACTCCGCCCTGGGGAGGGCTTGAGAGGTCTGGAAGTTTCAGCTCAGAGCCTGCGGTTGGCTTTTTGAGGAACAAAAATATCTTGCTGGAGGCTCTTATTTCTCCGTGTTGGAGTAGTCTTTCCTGATTCTGTGACTTTTGCTAGTGTCAGGACTTTATGCCAACCCGCCTGGTGCCTATTTGGCCGTGAGGGTCTCCCGGGACCCAGACCTGGACCGCAATGGCCAGGCCACCTACTGCTCCCTGGAGGCCGAAGTAGGCCATGCCAATACTGTCAATTTTCTCACATATAAGTAAGAAGACACTGGCATGGTTATCGGTGTTTGTCTGACCACGTCCGGTTCAATTGTCATGGTGAGCTACCAAGCCAGTTTCAGTTGAAGAAGCAGTGCAATAGCTCTCTGCTCGGTGCTTGCTAGGGCGATGGGCAGCTGACCGTCGGGTCCATCGGCCTGGACCGTGAGCGGCTGTGCAGCCAGGCCCCGCAGTGCGTGCGGGCCTTCAGTATCTCCGTCACCCCGCTGGCCGCCTCAGGGGCGCCAGCCGCCTATCCCGTCGCAGCTGCTGCCGGGGGAGCGCACGCAACTTCTTCAGCAGGGCTGGACCTCAGGAGCTGGCGCCACCTCTCTGGTGCCGGACGGGGAGGCGCGCGAGAGCCTGGTGGCGCTGGTCAGTACCTCGGACAGGGACTCGGGAGCCAACCGGCAAGGTGCGTTGCGCCCTCTATGGGCACGAGCACTTCCGGCTGCGGCCAGCCTACTCGGTCAGCTACCTGGTGGTGACCGCGGCGTCGCTGGACCATGAGCGTATTGCTGAGTACAACTTGACTCTGGTGGCTGAGGACCGCGGCGCGCCTCCACTGCGCACTGTGAGGCCCTACCTGGTGCGTGGTGCACGTCGCCGACTCTCCCCGCAGCTGGTATCCCCTGTGTCAGGGCACCAGAATAACCCGCCTGGTGCGTATTTGGCCGTGGTGGTCTCCCGGGACCCAGGCCTGGACCGCAACGGCCCAGTCACCTACCACCTCTTGGAGGCCAAAGTAGGCCGCACTGGGGACTCGATGGCGCTTTGACGGTGGGGAGCTGGCGGAGATGCAGCTGGAAGGGAGGCTCTCCAGGGCGGTTCTCCGTGTACAGCGGCTGCAGGTGGAGGATCTGGATGACCACGACCCCCGCCTGGTGGCTCCAGTCTTATTCAGAGTAGCTCAGTCCAGCTGTCTCTGCTCTGGGACGTGCCCTCAGACTACCTGGCCGCCGAACTGCAGGCAAAAGATGCAGACGAGGATTCCAATGCCGAACTACTATCCTCCTGCGCAACGACGGCCGCCTTGGGGCGCTTAGCTCTGTGTCCAGCCTCGGGTGACCTGTCCTGGCAGCGTCGCCTGCCCCCGCAGCCCTCCAGCAGGACCAGACCGAGGCTAGGCCACTCTGTAACGCCCAGCTAGCCAGTTTGCTTCCAGCGCCCACGGAAACGTAGTGCTGGTGCCACAGCAGCCACCACTGCCACCGCCACTGGAGGGAGGGAAGGGACCCGTGAACCTGCACAAGGTGAGAGAAGAAGGGGGTCAGCCTGGACACTCAGTCGTCTGGGTCGGTGTTTTGGCCAGGGGTTGAGTCCTTTTGCTAGTGGCCGTCGTAACTGTGAGGACGTGCAGCTTTGTGAGCACACCCACGCCGATTTCAGCAAGGAGAGATCAAGCCGGGACAATCGTGGAGGTCCCACTCCGGGTTCTCTATTTCCATTTCTGCAGAGGTCCGGGAGGGCGAGGCTGGAGGATTCCCAGGTTAGGGACAGTGGAACGTCTTTTTGCTCCTCTGGTTGCGGGAGGAGCAGGAATCCCATGGGCCCAGGTGGAGCACCCCTGGCTTGCCTGGTCTCCTCATTAATGTTTAATAAATTTTCTTGCCGGGAACTTTATGAAAATTCAGTACTTGATTATGTTTGGGACTTTAAGTGGCTAATTTTAGGGTGCTTGCTTGTTTTTTATTTGAAAGGGAAGATTCTCCACCGATAGGGCAGAAGGAGGCCTGGCAGTCACGTGTTGGTTCACATAGGCCGTGTTTGTTTGTTTTCGGTTTTTGTCAGTGGCAGCTTCCTTTGGGTCCAGTTTGCATACAGTCATCCCTCAGGGTTTAACGCCGCCTTCCTTAAGCACTCCAGATGAGGGATGTGGTGCCCCTTGTCAGGTTTGATATCTAAGGGTGAAATATTATTTATTGTTAACTTCTGCTCCTCACCCCTTCTTAAAAACGGGGCTCAATCTCAGTTCATTTCTTGTCCCCTTGTGGAGAGAATAAATCTACTGCAAGTGTAAGGTAATTTCAGAATATTTATCGTTATCACTAGGCCATGTGTTTGACATTTTATACATTTTTATGGATACCAAAGTAATTCTTTCCTTTTCACTTTCAGGATGCATTCAAATCTGGATGAATTTAGTGTGAAGGACAGTGGAAAGGAAGAGAGTGACTTGAATGGCAGCAGTTGGGATATCAGTGCAGAGGGCTGCAAGAAAGAATCCGTTGCAATAATTGCAAAACAAGGGGGTAAGTTCAAGTCCATGACTTTGAAGCCCTTACTCTCAAGGTCATCATAATACTTCTACAACTGCCTTAGTAAAAAACAAAACAAAACAAGCAAACAAACAAAAATACCCCAACAAAACTAAATGATTATCTCAACTACATATACATTCATAGAGGGAAGTGTCTTCATTTCAGGCTCTTGTAACAAGATACTATAGACTTGGGGGCTTAAACAACAGACATCTATTTCTTATAATAGATAATGAATCTTAGATAGGCCAAGACTCCATTTGCTGCAACGTGTGAGTGTGTGGTTTTGTTTGGCTTTGTTTTGTTCACATAAGGCACCAACACAACCTCATACTCACCAATCCATCTGCTTTGTCATTCGGGGGTTTTGTTTTAGGCTATACTGTCTGTCATGGTAACCGGTTCTGGAGTGGTAGCTTTGGTAAGAAAAGGCATAGTCAATTATATGGAGTTTTGTGTTAGTCTCCATAAAAGTAGGCACTGGATCTTTAGTGCCTCAAAGAAGATAACTTACCCAAAGATGAGTCCTAATGGTATGTCTTGCTCATTCAAGCATTTCTTCACTATAATGGGCATATTTGTCCAATCTATCTTTAATGCCTTCATTTTTTTTAATGAGTGACTTCCAGAAGCATCCTGGCGACCTTCTTCTATTCATAAGAAAATTCTCCAGTGGTCAACATCTTTCCTAAAATGAGGAACACAGAGTTGGACACAGTAATATAATGCCAGCCTTACTCCTGAGCTGCAAATTCATATATCCAATTGCCTACTCAACATCTCCATTTGGGTGTCTGATTCACATGCTGTATGTTCAAAACTGAACTCTGGTTTCCATTCTCCAAACCTGTTCTTCCTCCCATGTTTGTATCTCAGTAAAAAAGACACCTCTATTCACTTGGTTTCTTGCTGTGGCTAAAATGCTTATTGTCCTTGTTGATTTATTTCTTCTTGCACACAACTTCTAGTCTTTCAGTAAATACTGTTGGATTTACCTTCAAAAATGTATTGCCCGTCAATTCACCTCTCCCCACCTTCACTGTTTCTCCTGTACCCGAGGTGCTGCCATCCTGGGCTGGATAACTGCAGTAGCCTCAGATCTGGCCTCTGCTTCTGCTCTTGCCCTCTTGAGCACCACTCTCCATGCGAGGACCAGACTGATCCTCTTACTTAATAAACTGGATCACATTACTCTTCTCTGTAAGTACTTCTCACTTAACTGAAATCTCAAATTCTTATATTAGTATCGCTGTTACTGTCGTTTTGAAACAAATAAGACCCAC
Organism: Otolemur garnettii; assembly: GCF_000181295.1. Lineage (NCBI taxonomy): Eukaryota > Metazoa > Chordata > Mammalia > Primates > Galagidae > Otolemur > Otolemur garnettii. The sequence continues at coordinate 1,411,203 of NW_003852435.1, forward strand.
ATGTTTGGCTTGAAACAACCGTTTTATTGTGCTCATGGATTGTTTGGGTCAATTTGGACAAGGTACAGTATGGGTGGCTTGTTTCTGCTCCAATGTGTCTGGGGCAAAAATTGTCTCTTAGTTGAGAAAATCTGATGGCTGGGGGCTGAAATCAGCCAAAGGCTTATGTATTTACATGTGTATTATGTGGGCCGGGATGACTCCATGTCTAGGAGTGTCGACTTGGGAGAGGGAGAAGGAGACTATATGGTCTCTTCACATGTAAATTGACTTTCTCTGAGTGTGGCAGCCTCAGGAAAGTCACATGGCAGCTCAGGCTGCAAGCATGAATGATTCATGCAGCAAGACAGAAGTCACATACTCTTTTATGACCCAGATTCTGAAGTAACAGTCATGTCCATCATATTCTACTGGTCTGAGCAGTTGTAGGCCCACCCAAATTCAAGGGAGGGGATGAAGACCCTACATCTGCATCAGAAAAATTTCAAGGAATTTTAGGGGCCATGTTGTAAATCAGTCCTACACCATCTGACCTCTGCTCCTCCTTCTACCTGATTTCTTACCACTCTTCCCCTTAAAAATTTAGATCATATTATTTGCCGCCTTATTATTTTGTGGACACACCAAACATATCTCCAGCTCCAACTCCAGTATCTTGCTGTTCCTTTGCCTGGTAAGCTCTTTCTGTAGATTTCCACATTGTTTGCTTCCTGCCTTCATTTAGGTCTTTGCTCAAATGTGCAAAAAGTCTTCCCTACCTCTCAGATTGGCCCCCTCCTTGTCACTCTCCAGCCTCTTTACTTTGCTTTATTTTTCATCCTACTATTTATCACTCCCTGGCATTATTTTCTGTATTTATTTGTCTATTCCTTATTCCCTGTTCCATGTTGAAATGCCAGAATTAAATATTTACTAAAACAACAAAATAAAACCAATGAATTTACTGAAAGCATTGTCTAACCATACAACCATACAACTTGTATGATGATTTCTTATGATTATATCACCTTTTAGATTTCGGGTAAAATTGTGTTAATGTTTTTTAGAAGTTTTATTGTACTCCTTTTTAAAATTTTAGTGTCATCTTAAAACTTGATGATTTTATAGTGAATTTGTGTTCCTAGATCATTTAGTGTTAAATTAGCTTTTTCAAAAAAAAAAAATGAAATTACTGGAACTCCAGTAACTGTTCATTCTCTGTTGAGGAAATTACCAGCATATTCTTGCCTTACTTAAGTTTCCTTTTCCTAATAATAGTCAGGCCTTTGGAATTCGTGAGAGCTCAAAGTGCTGCTGTAGTGATCACATCAATGATGTGATCAAAGCAAGGTGCATCCAATCTGGGAGGATATGGTTTCTTGGTAATACCAATTACAACATTTCCTTTTACTTTACTCAAAAATAACCTTTTGTTTATTTAACAAATAATATTTTCTCTGTGCCAGGAACTTTTCTAGGTAAATATTAACCTACTTAATTCAATAACCCTGTTACCTAAGGTACCACTGTCATTTGACCCTCTTTCACACATGGAGGAACTGAGGCACAGAGCTGTTGGATTAGGCCAAGGTCACATAGCTATGAAGGGGCAGAGTTTGGTCTCCAACCTGGGAAGTCCGATTCCAAAGTCTATGGTCTTAATGTTCTGTTGTAGCATATTTTCAGATGTTTTGACATTTATTTTATGGGTCTTATAAGATTTAGAACTGATTCCGTTCCCAAGGATGTTTCTACCTTTGAGTTTGAATGAGATGTTCTGTTTTAAGTTTTGCTTTCTACTCCAACTCTCTGCTGCATTTTCTTTTCTTTTTCTTTTAATAATTCAAAATATTTTAAGGGGATACACATGTTTTTGTTACACGTGTATCTTGTATAATGCTGCATTTTCTTGTGAAACTTTAGTGGGATTATTGAAGGGACGACACATGGATGATGGTAAGAGAGTTGAATTAGGTCCTAACAGCTAGGAGATAAATGCAATGAAGGCATTTTAAAAATCATTTTTGTGCTTCACCTTTAACAGCTAACACAGAGACTTGAACATATTAATAAATATGCTGCTAATCTTCAGAAACTTCATTTTAGATTGTAATTTCGCCCATTCCTTCCACCAAACTGTATCAGTGATTTCAGCAAATAATCCGGTTAACTTGCTTGAATTTTGTTTCCACTTCATTTCCTTTGTGTACCAGCAGGTGGAGGTGCAAGTCACTGGCAGAAACTCCAGAGGAAGAAAAAAGAAGCAAACAGCTAAAAAAAAAAAAAAACAAAAAAAACACCTGGTCCCTGAACAACTGAAACTGATTTGCATTTTTGAGTGTCTTACAGCATACCATTGTGATTTTTCTTTTCATTTTTGAATTTTTAAGTATTCTGTTTTATTTCCAAATTGTTTTCGTTTATTTGGTAGAAAAAATGTTAATGAAAAATTCTACCAGGCATCTCAAACCAGCGAGATTTCATCACGTCATGAAAATAGCTGCAGGACTGAACTTTCTTCAAGTACCCTTTGCTTTACAGTTTCCAGCTGAGAAATACGAATTTCCAGCCAGAACACTCAGAACTCGAATGATGTTATTTTCAAGTCTGTGCCTCCCAAAGTGAAGGGCTGCCAAGCATACATGACAGAGTTCAGAACTGCAGGCCAGCAATGCCACCTCCCTCCTTCTTGGACAGAATGATGAATTAAACCATTCTTCAGTGGGTGGATCACCTTCACATGCTTCAGAAGTAGCCACTTTATTTTGTAATGTTGTAGTCATACAGACAGTTATATTCTGGGAATATACACATGTGCATTTCTGTCAAGTGTTTTTAAGCCAAGTTTCATGCCCGAGCCTCCTACTTTTGATATACATTTCCTTAAATAATGTTAACAGTCACTGACAGAGCACATGGTGATTTTGTATAATCCAAGGTATTTTACCAGAGAGTCTTAAAAGTGGTCTTTATTGCCATGAATATAATAAATGAACATATATTTCCTATTCTAGTCCCATTTATGACTATAAATAAAATATTCAATCCAGCTGTTTATCTACATTCGAATGTGTATATAACTCTCGGGGGAATGTAATTCAACTTCAGAATAACTTCAGGCTGGGCTAGGAATCTGCATCCCAACCTTCATCATGAGGCCCTGTGGGGAGGAAGAGGAAACTGTTGCAGGCAGCTTTGGGGTGGAAGGGGTACCCAAATCACCTCTCTAGCCTGACATCTGAGAGTGCTGTTGAGGGTTTGGTGGGTCTAACTGGCAGATGTTGGCAATGGTGGCTAGTGATGTTGTGTTTCTGGGCACTCAGCCCATTCACAGCAGCAGCTCAATCAGAAACTGGGGTTGCAGAGAGCTGAGTGACAAAAGCCAGAGAGAGGGGCTGATAGCCCCAACAGTGTGGGCTAGAGTTCTTGGCCGGATTCCTCTCCTACCTGTGAACAGGAGGCTAGGAGAAAACTGGAGCAGAATAACAGGAGCAGAAGGAGAGATTTGGTCTAAAACCCAGTGACTTGCAAACTACAGGAGCAGAGCCTCATCTGAGCCTCACAGATCCAGAGGCAGCAAGACTGGTGATAAGATGGAAGCAACTGATTGTGTCTTGTTTCCTGCAAGATCAGCTCAGACTGTGGGAAGAATGAAGCCCGCAAGGGCAAGACATGAATGCCTCCATCTGGAAGTGCCTGTGGTCATTAAGATCTGACAGGCAAGAACTGTGATGCCCAGGGCAATAACCACTAGCTACATGTGGCTGTTTAAATTTAGATGAATTACAATTCAATACGATGAAAAATTCAGTTCCTTGGTCACACTAGCCACATTTTGATCATTTAATAGCCACACATGCCTAATGACTCCAGAATTATTACAGCATTTCTGTCATCACAAAAAGTTCTAATGGACAGTGCCAATCTAGAAGAAGGGGCAGGCCAAGGTCTACCTTCATGGTCAGAGGGCGGAGGGTAGCCAGTGGTCCACCATCCCAAGCACACACACGGGGGGAGGGGAACTATGTGTTCTTGTCTCTTCTCTACACTTCCCTGGTTCATGAGTTAGACTTTTATTGGTTCATATATTTCAGAATGGACTGACACATTATATTATTTATTTTAGAGTCCGTGAAAAGGATTCTGTAGTTTGGAGTTTTCTGTAGGCTGGAAAATTTCTAAAGGCTCTTCTGCTATGTGCGTATGCTAGCCAGCATCATCAGTTTATAATCCTTATGTTGGGTCCTATAGTTTTAGAGATTTTATAGTAGTATTCATGATAAAACCTACGTACTCCTGTTCCTAAACTCTTCCAAAAAATAATTCAGCAGTTTTCAAAATCAGCAATTTATTCTTTTAGCCAGGCTAAGGCAAGAAGCTAGTAAGTACTTTTAACTCCTCCAGTCAGTGGCTTTCTGTAGAAAATTACTATTGTAAATTGGTTTCTGGGTCCTGTGGTATCTTTAGAAAGTCAGTGTTTAATTTCACATGTCAGATTTCAAGTTCAGATGGTCTAGGCCACAGAGACTTTGTAGCAAATGTGACTGTACCTTGATTTACCTAAGATATATCTTAAAAACAAAATGAACACTTACCTTTTGGGTTACATCTAATTATATTTGAAATTTATTAGAGTAACTTTTTATGTAAATGAATTCTATGGGAAACATTTTTTAAGAAGCCAAGAGCCTAAAACTTTAAAAAAAAATTATAAGCATAGAATTAGATATATTTGCTTTTATTAAAAGTAGGTTTACTTGTATTTATGATATTAGCTTCTCCCTTAATTATGATCCCTGAATCTTATGTCTGACAGCATTTTCCGTGATGCATAACAACAGGCAACATTTACCAAGCACTCACTATATGCAAGGATCTATGCTAACTGCTTTATAGAAATTATTGTATTTATGCCTCATAGCTATTCTAAGAGGTAGTTTATATTATTATCCTAATTTTACAGATGAGGAAACAGATTTTTTTTGGAGAGGGTAATTTATCTGAGGTCACACAGTAAGTGAATGCATTTAGAATTTTAAAAATTATGGTATAACATCAAAGTACATGAAATTTAGGTTTATAGTCAGATAAAATTTTATATGTAACTACCATATAGATCAGGATTTAGGACATTTCCCACTTCGTAGAAGGCTGCCTGTGTACCGTCCCAGAAAATACCTCTTCCAAAAATACCTACTACTCAGAATATGAATTGGCATAGTCATCATAGAAAATAGTTCAAAAATTAAAAATAAAACTACCATATTATCTAGCAATCCTACTTCTGGGTATAAATCCAAAGGAAATAAAATCAGTATCTCACAGAGATATCTGTAGCCCATGTTCATTGAAGCTTTGTTCATAGTACCCAAGGTATGGAATCGACCTACGTGTCTGTTGATGGATAAATAGATAAAGAAATTATGAGATATACGCTCTATATATGTAATGAAATATTTTATCCTTAAAAAGAAGGAAATCTTAACCATTGTGGCAACATGGATGAAATCGGGCTTTATGCTAAGTGAAAATAAGCCAGACATAGAAAAATACTGCATGGTCTCACTTATATGTGCAACCTAAAAGGTCAAATTCATAGAAACAGAGAGAGGAATGGTGGTTACCAGGGTGCGGGGTAGGGGGAATTGGGAGATGCTGGCCAAAGGGTACAAAGTTTCCCTTACATAGGATGAATAAGTTCCAGAGCTAATGTACAGTGCGCTGACCACTGCTGACTATACTGTACTGTATACTTGGGATTTACTAAGAGTAACTCTTCAGTGTGCCCATCAAACATAAAAACGATGAACTATGTGACATTTAGCTTGAATTTAGTAATTAGTTCACTATGTATTTGTACCTAATTTTTTTTTTATGCAATGATGGGGTACAATGTGCTGGTTTTATATACAATTTGAAATGTTTTCATCAAACTGGTTAACATACCCTTCACTGCATTTTCTTAGTTATTGTGTTAAGACGTTTATATTCTACACCCAGTGAATTTCACATGTACCCTTGTAAGATGCACTGTAGGTGTGGTCTCACCAATTACTCTCCCTCTACCCATCCTCCCCTGTCCCCCACCTCCCGCTTCCCTTTCCCCTTATTTTTGGGCTATAATTGGGTTATAGCTTTCATTAGAAAGCTATAAATTGGTTTTATAGTAAGACTGAGTACACTGGATACTTTTTCTTCCATTCTTGAAGTATTTCGCTAAGAAGAATATGTTCTGTTAAACCATAAAGCTGTATAGCTTAAGTACATACAATGTCAATTAAAAAATTTTGAAAAGGTAACTGCTATTCAAACCTCATTTCCCATCTGTTAACTTTTCCCCTGTACTTGAAATTCATATAAATTGATTGTACCATTTATATTCCAGTGCCTGGCTCAAAATTATGTCTATGAGCTTTGTGTCCATGCTGTGTGTTGCAGTAGCTTGTGCTTTTTCTCTGCTGTGTCATATTTCATTATATAAATTTGCCATAGTTTGTTCATCTATTGTATAGTCTCTAAGCTCTCTTTCCCTACACAGGCTCTTGATTGAATCGAGAACTTTCTATATAAGTTTAACAAATAGCAGCAGAGAAAGTTTTATATTTGTTCAACAAATAAGAGGTGTTGTATTAAATAGCCAATGTAGGCGTGGCGCTCATAGCACAGTGGTTATGGTGCCAGCCACATACACCAAGCCTGGCTCCTTCATACCCAGCCTGGACCAGCTAAATAACAATGACAACTGCAACCAAAACCAGCCAGGTGTTGTGGTGGGCACCTGTGGTCCCAGCTACTTGGGACGCTGAGGCTAGAGAATTGCTTAAGCCAAGGAGTTTGAGGTTGCTGTGAGCTGTGATACAGCACTCTACTGAGGGTGATGTAGTGAGACTGTCTCAAAAGAAAAAAAATAAAATAAAAAAATAGCTGATATTTTACAATGTACGTGAAACACCTTGTCAATGGAAAGGAACTGAAACTCTCTAAAATAATTTCAAGAGGCTTATTCTGGCTTATTATTATTGAACACATGTGACCATGGCCAGAGAGCTATACCCAAGAAGCCTTGAGCAAGTGGTCTCACTGTTGCTGGGTTTTATACAGTTTGGTTTTATATATTTTAGGAAGACAAAAATTACATGTGAAGTCATAAATCTATACATGGAAGGAGTTCCTTAGTCTAGAGTTCCTTAGTCTAATCCCAGAAAGCAGAACATCTCAAAGCGGGGCTTACAGATTATAGGTGAATTTAAAGAGTCTTTGATTTGTAATTGGTTAAAGAAATACAGCTTTATCTAAAGGTTTGGGATGTTTTAAGTTAATATAAGGAAGTTTGTTAATCAGAGACAAGCCACCAGACATATACCAAGACTCAAGTGATCTGTTAAGTAAATTGATGACCTGTAGGTATGGGTTAACCTTTGTCTTATGTGGCCTTAGTCTTGTTAATAATTTTGTATTTTATTGTTATAAAAAGTAACTCCAAAGGGGACAGGGCATAACTAGATGCATCTGAGCTCCCTTCTCCTCATGGCTGGCAACTCAACTTTAAGGTTTTTATTTTTGGGGGGAGGGTCCCCTTGGCCAAGAGGGACTGGGAGGGACTTAAGATTTTATTTTAATTAAACCACTTAGTAGCTTCTCTTTGAAAAGACCGTAATAATACCCATTTTTGAGAGACCTGTTTTGCCTATTGAAATGTATACAGTAAGAGTACAGTTAGTGATTGACTGTTCATTTACTTGTATACTGTAATTAGCTAAGGAAGAAACAAATCAATTTAAAACCAATTTCCATAGTTTGCACATGCATAGAAATCGATTCTAGACTTGAATCTGCTGAATCAAAAGTGAAGCTAGCTAATCTCAATTTGTATTTCATCGAGTAAATGTCAGCTATTGATTTCTGTAGTTTACTACTGGTGAGGCAATCTGTCTGTCATTATTTAAAGGCAGTACAACACAATTACTATGCAGTTTAATTAGGTGTGGTCTAGTCATTTCACTTTCTCGAGGAAGATGAAATATTTAGCTATAGTGGAAGGTAAAACCTCAGCTAGCTGCCTGTTCTATCACCCTCATTTAGACTCATACTAATTTTAATTTAATGCCCATTGATTCTTATTGTTAAACGTTGTATAGAGTAGTAACCCTTTTGTAATGTGGTGTTGGCATATGGGGCTAAAACTAACTGTATAGATTAACTAAATTCTCTCAAGCTTTCTTGAACTCTTGACAATTCAGTATTACATTTTAGGGGGATGACTTGTCCTGTGTGTTATAGAACAGGTTTCCACAGTGTGCTTAATTTTCTTAGAGAGCAATCCCTGTTGCCATTAGCGTACAGGATCTCTATACTATTTGACAATAGCAATGCCTTCTGCCTAGGAACCGCACAAAATGTGTATTGTTGCACTATATCTGAACTCTACAATTTACATAAAAGGCCTAAAATACAGAATACCTTTTTCCTCTAAAAAAATATAATAATCTCTTGGCTTTTCATTTCTTCACCTGTAAAATGGGGATATTGGTATTTATTTTTATTGCAATTTTGTGATGGCTAAATAAAGTAGTATAAATAAAATGCTTAGAGCAATGCTTTACACACAGTAATCACTTAATATTTATTATTATTAACATAAAAATATTTATTTTTTCTTCCCTTCAAATTAATGTAGTTTCTTATTCTAAACAGGTCTAAATTTTCTCGTTATTTCTTTCTGTTTAGTGCAATCTATTATTTTTGCATATTTTTTGGTTTTATTTTTTATTTTTAATTAATTAATTACTTTATTTTTAAAGGCAGAGAGTCTCACTCTGTTGCCTTGGATAGAGTGCTTGGTATCATTATAGTTCACAGCAAACTCAAACTCTTAGGCTCAAGTGACACTCTTGCCTCGGCCTTCCAAGGCATACACTACCATGCTCAGCTAGTTTTCCTATTTTTAGTAGAGATGTGGATCTCCCTCTTGCTCAGTCTGGTCTCACACTCTTGAGCTCAAGCATACACCCACCTCAGCCTACCACCCTCCCAGAATGCTAGGATTATAGATGTGAGCCACTGTGCCTGGCCTTATAATTACTTTTAAAATTCACTTTTCAATTAAGCAAACAAAAAATGGTTCAAATTCCTGTGGATCACAATATTTTTGATCTATGGCTTTGGTAAAAACAAAAAATCTTTAGAAGAAACATGTTTTTACAGTAGTTCTTATAAAATTACATCAGTTGTTCATTTTGTCTATAGCTATATTTGAAGCCTGCCATATTGATCTTGACAGAAATGCTCAGGTATTTAAATGGCAAAGGTCAGAGCCCAGGAAAAATGAACATACTGATTGTTTAGATTAAGAATCACATAATAATATCACGAAAATTTGTTATCCCACCTTTATCTGCTTTGACTTGTGTTAATATGTCATTTATTCAAGCCTGTGGGCCACCTGTTCTGTGCCCCAAATACTCTCATTAGGATGTAGTTGTAACACCCTCCGAGAGACATGAATTGATGGAAGGGTAAATGATCAGCTTGTAGCTTGGCCACTATAGATGGGGAGATGATTGATGGTGAGGCATTTCTAAATAACAAGGAAGTCTTCCAGAAAGGACTCAACCTGAGACGTTATTGCCCTTCAGTTTTTGGCCTGGGCGGGGTTTGAACCACTTCTGGTATATGGGGCCAGTGCCCTACTCCTTTGAGCCACAGGTGCCACCTGAGATGTATTGCCTTTCAATGTGAAACCAGGCAGGTATACAGAGGCCCAGCAGGCATTCCCAGATATTTCTAACTATTTTGATAGATGTCGGTATAAAAGGCATGTGCTCTGATCCCAGCTTGCTTTCTGGCTTTATCTTTTGCCACCTTCCTGCGAGCACTTACTGTCCCTGTCTCACTGGTCTACTGTCTCTAAGATGGACAAGGGGCAATCACTAAGACAATTATCCAATATCTGATCTCAGGAGCCAGGTTTACCTCTTGGAGAACGCCAGGTCTTTAGGGAGACGAGCACTTGAAATGTGCCGATTTCCTGCTCACTTGAGTCCATTTCCCAAGCACCCATCCTCTTTCTACCTATGACCTGGTGTAGGTCTACCAACAGGGAGAGAACGGACCAGACATGGAGAAGACTGCATTCTGTTCCTGTGCAAGTTACAATTTTCTCTGTAAATTAATTAAATTATGATTTCAGTTTTATGCATCAATTGTATGAGGTTTTGTTGAGGTGATTCTGCTATTTAGAGAAGGGCATTTTCCATGCTGCTGAACAGTTAGGGTTGTGAGACTGTGTATCTGAAAGCTGGGCCCTGTATTATGGCTAATTGACAAAAAGAAACATGCAAGGCCTTGCGGCTGCCTAGGGAACACCCCACTGGTCCCTCCACAGGAAACATGCCGCCTGATCTCTGCCTTGGACAAACCAGGCTGTGGAATGTTCTCTCTTAATTTATGGTCTCAATTAGGCATGTTGATGGAATAATAACTAATGCAAGCATATCTCATTGTGGGTATGTAATACTACAACCTTCGTTCTACACATAAGGAAATTGAGAGTAAATTACCAACCTTAGTAGCAGAATCAGTGTGTGCTGGAACTCCAATGCCCAGCCACGTCTTCTGGGTCCAGCACATGTTTTTCTTGTCTTGCTGCCTTTCTTCTAGCTTGTTAGTTCTTCATTTTATTAGGTCTACAGGATGAAAAATATTAATAAAATACTTAAAAACCCATTTTGATGTTTTCTTTGCTCAAATCACCAGGAGTAAATGAACAGTCTAAATGCACATTCAACCACTTGAAGCGGTGATGGGTTCCCTGGCTGAGCGTCCCTCATCCATCATGCACGCTCCTCATGGACGTGACAGGTCTTGTGCAAAGAGGAGCTTTTTATTCTCTCTCTCGGTGGTGCTTCCTTTGAGGCATGGGACTGTTCAGGGTCCTGTTGAGATTTTGATTAAAAAAGACAGATATTGTGTAACTTCCATTAATGTTCTCTTGCTCCCGTAGCAAAATGTAAGCTCTTGCAACTTTCTCCAGGGAATTCAATTTCCATGTCTGTTGGCAAATTCAATTTTGAGTTTTACATAAAACACTAGAAAACAGTTAGTGCCCTGGTCAGGGGTTATTCTTATAATCCAATGATTCTGAGGTGACTTAACTGGTTTGCAACCCATTCTCCTCTTCTGTAATCCCCAAATCACTAACTTCCTAAAGTAAAAGAAAACTACTTTTTAAAACACAAAATGCCTAAAGTCTTTAACTTTCTTTTGCCCTCCTCTCTCTGGATATGGTAATGTCATCTGATTTACTTTTAAAATCCTCCCTACAGGGGGAAAAAACCCCCTTCTCTAAGCTAAGAAACTATAAAAATCTGTTTTGAAAATGCTCAGTGCACAATAACTAATGTTAAGACAGCAGATCACACACCTGAACAGCTCTATAACGCCTCCAATGATACTGTGCCCTTGTTTAAAAATAGCCCTATCTTTAGTGCCCCAGTCTCCACCTAGCTCAGTGTATGTATACATTTTCATTAATTAATTCTGGGACTTACGTCAGTTTTGTGGATTGTTTCTGAATATTTTCTGTCTTTCTTCATTTCTCTCTTCCTCCCTTCCTCCCTCCCTCCTGAATATTTTCTTTTCCTACTCATTAGTGCTTTTCTAGACTTGTGACTAAGATAGGAGAATGAAAAAAATCAGACATATAAATTTGACATTTTTGGTAGCTTGGACAATCAAGTGTTTGAGAAAACTGGTAAAATCAATCAAGCAACCAGTACAAAGTTTGGAGCTTCTATGTTTACTAGTATTTTTAGAGACCTGGTGTAAACTTGGATAACAATACTATCTTTCCATGACTAATATGAACTCCTTCTCATAAGACCGGGACCCCACACAGTGATATTTACAATGCTGTACCATTGATTGTCCATATTTCTTCAGAAAGAGTATGATAAAACGTGGAGAATGATTGAGTTAGATGTCCAAGTTTGCACTTTAAAATAACTTCAAGATTATTGACTATAAGAGTCCCATGTATAGGTTTCATTTAACCATAAATATACAGAAAAATGAAAGTATCCATTTTTATACTGTGAGGTTTTTTTTTTTTTTTTTTTAAATAGCAGCATTGGCTGAAATCCATGCTATCCAAAGTAAACAAAAGAAGAGATTTAGTAAAAAAAAAAAATGCTTCATAGACTGAAATTTGGTAATTTTACTTATTCAGATTATCTTATGAGAAAAAGGTCATAATATGAGTGTTCCACCAGCCCTAAAGATTGTCCACATCTGACTGGACTTGTGAATCTCCTTTGTAGAGTCTTCCTTCTTACTAAATGCCTGCTCTGCCTGAAGGGGAGGGGGACAGCTGAGTGTGGGGACAGATGGGGGCCCAGCTATCTGTCAGATGGGCTGTTTTCTATAGTTATCTGTTCTCTGCTTGGTGAGGTCCTCATCAAACACCTGAGTCCAAGGCAGCATGGAAAAATGAGAGATTTATCACTGCTTTCTATAGTCGAGATGGGCACAGGCTAGGGTGATTTGGGAAATGGGAAAAAAAGACTATCTTATTTCATTCATACTTCCATGTCCTTTTTCACTTTATACTTAAGACCTGATAAAGTTAGAGGATATTAAAAGTCTGATCTTTATGTAGCCAATCCAAAGTGAAATCAGGCCAACTTTTGCCTTCTATATAGGGCTGTTAGATACTGATTGTTTTTCTCACAAAACTTTTTTTTTTTTTTAAGACAGTCTCACACTGGTGCCCTGACATCATAGCTCACAGCAACTTCAAGCTCTTGGGTTCAAGCAATCCTCTTGCCTCAGTTTTTTCTATTTTTAGTTGAGACGGTGCGTCTCACTCTTGCTCAGGTTGGTTTTGAACTCCTAAGCTCAAGCAATACACCTGCTTTGACCTCTCAGAGCGCTAGGATTACGGGCATGAGCCACTGTGCCCAGCCACAGAAATTCTTATGTTGAAATTCTAACTCCCAATACCATGGTATCACAAAGTGGGACCTTTGGGGGCTAATTAGGTCATGAAAGTGGAGACTTCATGAATGGTGTTAATGCCCTTACAAAAGTACACCTACAAGTTCTCTCACCCTCTCTACACTATGTGAGGATATGAGAAGCAGTACAGTCTGCAATCCAGAAGAGGGTCCTAACCAGAACCTGACCATGCCAGCACCTGACCTTGAACTGCCAGCCTCCACAATTGTGATAAATACATTTCTGTTGCTTATAATTGACCCAGTTTGTGGTATTTTGTTATAGCAAGACTGAAATAAGGTATGATCCTTAGTGATTATCTGGTTTGGTGCCAGTAGACTTTCAGAAAATACTTGTTAAATAATGAGATGACGAAGCAGAGAAAAGTGTTAGGTAAATGAAAATGTCATTTAAACAGATTTAGTATACTTTTATATCTATATTTTAAACTCAATACAAGAATTTTGAAGACATGTTTCTCTCTTTCCTAAATCTGGATGAACAGAAGAGTCCAACTTGACTTCTACAGCAAAAGATGAAAGAAAAGCCACATGCCATCATATGTAGTCAAGCCACTCTTGGAGCATCAGTTTATTTTAAGTCCATTGTTTGTGCTGCAGAAACGTAGGCATAAATTCATCCCCTTGCAGAGGGCCTTGTTCTGAAGACCTGTGGACTCTGTGTTAGGAATTGATTAGATTGTGCTTGAATTCAGATGGGATGAACTTGGCTTGAAAGCCTGAAGACCTTGCACAAGGAGAGGTGACTCTGGGCTATGAATGTCAGTGCCAGGCACAGGACTAGGATTTTACCCGGTTTTTTTAAATCTCTATCCTTGCAGACTTCTGAAAAGTAGATATTATCACCCTCTTTTAAAATGAGGAAGCTGACTTGGCAAAGTCAAGTGACTCACCTATGGATATAAGCTATAAAATGGTCTGTTTGGGAATTTAATCCATCTATGTTTTATTTGAAAGCCCAAACATATTTTTAACTGTATCATGCTTTTTTGGTAAACTCAACAGTCACACTCTTTGGATCTGGTTGTGTTTCAAATACATATCAATAAACACAGTAGCAAATGTATCATGCATCACTGAACAAAATGTTTCACCCATGTCACTAGACACAGTTAAATGTAAGTTGAGAGCCACCAAGCACAGCTTTTCACGCATGTATTACTAAACACAATATGCCCCCAGTGACTAAAGTTCTTATTTTGGATCACAGCCAGTTGTGTTTTTAATGGGTAGGTGTCAAAAAGCAACAATCGAACAAATGAAAAACATTACCTGTCGATACATCCTTGGCAAGCTG
>NW_003852435.1:1426314-1427627 GCF_000181295.1 Otolemur garnettii
CTTTTTACTTTCAATCTTTGTGTGTCCATATATTAGAGGTATGTCTCTTATTATAAGCAGCATAGATCATTTTAAAGGATAAAATGTATTCTAAAAATTTCAGTCTGAGAACATTTAGTTCATTCCTACTTATGTAATTACTATTTCATATATTTATATTTCCATTCTGCTATTTTCTCTCTTTATTCTTTCTGCTTTCATATCTTCCTTTGCACTTGTCAAGACTTCATGCATTACCATTCCACTTTCTTCCTCTATTTGCCTTTGGTTATAGATTATTTTATTATTCTTTTAGTGATTAGCCTGGACACTGCAGCTTATATTCTAGACTTAAGAGCTTTCACTATGACTTAGAAATTTCTGTTATTCCCTGAAAAATGTAAGAATGAAAATAATTCTCATTGACCCCCTTTCTTAATTTTTTTATTGCAGGTTAAAGTGAGGGTACAAACAACCAGGTCACAGTATTTGAATTTGTTAGATACAGTTCCTCCTGTAGTTGTGTCTATCCCCCTAACATGTGTCATATACCCCTACCTTGTGCCCTTTAAGTGGGAGCACACAAATCCCCCTCTCCTTTCCCCCAAACCCCGCAACTTGAATAGAATTAGGTTTTTCTCCTATGTAGGTATGTGTTAGAACATCCACTGGCTTCATAATAAAACTGAGTACATTGGATATTTGCTTTTCCATTCTTGTGATACTTTACTAAGGAGACTATGTTTTGACTCCATGCAGGTTAATACAAAAGATGTAAATTCGCCATCTTTTCTTACGGCTGAATAGTACTCCCTGGTATACGTATACCACGGTTTGTTAATCCATTGCTGAGGTGATGGGCATTTAGGTTGTTCCCACATCTTGGCGATTGTAAATTGAGCTGCAATAAATAATCTAGTGCAAAGTCTTTATGATAAGGTGATTTTTTTTTCTTCTGGGTAGATGCCTAGTAGTGGGATTATGGGGTCAAATGGGAGGTGTAATTTGAGTTCTTTGAGGAGTCTCCATACTTTTTTTCAAAGAGGCTGTTAGTTTGTACACTGTTACCAACAGTGTAAAAGTGTCCCTCTCTCTCTCTACACCCCTGCCAGCATCTGGAACTCTGGAACTTTGTAGTGTGGGCTATTATCACTGGGGTTAAGTGATATCTCAGGGTGGTTTTAATTTACATTTCTTTGATGATTAGGGACATGAGCATTTTTTCATATGTTTGTTAGCCATTAATCCATTATCCTCAGAGAAGGGTCTGTTCATGTCCCTTGCCCAATGATAGATGAGATTGTTTGCCCTTTTTTTGTTAATTTGAGTTCTCT
>NW_003852435.1:1428889-1437572 GCF_000181295.1 Otolemur garnettii
GACACTTGGGAGAATGAATGGATTGAGGGAAAGACAGGCTGATTTGTAAATTTACTGGAGAGACAGGTATTATGTTTAAAATGATTTGGGCCAAGTATGGTCACATTCCTGATTTTCTTTTCTGCAATATATTGAGATAATAGGTAGAGGAAGAGAAATCAATTGTTCTTTTGCTACCTCAGTCCAATTTTTGCAGATAAAGAACGAACACCTTGTAATGCTTTTTGATCTTGAAAGGCCTTTAAATGAAAATATTCTTTATACAAAGGAATCATATTTGGGGGTGAAATTTCCTAAACTCCTTCAGTGAACATACACTGAATTTTTAAATCAGTGGAGAATTGATATTTTTACTGAGTTTTCTAAACCATTAATATTACATACTCCTGCTTTTATGTGGGTTTTCTTTGTTGTTTTTTTCAGTATTATACTGTAGTGATTTTGTTTTTGGGTTTAAAATTTTGTACATCTTAATTAGAATTTTCAACACGTTGTATCAAAGATACATACTCTTGGCGTGGAGCTCTGCTGAGTTGGAGAGAGCTGAGATACCAGGGGTTGGAATAGGCATTTTAAGCAACAAGCCAAAAATGAAAGTAGCAGGTAAGCCTTTAGTCACTTACTGTGCCAGTATAAGTAACATGCTGAACTAGAAAGTGTGGTACCTCTCCCCTCCATTTTCTCTATGGGTTAGCAGAGTGGTAGAGGGTCAAGTGAATCACCACAGACATGGCAGAGTGGTTGGTCATCTGATTAGCTTATTAACTAGCTATTATGTCATTGTCAAGTATTTTAAATCCACATATATATTATACTTCATAAGATAATATTATTATTGGCTTATACAGTCACTATTTATTTAGTTTGACCCATCTATTTACCTTTTGTTACTTTTAATACTTTTCTAATTTCCATGATCCCAATTGGGATCACTTTCTTATGTTTAAAAAAATTATATTAATAATTCTTGTACTCTGGACCTGCTGGCTTGACTTTCCTGTATTTAATTTGTCTGGGAATAACTTTCTTTGTTTTGCACTGAAAAACAAAAGTTTATCAAACTAGGTTATACATTCAAAAAGTGTGCACATAATAAATATATATAGTTCAATGTATTTCCACAACTGAATACAGCATCGTATAACCAGTACCCAGCTCAGGGAAGAGAACATCCCAGAATTCCAGCAGCCCTCATGTTCCTCCTAGTCCTTTTCCCTCCAAAACGTCCATTCTGCTAACTCCTAACATTACAAATTATATTTGCCTTTTTTTGCATTTGGTATATTTGGAGTCATAGGTTATATACTCCTTCTTTTATTCACTATATTTGTGAGATTCACTGATACTGTTGCACGCACCAGTTATATTAAGCTGATGCTAATATTCATAGTCTTCTATAAATACACAGATATTTATTTGTCCATCTTACTATTGCTGAGTATTTGGGTAATTTTGGTTGGTTATGAATATTTTAGTACAAAATTCATGCTTTTCTCACATGCAAGTATATTAACCCATCCCAACAACCCCCTAAGAGTTAATTGCAAGTCTAAGGTCTCATCTAAATAGCTCCTCAGTTAGGTATGGGTGAGACTTGATGTGTGAGTTCTCCATAGGTAAAATTCCTTCTTGGTTGTGAACCTGTGAAACCAGAGAAATTCTGTGCTTCCAAAATACTATGAAGACTAGTATGATAGACATTCCAATTCTAAAAGGGAGCAATCAGAAAGAAGGGAGTGTTCCAACCAAGTCCAAAATCCAGGAAGGAAATTCCATTAAATCTTTGTTTTAAAGCTCTGTCTTCTGGATACACTGAGGCGCTACCTCCATTGCCCCATGCAGCTGTCCACTCCCTAGGCTCTGAGTGGTAGCTTTGACCTTGAGACACTGGCTGGTGACAGCCTGGGCCTTGACACTAAGAAGGAGATATCCTTGCCCCTTGGGCCTATGGTAGGAGTGGTATCTCTGCCAATTTCGAATTGCCTTCGGGGTTATCCATCCTTTTTCTTGAAGGATAATACTTATTTCCAGCCAAATAGCTTTACTGTCCTATCCTGTGGAATCCCAGAAGTTTAGCAGCCTTCTTCATCTTGTCCCATCTCTTTCCCTTTTAGTACAAGCTGACAGTGTTGCTTCTGGTGCAATCCATCTCTAGTCTCAGGTTCTCTTGAAATGGATACTTGGATCCATGGGTGATCTGTTTTTGTACAGCCACACCCTTGGCATTTTCTTCAGGACATGCATTATAATGTTTTGCATTATAGGTAAGGCTGAGAATTTTCCAAATCTTCACGTTCTGGTCCTTTTAATCTCATAGTTCCATCAATGTATCTTTCTTGTCTCCCATTTTACTATAAGCAGTGAGGAAAAACCAGACCATACCTTCAACACTGAACTTAAAAATCTCTTCAGCTGACCATCCAATTTTATTTTTCATAAAGTTCTACATTCAACAAAACAGTAGAAAACAATTCAGCCAAATTCTTTGCCACTTAATAACAATAGGCTTTTTTCTGCAGACCAACCGTAAATTCTCTTTTACTCTGAGACCTCACTAGAGTCACATTTAACATCCATATTCCCACCAGTATGTCTCAAAACTCTTTCAGCCTCTGCCTGTTACCCAGGTTCAAAATCACTTACACACCTTTAAATATTTGTTTTAGCAGCACCCTATGTCACAGTACAAAAGTTTGTGCTACTACATAGTCTGCTGGGGCTGTCATAGTTGGACACCACAGACTGTTGGCTTAAACAACAGTGATTTATTAATACCTTTTTATACAAGGTAAGGGTATATGACACACCTCTTTGGTGTGGGACACAACTACAAGAGGGACTTTATCTAACAAATGCAAACAACCTAGTTGTTTATACCCTCACATTAACCTGAAAAAGAAAATGCTTTTTCACTGTTTAGGAGGCTGATGGTGTTGCTGTCTCCTGAGGCCCCTCTTTGCAGGTGGCTGCCTTCTCACTGTGTCCTCATATAGCCTTTCCTCTGTGCACGCCTCTATTCTTGCATCATTACCATATGGACTCCTACAATAGGATTTGAATATGGTAGGCTGGAACTCCAGTCTTCTGCTTATTTTTGACTTTTTATTTTCATAATAATAACTGCAGACTTTTGTAAAAGTATTAGCTTAAATTTTGACTTTGATTGCATTAAACCTATAGGTTTTTAAAACTGTCTCTCATCACTGTAGAGGTCTTTAACACACTGACTACCACACTAGAAAAACATTCCCCCCACACCCTTAGGAACAGAGTTATATTAGGTCAAGCACATTAACTTCCGTGTGAGTTGTATTTAACTCATGCTACTTTGGGGTTGGGGCCTTGTGAAGCATATATAACTCACATGTCTCTTGACCTATCTTGACCTAATAAAACACTGTGACTCCAAGGAAAATGGTTTATTTTTTTTTTTCTAATGTGGCAGTTAATGTATAGGAAAGTTGTGAATTACATATTCTTCACAAGGTCGCAGGCTCAAATCTAACATAAGCTAAATATAACTTACGTGGCAGTTAATGTGTTAATATGCTTCTTTAGATTGAATTCTAGGAATTTGTATTCTTTGATGTTATTGCAGAAAGCATCTTTTTACATTTCTGTGTAAGCTATTTTTGTTAGATATAGATCTCTAGGTTGGCAGTTATATAAGCACTTAACTGTGCTATTCCATTATCTTTTGGAAGGCATTATTTTATTTTTGAAAAGTCACTGTCGGTCCTATTGTTGCTCCTTTAAAGATAATTTGTCATATTTTTTTGACTGCTTTCCAGAGTTTCCTCTGTGTTTGTTTTTCAGTGTTTTTACTATGTTAGATAGTCTCCAAAGATATCCCTCTAGTGAATTATACTTTGTAGTATTTTTGCCTTTAAGATGTACCTTTCTAATCTAGAGTAGACCTGAGACTCACTTTTGACCAATAGAGTACATTGGTTTTGACACCGCCTGACTTCCCAGATCCAGGCATAGGAAAACTTCTTGTTGGCATAACCTCTTGGAGCACTCATTCTTAGGATGTGCCCTCTGAAACTAACTATTAAGAAATGTAACTACTCTAGGACAATTGTGCCTTTAGAGAATAAAGACACATAGAGCAGCCCTGGAAGGTCCTAAAAGATAAGTTTACACTGGAGAGAAAGGGAGAGAGGGATGGGGTGGAAAGAGAATCTGAGTCTACGTGTGAGATTAACCCAATTTGGAAATCTATCCCAAACTTTCTGATGACTGCAGTCCTGTCACTACTGACTACAGCTACGTGAGAAGCCCGAGTAAGAACTGTGTAGCTGAAGTTGTTTAATCCACAAAATTTGAGAGCTAATAATAAATTGTGTTAAGACACTAAGTTACGGTGTGGTTATTACATAAAAATTGATAAATGGAATAGAAGATAATATCTAGCAGTAGGGTATGGTTGTAACTAAATCTTAAAACATGTGTCGTCAGCTTTGAGACTACAAGGCAGGAGGAAGCTGGAAGATCCTCAGGGAATCGATGACGGAAACTTGAAGGAAAGTAAAGAGGTTATTTTTAAAGGCTGGAGGGAAGAAAATCCATGTTATATACTGTCAGAAGATTTAGGGTAACTACTGTCTTAAGTAAGATAGATAAAAGAAAATGTACCTCGTGGAATAGTGAAACTGCGTAAGGAGATTGCCAGGTAGAATGTCAAAAGGATAATTGGTTATTTTTAGATGTGTATAAATTAAGTATTATGAGAGAGACAAGGAGGGAGAGAGTGGGAGAAGGGAGGGAGGAGGGAGAGAGAGGTATGCTAAGGAGAAATTTCTCTAATTTAAAGAAGAAATTAGAGAAACTATAAAGCACTCAGGGCTTACTAAGTGTAAAAACAGTAGTATCTTATTCCCAGCCACGCTATCACTAAAGGCTGTTGATATAATATTGGATCACAGGATACAGATTATTTAAAGGGTGCAACTGTAAATCACATTATTAAGATTTCAGAAAGATTTAAGGGTGTGCCTTACAGACCCTTTGAATTAGACAAAAAGTTTTCTGAGAATCTTTAGGGTGTTATTTCTCAGTATTCCTCACTTTTATTTTTTATTTATTTTTATTTTTATTTTTTTGGCCAGGGCTGGGTTTGAACCCACCACTTCCAGTATATGGGGCCGGGGCTCTACTCCTTCGAGCCACAGGCGCCATGCAGTACCCTCACTTTTAGCACAAAGAAAAATGGGTCCTGGATCAAAGAGATTTCTGAATGAAGCTTTTGTCTATTGGAGTGAGTCCCACTAGTATTCATAGGAAACCCATACAATATTTAGAATTGTATTGACAGAAACACCATAAGCTTGGATTAAAGGGGACAGAAGCAGTTCAAAATGAAAAGAGATCTCTGGGTCCTTGATTTTTATATATTTAAGAATTGGGCTGAGACAGTTACTATAAACATGAACTATTTGAGATGATAAAGGAAGTTTGGAATTAATAACCAAGAAGGAGGAGACAACTTTCCAGAGGGTGAAAATAAAAGCCATGGGAGAGCAGCTCCCAGAACCAAGAATTGGCCATATTTGCCCAGCTGAACTTCAGAATTGCTTTGGACAGTGACTGCTATGTAACACTTGTCTCCTCATCTGCCCCACTTTCACCTGTGTTACTCTCTTTGAATGGTAGTGTCTTTTGCTGTTATAATATCCTATTACTACTATTGTATCTTGAGTGTGTGTTGGGGCAAATAATTTGTGCCTTTAGATCACAGGTCTTCAGATTGAGAAGAACTATATGCAAACAGCTGTACCAAAGGAATTGTACTTGACAAACTTTATTTATAGTCAGCCCTGATTTAAATGCTGCTGTATGCTTGGCTTCTTGTTATGAGAAATTTAGAAATCAGTAAAGATTTCAGGGTGTGCCTGAAAGATATTATAGTTAATAATGTTGACTCACTTCCCTATAGTTCTTTTTTGACCAGAATTTTATTGTGGTTGATCTAATATTTGTTTTCATTTTATTCACTTAAAATATTGCTCTTAGTAAGAATATTGGTCTAATTCAGGTTACATATTTCAAGCAATAGTCCCTCATAGTTCAAGTAATCCAAGTCTTTATTTTGAGAACATGGTTCACATACATGATGTAATTTTTAAAGAATGCAGCAAAGGAGAATTTCTTTCTAACCTCAGCACCAGGAATGGTGCTTCTTTTAATTGGTCAGTGTAATTTTATCAAGTAGACAAAATGAACTATTTAATTAATTATGTTCCTCACATTTCACTTCTGTTTCATTTACATAATACAAACATGAGATTTTATTAGGTATGTTTTTTCCTTGGGCAGGAGGATACAACCTCACGTATGGCCTAGCTCATTGATTCATTTGCTACATTATACTTTTATACTCTTTTAAAACTCTATTTTAGAATAAGATAGCATATGAATTATGACATAATGAGAAATATTCATATTAGGAAGTTAGGGAAGTCAATAGACGCTTAGTAATTGGCTGGGTGTAGTGGCTCATGCCTATAATCCCAGCAGTCTGGGAGGTTGAGGCAAGTAGATTGCCTGTGGAAGCGCAAGACCCCATTTCTAAAAATAGCTGAGCATTGGGGTGGGTGCGTGTAGTCTCAGCTACTCAGAAAATTGAGGGAAGAAGATCTCTGGAGCCTAAGATTTTGAGATAGCTGTGAGCGATGATGCCATGGCATTCTACCGAGAATGATAAAATGAGACTCTGTCTCAAAAAAGAAAAAGGAAGCTTAGCAGTTACAGAAGAGTCTTTCTTACAAATTAACCAACGTGTCATTTGGTGAACAGCCTACACTAATCCTTAAATGCAAACTCTTCATCCATAGGAAGTGAATAAACATGGTTTTCCAGGTAATAAATAACTTTTTCCAACACCCTAGAAATTTCACTGATTTCCTGGAAAGTGATGCTTAAATCTCAGAAAGACTTCATTTACTGACAGAATGGAGGTTTGTTATCCCTGGCCCTCTATTGTTTGGGTTTGTTGACACCAGTCTGTACTAGTTTGAATACAATAAAAAGCAATGTAAACAGAGTGAGAACAAGGTGTTGATTAATTCAGTTTATTTGTCTAAGGAATAGAGTTCTATGCATACTTACTTACAAAGCATGTTAATTTCAAAATCTAATTCACCTAATCTGTATGTGATAGGTTTAAAATAGCTAGTAACAATTGCCAGGAGCCTGCTCTTCCTTTGCCATCTTCTCTTCATTTCTACACCTCCTTGTGTATTACTGTTACTTGAACCAACTAAACAAGTTAGAAAACACACTTTTTCAGTTGTTGAGTTATAGGCAGGAGCACTAATAAGATATTTGACTACTGTAGAGCATGGGTTCTAACTAATCAGAATGGTGGCCTGTTTGATGGAAGTGTTTCAGATGGTGTGTGAAAATCCCACACTGTACCCCAGAAGTGAATTAATGGACATAGTTGCCATTCAATTAAAAAAAAAAAAAAAAGAATGGTGGCCTGATCAGTTAGAACCAATGCCTAACCAATCAGAGAGTCTGCTCAGTTCATCAGAGCCAGTCATGAACAACAGATACAGCTGTTTCTATAAATGACGATTGGATCCCAACTCTGTTCATCACCATTTGTTTTTTACAGAGGAAAAGTAAGTAAGTAAGAAGTTAAAACTCATTTCTCCTGCTCCCACAGACTATTGCCTACTAGATCATTATTTTTCTTCTTTGTCTGAAGAGTTTTATTTTATTTTATTTTTTCTGTTGCAAGATGCTTGAAACTGAAGTTGCCGTAAGTGAAAGGCTGTCTTAGTACAATTTATTTCCTTTCAAGTTAAAACCGAATCTAAAAAGAAAACATTTCACCTTATCACACTCCTTGTTTTTCTTGAAGAAAGTCTCCAGGGTAATGAAACATTTTGTGACTTTTGAGCAAGGGAATAGGAGGAAGGAGATAATTTGGTGTTTTCCTTTATCATTTAAATTGAAACAGAGTGTGTGTTTGTGTTAAAAGAGAGCATGTGTCTTAGGCAAAAAAAAAAAAAAAAATACGCCCCTCACAATGTAGAAAAATATTTTCCATTTAACAAGATAATCTGCTTAAGGAAAATTTAAAATACTGAAAGGAGGAAAGCTAAGTTAAATTACATTGTTTGTGGTGGTGGTGCTAGTTAGATAGTGGAAGGAGAGTAGAGATCTTATAATTTGGCACAGAATTAAGATTTTATGATGGGGAGAAAAATTAGATGTCATTATGTCCTGCCCCTCCTATTTTATGAGAAGAAATACAGATCCAAAGAAGGTAAGTAGTTTGCCCAGGATCATACATCTGGTCATTTACTGAGAAAAATATAAAAGAAGAGAGAGAACCTAGTTCTTGAACCTATTATTGTTTTTAGATTGTGTGTACATGGCACCAGAATGGCTGATTAATTTTTAATTAAAAAAAGTAATTAGGAAAGTAGTGTTCCTTTTCTCTCCAGCCTTCCTGCTGCTCCTACACTTGTCCAGGCTCACTCTGCATAGGATTAAAAGAACTTCTCTCCCTACCCATCAAAACCCATCCCTTGCCCAGGCCCTCTCAGTTCTGCCAATCTGCCAATTGACTGTAAGTTATCTTCTACATAGCTGAGAATGACTGGATTTCAGAGGTGGCTTTTGTTCCACCCCACATACTGCCCCTGCCAAACTTTTTTTTTTTTTTTTT
>NW_003852435.1:1437712-1452865 GCF_000181295.1 Otolemur garnettii
TTAACTATTTTTAAGTGTACAGTTCAGTACTGTTCAGGTCACACTGTCGTGTAACCAATATCCTGAGTTCATCTTGCAAAACTGAATCTCTGTATTCATTAAATGGTAACTTTCCATTCCCTTCCTTTACATTCTGTCTGGATGAATTTGACTACTCAGGTACCTGGTATAAGTGGAATTGTATGATATTTGATTTGTTTATTTTTGTAGTTTATGTATTTCACTTAACATAATGTTCCCAAGATTCATCCACATTGTAGCATGTTTCAGAAGTCCCTTCCTTTTAAAGACTGAATAATGTCCCCTTGTAATACATACCACATTCTATTCATCATTTCATCCATTAATGGAAACTTGGGTTTCTTCCACCTATTTTATTTTTATTTTACCAGTTGGATGTGTGCAGGCGGTTCCAAAGTACACTGCTCAAAATAAAAGATTAGAATCATTGGTGTTGCATATGTTATGCTAGTGTTACAAAAAAGCACATTGCATGTTACTTTACAAATGTAATGCCATATGATACCTTGACTTCACAAGCTTACACAGTGGTGGAGCAGGGGAAGAGACAACCGGTCTGGCACGTGATGTTCAAGGCCATAGACATTAACACAGAATTAACATTCGTGAATTTTAGAAACAAAAGGCATCTTAAAGGAGGTAGAGGTAGAATTTGGTCATTTGGATTTTGGTGTCAGGTACCCCTAGGCTTAGGTTTCAGCTTAGGTTTCCAGAACTTTATTAGCTGTATGACCATGAACATATTATTTAAATTCTGGGATATGAAATACAGTATTTACTCCACGGGGCTACAGAGGATTAAGAGAGACAATGCAATTGATGTGTTTAGCAAACTTCTTTTCAGAGTGCATACAGAATAAATCCTAGCTAATGGTTGAATTGACTCACTTTACAGATAAAGAAGGTGAGCCTCGGAAGGAAAAATGACCATCCTAAACTCACACAGACAAAACCACAAAGCTGGCATTTCAATTCTGTTTTAAAAAGAATGAGAGAGATTTATTTTTCACAAATTATCTTTCTCTCATTAGAATCATACTAGTCACTTACGAATACTTACAGGAACTCTTGCCAAGAAGAAACATGGCAAATGCTCTTTGTGTCACCTTGTTCATTTGTTCTGTTATTTAAATGTTCAATAAATTCATTCAATAGCCCACTCAGTGCCTGTCATGTGACAACCAGCGTCTGGTCCCTGGGGACCTAACACTTTTGTGGAGGAGACAGGCAAGTGTGCTAAATGTTCTCGTAGGAATAAACCCACACAAAGTATGGGTGGGCCAGACCCAGTGGCTCATGCCTGTAATCTCAGCCCTCTGGGAGCCCAAGTCGAGTGGACTGTTTGAGCTCAGGAATTCCAGACTAGCCTGAGTAAGAGTGAGATCCCATCTCTACTGAAAGTAGAAAAATTAGGTGTTGTGGTGGGCTGCTGTAGTTCCAGTTACTTGGGATGCTGAGGAAGGAGAATTGCTTAAAACCAGGAGTCTGAGGTTGCTGTGAGCTAGGCTATGGCCATGGCACTCTAGCCTGGGTAACAGACTGAGACTCTGTCTCAAAAAGAAAAGAAAGAAGAAAAAAAAAGGAAGCATGGATCCCAGCAAGAGACATGCCTACCCCAGGCCTGTGAGGTAATGAGGAGAGTAGGGAGAGCTGGGGGTGGCAGGTGGCCAGGCCCTAGGCTGTTCAGTTTCCATAAACTAAGTTAGCCTGGCCTCTGCCTTCAGCTTAGTGCGAGAACAGCCACCTAAGCAGGACTAAGAATTTACCTGGAAAATGCAAATGGGGGCACAGCAGAGGGAGAGATTCCTTCTGCCTGAAGGAAATTTGGAAGGGTGAGGATATGGTGGGAGAGAGGGGTACCAGAGGAGATGCCAAAGGGGTTAAGCTTCACAGGATGAGAAGAAGCTCACCACTCAGACAAAGAAAGAAAAGCTGCTCTAGGGAAAGACCCATGAAGCATGCCAGCACAGGGCTCTGGGTACCGGGGCACAAGTTATCCACAAGGGTTGGGGATGGAGTGCAGAGGGAGATGAATCTGCAGGGGCCTTGCCTGCTGGTGAGCCTTATGGGGTCATGTTAGCAGTTGATGTTCTGATGCTGATGGCTGTTCACTGCTATCTAATCCTTCAGGGTTTCCCATGCCCATCATCCCTCCCAGGTATTTCTGGGAACTTTCTCCCACTAGGCATATGTTTTACCTGGACTCAGAATCAATTGCTCCTGTTCTTCTGCCCTGGAGTCTTCATTGAGGTTTCTGGAGCTTGTCACTGCTGACTGTAGCCTACTAGAACATTTTCTGCCTAGCCCAGGGTACTCTGGCTGGTAGCCACCTTGAACTCTCAAGGTTCCAAATCTGTCCTATAATCTGTGGCTGAATATGGGGCAGTGGGAATATATTAAACTCTCCTCTATTCCATTTTGTGTGTGTGTATGTGTGTGAGTGAGAGGAGAGACAGGGAATCTCCATGGTGTTGTATTTTTCCAGACAAGCTCTCTCAAATGCTCTTCAGTTTGTATCCCAAGCTCTTCCCGTTTTAAGGCTTAAAGTCATAAAAGGGACATATTTGTCATTCCATTCCTTTCTCTGACTTTATCTTTTCCACTATTATCCAGGCACTATCCTCTTGCTTTTGTCAGCTTTAAAAAAACTTCCCGAATGCATATAATTAAATGAAAACGGCTACTTCTTCATTAGCAAGCATTTGCCCCATGTCCTGTGTAGCTACTTTGGTCCAGGAAGTAGCTTTGGTCCACCTGAGGAGCTCCTGGCATTTGAGAATTATTCAAGAAACAGTTACGGAACTTAACTGACTCTCTTGCAAGGAAGAGGCTACTGAGGGCAGCTTTGTTTATTGGCAGGTGAATTGTACGATCAGATATAGATCTTAGAGGAACCTCTGGATCTTTTTTTTTTGCAGTTTTTGGCCGGGGCTGGGTTTGAACCTGCCACCTCGGGCATATGGGGCCAGCGCCCTACTCCTTTGAGCCACAGGCGCCACCCCGAACCTCTGGATCTTAAAAGAAAAGAGTTATGGTGGGAAGACCAAGGAGGAATCTGTAGCAGTCAGCAGGAGGAGGGTTAATACAGGCTCAAGCTTGGAAAGGGGTTTGTAGGGATGAAGTTATGGGATAGAACTGAGCAAACAAGGGAGACAAGAGATGTTGGAGAGAGATTGGATGGAGGAGTGTGAAGGATAGATGGTGACTGTGAGGTTTATCTTGGGAGAGCTGGGTGGCTGATGATGAGATGGGCATCAACTGACCCATTTTGCACAGAGGCTAAGTGATTTGTCCAAGGTCAGTGAACATACTGATAGCAGCATTATGTGTTCTTATTGTGTTAGAAACTTCAAACCAGTATAGTTTCTACTTCATTACCCCCGTGGCCTTTTCCTACTATATTAAAACTTCTACACACAGAACATACTTAAATAATTTTTAAAAATGTCATTAAAATTAAGAAGGTGCTTAACAGGACACATGAGAACCCACATCCAACAAGTACAGAAATAAATTAGAGATGGGAAAATATTAAAATACCTGACCTGCGTGGGTATCTGCATAATATTTAAAATGATCTCATCCATTTAGTTCTAGTGTTTGGTGTCCTAATCTGAAATATGAAAAATGTTCTCACAGAGAGGCAGGCTAACTGAAGGAGGATATCTTAATATACAGTGAAATATGAATTAAAAAGCTCTCTCAAGCTATTAGTAAAAGTACTGAAATATATTAGCAGGTGCATGGGTTCAACTTTGGATGAATGTTCTTTGAAATCAGATTCATCACTGAAATTAATCTGAGAGGTGTCAAATCTGTGCTGGGTTAAAGAGGTAACAAATGAGAAGACTTCACTGAAGTTCTAAATTGTAAAGGGATCAGGATTAATAATCCTCTGTCATGGTAACCTGAGTACATGGGAGTTTAAGAAACTTACATCTTGGAACAGGATTGAAAAGAAACCTGGAATATTGCTGTTGAAAGGATAAGTCTGGCCATGGGTTGGATTGATTTGGTATTATGAATAACTTCAAATTGACCCCATAAAACCACAAAGATAGATTTCTTTAGCACTAGTGGAGTTTATGTATTTCAGCAATCCGGTCAAACACTATTCTCTTAAGAGTGGAATAAACACGATATCTTTACACTTTCCGATCTGCCCTTTACACTTGTACATATCTACCTTTCCTTCTACTCCCCTAAGGCTTTCCCCACTTATTTAATTCAGAGGTTTTTGGAGATGATACACTTTGAGCTCCACTCATCAATGGCTTCCACTATGGCCTCCTCATTCCTCATTCATATGAAGTCACATCATGAAAATGATCACAAAAGAATGGGGAGGTGTGGAATGTGGCAAACTTCAAATACCTATTTTCCCCAAGTCCTTAAAATAACATACATATTTTTCTTATTCAGAAAAACATGTCAGTCAATTCACAGGCAGAGTTCCATGTTCTAAGTGATGAGTTTGGGGGCTATTGGTGGGCTGTATGTGCGCCCCTGCACTGTGATCTCATGGGTTAGGCTGATAGTCCCAAAGCACACTGCTGGATTACACATGGAGGCAATGGGGAGGGATGTGGCTGATGAGTCTTCTTCACTCTCCTGTGAAGTACAAAGGTGTAGCTGGTATTCAAGCCTGTTAGCCAACTTGGCTTCATGGATTCATAGGATTAGGGACAGTCCCAAAAGTTGGTTGCCAAAGGTTTAGCAGCCATGGAATTG
Source organism: Otolemur garnettii (assembly GCF_000181295.1). Taxonomy (NCBI): domain Eukaryota; kingdom Metazoa; phylum Chordata; class Mammalia; order Primates; family Galagidae; genus Otolemur; species Otolemur garnettii. The sequence continues at coordinate 1,442,465 of NW_003852435.1, forward strand.
ACATTTTCCTCCCATGAAACTGAACTTCTGAAGAATGGGAATAACTGTAGGAAGACTCAGTAGACTTTAAGGTCTCAATTAAGCCCTCAGCCCATTCTCTATAGAAAAGTTCTGGCTTGCAGGGCTGGGGTACTTTCTAGAGTTACTTGGTGTGTAGTTCTAGAGTTCTAGCCCCACCCCCAAACTCTTCCTATAGACATGGATAAAGGGGAAAGGAAGGAAAGAAGGAAGGAAGAAAGTAAAGAAGGACAGCAGGCAAAAATAAACCAGGTTGAAGTAAATTTTCACTTCTTGCCCACCTCCTTTCCCCCCATTCCCACATCATTTATGTTTTTCAGCATCTAGTAGATGTCTGCCCTATTACATTTCCAGTATGGAATTTTTGATGTCTCTCTATTGAACTTGTTTTCTCCATCTCAGTAATGGAGCCATCATCTTCCCGGTACTAAAGGTAACCACCTAGAGATTAGTCTTAGTTTTAATTTCAATCCTTCTGCCCACTTGGATTCAGAGATCTTTAGATTCCTCTATCTATGCTTATTCTCACCTTAGGATTTGCATCAGCTGTTAACTCTGCTTAGAATAAATCTCCCAAGAATTTTGCATGGTTGGCGTCCTTTCCTTACTGAAATATCGCCTCTTCTGGAAGGCCTTCTCTCGTCACTGAATCTAAAGTCATCTAACTGAAACTCCTCACACAGTTACTATTTATCACATCACCTTATTGTAATTTGGTTAGCTAATAGAACTGTTTGTTTTTCTGCTTCCTCCTCACAAAGATGTAATCTTCATGACAGCGGGGACCTTGCCATTCTTAGCCCTTTTTATAACCCTGATGTTTAGACTAGAGCCTGGCTCAGAGTAAATACTCGTAACAATATTTATTGGGTGAGGAAATAAACAACTTCTAATTACAGTAAGTAAGTTTTTATGTGATGTTTGAATTTAATGCTATTTGAATAATTCATTTTCAATTGCTCTTAAATGATGACAGTCAGGGAGATGGGCCCCTTAGATTGTTCTTTAAGAAAGTACTTGTCTTTCTGCTGCAAGGGGTGCAGTTAGTCAACCAGCCTCCAGTGTTGGTGCCATCGGGATTCACTTCAGTGTGGAACACGAGGCCAGCTCTTCCTGAGCAGCTTTGAATTCAAGAGGAGGGATACCAGTGTCTTGTTCTGCCAGAGGCAGGCAGCTCTCACAGGAAATGTCCCTTTAACAGGAAATTCTTGCTCTGGAGTTTCTGTGGACCAAGACTTGGGATTGATTGCACCGTAGTCTGATGCTCTTGCCTCCCGCTTTTCTCCTTTCCCTGCCACGTGTCCAGTCCTGAAAGCTTTCCCTGCCCCATCCTGCTTTGTCTCTTCGTTGTCCTGTACAGGTGCAGGTCCCTAACTAAATCTCTTGTCCTTCTACCCTGCCCTCTTGCTTGCTTCCCCGAGGACCCACGATCTTGTTGGAATTCTTACTAAATTTTAATAAGGCCACTTTGCTGTTTTAGTAAATAACAGAAAAAGGTTACTTGAAATCTTTTTGTTGCCTAAAGTTCTCAAACTATCTTACGGTGTTCACTGTGGACATAAAGGATTATTTTTCCGTGAAGGCCGTGTTCAGCCAGGAAGAGTTTAATTCAGGTATTGTCTCATGAGGGGTGCTACATATGGGGTTGGTTTACTTGAGGACAGAGTTTTTGTACACCTGTTGGTGAGGAATTCTTTGGTTACGTGATAAAAACAAGGATGGAGGAAAACAGCCAAGTGTTCATTGAGAACGTGCTTTGTGCCAGGCTGCTTTAAAAATGATTGATAAGATCTCACTCAATAATTACAATGACTTTGAAAGGTGGGTGACAACATCTTCCTTTTTACAGAAGGGGAAATAGAAAGGGGCATAATAACAAACTCTCCTATCTGAGTGACGTAAGTTCTGAAGCTAGGACCCAGAATTTGGGATCTGTGACTCCAAAGCCCTTATCTGTTCAAACTTGCCAATCTGCCTCCTTCGGGAAGGGCTCTTTTCAATGATAGCAAAAGAACCAGGTGAGAATGAAGAACCTACATTCTAGACAACACTAAAGAACCTACATTCTAGACAACACTAAAATATTCTAGACTAATACATTCTAGACAACACTAAAAGAACCTACATTCTAGACAACACTAAAATATTTAGTGTATGATCAAAATTTGAGCAAACTTATACAGCAAACTGGATATAATGCATGGTATGACTTCATGTTAATTCCAATTTCTTTTCATTAACTAACAAGTAGAACTCTTATCCAAATGTGGCTAAGAGAATTGTGATTTGTTGGTTCTTGCTCAAATTCTCTTTTCTCATTTTGTGTCTGGATTCAGTGAAGGACTCTATGGGTTGACTCACTCTCCACCTATTCCAATCCCCTTCTAGAACTGCCTTTTGTCCTGAAGAACATGGAACTCCTACAGTCTCATTTCCCAGGCCCCCTCACTGCTGGTGCTCTGTACAGGATGAAGTTCCACTAAATTACTACACACACTTGAAGCTTTCTTTTGGAACCAATCTATTTTGCTGTCACAGATCATAGCAGAGGCTACAAGGTTCAGGAGTGAGTTACTGTGGCAGCAGCCCAGTTGTGGGTTGTGATTTTTGAGAATAATTCTGAAGCCTCATCCTGGATTCATCTGTTTATCTGTTTTTTCAGCTTTCTAGTGATCCTGCAAAATCAATCAATCAATCTTTATATATCTCTATATATGTATCTCTGTGTAATACACTCTATAGTACTGAATTTATTTTTCTTTAAATTTATTGGATAATGTAGTTTTAAATTTTCCATTAAGAACTTTGATTAGCACAGTTCAGAACACCAGGCCTGTGTTTAGAGGAATGAAAAGTTCCCCATGTAAGTAAGAGCTGATTTATAAATCAGAAAAATCTCAGTCTTTCTGTTGGTGGTTGCATAAAATGCCCACCTCAAGCATGAGTTTCCACGAATCAGATTGCTATGATTCTTGCCACTTTGCTATTGGGATTTATTACTGCCCAGATTTTTGAGTAATACTAGACTTTAGGTCATCACTCTCCTGTAGCGTACTCATTGCAAAGTTCTGGGTACAGATGTTTGTTCCCCCAAAGTGGCTTCCACATTCTGCTTTTTCCTCACTGTGGTTTGTTTTCTTAATTTAAGCCTCAGAACTGGTAGAGAATTTAAAAGCTATATTTGCTTTATCTGGAAGAGCAGCGCCTGGAAGCAGAAGGTGGAGGATGCTAATATTTCTGCTGTCCTATCCTCAACCCCTCCTCCCTAACCTCCCAGAATCCTTCTCCCTTGTTCCCATAATATCCCACTGGTTACAATGTAATAATTTCACCCTCACCTTATTTGGGCTACTGAAAGTACGGCCCTGGGAATCTCAGAATGCATTAGTCTGAACTCACGTTGTAACCCACACTTTGCAAGATAATGTGCACACAGGAAGACTTGGCACACTACCAGACATTATGCAAATGTTGGCTTTTCTTACTGGCTTAGTTCCTGATGGAATTAGAATCACAGAATTATAGAATCTTAGAGACCATCTAGGTTAGTTTATACACATTTTTGTGGAGTCCTAAGACTTCACCAGGATTCCTCAGTGCCACATTGAGGGATCAGAGCTTCCCACCTCTCTTCACCCTGAGTAGCTCTCCTATTATTTCTTTTATGTTCTGCTGCTCAAAACAGTTTGAAAATCTCTGATTTTATTGAATGCTTGGCCCATACACTATTACTTTTATAATCTCTCTCACAGCTGGCTGCCCAGACATTGCTTGAATATATCCAATGAAAGAGAGCTCACTACCTCACAAGGTATTTTAAGACAGTTGTGTTGTTCTTGTTTTATAATTCTTTAGGTTGAGAGAGAAGAAATTCTAGCTAACTGTGGGGTCTGCTTAATTAAGGCTTTCCTCTGTAAATACTGTTTTATGCACAGAGAATCATTTTAGGTGTTTTGGTGATTCACACCCTTATGTTCTTTTTGTGCAGGGGTGTAGGTGGGCATATGGCCCCACTGCTTTCATTTTTACATCTTAGTAATGAGATAGAACTACAAGGTGACATGGGGTTGCCACAAGCAATTCAACCGGTAATATTGTGGCTCAGGAGAGGTAGAACTGAGGTGGGTGGGCATAGAAAGGAAGGGACAAATGCATATGTCAAGGGCTTATTTTGTACTAAAACCATTATATATATATATACACTTTTTCATCTTCAACTCTTAAAAAATCAACCTGAGGTACAATTATTTTGAAGCCCAGAGGCATTAAGAAAATGCCATAACATTTCACAGATCCCAAGGAGTGAGGTTGGGATTTTAAGCCAGGTCTGTCTGATTCCAAGATCTGAGTTCTTTCTTTTGCTTTAGAAGGAAATTTCTAGTCCTCCAACTCTGTTAACTACCATCATTATTATTGTATTGTTATAATAATATGCATAGTCCTAACGCCAATAATGCCAACTTAATGATTTCCTCTTCCCTTTACATCTTTTGTATTAACGTGGATGGAGTTGAAACACATTCTTCTTAGTAAAGTATCACAAGAATGGAAAAGCAAATATCCAATATACTCAATATTAATATGAAGCCAATAGATGAACTATTACGTGCTCACACAAGAGAAAAACTCAATTCAATTCAAGTTAGGGGGACGGGGAGGAGGGGAGGGAGACGGGTAGGTGTGCTCGCACTTAATGGAGGGGTATGTGCCATGCCTCCTGGGTGTGGGACACAACTCTAACAAGGACTTTACCTAACAAATACAAACATTGTAGCCTCATACTTTGTACCCTCATATTAATCTAAAAATAAAAAGATTTCCTCTTCCTGCCTCAGTTTGCTTGTCTGCAAGATGAGCATAATAATCATAGCTATTTGGCAGGGTGGTTACAAAGAATAAAAGAGCAATGAGAAGTTATGCACGGGATGTCTTCCTGGCACACAGTCAGCATGGTATTGATGCTAACTCTGTATTGTTATTCCGTGCCATGCCCTTACTGAGTAAATGAGGAAGCACAAGGTCATTGACACATGTGGGGCTGAATGAAAATCTGAAGAAAAAATGCATAGGTTAAGATGCCTTCCATCTCTGTTACGCTTAGGGGCTTTGCTGAACTGGATCGTGATGTCAGAGGGGAGGGGTGGGTCTGGGGGGCACTTTAGCTGCTTCCAGGCTGAGAAGGACCCTGGAGGACACACACGCTCTGCAGGTCACTGCTCGGGACTCCAGATACAGGAGAGGTGGGCAGCCCGCTTGGTAGGCGCACCAGACCAGTTCAAAGGCATCCCTGTAGCACTGTTTTTATCCCCTTTCTATTCATGCCCCTCTGATTCCAAAAACAAATCCATTAAACCAAATAGGATTAAATTGCAAAGCCCTGCTCGGGATGTGGTTGTCAGGCAGCCGTCTCCCTGCTGGTATTAATGGGCTGTGGTGCAGAATCCTAACCCATGGCTACCCCACCACCCAGGCTAGGGCGAGGCCGGGGGCTGCGGAACCGCACACTCTTCTCTAATGTGTCACAATTACGGGGCCAGCTGAGCTAAGTAACCTTCCACAGATCTGCTCTGAAAACTTGCAGTGTGTTCAACAGCCCCCAACAATCTTCATTTGGAACCTGTGGTGAGGTGGTGTGGTGGTGGTTATGCTGTGCTGCGGCGGATAAATACAGTCACCTCCGAGATTTTCTGTCCCCTCTTTGAAGCGTATTGCTTGTGAAAGAATTTGGGTTCTTTTCAGCTTCATTTGCATCTCAATTCAGCTCCTTGACAGAGACCGAGGAGAGGTGGCAAAGGCAGCACACAGGACTAGGGGCTGCAGAACTGGGTCTCCTGTCTCGCAGGGGACAATACTCTGCCTTTACAGAGCAGCCCCTGCCCAGGCCTTCTGCGAGGTCAGCCCATCAGCGCTGTCCGTGGTGCTGGGCGAGGTGCCCGGAGGCAAACGCAGCAGGAAACACTACTCATCTTGGGAACATCTCGGTAGGACTCCAACGTCCCCTCTTGTTGTCTCTGGTGAGTGGAGATTTGGAGCACAGACCACCGGAGAGAAGCGCTAATTATTCACCTAGAGTACAATCAGGAACCTAACCCAGATCTGCCGAGCGCCCGCTGCTATTATCAAGAGCGCCACTTCTCAAGTCCCAGCTCTGCTTCCGAAATAGGTGACAATGAGGCCCGAGGGAGGCGGTGGTTCGGGGCACTCGGCTCTGTTTCCACCGCTGCCGTGCGTCACGCTGCCGGGGACGACTATTACCATTTCTCTTTCAGGGGACAGGGGTGGGGTTAACACGGCTCTGGGGGAGACCCACACTCCAGGTAATGAGGCACAGCCGGGCAAAACCCAGCAGAGAAGTCTGCGAAGGGAAGTCGGCGGAGCTCTAACGGGCAGCTGAGGAGTTCCTCACCAGGGTCCGGGGACAGACGGAGTTCGTCACAGGCCTCATAGACAAGCAAAGTTTACTCCGACCTCCTTTACGTGCAGAAGTGATTTCTTTAGTCTCAGGGACCGCTTTGTCCTGCGGAAGGCCACCCTGGTTAGACTGTCTTAGGGGAACTTCACCCAGGGGGCTGCTGTTGCCCCAGAGGCCACAGACTGTGAGGTGGTTTTTCTCCCGGGCAGGGAGAGAAAGTTGGCTGATGTGTAATGACTTATTCCGGCCTGGTCTGGGGGCAGGGGTTAGACCCTGAGTCGCTGGAGGCCACCCAAGTCCTCCACGTTCGGACCCCACTCTGACTTCCCACTTAACTTTCGTTACTTTTACCGTTCCGGGCCTGGACTCCTCTTTTCAAAAATGCCTCCTCCTGAAACACTCTCAGTTTTTTGCATCTCCTGCCTTTGTTGGTCAGGCTCCCTGTCTGCAGGCCGGCGTCTCCCTCCCTGTCCCACCTCACCACCCGCAGCTGCCACCTCTGCCAGTCCCTCCTCACCCCACAGGCCGACACAGCCACGGAAATGTTTCCCTAACACTGTGAGCTCATCAATTGCCTGGCTTTCCTCGTGGTGCTGAAATTCTGTATCTACTCGTCTATCCATTGACCTTGTTAATGCTTCTGGAGAAGGACACATGTTTTATTTATCTTTGTCTCTTCAGGGCCTTGAGACAGTAGCCCCTTACTGAAAAGTTTCCTGAAAGAAGAAATGAATGGCCTAGCTAGGTGCGTTGGGTGTGGCTCCCGGCGTGGCCCCGTCACGCTGTGTGTATCTTTAATGAAGCTATAACACGTCTCCACCGCACCTACTCATCTGTTAAACAAGGAATGGGTGTGAGACGAGCGCAGACCTACCTTAAGGGACCTTGTATGAATTAGCGAACTAGAGAATTATGCAAATGTCCGTTGTAATGGCTGCCAAACCTTGAGAGGGAGCTGAGCTTCTGACTGGGAGCCTGCCAGCCGGCTTCAGCCCACTTAGGCAGAGATAATCAAATGCACAGCCTCTCTGACAGCTGCTGATCACAGACAGTATTAAAAAAGAAATGGTGATAATGCAGGTGACAAAGAGAGAGGCAAGCCTTCTGAGTGGCCAGTTAGAACCACGAGGAAAACAGCAAAGCCTCAGAGGCCTGGCCTGAAAGCCCGGCCACTTGTTATCCTTCGCTGCAGGCGAGAGGGGTGTTGGAGAAGAGGGGCTTATGCAGGCAATCATTTACATTTTATTAAAAATAATTGGAGAGGTTTACAGACACTTCTTGCAAACATGCAACTGTCAGGCCTGGATGGAAAAGAAACATTTTCCCAAATTGTGAGAAATTCTAATGTCGTAGCAAAAAATCGGGAGTCTGATGATTAAATGTGGAGAGCTGTCATCTTGGCATTATATTAAAATAACTCGCCTCCAGCAAGTGCACAGTATTTCTTCCTTTAAATCTGTCATTTCTCGGGAGGCTGGAGCTCTGGTTGGCTGCACCGGTGGCTTTGTGGCCATGGAGGTTTAGCCGGAGCCGGGACACTCAGAGGCTTTCTGGGGCCACGCATGGGTGGGGGATCTTGTGGGTGGGGGATCTTGTGGGTGGGGGTGCTCACTCATCACTGTGTGGCTGCAGCAAACTGTTTGCCTATCTCTTGCTTTTCGACTTAGTGGGGCTCTCTGGCATCTGAAACTTGAAGCAGAATGCTGGTAGATAAATTATTTTCAGCAGTGCTCCTCAGACAGCTATGTCAGGGCTGCAGGCAGAAAGAGCTGCATTTGTTTATGAAATCTGTTGCTTAATAGGACCATCAGCGTCTCATTGCAGCCTCCAGTCACGATACTTTTAATGATGTCCACGCTGTGCTGCTTTTACATGCAAACCGTGTGGGAGCAGAACAATGGGAAAAGCTGAAATCGGCAGAAGAAAGAAGAGCAAGGCTGCGTGGGGACCCCGTCTCCTGTGTGCTGTCAGATGGAGCAGATGTGTCTCTGTGTGCACCTCTTTTCTCTTGCTTTTGTTCATGAGGCCATTTAACCTCTGTCCCTCGTCAGATAGTTCTCATGGATCCCAGGGTGGCCCCTGGTTTGTGCTATAGAATATGGAAAAAACAATTTTCCAATGATAATACTTCAGATAGCATCATATTTTTGGCCTTTGAAAGGACACTTGTATCTAAATCTTGCAAGTTCTTAATGAGAGAGAGAGGCAGAGTGGACCCCAGAGCACCAATGTCTTACGTTTGCCCAGCCCTTCAGGGAGTACAAGGGCTGTCTACCCTACTAGGTAGTTCGGTTTTGATTCTTAACCGTGGCTATTCCCATGATCCAGGCAAGCAAAGTAAGGTAGAAGAGACAGTATAGGAAATTATTAAGACTGTGAGATTTTGAGCTCAAATCTTCTGTGTTGCTTATTTTTATGTGATCTTGGGGCAGCTACTTAACCTGTCGAAACTCCAATTTCTTTTGTAAACTAAGGACAATAATCACTTCCTTAGAGGCTATTGCAAGGATTAAATATGATGATATATAAATATTTAGTACAGAAGGCATTTACTAATTGGGAGCTGTCATTTATGGCAAGATTGCAGAAATAAAGATCGTGAGGCCTGACCAAAGGCACCACGGTTGGGGCTCGAATCACCCATAGCTGGTTCCCGGGAGACGGGTCTCCTGAGTTTTCACCAGATCCTCCCCCCCCCTTGCTGTCTTTCTTAATGCCTGAGGGCTGTGCAGATTTTCCACCTTTCAGCAATTCCAGATACAGCCTACCAGGATATAAAAAGCAAGTGAAGAGCCTGCAGAAACGCAGGTGCAGCGTGGGGTCCCTTTGCCAAAAGTGCAGTGTTTCTTCAAAAGCCCTTAAATGTCACCTCTCCCTGCTCGGTCTGGCTGGAAACACCCCCACCATTGCCTCTGCAGCCCGGGAGTGACCTCGCCTGAGCCATGTGAATAGGAAAGAAGGACTCACCTTGACCTCCCTCTTTCCCAGAAGAAGCCACAACACAGACAAGGCCGTCAAAAGCACGGCAGTTCCTCCCACTCAGCATCTCTCAAAGGCCTCCCTCTGACCCCCATCGATCGGCCATAAAACATAAAGTCAACACAGTTCTGCTTTTCTATTTCATGCAAAAAACTCAACATTGACCAGCACCATCAGCCACGCTAACGGAAATCTCCAGTAAAAGTGGGCGTGCCCACACACTTCTGCCTCCATCCTCTTAAGCCTTTCCTCTGTCCTGGTCTCAGGTGACAGCTGTGGGGCAGAGCAAAGCCCTGCTGCTAAGTACTGAGTAGGGAAGCGTTTGTCACTGTCCCCGCACAGAGGGTGCTGCCAGCAACTTGGTGACTGACAGCCTGAACAAGCAGTTATGTTTCCAGGCTCAGGTGCGAGAGGCACTCGTAACCCTGTCCCTGCCCTTCTGCAGCTGAGCTTGGCATTCCGGGGTCACCTTGCTGCCCCCGTTACCAGTTAAGGTTAAAATAATGTTGAGTTGATTGATGATGAAGCTCTGATCACGCTACTCTCCTGCGGAAATAATTTTTGACTGTGCTCCAAGTCCTACAGAATCAAGTCCCAGGTCCTTACTCTGGTGTTGGTGGTTTATTAGAGTCTGACCCCAGTCTACCTTCCCAGTGGTGTCTCTGATTACCAGGGTTCATGAGTCCTGTGATACAGACAAGCTGATTTGTTCTCTGAATCTGCCCCACAGTTCCTGACATTTGGGTTTAGCACTTAGGTTTTTCCTTCCTCTGGAAAAGCTCTTTTCCTTGGCTGTTCATGTTTAAATCCTATCTACCTGCCAAGCCCCATTTGAAATACACTCTCCCCTAGGAAGGTGCATGCAACTGTTTCCTCCAGCGATGAGTAACTGTCTCTCCTCTCAACTCCCAAGACTCTTTGTACCTACCCTTCCCAGGACATTTATGTTTTCTATTCTGTATTAGATTGCTTCCTGACTGGCCAGCTGTCTA
>NW_003852435.1:1453478-1456613 GCF_000181295.1 Otolemur garnettii
AAAGCAACGGGAGCAGAAGAGCAACAGAGATGACCTTTAACTAAAGAGTTGCAAGTTATGTTACCAGTCGTCACTGCTTCAACACGGAGCACGGGCATGGAGAGAATACAGAAGAGTCCTTGCCACCATCGAGCCACTACCACCTGAAGCATGAAGGCGAGAACAAGGAGAGCTCACCTCCCAAGCACTGATACTGGAACACCCATCCTCCTCCTTGCCCCAGAGCTGTGCCTTTTACTTTCATTTCCATGCTAACAAGGTAGACCTGTCCTAGCGTGTGTTCTGAAGAGGTTCTTTCATGCTCAGGGCCTGGGGAGCTTTAACATAGTTAGATGTACTCTAACAGCAGGTTGCCATCAAAAAATTCTATAATAGGATTAAAATAAAAGAGAAATGCACTTGCAGTGGAATGGCAATGATTATTTAACACATTTCAAGTGCTTGGTGGGAAGACGCAGCACAAACACAGCAGACAGGCCTGCTGTGTGGGTGTGTTGCCTTCTTAACCAGCAAGGTTTTGTGTTGTGATCATGGATTTTTGAAGCTTGGTGTTGGAGAGTGCCCAAAAGCCGCACAACAAGGCTCTGGGAAAGGGGCCTTGTCGCTACTGGAGACGGTCGCTATCTATTTATGCTGGTTTGTGTTCCCTCTGTCCATCCGCTCTACCTAGAATGGGGGCTCTGGGGGAAGCGGCAGGAAATCTGTCTGCCTTATTTATTTCTCAATTCCTAGCGACTAGAACTATTCCCAGCACATAACAGATATTCAGTGAATAGGTGTTGTCTGAAAGAAAGGGTCCCAACTTGACCCTTGGACAAGTTTCTTCATAGTCCTAAGCATCAGTTCTTCCTTCCCTAAACTACGGCGACTTTCTAGTGTTCTTGTGAAGACATCCAAAGCAACTAAAGCTATTTTCGTATCTGGCAGGCTGCACTCCACAGACAGCTGTTTGGGCTGGATGTGCTAGTAAAAACTCAGCTTTCAGACCTGTGTTGGGAGTGACACTTCTGGAGGTCTCTGCTTCTTGTCTCACTAGAAAGATTCAGCATCTGTGGGCTTTAGAGAGGGAGCAGGTGGTGGTAGTATCAGGATGAAGGAGAGATCCCACAGATATACCTGGAGGTGGCCCCAGAATGAGCCAACTGAACCAAGTCCCTGACACTCACAGTATTACTATCATCCTGGAAGATGGGAAGGGAAATCTAGATGTAGCACTTATTTCTGGCACCTAGATAAGGGACATTTAGGGTGGTCGTGGGCTTGGTGTTCCCAAATCTATCTCATCTTGAACTACTTGTTTTTATAACTTGTATTCTGCCCTCTTACAGTTAGGTCCCCCGCCTTCAGCAACTATGTCCACTTATTCTCGCATCTGTAAGGTTTCCCTCTTAACTATTTTTCTTCTATCTATGAGCTGGCAATCCTCTGTCTGTTCCCCCTCCCCCACCAGGTCCCCTTTCCTCCCTTCCTTGTCCTGCTCTCTGCCTCAGGAGTCTGGGGCCCAAGCCCGGCATCACCTCACCTCTTGTCCTTTGATTTCCAGCTGGGTTCTGTCCACAGAGGCATTGGCAAGAGATCAGAAGGTGGGAGAAGGGATAGTGTAGGATTTTTCTTCTGCCCTGACTCCTTATTTTGACACCACAGTCTGGCAGTGGCTTTGTCCTACAACTGCAGGTCCCACCTGAGCACTTGCCCTGGGCTCAGAAGTTCCTTCCATTCCAAACCCAAGGATGACAATGGCTCCCCCCGTCATCAGTCCCCGGTGCTGTCAACAGCTTCACTGTCATGCCAGTCTTTCTGGTCTTCTTAACTGTGTCTCGTATAAACTGTCCTTTTCTTCATTTGAACTATCTGAATGGAATTCTCTCATCTGCAAGGACATGGATTGTGCCCATCTTAAAAAAACCTCAAGCTAAAATCCTTCCTCTATCCTCTTCCTCATAGCAAACTTACTGAAATGTCCTCTACGTTCTTAAGATGCCTCCTGATTCCACCATATCCCTGCTCTCTGAGAAATCTCCATCACCTCCACTGCACTCCTCTGGCCCCCAGGCCACTGATCATCAAATCCATTCATTTGTTTAACAAGTATTTCTTGAGCCCCTGTATGTGTGCCAAGAACCGCTCTGGGCTTGGTGTGTGCTGGTGAGCAAAACAGTTACAGAGCTCACGTTTCCATGGGGTCAGATCTGTGCTCCTCACCCCTCACCTCATCTTCAGAGTTGTGATTCCCAGTTGCCAACCAGACATTGCAAAGGCCCCACAAATGCGGCACATCTGAGCCCAAATTCATTACGATCAGAACCCCAAAGTGCTCTTTCTCCCTCTTCAGGTATGGTAACACCATCCTCCAGTTTGACATGAGTTAGTCATCTTGCCCGGAGCTGCCTTCTACAAGAAGATTGTCTTTCAGTTATGCCCCCGACTTCTCTCTCCCCATCTCTCGCTCACTCTCTGTTCCTAATTCCGTGTCCACAGTTAAGGACCTCATCATCTCTCACCTGGATCCCTACCCTTCCCGAGGCTTCCTGTCTCTCTCCTCTTCCTTTTCTCATCACTGCTGCCAAAGTTAATTTCTAAAGCACTTTCTCACTTGAAAAAATCTGCCAGCGCCCCATTGTGGCCCATTACCCACTTCTGGGTCAGGCATTTAGTTTCTAGCTGATATGGATCACAGGGTTTCTGCAGCCCCCACCCCCGCCACAGCGGCTTCAGCACTCTTGGCCTCAGCTCCCGACCAGCACAGTGGCCTGGCCTCCCTGCCTGTGCTCAGGCCCTTTTCCTGCATTGTCATCATCTCCCCTCCCCCTTTCTTCGTTATTCAAAGAATAACACCTACTGACATCACCTCCTCTGTGAAGTTTTCTCTGACCCTCGTGAGAAAAAGCAATTACTCCTTTTCATTCATACACGTCTTTGTTCTTTCTACTTACCCTGTTGTTCTACAGTTAGTTACATAAGTGTTGTTTATCCTTCTGGCCTGAGAGCCCTGGGAATCCAGGAAATGTTTTGAATCCTTGGTGTTTAGCACAGAGCTTGACACAGAAGAATTACCCGGAGGTGTTTATGCAGCACCGTAGAAATGGATAACCTTCACGGCCCGCTCTGCTCTCTAGCAAAAGCACCTTCTAAGGC
>NW_003852435.1:1457297-1461953 GCF_000181295.1 Otolemur garnettii
GGGGAGGAGGTGTTTGGATCAACTTATTTTCTATGTTCAACTCACAGAAACAAACAAACAAACAAATCAAACAAGGAGAGAAGAGATGGCATCAGGGAAATGATTTCTGTATGGTGACTTTCATGGGGTTGACCTGTGATCTGGGGCTACCTGCACATCCACACCCGTGGCATCACAGGACCACATGAAGAATCAAGGCTATCAGTAATTGCTCAGGGCTAGAGGGTGAAGACGAGCCAGGGCTCAAATACTCAGGAAAGAAGAAATGAAGAAAGATGAGGATGATGTGGTTCTCATTTCTCCCCATCAGTAAAAATGGTAAACTGATTTTGATTTTCTGAAACTAAATTTGGTGCCAGAGTGCGAATAGACAGTATATGCTTTACTGTGTTTCAAGCACAAAGTGGATTTGCGGCCACCGAGATAGTTTATCAAATTCCTGACAACCACCAAACCAATGTTCACAGCTGCACTGACGGTTTCTGACATGGGGGGGGGATCCCCTCAAACCCCTTCATCTTACCAAAGCAGGACTCTAGGGAGATTTCAAACATATGAGAGGAGAAAGCAATGAAATCACAACCTTGAAACATCACAGGCAGGGCCCCATCTGATCCTGCATTCTGCTCTCCCTGTGCTGGATTCCTGGAGATGAGACAGGGTAACTCCTGGGAGGTCAGGCACTGCGCCCTCTTATGGATCTTATTCCTGGAGGGGTCTCCAGTGCAGAGCCTAGAAATTGTTAAAAAAAAAAAAAAAGAGAAAGCATTGATCTTATTTTCATTGCAATATTAGAGCTGAGTTAGACAACTAATATTATTCAATCTATTCTTCAGAATAGAAGATAAAAACTCTGAGAAACAGCAGAATTTCTCCATCTTCTTTACACAGGGACTGAAGTTGCTCTGGTTCTCACGTGGGTATTGTTTATTGCCACTGGAAATAAAAATGCATTTTTTTCTTAAGAGGCTGTATTAATTGGAGCATCCATATCTTCTTATTTTCATGCTGTAAATTAATTTTTGTAAATTCTGAATTTTAGATTCAACTCTTAATATATTATATAAGGTTTGTTTTCTTTTGGTTATTGTAATTTGAGCAAATCGCTCTAAATGAATATTTGCTTCCCCCTAAAAAAAAAAAAACAACCCAAGTTCTTTCATACATTTCTGGTGAAATAACAGTTTACGAAAGCGCCACCAGATGGCAGTGTCGCTGCATAGCTGAAGAATACCTGAGCCGGTTCTAAGAAACGTGGGCTGGTGAATGTCAAACCCGTCCTGGAAAATCCAGCAGGTGGCAGATTTTAGCTATTTATGAAAAGATGACTACAAGAACAATCAATGTCTCCTTTTTTTTCCCCCTCCAAATTATTTTTATTTATCTTTCCAGAAGGAGATTATGAGCTGAATAAAATTATCTGTGATATTCAAAATATTTGAAAATGTTTCACATTTTTAGAGCATGTAATACAAGCTGAAGGGCTAGCAAAGCTAACAGTGACACAAAATCAAGGTGAAATTGACCAATAAATTGAGAACTCCATTACAGGAACAATTTTCCCGAGCTGGAGTCACAGCGTTTGAGTGATAACCTAAACCTGTCTAAACTTTGTGAAACATTCGAGGCGAAGATAGGAGAGAGCGAGGAACACCGGAGCAAGCGCAGGGTGCCGAGTGGGCGCTGAGGTTTGTGTTTTCTCACCAAGTGTTCCAGTCTCTCAGAAGACTTTCAGCAGACCTGTGCTTTGCTGTTCAGTTCTTTTCAAGGTTACTGATTACCCGAAGGGATCCTGGTTTTAAAAATGAAAAATGACGGTTTGAATACAATAGTCCAATTTAGAGGGATTGTGCAGCCTCCGCAGCCTCGCAGGTCGGTGGAGGCGTTTGCCACGAATACAAATCCATGTCCATTTTGTGGAAGATGCTGCCGTGGTTGCAGTCCCTTGCCTCAAACCCCGGGTTCGTGTGTGCTAGCTTATTCGAAGGAAATACCTATTTCTTAGTTGGTTTTGGCCCCGAGCTGGGTGGATGCACTTGTCTTCTCGTCCCTGTAAGAGACACACATTCATAGGAAGGGGTGCGCAGGAGGTGGGGGTGGCAGACCCGCAGGGCATCGAGGTGATCGCTGGGAGGCATCTTCCCAGGGACAGCTCTGCATGGCTCTAGGCGTTCCAGTATGTCAGGATATGTCGGGGAACCGGCGCTCGGACGGGCATCATTTATCCCATTTAAAGATTCCAAAGAGAGTAGCCTCTGTCCTCAGGTTAGATCCATTTACATCTTCGTGCCTCGAAGTGAGCTGGAAGCCTCTCTCAGATGGGGGGTGGGGGGAGAAAGTAAGAAAGAAAGCAAGAGAGAAAAAAATGGTGATGAAATGCAGCAAGTGAGTGATATATAAGGTGAACACGGAATTCAATATCCAGGATGAGGACACATATGTCTTGGACCCCAGATATATGGCTCAGAGCTGATGGAGAAATGGGCAGGAAGAGGGAGAATCTTCATCTCTGTTCCGGAGCCTTTCGATAGAGCTGAGGCTAAATCACCCTCAGAAGAAAGCAGGAAATGAAGACGGCTCCAAGTCACCCATGAGATTTCCGCGTGCAGGCCACTGGCTCAGGACATTTTTCTTTTGTCCCTTTATTTATTTATTTTTTTTAGTCTGAGTCAAACTCTGCATTCAGGGTCAGTTAGTATAAGGAAAGCTCAATCAGTGTCTGAGTCTAGGCTAAGCTTCTGATTTCAGTTTTATTTAAGAAGAATTGTAGGATTTTATTTCAATTTACCTTCTGTAATCTTTGCAAAAATCAAAAGTGTTTGGGGGCGGGGGAAGATGGGGGTGGGGAGACTGTGGCACTTGCCACAGCATAATTTATTTCTGGTAAAACCATTCATTTATTTTGCTTTCTAACATTTGAAATACCCAGTCGAATATTTGACCAACTTACCAAACACATAACATTTTATGTGACCTATTTCGTTTTTTTTTTTTTTAAAGTTGGACATTATTGCATCAGGCTTTTCATTATTTCCGAGAACTATGAGAATGATGAAGACGAAGTTTGGTAGTTTGAAAGACAGCGACCTATTGTACATTATCTGGTGTTCTATACTCAGTTATTGCATGGTCCTCTATAGTATCTGGGCCTGCTTCCTCACACAGAGGTTTAATGATTGAAGAAGTGAAAAAGGACTCAGGAAGGGTGTTGGCAGTCACTAACTTGTAAGCACGAAGTCCATTACCTGCATTGGTCCTAATAACCCTTGAAGCCCCATCATACAAACCAATCCATTGAAATCGATGTCAAGTTTCCTTGAATTGGCTAGAAAATATTTCTGTTCTCCAATCAGTTGGCTTAGTTAGCCTATGGAATTTACTAGTAAAATCTTACTTTAGGGAATCATATTGGTGTGGTTTAGTTATTCTTGCAAATGCTTCTATTTCAAACTTTGCAATTATAAGCAGACAGGAAAACTCCAGTGAATTACTTTCAGAATTGTGAACCTGAAAGAATCAACTTTTCTAACTGCTTTCATTCCCAGAGGACTCAGAACTTTCCCAGTGGCACGGCAGAACTTCATCTCATTAGTATGGTTTAGAGATAGGGACTTAATGTTTGCCAAAGTACATGCTAGGAGAGCAGGATGCTTGCCCTAGTTACCTTTGTCATTGCTGGGAACCCAGGAAACAGCACCCTTGGTTTCTGCAGAAATTGGCTATCTGTGGTTCCGTTTACTTCTTTTAAGTAGTGGTGAGATAGGATTTGAAATGGATAAATCAACAGATAGGGACCAAGCAGTTTGGTTTTATTCCACCTCTGAATGAAACTGGCAAGGGGTTCTCCATCTCTTTTCTCTTCATTTTCCTTGTTAATCAAATGCCTTACCTCAGTCGAGATCCCTTGTGGTTTATGTAAATGGTGAGGAGATTTTGATAAGATCTATTTGCTAAACAAAATATAATAGAGTAATAATTCCTTATATACAGACATACAATTAAACGTGTTTACTCATTTATAAATGTAAGTTTATAATTAACCTCGAGGAAGGGATGTCTATATCAGCACAGTTTCTTATATAGTTTTTGTTCTTTCTAGTTTCTGTTCAAGATTGGGGTACCTTTTGCTGCCTTCTTAAAGTTGGGGGTGGCCACGTGATTTGCTTTAGCCAAAGAAACAAGAGCAGAAGCAGTTACATGCCACTTTTAGGCAGAAGCTTTGAGAATCTGGTCTAACTGGCTATATTCTGTTCTCCCTGCCTAGGTCACTCTGAAAGATTTTTAGAGAAGGAACTTTCGTCTTCCTGAGTCCTTGAAATGATCCTAATGGGCAAACTTATGTTTTCAACTCATGCTGTGTGTGCATCCCCACACTGGGCATTTAGCAGAACTCAGAATTACACTTTTCGTTGTGCCAAACTACTGAGATTTGGGGATTATTTGTTACCACTGCAAAAACTAGACTTATCTGGTTGATACGTGGGAATTTCATCCTGGTTTGCTTTCTGTAGGCTCCATATACAATGCTATACTTCTGTTTTGCAAGCCCCTACATCCTGTTGTCTTAGTTATTTATTCAGACTTATATCTCTGCTTTTGAGTAATGACATTCCCTCAGCTCTGACAACAGGAACTTTATTGGGCCTTTGCATAGAC